>NC_053489.1:348921446-349593946 GCF_905171775.1 Rana temporaria | reverse complement strand
CTATTGCTATCTGAATATATATTCACTCATTCATTCTTTTCCTTAGTTCTTTTCCCTTTTCACCTCACACATTATATTTAAAAACTAAATCTTGAACCAACACCTAAATAAAAAAAAAAATATATATTATTTTTTTTAACATTTTTAAAGAAACCTAATCAAAATAATTATATTCATTAAAAATGCAAACCTATATTCATATATTCCCTGTGATTTATGTATTGATGTATCCTTTTGGACTACATGAAATAAAATCATTTGTAGTATTCGTATAAGAGGACTTCTATGACAGCCCTAATTTAACCATATATTTATAATAAAGAAAAATAATTAATTATATGTTTTAATGCTTTGCTGCAGGTGTCTGATCCTAATATCAGGTGTGCTACCCATATTCGGTGACTCCTTGTAAGTTGCACGTGACCATCCAGTGGGGGGGGGGGTGGGGTGACCTGGTTTTGGGGTGTCGAGAGGTCGGGACACCAGCCTGTGGATCCTTTTGGGGCTCTGGTTACTTTGATGGATGAGTTCAGTGCAGATTGTTTCATTCCTAACCATAAATATTGACTTGGTAATATTTGTTAATCTTTCTTATAAAAGTAGTTTGTTTTCTTCTTTCCCCTGTCCTTTCCCCTTTCAAATTATGGGGATATGGCAGGTAAGATGTCTGTAGAAGCATCTAATAATTTTTGTAAATGTTTTCCAGTTACAACAAAACCTCTGAAGAAGACCTGTATAAAGGTCGACACGCGTTAGGAATTGTTATGCTTGTATATACACATGTCAAGCTGTTCGACAGTTGTTTTTTGTCATTTATTTATATGTATGGGAATTTTACCAATTTTGTACCTTTGTAACTCCTATCCTCTTTGAATATCCCCCGTGTATTTGTCATCTAGCAATAAAAACGTCCTTTTTACATACGTTGTCTACAATCCATTAATTGAGCTGCCCAAAAACCCCATTGGGGAAATACCCTTGACAAGTAATGGGTTATAGGCCACCTTCATGTGTTGACACTGGTAAACCCAATTAAAGGAAGTTCACTCCCTATATAACCCCCTCCTCCTTCGAGGAGCACATCAGTTTTTTTGCTAGAGTCTAAGGTGTTGGTCACGAGTGAAGAAGTGCTCTGAGGAGCTCCAGGAGGGATCCAGTTTGGATTTAAATTCCTCCATAAAAAGAAGCCAGATCCATCCAAAAGTGCCAGTGAGGCTTAAGTGGATGGTACCTGGGACCTCGTATCAGTAGCGCAAGGTTTTCTTGTAATGCCTCTTTGAAGGGCTGGACCCCAGGAACCCAGTGCTTGGGTCTTGTTAGCTTACCTAAAGCTTCCTGATGGGGTGCTTATACATTGCCCAAGGCAGTTGGAACCCCGTTTTTTAGGGGACCCAGTCCTTGAAGGTTTGCTAAACGCAGCCCGCTGTGAAGGTTGGATTGTCTGTTAATTCAGCAAAATCTTGCGGCGAGGATAAGGTAAGGGAAGAAACGTGTGTATTAAAAACATCTATATTTCTTCCATTAATGGGGGGAAAAAATGTCATGCCCTAAAATCTCCACTAGATGGAGTCTATGCACATACCTTATTCTGTTGTCTTCACTGATAGCTCAGACCATGTCTGGCTGCACAGCGTGTGGATGAAAGATTTTTGCAAGGTAAAGGGGATCTGCAAACCCCCCCTCCCTGATGGGACCAGAGAGTAAGGAGGACAGCAGCGCTGCACCCCCCTTACATACCCCCTCGCCCCCCAGCAGTGGGGGGACGCTGAGGTCCTGATAAGTTTGTTACTGGCTGGCTGTCCATGTCTGGGCCTCACAGCAGGAGTCTCTGCTCCCAAAGCCCAGGCGCGGGAAGAATTTTTAAATAAAAAAGGGTCGGAATTTTTTCAGAGGGGGTGGGGCCTAAACGCAGGTGCCATGAATGTCCACGACGAGGACACACCCAGGCCAATGCAGATAAATTACAACTGTCTGTTTCTTCCTCGTCGGCAGAGGAGAGACTAACTGCCTGCACACAGGGACACATGAGCTGTGGGACACGTATGGGTTGCAAAACTGGCATTCCTGACTCAGGAAGGACACTCTTTTTCCAGCACTAGGCTGAACTTTATAGCGGCTTTAAACGTCATGACTATTTTCAGCGATTTTAGTGCAATGTGTATAGCGCCTCTGTTTTTGTACTTGGGACTATGCCTGCCAAAAGAGACACTACAAAAGCCAAAAAAGAAAAGGTTTCACCACCAGGCATTGGGATCTCAAGCTGTATTTCCACGCTGTCATCCTTGCCTGGAGGGCGCGGGAGAGCAGTGGGAGAGGGCCCCCACTCCCGCCACCGATAATGGTGATTTTGTGGCGAATCCGCCGTGGAGACCACCGTTATTGTTAACAGGACACCTTACAGGAAAGATGGATATCTCGCTTGTGCAGCAGCTGCTGCCGTTACCGAGATATCCATCTTTAAAGTGCCGACGTATATATACACGTGAGCGGGTCCTTAAGTGGTTAAAAAAAGGAAATGGTTTGTTCCACTTTCATGCTGCCTTTAACAGTTTAATGAAAACTCGCTCTTCTTTAGGCTCTTTAAAACCTTCCCATCCTTTGCATGTGTTTACAGCACATGCATTACTAGAACAGCTTATATTTGCTGAATGGGATCATCCGGCTAAGCATTTACTCCCTCCTTTATAGGATTTCAATTTGCTATCCCCTGGAGGAGAACTTTTCCAAAAAATGGAATGTACCAGCAATTCACACTGCGATTTCCAATGTGAATAATAACTTGTCCTGTAGACAATACACAGATGCTTAAGGATCCAACAGATGCGTTGGAATCCCTTCTAAAATCGGCCTTTTCCATAGCAGGTGCCATTACTCAGCCCACAGTCGCCGTGATGGGCATCTGCCAATCCCTAAAGGACCAATTTAAGCTGGCCCTTAGAGCTTCCTACACAACAAGCTTGGTATTTGGCTGAGCTACCTAGGGCATTGTGTTTTGCCATCTATGCCATTAGATTCCATTCACCAGGCATCGCCTTGTGCTTATGCTTAGAATCCTGTGGTTGAAATATTGGTCAGCTGAAGCACCATGTAAAAACCGAACTGGGTTCCCCTTTCATGGGGAACGACTATTTGGAGAAGATTTGGATAAATATATCAAGGCAATTTCTAGTGGGAAAAGTACTTTTACCAGTCAAAAATTATAAACCCTTCATTTAAACTGGCCCTTTCCCCTGCGCCAGGGGCTTCCACCTACCAAGCAGTGGCGACGGCCTCTGCCATCTGACTCTTGAGAAAGGGTCAGACCCAGGCTCAAAATAATCTCTGGGGTAGGAAATCTGCAAAACAGAATCCTAAAGCCTCATCATGAAGACGCAAACCCCTCTCACCAAGGTGGGGGGGGGGGGGAAGACTTCTGCTATTTTCAGAAGTCTGGAAAAAGGAAATTCAAGACAGATGGGTCAGCTCCACGCTAACGCTGGGGTACAAGCTGGAATTTCGGGACTTTCCACTGTCTTGTTTCCTGAGATCAAGCGTTCCCAAAGATCCAGAGAGGAAACTGTTTCAGGCACTAGACCAATTAATATCTCAAGTGGTGATCATACTGTTCCCCACAAAAGAGCAAGGTCTGGGGTTTTATTCAAATCTTTTCATGGTACCAAAACCAAATGGAGACAATCGGGTCGGTAGTTTTCTATCCTCCTAGGAAGAGAACGTCTGGCGACATCAGGGATGCATATCTGCATGTCCCTATATTTCCTGCTCATCAAAAGTTTCTGCGGTTCCATTTTGTAGCCCTGCCCTTCGGGCTAGCCACAGCACCCCGGGTGTTCACCAAAGTGCTGGCCCCACCTCTAGCCAGGTTAATGGCACAGGGCAGAACAGTCGTAGCGTACCTGGGCTATCTATTTTAAATCAATCGGTAACTCTTTGGAGCAAAACATACACACTACAACCAACTATCTGAAGAGTTTGGGTTGGATTCTCAACCTAGAGAAATCTTCCTTAATACAGCTAAAAAGGCTGGAGTACTTGGGTCTGATCACAGCCCAGGAAAGGGTGTTCTTGCCTCAAGCAAAGGTCAACTCCCTAAGAGAGCTGGTGCCGAGAGTCAGGTCAAATGGCAATCCCTCTATTCTCCTCAGCATGAGGTTGCTAGGAACCATGGTGGCTTCATTTGGAGCAGTTCCCCATGCCCAGTTCCATTCAAGACTGTTGCAAAACACTATCCTGTCTGCTTGGAACAAAACAATTCAAGCTTTAGACTTGCCAATGCGGCTGTCCACGAGTGGCCCAAAGCCTCACTTGGTGGTTACTAACTCAGAATCGGCTGAAAGGAAAATCTTTCAGACCAGTCATCTGGAAAGTGGTAACGACGGATGCCAGCCTTTCAGGCTGGGGAGCAGTACTAGAAATGACAACTGTCCAATGACCGTGGTCAAGAACCGAAAGAAGCTTGCCCATCAATATCCTAGAGATTCGGGCAGTAAGTCTGGCTCTAAAGGCCTGAACTTTCAGGTTACGGGATTGCCTGTCAGTATTCAATCTAACAATATCATAGGCAGAATTATTGCCTTTCTACAAATAGGGGTAGAAATTAAATTGGCCTTAAGTACTATTAAAGGCCAAGTCTCGGCTTTATCGGTCTTATTTCAAAGACCACTTGCTACTCATTCTTTAGTCCGGGGCTTTATACAAGGGGTGACACAGACTTAATCCGCCTGTCAAACCTCCCTTGAATCCCTGGGACTTAAACTTTTTGGTTTAGTCTGTGTTACAAAAAACAGCCTTTTGAACCGATACAACATATTCCCTTATAATACAAAAACTGGCGCTGAAGTGAATAAAGTGCAAATAACCGCTGCAGCTGCTGCGCAAAAAGTGCTAAAACTTTAAAATGTGATAAACGAATATGGAGCAGCGCTGGCAACTAGATGGTAACATAATAAATAAATGTGGAACTATAAATAAGTGCCCATAGATGATACAAAATGTGAAAAACGGCAATATAAGTGCAAGAGAGCAACACAATATATGTGCTACAACACTTGATGAAGTTGAATAATTATCGATCTTCAATGAGTCCAAAGTTCCCACGAAAGGATACATCAATCCCCCTTCGGCGACCCCACTCACCAGAAATGGCAGATTCTCAGTCTGGGATCATGTAGGCATGAAACAATCTCTCTAAATGTCAAGGTTCCTCAGATGGGTTTCTCAAATACTTGATGGCAGGAGGGATATTGCATTCCACCGACAAAGAAAGGCAAATATAGTGAAGTACCGCTGGGCATCTGAGACAAGCGCATCAAGGCGCTACTTACAGAATGTATGGCAAAAACATCCTTTCAGAAAGCACTTCTGCCATCGGCGCTCGTATAGCGTGCTTTTCACAGAGGCAGGAAATTGCGTCACTGGTTTGCCGCAAACCGGAAGTTTCATCAACACGTTTTGTCCCTCCCCCTTACTTAAAGCAGGGTTCCAACCACACTGAGCAATTTTTAACAGTATGTCCTTTCATGATATGTTTTAATCTTAAAACTAAGTACACTTACTATTTCAAAATCTGCCACAGCTCCACAGAGTTTTTGTCAAAGGATACTTTTAAAAAATCATTCCCGAAGGCTCTCATCTTGCTTGTGGGCATTGTGAAGCCCACAAGTAGTTACTTCCTGGAAGTCTGAGTCATCATGGACCGCCCGCCCCGCCCCATTCTCTAGCCCTATTGGTAGCGCACGGCATTCTGGGAAATTACACACATTTACCAGGAGCATTGTTGTGCTGAGGCGCCGAGGTAGTTGACGTCAGAAACCGCGGTGATTCCGAAGGCACATTTCTTGGGACCACATAGCAACAGGCATTTCCTGGTGAGTAAAAACATATATTTTTTTTTTTTTTTTTTAGGTCTAATATGCACAATAATGAAAAAAAAATATTTTTTTTTAATGGAAACTCCGCTTTAAGGCTCTGTGTCCCATGATGTACGATAAAACGGGACACTCCACTATTTTTTGGGATTTAAGAAGTATATTGCTTTGCTACAAAAACTGATGTGCTCCTGGAAGGAGGAGGGGTTATATAGGGAGTGAACTTCCTTTTAATTGGGTTTACCAGTGTCAACACCTGAAGGTGGCCTATAACCCATTAAGTCAGGGTTCGACAAACCCGGGGCGCCAGATCGCATTTGTGACTAGAATTCGTGACCTAGGGCGGCACAGCTGGGGTATCCCATCTCCGGGCAAATACACGTGTCTTATTTAAAAAAAAAAGTAAAGTTAGCCCAATTTTTTTTTTTTTATATTGTGAAAGATATTACGCCGAGTAAATTGATACCCAACATGTTACGCTTCGAAATTGCGTCCGCTCATGGAATGGCAACAAACGTTTACCTTTTTAAAATCTCCATAGGCGTTTAAAAAAACTCTACAGGTTGCATGTTTTGAGTTAGAGGAGGTCTAGGGCTAGAATTGCTGCTCTCGCTCTACCGATCGCATCGATACCTCATGTGTGGTTTGAACACCGATTTCCTTTACGGGCGCTACTCACGTATGCGTTTGCTTCTGCACGCAAGCTCATCAAGCCCTGCATTAAGTAATTACTTAGGCTGGTTTCACACTGCTGCGAATTCGAGCCATTGCGATCGCTCAAATTCACAAGTCACAAAACGTGAACTTCTCCTTTTAACTGAGATGCAAGTTACTGTACCAAAGCAGTGTTTGTGCATCTTCATAGTTCAACAGATGTGAAGCGTTGGAAGTAATCCTGCCAATTATCGTAGCAATGGTTAAATACTTGAACACATGCTCTGGCTATCCCTGGCTGCCTTGCTTCCTAAAACTCATAAATGGAAAACGCTACAAAATACCTTGACAGAGGAAACTTTATGGGATCTTGCAGCAGCCGGTGATGCATGTCATGTGATCTCTGATTAAGGAGGGGACCGGTTGGTCTAAATTTTTGTCACTACCATTTGCCAATATTATCATGGTATGGGGAGAAAATCAGTGGAATGAAGCATTAAAACTGTCCTGGTTTTGAAGCGAACCAAAATTGTGTGTGCGTAGATATAGAAATATGCAAAAAAAAATTTTTTTATAAGTGTTCCAATAGTGGAATTAAACCTTCATATCCTTTACAGCCAAAAAACTGCCATATTTGCCTCCATTAGATCTGTGGTTGCCACGGTGCTGCACAACTATGACACCAACCATTTGATGGATTGACAGCTCAGTTTGGTTGAGTGCTAATCTAAGCACACTAGTAGCTGTAACTTTTTCAAGGCATGCCTTTGAATGTAATTGTTTTGAGGAAACTTAAAGCTGAGGTCCGGGGAAAGAAAACAATTAAATGCCAGCAGCTGCTGGCTTTTAATAAATGGACACTTACCTGTCCTGCAGTCCCCCGATGTCGGCACCGCAGCTGATGTTTCCATCAGCTGTCGGGTGCTGCCGCCGCCATTGCGGTTAAGGGAACCCGGCAGTGTAGCTTTTTGGCTTCATGGCAGGAACCCTACTGCACATGTGCGAGGCCCTGCTCCTCTATCCTATTAGCCAGGGGAGGAGGAGGAGGGAGCCCCACGGTGACGTCACTGCAACGTCTCAGCCTGTCTTCCGGAAGTGGGAGAGGATACCGGTCAAAGACGGGTGATCTCCCCCCCCCCCCCCCAAAAGGTGCCAATTGTCACACCGGAGGTGGGGAGGAATCCGATGAGCGGAAGTTCCACTTTAGGGTGGAACTCCGCTTTAAATTAGTAGATATAGTTCTGCTTTAAATCGGAACTAAACTCAATTGAACGGTTTCACAAACGGATACATTCAAGGCATGCCGTGAATGATATTGGTCACAGTTGCTTGTGCTCTTAACCGAGCTGTCAAGCCATCAAATGGCCGATCACATGTGCAACTGAAAGATTGCAGCGTCCTTGGCTGTAAAGGATCGTAGGATTTGGTTCAGCTTTTTGTGGTTGCAATCCCCCAGGCGATTGCCCAATAGGTCCCTATACCCTCCCAGGCTGTTTAAATCCTAGTCGTCTGTCCAATTGGATACCAGTATAACTTCTCTTAAGAATCCCTGATTTTATCAATACTGTTGGCTTGTATATCCTCAGGAGCATTTCCCCCTATAATTTTGTGAACCTTTTTTTTTTTTCAGGCATCCCAAAATACTTTAAAGGGTTCAGCTGGAACAGCAGGAAGCGCTACCAGCCTCTCATCCGCCAATACAAACGACTCCCCTGCTAGTCGACAAGCAGCTGCCAAGCTTGCCTTACGGAAGCAGTTGGAGAAGACCTTGCTGGAGATTCCCCCACCTAAACCCCCCACCCCAGAACTCAATTTTCTACCAAGTGCAGCCAATAATGAGTTTATTTATCTGGTGGGACTTGAGGAAGTAGTGCAAAATCTTTTGGAGTCGCAAGGTGAGCTTAACTTTATAGGTTGCATAATATAAAGAAGCATTTGTCCACCTGAATACTATAATATTGAGCTTTGAGAACTTGTCACTCACTGCTTGTTGGAGAGGTACATTTTGCCTTAAAGCGGTTGTAAACCCGGATGAAATTTTTTTATTTATTTTTTCTCCTGTAAGGCAAAAGTCATAATGAGCTAATATGCACCGCATATTGGCTCATTATGAAATACCTACATCGGAACGAGGTGTGTAGCACTTACCTGGTCCATGCCCAGCGAGATTTCATCTTGCCTCGGCGTGTCTTCCGGGTATCGCCGCTCCAGTGATGTGATTGGCTGGAGCGGCGATGAAGTCACTCCCGTGCGCGGGAGATTTAAAACTCGGCAAGGTCCGGCGGCTGCCGGTCCTTTCGCCATAGATCCCCCCTGCGCATGCGCCGCGGCGCATTGCGAGGGGAATATCTCCTAAACCGTGCAGGTTTAGGAGATATTCTCCTTACCTACAGGTAAGCCTTGTTATAGGAACTTTAGTCAGAAAATGAAGTCCTGCTAGAGTACTTCAAGCTGGCCCCTTTTACAGGTAAAGCTATATAAAACATTAAAGTACCTATACTATTTAAAATCCGGTAATACACTGTCTTGCTCTGCACATGCTCAGTTGCTCTCCATTTTTAGGCACTGCCAAGTTTGTATAGGCCGATCTGCCGACAACTTTAAAGCAAAATTAAACTCTCCTATCCTTAAAGCCTCTTTCACACTTTGGCGGGAGCAGTGTCAGCGGTAAAGCGCCGCTATTTTTAGCAGCGCTTTACTGCCAATTTCGCGGTGCTATTCGGCCGCTACCATGTATACTGAAGCTCAAATGGCTGTTTTGGGAGTATTTGTGTTTTATTTTTTTACAGCCCATAAACTCCCCTCTGTTATCCTATGTGTCCATGCACACATGGCGGTTTATCAAGAGTTTCGTTTATGGGCTGGTTAAACGCCCTAAGTTTGCATTCAGGAGCAGTTTTTATGACCATAAAAAAACGATAAATGTCGCTAAACGCTCAAAAACATTGCTCACCAGCATGTTTTTAATGTTTTTGATCCATAGGAAAAAAATAAAAATCTGACGCGGAAAATGCTTTTGCTAAACGACACTGCAAAGCTACTAGCGTGATTATAATGTTATTTTAACGTCCAGTGTGGAGTATAAGAATTTGACAATGTTTGTTTTTTCTCTGCGCCTTTCTGTCCTGATAATTCCATTACCCCTCTATTTCTTGTGGAGGCACAGAGGGGATCAAAGACGGTTAAAACAACTTTGCACGAACTTTAACACGCTTGCGTCAATCCAAAACTTCAATTTGGCCTTAAAGGGGGAAGTTAAGCTAAAGTTTGTTCTGCACTCCTGTGACCCATTTTTAGCAGATAGCGGGCTGAAGCCTGCTGTCGGCCTATGTCACAGAGCCCGGTCCAGGCTCAGGCAAGATTGCGATAATGAAGTCTGGATCCGACCACATGCCTCGACCGTCACCCAGGTTGGCCCCTCAGTGAGCTGCTAAAAGCCTGAGCCCCACCCCCTTCACAGCTCCAGTGAGCGAGGAGGTGACAGAGCTGACAATGGTGACTCTACTCTGAGCCATGAGAAAAGAGCAATCCGTCAGTGTGTTTGGTTCTCAGTCTTGGAGCTGGCAAGGGGAGATGCTGCATCCACCTAAATAAGTATGATTCTGAGAGAAAACAACCCACACTACTTTTTAAAATAACCTAACATTCCTTCACTTTGGAGAGATTTCCTCTCGCTTCATTTTGGGGCTATGGGACAGGAAGTGACAGGAAATTTTCCCCAATGGGACACAAATAATAGAGCGAAAACCGACAGGAGTTCTAGCCCTTGCTTACTCTATATCCTTTAGTTACACTGTAAGAAAATCAGATTTCCGACCTCCTCTCTTCTCCCCTCTTTTTTTCCTTTTTATACAGGATAACTGTTTCTTCCCTCTATTCTTATACTGTTTGCTAACAGAGGCATGCTAAGAGTGGGAGTTGTTATACTCTGTCCTCCCCCCTATATTGCTAGTGTCCAATCAACTCAATGTACCTGAATACTCATCCTGTGTTCTGTAATGTTCTCCAAGGAAAGGGATTTTACAGCAAGTCAAATATTCTATTTTTTTTTTTAAAACTGCCTGTGCAACTCATAAAGTTTTTCTACTCTTACCCTATCCAGGTAAGACTGTTCCACAGCCCCCCTCTCATGAGCCTTATAGTTGTGCCCAATGCAAGACTGACTTCACCAGCCGCTGGAGGCAGGAGAAGAATGGGACCATCATGTGTGACGTGTGCATGACCTCTAACCAAAAGAAGTCACTGAAAGCTGAGCATACCAACCGACTGAAAGCTGCCTTTGTTAAAGCTCTGCAACAGGAGCAAGAGATTGAACAAAGGATACTGCAGCAGAGCTCTTCCCCTGCACAGATCAAGACGGAGCATTCTATGCAGCATCACACTCTGAAACAAGTAAGAGTATGCATTTGTAACGATGTTGTGAAATGTATTCAGTATTTATAAATACATCTTTTTAATGGCCCATACACATGATCTGAAAATTATCGTACGATCGCATTGAAAGCGGTATTTTTCGTACAATCATCGGATTATTAATACAAAGCCATCGAGAGGTGATCACGACAGTTCATCCGATCGGACATGCATGAAAATTATTCTCGTACGATTTTCGTTTTAATCTGTACAAGTTGTCGTCCAAAAAAACAAATAAACTACAACACATCACATCCCATTTTTGTTATTCTGTCGTACGAGAATTTTCGTAACTTTGGTAAGCTCTTCATGTTCGATATGCGACTAGCATGCAAAAAAAACGATCTGTTGTCCAATTTTTCGGATCGTGTGTGTACATGGCATAAGTAAGTAGATAATTGAAAATATTTGGTTTGCATAACATTGAGTGATGTATATTTTTTTTCTAACTCCTTCTTTTTTTAAAGAGCCCTACACCAATATCCCGTGGATTGTCGGGGACCACACGAGGTGTCCTGCATACGTTCCCATCTTCGACCAAGCTGCCCAATGCAGCCACCATTGCCAACAGACTGATTAAACCCGGAGAGCGTCCTCTGAACAAAACCAATCTGGCACCTGGAAACTGGAAAAAGACCTCAATGAATGCAGGTGAGAATCCTGTATGACAAGTTTATGCTTAGTACTGACCGTTCTGTAGAAGTGTAGTGAACATATTTGGTAATTCACATGACAGGTTCATGCTTTTTTAAATTAGGATTGTAGCATTTTCTTTTTCTACTAGCCACCTTTAAACTTTTCTCTCTTCATATTGCTTGTCTCCTATTCCTTGGTGAAACACATTTAAAACCTAAACTTTCTCTCTCCCAATACATCTAACCGTTTGGGAGAAATTCTAGAACTCTTGGTCTCCTGTATAATTGTCTGACCAAAGAACATTTTTGTGCATAGTCTGGTCATTATTGACCAGAACAGTTCTAGATTCGGACATCGCTATTCATGAGGTCTGAAATGCATATAAATGTTTTTATAAAGTTTCTCGCATTGTCCTGTGGACAGATTTATTTTCCTGGAAAGGAACAGCAGTGGGAGACACAAGCGAGTCAACTTGTTCTGTCATATTTCAGCAAAATAAGTGATTTTTTTTATTTGTATATCTTTATTCCTCATTTTTTAGTTTTTTTTAATAACTGCATCAAATGGGTATAATTGTCTTCTATAGGGCAAACTACTGGTCAGCGAGTCATAGCGACACAACAATCAAAGAAACAATCAGTGGAGATGCACAGGGGTAAGCAAACAAGCAGCTTTGTTGCTGCAACAAAGTTGCCTAAACATGTCATGCAGCGTTTTGTGTTTTTTTCATAGTTTTTTTTTTCCTTCAAATTTTATTGCTAAAAACAGACCTTCCCAGGGATCTGTTTGCAATATGGGACAGGTAGGTGATATTTATGAGGTTTTCTGGACACGCATAAGGACTTCTGATTATGGTAATGAGACGGTGGGCGTTTAAGTTAAAGGGGTTGTAAAGGTTTGTTTTATTTTCTAAATAGGTTCCTTTTAAGCTAGTGCATTGTTGGTTCACTTACCTTTTCCTTCAATTTCCCTTCTAAATGTTATTTTTTTTTATCTGAATTTCTCCCTTCCTGTTCCTCCTCAGTAAGCTGTTCTGGCTGAGAAACCCCCAGCCAGATGATGGGGGCAAGCTTACTGAGGAGGAACAGGAAGTGAGAAATTCAGACAAAGGGAAAAAAAAAAAAAATAAGTGCACCAACAATGCACTAGCTTAAAGGAACCCATTTAGGAAATAAAAAAAAACTAACCTTTACAACCCATTTAAGATTTGATAAACTTGAATAAAGATGTGAATGTTATGACCTTTCCAGTGACCTCTGTATAAATATAAAGCGCTTTTTCAATTCCTGTTTTAAACAAAACCCCGAAATTACTCTTTAGATAGGCAATACATTTGTAGATCCCTCATGTAACTAAGGTTACCCTTCTTTCTTCTTCTCCCTTACACTGGAACACCCCCCCCCCCCGTCCCGCTGTAAGAGATAGAGTTGCTGCTTTACCAGTCTGATTTGTAGGCGACGACCAATTGGAATACCTCCTATACGTAACTTTTACGGGGTACGTTTAGGAGATTAAGCCGTGGAGATTTCATATCCCTGGACCGGTGAAGCGGCGACCTAATGTCATAGCGGGGTATCGTGGGGACTCGGGTACAGCAAGATGGGGGGGGGGGGGGGTTGAAGGGGGTCTAGTAAACCTTATAGATTTTCTGTAAAGCTGAGCTTGCCCTATAAGGGGGATATAAATAGTTTTGCCGGTGACAAGTTTGGGGTCGCACAAACTTGCCCTCTAACATAAAATGTAAACGCAGATTAATTTCATACAAGGAACATGGCAGTTTGGAATAAGCTGAATTTCACGATTTTGATTTTAACTTGTGGGTACCCAAGGTACTTAAAGTAGAACTTTACCCATAGGAACTTAATAATGTTCTTTAGCAAGGAACATACATTCCACAATTTTCAGTGTGTGTGTGTGTGTTTTCAATTTTATTTCTGGTCACTAGAGGCTGCCATTTTGCTGAAGCCCATAGCTTCTGAACAGCAGTAAATCTTAAGGCTGTCAGCAGATTAGCCTGCACATATTCAGCACAGTGCCTGAAAATGGGGAGCAACTGAGCATGTGCAGAACAGGGTGTGAGTGTATTCCTGGATTTATATGTTTTATATAGGTATGCCTGCAAAAAGGGCCATCCTGAAGTCATCTGGCATGACTTAATTTTTCTGACTAAAGTTCCACTTTAAGTTTTAAGAACCATTTCAGGTTGATGCATATACTAGGAGCTTGTTTCTATAATATGTATTTATCATGAGTTTTATCTATAATGAAACTAGACCTCACTTGTGTCTTATTCTAAAACATTGTGATAAACCTACGCAAACAGAAGGCTGTAGCAGTATTCAGCCAGTCAATAAAATGGCCCACTAGACTCTTGAGATTCAGTATTTCCAGTATTTGGAACCTGAGTGTTTTTTACATGCTTGCATATACAATATAAATGTTTTCAAAAGACATTTGGCAAGTATGTTTCTGTATTGTTGGAAGAAAATGTAGCAACTGAAATGAAAATGGAGAGTGCGTAGCCTTGCAGCGGGATTTGTGCCAAATGACAAGGGCTAAATCTGACAATACTGTAGGTTTGCGTTCCAATATGTGTTACATTATCACAATATAAAGTGGCTTTCTACGATGAACTACAGACAAGGCAATTTTTTTTATCAGACCGACCATAATATACGCGCACACACTCACACACACTCTATATATCTCTCTTGCAGACATCTGAAAATGTTTAGCCATGTGTGGTTAGATTGTATGTAGCTCATCGCTGATGGGGATATTTCTTTGCCCAAACTTCTTTAGGGAAAAAGTCGATTTGACCAGGATGGATTATTCTCAGCCATTTTCCCCCTTGTGGGTGTTTGTAAAACACTCTTCCTCCCCTCTCTATGTAAGCAATCTGTGCGGGCTTGTGGAATGACCTTTGATGGAAGACCTAGTGTATGGATGGCAAGCCACTATTGAATATCATTATGAATCTAGACTCCTCTTCAATTCATCTTACACAAATCTATTCCTTAATGTTGCAGTGCAGGTTGTTTTTGAAAAAATGTTTACCATAGCTAAGAAGTGTTAACCAGCTCACGTGGGGCGTAACTGTAAATATGGAGTTTTTGTTTTGTTTTTTTACTAAGTTTCTGCTCTGTTACATTTTAGGAGGAACGTTGGCCTTTGTTAACCCTGGCCTTGCTGTGCATAAGTCTGCAGCTGTGGATCGCCAACGGGAATACCTCCTAGATATGATTCCTTCCCGCTCTATCACCCAGTCCTCTACGTGGAAATAATAAATCCATCCTCCAGGAGTGGGAAAAATAAAGACGAACATAAATTTAGTGAACATGAGACAAGAAAGGACTGTTTACCTATACTGTCCTTTCCCTCCATCCCACGCACAGAAGGATGAACTTGTTTCAACGCCTTTCCTTTACATTTTTACTACAGACATTGATAGCAACCTGCAAGTAAGGTGTTGGGTGTGCTTTGGTCTAGAATGGGGAGTTCACAGGAAAAAGAAAAGCCACTTTTGTTTTTGTTAATTTTTAGGCTGGCTGGCAAGTGTCGTGGATTTTCATAACCTCCAACATGCTCCCAATGTTTTTTTTGTTTTTTTTTTCATAAAAAAAGAAAACTACTCTGTCTGACATAAAAGAAGGCATCCGAGTTCTCCACAATGCAGTTGGAAGATAACTGGATTTTTTTTCCCCCCCTATAAATTTAAGGAGGCATTTTTTTTTCTTCGCATGGCTGAATTGATCAGGTTCACTTCTGATTCTGGAGCAGAACAGGTCCAGTCAGACCAAAAGCATTTGTTAAATGCATTAAATAAAGTTCTATTTAAATAGCTCTATGGAAAAAAAATGTATGCCTCAGAGTGTGTTGCTGTGGATAGCCCATTTGTATGACATTCATTATCTGAAGAAGGATATTTGAATACAACTCTTTCTGCTCTAATCCAGTTTGCTTCGTTTTCACTGGACTTAAGCTTGTGAAGGGTTAGAGGACATTTTGTGGGGTTTATTCAGGCCTCTGTTTTAGGTAAACTGCTGCATTATTCTAGAATTGATTTTCAGGCTGTTTCGATGGCTGTCCTTTATTCCTGTCTACTGACTTTGCAAAAAAAAATAAAAAAAATAGAAAAAAAAAAAGTTGCAACAATAAAATGGAAAGCTGAATGGGACAGTCTTACGTTTTCCCTGTGTTCAGTTTCAATGTAATCAGGAAATTACCCCAGTTTTTTGCTGGTAAACCAGGTTTAATTTAAGGCCATTGGAAGTGTCGGATTGGCAAAAAAGTAGTTTGTCAAATGCTAAATCCTCTTCCCTTTATAATGTTTATTTTAATCCTCTTTCTGTTGTGTGGATATCTGTTTAGATACTTTTTTGATATATGCAGTTTAAGGACTTTAGTAAAAAATTTTGTTTTTTGTTTTTTTGGGAGGGAATGGAAACTTATGTTTTTCCTTTTTATTTGTATAAATGATAAACCATAGAATTTAAACTTGACTTTTTGTGTGTATGATGGATTAGTATGAGAGACTGCTATATATATATATTTTTTTCATTCCACAATGTAGGACTGTTTTCAGGGCAACTTCTCATTTTATCATGCTTCCCCCTCCCCTCCATGTTTTGCCCCCACATAAAATCTAAGTAAAGAATAAGACACTCTGGTGTATTTGGGCAAACAAACCAACTCCTGGTTTTTTTTTATAAAAAAAAATGGTGGAGGGGAGGAGGGCACTTATTTAAATGCAAATGCACAAACCTTGGAAATATTGCTTTTGTAAACCCGTTCACTTGTCCTTTAAAATGTTTCATGTTTAACTGTTGGATAAATGGCCTAAAAAGGGTAGAATCTTTTACACCACTTAGAGATCATCTGTTGTCCAAGCTTTGACTCCTAAATTTGAGGAGTACAAATGGTTTAGCAAACAATTTCTTGAATCCGTCAAATTAACTACCCCTCTTCTTTTGCAATTTATTTTTATTATATATATATATATATATTAATTCTAACCAAAACTATTTAAATTTGGGTGTTGTGTAATGAAGACTGTTAATGTATGAACGTATACTTGCAATTGCAGGCCCATTATGAATTTTCAAGTCAGCAAGGTTTTCAGGTGATTAATTTTGCTGCCTGCCAACTGTCCCCGTTGGCAGTCATGTGCCACCAGAAGAGGCAGCAGCTTTTGTGTACTTGATGTTCACATAGGGCTACAAAGTATAACTTTACATACAGGAAGCCTGCATCACCCCCCACCCAAGAAAGGGATAGTTTTGGATGGAGGTTTTTTGGTTAAAATAACACTGTTCTCCTAATATTAGGAGTGCAGGTTTTTTGACTTGTCGGAGAAGCATAGTGTGTGTGTGCCTGCTAGAGTGTGGGATTTGAGGATGCCCCATCACTGATAGAACTAGCCGTTTCTATTTAATCACACTGGCCAGAGCCGAATTTCTGAATAATATTAATAAATAACTAAGCCAACTCATTTTCTTTCTGTGTGTTTTTTTTTTTTGTTTTTTTTGTTTTTTTACATCATTATAAGGTCTCCATAGTTGGTCCCACAAAAGTTACTTTATTTTTAGGAAATTATGGTGATTTTATAGCCACAAGAGAAAATCAGGATTTTCTTAATTGTACCTCTCCGGACTCTGCGTTCATTTGTAGATCATTGTGTTATGCTCCACCTCCAGATGAAGCACACTGGTAAATGGCAAAACTTAACCTACCCCTGCATGTGTGCACCCATGGCTGTATGTGTGACTTAGTGATATATACTGCGTTTAAGCTTAATGTGGGACTCGCATGCGCCTGAAATTTTCCCCACTGTGCCTGTGAGCCATGGTGTCCAGGTCTGTTGGCGCAACTGGTTTTCATTGCAGGCCAAGTGAGATAGCGCTAGATGCTCCGATTCAGTGTGCAGACACAATTTGTTGCTCCTGTACACATGTGCTTTAGCCACAATGCTGTGAGCGATCTTGGGTTCTGCCCTTTTTGCAACTGATCAAGGAGGAGCGTATATTCCACAAATTCACTGTTCTTGGCACAAGCCGCAGAGTCCAGGGACATCAGGCCACCAAGTGATGCAACACTAGAAGGCCTCCCCTTTTGATCTGGAACCATCAGTAGTTCACCCTTTTCGGCATGGTAGTTTTGTCAACTCAAAACTGCATTCTAGTTGGAGACGGTCTTCCCACAAACTAATTTTTGAAGCAATGGACCAGCTGTGGCTCTGAATGAGCACCCTGTTTTTCATTCACCCCTTCAACGGTACCTTTGCATCCTAAAAGGAATTTTAATCTTTTCCACTGTACTTGAAGAATTGAATATCCTATCTATCTATCTATCTATCTATCTATCTATCTATCTATCTATCTATCTATCTATCTATCTATCTATCTATCTATGTGTGTGTGTATATGTATGTATATATGTATGTGTGTATATGTGTATATATGTATGTGTATATATGTATATGTATATGTATATATATATATATGTATGTATATATGTATATGTGTGTGTGTGTGTGTGTGTGTGTGTGTGTGTGTCCAAGGAAACAGACTAACCCTCCATAGCATATGAATCCTCTAAGGAAATATTTGAGGCTGAAGATTTCTCCATAAAGGACCATGGTGAGTTTACTTAGAGGTGGTCTGTAAGAATCCTGAAGCAGAAATTAACAGCCCAAGGTGACAGATTTGAGGTCTTGGAAAGCGCTTAACCCAGCATGCTCTTGCTGCCGAGGATCTGAACAAGGATTGGTTCCATCTAGACGAGATGACTTCTCTCAATAACATCCTTATAGTTCCGGTGGCCTGTTTAACGTGACATTAAGCCTTTGGGTTTTTTTTTTAAACTAAAATAACATGCATGGTTATGCTTGCCTGCTCTTTGCAATGGTTTTGCACAGAGCGGCTCCGGTCCTCTTCCTTTTTTGGGGTCCTCCGGTTGCACTCCAGGCCCCTCTTTAGAGAGTGCCCACATGGGGGGAAGCCATGCATGCTCGCTCCTGAGCCGCCCAGTTTGCGTCTGTTGACACAGGCCAAGTAACTCGGGCCCGCTCCCTCGTCACAGATTTGATTGGCAGGAGCCAATGGCGGCTACTGCTCCTATCAAACTGCCCAATGAGGGAAACGTTGTTGAGAACCGCTGCTCTCATGGACATCACTGGATCGGAGCGAGCTTGGGTAAGAACAGGGGGGGGTTACCATTTTTAATGCATAGAATGCGTTCAAGTGATACTAAAGTGTTTTTATTTTTTTAGTTACAAATAAACATGTTATACTTTACCACCTCCTGTGCAGTGGTTTTGCAGAGAGCAGCCCTGATCCCCTTCTCGGGTGCCATGCTGGCTATCTTGAACCCTTCCTGTCGAGTGCCCCCCCCACAGCAAGGAGATTGCTATGGGGGCAGCCGAGCCACAACTCAGGAGGGACCCCAGGTAAGTATGAGGGGGAATCCGTATGGTCGGAAATCTTCTTGCTCTATCAGGGAGACTTGCTGGTCTCTGGACATCAAGGATCTCCACATCCCTGTTTTCCTGCCTCATCACAATTATCTGCGTTTTGTAGTTGGGGAACATTTTCAGTTTTGGTGCTTTACTCTTTGCTCTATCAATGGCGCCATGAGTATTTATGAAGATGCTGGCCCAGGGCATCTCCATTTTGGGGTACCTGGTTCTGAGGCAGTATAATCGGAGGACACCAAGTCCAATGTGCAAAACGGTGCAAGTCCTTTGGGACCAAGCTGGGTCTTCAATCATCAAAATTCAACACATGCGTGCATTGTGTTGCCCTTTTCTTCCTGAAAGGTTGGTTTTGCTTCTCAGTTCTCATACAGCCTCATGTTGGTATTCATTCTTTGCAGGCCTGGTCTAACAGTAAGCTGTCAAAGATGGACACTGACATTCTGGTAAAGTTTTTATATTCATTGAGCGGTTGTGATTTCCTTATACATCAGGACAACGTATCCTCTTGTTAGATGCTAGGATGTTCCCAACTTCACTTCATTTTGCTTGGGGTCAGTTCATATCAGAACATTCCATGTGCTCTTTCCACACTGCTCATGTGTATGCTAATTGTTAAAGGCTCTAGAAATGCAGATCGCAACACAGTGAATTTGCGAGCGCCAAATAACTTGGTACAACAGTACCATGAAGTTTGGTGTGTGTATGTCTGTATGTCTCAAAATTTCAAGTCCTGAGTTACTAGCCAAGCCTCAAGGGTTACTTGCCAACAGTTGCCCCACCCAACCCCTACCATGCCCCACTCTAAACACGCCCTCATAAGATTACACTTAAATGTTTTTATGCAGAATTAAGTTCTAAAAATAAATATTATCTGTGCCCAACAATGCAAGCCTGCCCGTATCTGCCGATTCAGCCTGTGCCCATCATGCTGCCAGATGTGTCCTCCATGCAGGGAACAGAGAAGAGGAAGTTGATTACCGGGTGGATAATGAGCGCACAGAGGAACACCACAGCTTTAATTTCAAATGCTGTGTGTTCTTGCCGTCACATACAGCCCCGCCCCCTGGCCTGAGGGAACTTTGATACACGTCACTCTTGATTGGATCACACGGCAATTGAAATGAAAGCGGCGAGTGATGTTCCCTGCGCTCTGATGATCCGGCCGAGTGATCTCCTCTCTTCCCCTCCACCACGCACACTGGGAGAAGGACTCCCATACAACCCTGCATGCCGGCGATGCTCGCCCCCCAGCTTCCCAGGCAGCCCTTCCTCGCCAGCCCTCAAAATCCAAAATGCGAGCAGGCAAGTGGAATTTGAGGGCTGCTGTAAAGAGCTTGCAATCCAAGGACAGGACACTGTAAAATTTGCACTATTCCCCCATCATCATTCAGTGCGGACTGGGGAATCAGCAATCGTCTTCTCTTGGCGGGGGATTGATTAACTTGGTACATTCCGCCTGCCCATAAATGGTAAAATCGCGAGACCGGTCACTGCTGCATCCCCTCTGATTGTGCAGGATGACTGGTCTGGTCACCATTTGTGACCTTTCCATGAGGCCAAGTTCACACTATTGTATGTTCGGGGACGCTGGGACAATCACGTGCCATGTGCAACAAGCAAGAGAAACGTGTCGCTGCTTAACAGATGCATGGGGGCGCCATCAATTTTTAACAGGGCCCGACGCATCAGCAAAAAGCCTGCATTTGTGCGCATACACGCGATTCCCTGCAGCATTATTTTTTAAAAAGGGTCCCTCTTTTTTTGGGTGACCCCATTAAAATACATGGACTGTCCTACCCGCAGAACACAGCCGCACAAGTGTGAGCTCAAACCTAATATTCTGTGAGCGTCATGGGTTCAGCACGGCTGTTCTTTATAGCAACACGCTAAGCTGTAGCGCATACAGGTGACACTGTCATGTCGGAATAGATGGAAATTCTACCAGAAGTCATCTCTTCATACAGGACAGCCTCCTAAATATACAGCAGCCATTGCCATCCAATATGTGTGGCCCCAGTCTTCTCTCTTCTCATCTGATCAATCACACTCTCCAATCCACTCATCCTTCCTGCTTCCTCCATGCTCTGCCCACAGCCTGCCAGCAAAGGGGTGGGGTCTGCCCAAACCTAACACATGCTTGAGCAAAGATAGGCTGGCTGTCGGCTAATGAGCGTCTGTTGTGCTAACATTCTGCGGGCAGATCGGGCGCTCATTGTTGCTGCACCTAGACGTGAGGATACGGGGCGGGAGCACAGCTACAGACTCCTCCCCAGGGTCAGCGTGTGTATTGCTCGTTCTCACACACAGCCCCGCCTCCTCCTAACCCCCGCGCCTGTATGCTGGTCCAATGCTGGGATGCATTCTGTCTATTACAGGTGCAGGGTTAGGAGGAGGCAAAACTGTGTGTGAGAACGAGCAAAGTTAAATGTTATGCTATACCGCTCGGTGATACCGCGGTCCTCCTCTGCCATAGGCGATCACTGGGAGAACAGCTCCCGATCAATAACGGTCGCCGGCGGTGCTGGCCCCCCTTCTGCCAGGCAGCCCAGCTCCTCGCCAGACCTCATTTTCCACTTGCAAAATGTGAGTAGGCAAGTGGAAAATTTGAGGTATGTATGTGTGTGTGTGTGTGTGTGTGTGTGTGTATATATATATATATATATATGTATATATATATGTATGTATATATATATATATATGTATGTATATATATGTATATATATATGTATATGTATATATATATATATATATAATGTGTGTGTGTGTATATATATGTGTGTGTATATATATATATATATTTTATTATTATATGAAAAGTAGTGCTGTGTATATGAACCACCTCTCAAGCAGGCACACAGTAATGAGCACCAGCTTTGCTCTGCATTGCATTTTGGCACAGCTCTTGCATACCTTGCTCAGAAAACTACCCACAAAGTGGAAGAGTAGGTGCCTGCGGTATTGGGGAAAACTCACCTGAAAATACTGAGGCATCTAAACACAGCTAAACTCGTTTACAAAACGCAACTATCTGTAGGAAATATTTCAGATTTATGTGGCATAAAATCCTCAGAGGAGTTTAGGTTGAGACACTACACTAATTGGCATATTATAGCCCAATTTGAGTTGGTGATTAAATTAAACGAGGGAGGATGCAGCTTTTCTTTTTGGACAATGGTGATTCGGATATTTTAGGGCAGGGTTGACAACCTTTTGACAAGTGGAGATCCACCTAAGTAACATGCAAGAGATCAAAGATCCCCGGGGTGCAACGTCCTTTTAATTAATTTTTGTTTTAAAGATAACCATCAACGACCCAATAAAAAGAATGGCATAAAGAAACATTATAAAAATTTAGGGCTGTGCAAATTAACTTTTAATTAATCGATTAATCTTTTTGATCGATTAAAATTATTTTGATTGGTACTCACCTCTCCGCCGGCTTCTGGGCCTTCAGTCGGAAATCCAGTAACGTCACGGACACCGGCGGGGCTTGCCGCGTCTATCTGAAGGGCTCCTTTGCTGTGCCTTCATATCTGCATGCCGGTGGGACCTTACTATCTGCCACACGCAAGTGCTGTTACACTTCCCTCTATCAACCTGGGATTCTACAACCATCCACTGGGAGTTGTGATAGTTCCCTTCATGGGACATCTACATGCCGACGGACTGATGTTAACCTCTCCTCATCTGGATTCAGCAGTGGTATCTTTGTACACATTTTTATACCAGTATCATACTTGGCTACATGTTTTTATGACTGCTTTTGGTACCGTTTGGCATTACTCGCACCATTTTTACAGTTTATGTAGCTACATCGATTTTATCTCCAGTGCAATATTTATTTGGTTACCTACTTGAAGACTATAAAGGTTTTAATGCTATTCCCATCGAGCGCTGCCTTTGTGTGTTTTTTGTATCCTGCTATTCATTTTTCCAGTGGTTGGTAGCTGCACTGGGAATCGGCCTGCAAGGAGATCAGCTAAAAGTAGTTGGATCTGTATGTGCATTATAATTAATCGAAATTAGTCGATTAATCGATAAAAAAAAAAAAAAATGATTTTTATATATATATAATCTAGTTTCAGCCCAGTCCGGTCAAGAGATCTTTCCTACGTCAGCCAGCAGTGGCTGCAGAGGAGATGGCGCCTGACAACGGCTGGTAACCTGGAGCAGTGATGTCACCCATAGGTTCCTATGTCCCAGCTGTTATTGGTGTGGCCTCCTCTCCCCTGCATACACCACTGACTCAAACAGGTGAGATAACTTGACCAGATTGGAGTGGCCTAAAAATAGGTTAAAAAGCTGGGTGCCGAGTGCACGTTGGCACTAGTGTGGACAGGAATACATTCTGTCAGGCGGAGTGTTAGGAGGGCAAGGGGCATTTTTAAGGCTAGTTTAAGCTGGAATTCTGCTTTTAAAAAAGCACTTTAAGGCTGGCCATCATACATTTAGTTTGCAGGTTTAAAGTGGTATACCCTATCTACAGGCTGCCCTTTCAGGCAGGCAACTGCTGTTTTTTGTAAAGGCAATCCTAGTGGCTTGCTGGCCGCTGGATTGCTTTTACAGGTTTCGGTAGGGGGTCCCTCTCGCTGCAGTGCCTCCCTGCTGGTCAGTAGTGTTATTTTAAACTATTCTCCCTATTATTGGGCGGTGGCAGTAATTAACCCCTTTGTGATGCATTGGTGGAACTAGTGTTGGTGTTTAATAACCCCTTCATGCTGCACCATAAAGGGGTTAAGTAACACACTGGTGCCACTAATGCAGCATGAAGAGGTTAATATGCTGTTACCAGTCAGTTAATTCATCAGCTGCATTAGTGGCACCTGTGTCGGTGTTAATTAACCCCTTTGTGCTGCAGCATGAAGGTGTTTATTAAAGAAACTCTGCCACTGACCACTAATCCAGAATAAAGGGGGGAAATTAACACTGACACATGCTGCCATTAACCCCTTCACTGCCCCCCCCTCATTGTAACCAGTCAGAGGCCGGGACTAGAAATCATCTGTCGGGTGGAGATCACTCCACCTGACAGAATGTATTCTTGTCCACGCTAGTGTCAACGTGCACTCGGCACCCAGCTGCAGCTCTGCATGTGTGCTGTGGGATGTGATCTGGGCAGCTGCTAGGCTGTTCTATCTGCATTCGGCCATAGAAGCCTTCTGCTAATTTTGTGTTTTTTAGTGAGCATTTGATTCCGAGCATGCGTGTTTGTACTTTCGACTTTTGTGCGACGGATTTGTGTACTGACCATACGAAAATCAGACGTGCAGCCGTTGTCCACCGAAAATGTTACTAGCCTGTTGCCCAACATTTCTTGGCTGAAAGTTGGACAACAATTTTAAAAAGGAGCCTACCAACGGTAAGATTTTGGGACAACAGTCTGTCAATGCACAATCCCCTGCCAATAATTGTACTGTGTGTACGAGGCTTCAGAGTAAGAGGGAGGTGAAGCTGCCGCCTCCAATCAAAATGTAATATCCCACGTCTATTATGTTGTCATCGATAAATATACTCCTCCATGGAGAGGTGGAGCCATGACTAGGGGGGTCTCCCGCCTAGAGACATTCTGGATATACGAACTTCAGACATATACCCCGTTCGGAATGAACGTCGAATGGGATATAAATTATTTTATTAATATGTCATGAGCTATTCATATTATTTGTTCTATTTTCTGGGTCTTTGGAAATTCAATATATACGCGCAATAATCATATACGCGCTTAATGTTTTATTCTGGATTCTGTTATATTTACAATCATTTATGCTATGAGAGTCAATGTATATGGTGATCTGACTCACACTAAACATGAGGCATTTTTTTGATCACATGAGGTAGTAGGGATATATTTTGTGTTTTTTTTATATATGCGATTCTAACACATTTGTTTTTAGCGATAATCTATATATACATTTATTTATTCAAGATCGCAATTTTAACATATTAAATACATGTTCTAAATAAACTCTTTTTTTTAACACTAATTGTTTCTGATCTGGAGTGGATGTCAATTTCCATCTCCAGCGCAGAATCGATATTTTTATAAGTTTTTATTTTTATTTAATTTTTATGACTGGCCCTTATAGTTGATGTGCCGCTGATGGGAGTATTAACACTACCCATTTATACTGCGCTTTGCAATAGACATTATTTTTGTGATTCTCCGTTTATTTTTGTGCCCCATTTTTTCATTTGTTTGATTGGACATGCGACTCCTCTCTACGGGCGCCGCTCTGACCAATCACGGATGACCTCTCTCATAATGAGGCTTTTCGCGCACGCATGCGCACTTTAGCTACCAGACATCCGGGTTCCTCAGAGCGAGGCCTGGTCTGCAGGTGCGCTCTCACTGGACACTACACGGCAGCCTCTATCCAGAGTGAGGCTTGGCTATCGCGCACGCGCGGTAGCATAGTGTAATCCACGACACACAAACAATACATGGTTACTATGCTCTGCCGTGCTT
Source organism: Rana temporaria (assembly GCF_905171775.1). Lineage (NCBI taxonomy): Eukaryota > Metazoa > Chordata > Amphibia > Anura > Ranidae > Rana > Rana temporaria. The sequence continues at coordinate 349,568,439 of NC_053489.1, read as the reverse complement.
GTTAGCACATGCAAACGAGGCTTGGCTCTGGCGCACGCGCGGTCGCATCTGTCGTCCGTGGCATGGTAAATTTTCACAGTTTGCCTCAACTATTATTTATTTTATACATTTCAAGTATTTTAATGGCCAGTGCATTTCATTTTGTTTCATTTTACTCAGTATGTCCATGTCACACTCCTAATGACTACATTCCAAATGTAACAGCCACGTTAAAGACACTATACCCATATTCTCTGTGAGGTTCCTGTTTCATATAGAGGCTTGGAGTGCAAACTGCAGGTTCCTGTTTCATATAGAGGCTTGGAGTGCAAACTACAGGTTCCTGTTTCATATAGAGGCTTGGAGTGCAAACTGCAGCGCCATCTTGGATAGGTGATGTGCTGTCTGTGATTGCTGATTGTTTGGGGTGAGTCAGATCTTCATTTGATTGGATGTGATTACATGGACTACACATATATTGGAGTGGGCTGCAGTGGAGAGACACCCCAGACGATGTGCTTTTGTCCACGAAACGCGTCGGGAGGACTCCACTGTCGCCCCATTTACATGCAAGAGCTCTTTTACTTCCAGCCAAATGTAAGTTTGTTAGCTGTGAATAAACACGTATTTTTTCTTTTATACGGAGTTACGCTATGTGGCCACTTCTCTTTATTTTTCTCTATGCACCACTAACACACTGAGCCAATTGGTTTTGGGATACCAACATCAGTATAGCTTCCGGCTGACTCCTGGGGACATATTCCATATAAAGACCTACCCACCAGTTGGACCTACGCTTCCTGCCAAGGATTGCTGTTTGACAACCGTCATATAAAGCCTTGACTGACCTCTTTTGGCATATGCCACCAGTGGTCAACAAGTTCCGGTAAGCCTGCATTTTTTCCGGTGATGGGATTGTCACGTTAAAGGAGTCACGCTTTTTCTATTTATTCACCTTTTCACTTGAATGACTTGTGGATGTTGATGAACTTTGCTACATACCTCGGATCATCACACTTAGGAGTTTTTGTTGGACTTTGTTTTTATGTTTGATACCACCTTAGGTGCATCAGTTCACGTGCCAGTTGGCACTGTTGTCACCCCTCGCTACAGAGGAATCTCACATGTTTCACAATTTGTGTCTAACATTTATTAATGTTATATGTGTTTTATTTTTTACTATACACATTTTTTGGTATTTTGATATTCATTTATTAATTTTAGCGCTACACATACGTATTTTTTTGGTTGTTTTGCTTTTTTGAATAAGCAGTGTCAGCAGCTACCATTTACGCACACCTGGCAGCGCAGGGTATCCACTCTCTTAGCTGGTTAGTGGGCATGGAGGAGGGGGCAGGCTGTCATTTACCACTGTGTATATACCCACGTGTGACTTGATAGTCACATGGACTGCTCAGATGTAATGCAGAGGAAATGCTCAGCCAACACTGCTCTGCAAAATCACTAGCTGAATTGGGGACTTGGACAGAAGAGGGGAAAGGAGAACAGCAGGCTCAACCAGGGTTTTTGCAGAATATAGAAAACGAATCTCCGTGACTGCATGAGTATGAATAGCATGTAATACAGCATTTGATGTGGGTCTAGTGACACTTGAAAGTCCAGCGTATGCAAGTCGTGGTGGCAGAACTCGGAGGAAGTAAACCCTGATGGGTTTTACTTCCTTTGTTTCCCTGCAAAGGTAAAGCATAATGGGCTACTATGTAGCATAGTAGCCCATTATGTGTCACTTACCTGAAACTGAAGCCTGCAATGTCCCTGATTTCCTCGTTGACTGGAAGCGTCCATTCTTCACCCCTCTTCCTTCCAGGGCCGTGGACTCTGTGACTGGCTGGAGTCAGGTGACGTTACTCCCACGCATGCGAGTGGAACCGCTCGGCATGACCCCATCTAAAAACGGTACAGCGTGCCCTTTCTAAAATGCGTATGTGCTGAATACATCGGCGCATGCACAGTAGAAATTATCGTACGGGGAATTGGAAATATCTCCTAAACGGTGTAGGTTTGGGTGATATTTCCAGCACCTACAGGTAAGCCTTAATTTACCTGTAGGTGAAAGTGGTTGCACAGGGTGTACAACCACCTTCAACATCTCGGATGCTTGGGCGTAGGAGGTGGTTTCCAGGGTTTCAAAGCTAGACTTTTATACAATGCCCCCCCCCCCCCCAATTGGTTTACTTCCAACCTTCCTGTGTCATCTCTTCTGAAGCCGGGTGTTGTCCTCTGTGGAGGAACAGTTCCGGGGATTCTACTCCAACCAGTTCACAATTCCCAAACCCATAGGGGGCATCCACCTTACCTTGAATCGCCAGGCCTTAAAGGAGAAGAACAGCCAAAGCCAGTTCGACTGTACTTCTGTGGATCACAGTAGTGCAGTGACCTGTTTACAGAAAACAGCAGACTGAAGCGCACTGTCAGCTGACATCACAGAAAACCGATCCAGGCTCAGGATAAATCATGACTTTAAAGTCTGAATACACCCACATGCCTGGACTGGCACCTGGCTCAGGCTCTCTGCAAGCTGCTGAGAGCTTGAGCCCGGCTGCTCCTGCCCCCTTCACAGCCCAGTGCTCCAGTGAGCGTGGGGGGTGCAGAGAGCCAGTGACTGACAGTCACCAGCTCTCTGCTCAGGGAGCACTGAGAACCAAGAGATCGTCAGTGTAGCTGCTGACTTTTTTAATACTTGCCTGTCTACGAATCTAGCAGCGTCTTCACCCGAGCTAATTTTTCTGCAGCAAAGTCGGCCCCAGAAGTGGGAGCTGGTATTTGTCAAAACCAGGTATAAATCCGCTCCTCCCTCCCAACATCTAGCAGGGGAGGCAAACTACCAGAGCTTCCCATTTTGGGTGGATCTCTGCTTTAATGGTTGTAGTAAAAAATTTGCCAACGGTGGATATGTTTTTCCACAATTCAGTCCTCGCACATGGATGCAACCACCACACTTGACAGTCTTCATCAAATGCCATATATATTCTTGAGGAATTAAACTGTGCCAAGTAGAGGCGCCATTTATAGGTTGTATGCTGTGCTGTATTTCAGTTGTCATGAAGTTCATGTATAGCAAACCGAGTCATTTAGGGGACTTTATCGGTGCTTTAAGACAGATGTATGAAGACATTTTTCGCCTATTGTTGGATTACATAATAAAATATTTAATAAAAACAATGTAATGATATAACATAGTCTGCTTGTCCTCATTTTTAAGACAGCAAGATTGTGGGTGCTCTCAGGGAAGAGGATGGCAAGCTGTATTGTGCAGTATAGTATAGACTGATTGTTCCCAATGCTGGTAATCAGATGGTTCTCACTCGTGGAATATATGCAGGACCAATACGCCCAATAGGTCTGACCTATGGTTGCTTACATTGCTGCCGGCTCAGTTGGAAACCGGCAGTATGTATTGGTTAAATAGTTGGGAACAGCACTTGCATGCTTGCAAGGGCTTATGGCTGTCTGACTGTTCCCGACATGTGGCTTTTAGTGGTGAAGCTGAGCACCTGTGTAAAGGCGCATGCAGCGACTTGCCAGTTTCTGCCGCTGCACTCACTATTCATGTCACTGATGCCATTATGTATGCTTTAAAATGGCATGCATCTGTAAAATGGCAATAAACTTCAATACCCTGTATTTAAGTGCTTGAGTGGAACATACATTTATTTTTTTAATTATGGAATAAAGTCCGCTATGTGATTTATTTTTTTTTATTTTTTTTGGGGACACGTTCTCTTTAATGAGACACCTGAGGTCTAAAAGACCCCTAATGTGTCGCCTGTCTTCAAATGAAGCTGATGGAATGCAGAGCACATTTCAGCAGTTTCTTTTTCCAACCAAGTGAAACGGGAACCTGGAGGTGTCTTGTACACAGGGCTGGTGCAAGGATCTTTGACACCCTAGGCAAATCCTAATTTTGACGCCCCCTCCCACTGCGCCCCTGACTTCACTTTATTCTGCCCTGGCAACACATGTGACCTATCTGACCCCTACACTGACCCCATGACACATATACTGACCTACCTGTCCCCTACACATACACTGACCCCCCCCCCCCCCCCTACCTGACATACTGACCCCCCCCCCCCATCTGACACATACACTGACCCCCCCCTCACCTGACACACTGACCCCCCCATTGACACATACACTGACCCCCCCCACTGACACACTGACCCCCCCCACTGACACTTAAACTGACCCACCTGACTCTCACACACACCACCCCCACCCCACATACAGCTTAATGTAGTTCGGGGAAGATCGGTCCTCCTCCTTTACCACTGCTGTTTGTGGCTTCATCTACCATCATCAGGGTTCTGCTCAGGGGCTAGGCTAGTGTCCTATGATGGCCTCTGGGAGCCATGGGGTCAAAAAGACCTCAGATCTCATATTTACACAAAAATGCAATAAAAAAAATTAAATGTAATTTTTGAAAAAAATATAGTCTCTTTAAAAGCTATGGGCAGAAGTGATGTTTTTTTTTTTTTACACATTGCTTCGCCCTGCAATGGTCTAGAGATGGGTGGAGACCATCTTCCCCTTCGTCTCCATATCACAGACTGAAGAGGATCCGTTTGCCTCCGCCGCCGATAAAAGTCAGTCCCCGTGAGACCACGTTTATCTGAAAGCGGACCGCCTGCTACATAGTAACTATGTAGCTACATAGTTAGTCAGGTTGAAAAAAGACACAAGTCCAACCACAAAAAAATAAACAAACAAAATAAAAAACACAATACAGTCACATACACCCAACTCCATACCCACAGTTGATCCAGAGGAAGGCAAAAAAAAAAAGCCAGCAGAGCATGATCCAATTTGCTACAGCAGGGGAAAAAAATTCCCTCCTGATCCCCCGAGAGGCAATCGGATTTACCCCGGATCAACTTTACCTACAAATCTTAGTACTCAGTTATTTTATGTACATTTAGGAAAGAATCCAGGCCTTTCTTAAAGCAATCTACTGAGCTGGCCAGAACCACCTCTGGAGGGAGTCTGTTCCACATTTTCACAGCTCTTACTGTGAAAAAACCTTTCCGTATTTGGAGGTGAAATCTCTTTTCCTCTAGACGTAAAGAGTGCCCCCTTGTCCTCAGTGTTGACCGTAACACCGTGCTGAAGAAGAGAACACCGGGGTTATGGTAGCTAGCTGCTGCCGTAACAACAGTACTCCTCTTCAAAGTACCAACATATAAGGATGGCGGGTGGTTAAAAAGTTGCAGTACAGTACCTTCACTCATACAGCCGGGTACTGCACTGTAGGTGGAGACAGGACACAGCACACACTCCCTTTGCTGAGTGTATGCGACCGAGCTCCCTCGCAGCCAAAGTACAGTTCTGCTGGGGATCAGGATTTTCGATCTCATCTGACCGCTTTTCTCTACCAGGATCCTGCGGCACCTCAGTCCCTGCTCTAAGGCTGCATTCACACCTAGGCGATTTGCGGCGTTTTTTGCCGCGACAAATAGCATCGTTTTTACCGCGATTTTCGCTGGAGGGGTGATTACACATTGTGTAATATGGCCGAACGTGGAAGACGCCTGAAAAAAAGGGTCAGGGACTTGTTTTGAGCTTCAGGCGTTCGGCGTGGAGATGTGAACCATCTCCATAGACGACAATGTTAAATCACCCCTCCAGCGTATTGCAGGCTGCAATAGCGTCGGGTGTGAAAACGCCTAGGTGTGAATGGAGCCTGAATCGCCACTACGCACACCATATATAGATGAATTATAGCTCCATAGCTAGTAGATATTTTGTATACAGTACTGTGCAAACCTTTTAGGCAAGTGTGAATAAATTGGTAAGAATGATTTCTAATTGTTTGCATTTTGGAAATTTGATAAATATAAAGTTAGTGAAGACAAGTCATCAATTCATGCACAAACTCAGGGTTTTTGGAGAATTAGCCAAGCCATACTAGGTCCAAATGTCTTTCCTGCAACCATGAGAAGGAGGCGTCTGAAATTTTAAAGAAATAAGATCAAAAAGAGAAGAATAATAGTTATAGAAAGCCTCATGCCGCGTACACATGATCATTTTGCGCTATGAAAAAAAAAACGTTTTGCGGCATGTAGGAGAAAAAATAGGATTTTTTTGTACTCACCGTAAAATCCTTTTTGTTGTCGTCCATGGACGGACACAGCCTCTTCATTCATGACAAGTGGGTTATGTTCCCTGTTTACAGGACAGGACTAGGCAGAACATGTTAGATACATATACATGTCCTTTTAAAACAGAGCTGAACAGCACCGCCCAGGGGGCGGTCCCTCCGGAAATAACCCTCCTCCCAGCAGCATGCAGCCTCAGTTCGTAACAAGCAGTACAAACCTAAAAAAGAGGGGTGGGTGCTGTGTCCGTCCATGGACGACAAAGAAAAGGATTTTACGGTGAGTACAAAAAAAAATCCTATTCTGTTTTCGTCCATTCACGGACACAGCCTCTTCATTCATGACAAGTGGGACGTCCCCAAGCAGTGTCAAAAAAATGAGGGGTGGGAACAGTATCGGTCAAAAAAAACACACACAAGTTCACTCCAAACAGGCAGAGCTCCTCAACGGAGGAGATGCAACTTTAGACAGCCGCCTGCAAAACCTTGCGGCCGAGAAAGTGTTAACAGACGACTAAGTCGCCGCTGAGACAGACGCTAGATGTCGGAAAGCCCAGGAAGCACCAATTGCCCTGGTCGAATGTGCCGTGACCGGAAATGGGGGCGCCCACCCCCTAAGAGCATTAGCCTGTATGACAATCTGTCTTATCCACCGAGAAATGGTGGCTGACGAGACCGCCGGGCTCCTTTTGTGGACCAGATACCGACACAAAAAGTGAGTCAGACCTCCGAAACGGAGCCGTAGCTGACAGGTACACCCACAGAGCGCGTACCACGTCCAAGGAATGAAGTGCAACCTCCTTAGCATGCACTGGCTTAGGACACAAGGACAGAAGTACAATGTCCTTGTTAAAGCGGGGGTTCACCCTTAGAGGGCACTTTTCCCCCTTAGATTCCTGCTCGTTTTTACTAGGGGAATCGGCTATTTATTTTAAAATATGTGCAGTACTTACCCGTTTACGAGATGCATCCTCTCCGTCGCTTCCGGGTATGGGCTTCGGGAATGGGCGTTCCTTCTTGATTGACAGGCTTCCGAGAGGCTTCCGACGGTCGCATCCATCGCGTCACGATTTTCCGAAAGAAGCCGAACGTCGGTGCGCAGGCGCAGTATAGAGCCGCACCGACGTTCGGCTTCTTTCGGCTACGAGTGACGCGATGGATGTGACCGTCGGAAGCCTCTCGGAAGGCTGTCAATCAAGAAGGAACGCCCGCTCCCGAAGACCCATACCCGGAAGCGACGGAAGAAGATGCAGCTCGAAAACGGGTAAGTACTGCTCATATTTTAATACAAATAGCCGATTCCCCTAGACCGAACGAGCAGGAAGCTAAGGGGAGAAATTTTTTTTTTTTACAAATGGGTGAACTCCCGCTTTAAGGGCAAAAGATGAAACCACCTTCGGAAGAAAGGAAGGTCACGGACGTAACACCGCCTTGTCCCTATGGAGGACTAAGTATGGTGACTTGCAGGACAAGGCCGCCAGCTCAGAAACCCTTCTGACAGACGTGATGGCCACCAAGAAGGCCACCTTCTGAGAAAGCGTCAAGAGCGGAATCTCTCCGATGTCCTCGAAGGGAGATTTCTGAAGAACCGAGAGCACCAGATTCAAATCCCATGGGGAAAGAGGTGGTCTCAAAGGGGGAAGTATATGACGTACCCCCTGCACAAAGGTACCCACCAGCGAATGGGCCGCCAAAGGCCGCTGAAAGAACACAGTCTAAACTGAAATCTGACCCTCAATGGTGCTTAAGGCAAGCTTTTGATCCACTCCACGCTGTAAAAACAGCAGGATTCTGGATACTAAATACGCCTGTGGACGCCAACCCATCTCTTCGCACATAGAGATGTAGGCCTTCCAAGTGCGATGGTAAATCTTCCTAGAGGAAGACTTCCTAGCCCGCAGCATAGTTGGAATGACAGAGTCGGAAAGACCTCGGCCCCTTAGAACCTGGCTTTTAATAGCCATGCCGTTAAAGCCAGCTACTGTAAAGCAGGATGGAGTATAGGACCTTGGGACAGAAGGTCCTCCAGGCACTGGCAGCCCCCAGGGCGTATCCGCCACTAGGCGCACAAGATTGGCGTACCAAGGACGCCGGGGCCAATCCGGGGCGATTAGGATCATCGGAATCCCCTCGGCCTCCACTCTGCGGAGCAGTCGAGGCAGCAACGTCAGTGGGGGAAAGGCATAGATCAATCGATACTGACCCCATGGGGCTACCAACGCGTCTGCCCAGGGATCCCTGGACCTGGCCACGAACCTCGACACCTTGCGGTTGAGACGAGAGATCAGGAGATCCACATCCGGTGTTCACAGCGCAGCTACCACCGAGCAAATCGATTCCATGCGGAACTTTCTTACTTTCACAAAGACGTTCAAAGCCTTGAGGTCCAGGATCGGACAGACCCCGTCCTCCTTCGGGACCACAAACGGATTAGAGTAAAAACCCTGAAACCTCTCGTCCTGCGGAACAGGTAAAATTACTCCTCAACCTAGCAGGTCCCTTACTGCCCCCAACAGGGCAGCCCGACGAGCTGGTAGGAGAGGGAGACTTGAGGGAAAGAATCTGTTCGGGGGAATAGGAAAGAAACTCGCAGACCCATCGGTCGGAGAGCAGAGAGGTCCACCGAGCTGTGAACCTGCGAAGCCGTCCCCCCACCCATGAGTCGGGCGGGGGCAGGCCTTCATGCAGTTGCGTGCTTGGGTGCCGGCTTGTTTGGCTTACACACCCAGGGACGTTTCTGTCCCCCAGCCGAGCTCCTGTTGGGCTAAGGAGGGTTTACCTGTGGGCCCTGACTGACGAAAAAAATGCTTCTGTGTGGGAAAAGAAGGACCCGGCTTGCGGCGGGGTTCCTTCCCCTTGGAGGACTGAGGGAGGAGAGTGCTCTTCCCTCCTGTGACATCTTTGATAACGTCGTCCAGTGAAGACCCAAAAAGCCTCTCACCTTTGAAGGGTAAATCCGCCAGGGCCTTCTTAGAGGCCTGGTCCGCAGACCAGCATTTTAGCCAAAGGAGACGGCGTAAAACCACCGCCGAAACAGAAGCCCTGGATATCAAGGGTGCTGCATCTAGTGAAGCATCACAAACATAGACAAGGCCCTGGACCAGTTGGTCAGCCAGTCTAATTACCTCGGATGGGAGCTGGTGCTCCTCCGCAGCCTGGCGTAAAATCTTTGCCCACTCAGTAAGTGTCTGAGACACAGGGGTAGTGGCCACAATAGGCCGCAAGGCAGACCCCAGCATAGTAAACATGGAGCTGGTCAGTGCTTCGGATCTTCTATCAGTCTGATCCTTAAAAGCAGGAACTCCCTCTACAGGGAGAGTGGTCACCTTTTTTAGCCGGGCAACCGGAGGGTCCACCACCGGAGGAGAAGTCCACTTCTTTAAGAGGTTCTCCTCAAAGGGGTACCGAACCGCCAGGCGGTGAGGGACTACAAAAGCCTTCTGGGGCTTTTCCCATTTCGCATCAATGAATTTATCAAAGAAGGGCACATAAGGAAAAACCTTAACAGAGCGGTCTGATTTGTGTGAACCAAAAGAGACCGAGCCCTCAGCGGATACCTCAGCTGTACTATCTAGCTTAAGGGAGTCCCTTACAGCATTGATAAGCTCCCTGACAAGTGCCTTATCATGCCCAGACCGAGTTAGTGTCTTCCTCAGGAAGGTCCTGGTCCACGTCTTCAGATAAAACGGAACCAGGCACCTGAATCTGAACATTCCCCTGGGGATAGCGGAGGGAGGGTGCGCTTTTTACCCCCCCTTACTGCCACACGCCGCTTCCACCCTGGCCACAAATGTCTCCAGGACTGCCGACAAAAAGTCTATAGTGAGTGCAGAAGCAGAAGTACCAGCTGCCTCTGCCATGCTGGGGGAAGGAGGACTAGATACTGACTCCATATCCTGAGGAAAAAACTCCCAGGGCCCAGTTCAGAATGAACAGAAGAAATACCCACCACTCCTGCTGCGCTGACCGGGGGGGGGGGGTTGTACAGGGGAAGTGCTCAGCGCCGCTGCCAGTGTCCCGCACACCACTGTGTGTGTGTGTGGAGAAGTCGTGAGGTAAGGTGTGGAATGCTGTGAGGAGAACGGCGCTGGTGCGGCTACAGCAAAATGGCCGCCAATGGGATTTTCAATGCAAACTGAAAATCCACTAAAAAATAGCGCCACTTGTCATGAATGAAGAGGCTGTGTCCGTCCATGGACGACAAGAGAAACAAAGTTTTTCCAACTTCATCAATAAAACGACGTTGCCCACACACCATCGTTTAAAAAAAATGCTCTAGCAAAGCGCGGTGACTTACAACACGTACGATGGCACTATAAAGGGGAAGTTCCATGTGGATGACACCACCCTTTGAGCTGCTTTAGCTGATTCTGTGTGTTAGTAAAAGACGATTCGCGATTTTCTGTATGTTACAGCGTGATGAATGTGCTTACTCCATTATGACCGGTAGTTTTACCAGAACGAGCGCTCCCGTCTCATAACTTACTTCTGAGCATGCGCAGATGTTTAACGTTGTTTTAGCCCACACACCATTTTTTACAACCCGAAAAACGACATCGTTTAAAACGTTGTTAAAAAATGCAGCATGTTCAAAAAAAAAATGTTGTCGTTTTTCAGAAACTTTTTAAATGACATTTTTTTAAAACAACATTTTTTTCATGCCGAAAAATTATCATGTGTACGCGGCATCAGATATATGCCCCCCTCTTATGTATAGAACAGACTAACATTTTACTAGATTGTTTTCAAATTAATGCATACAATGTTAGGCTAGCTCATGATGGCGCATATAAGACAGTTGAAAGAGTTTACCCACGCCACACATTTTAGGACTTCCCACTTTATTGGGAGGAATAGCGGGTTTGGTAAGATGATCCATGTCAAAGTCTCTAATAGTCAAGCAAGGTGATTCTAATGTACACACTGACTTTGTACTGCCGGGAAAGCAGAGAACCGATTCTGCAGCTTTTTCCCCACCTTCACACGGCAGTTTTTCTTGGCAGGAAAACTGCCATGAGAGCTTTGTCTGGGAAACGCAGCTGTGTGTATGCTCCACCGCAGTGTTTCCCATAGGAAAACTGCCAAGAAAAAGACCGCCGGGAATCGCGTCAGGAAAAAAGAGAACATGTTCTCATTTTTCCTGACTGTTTTCCTGTCGGGGAAACCGCCATGGAGCATACACACGGACAGTTTTCCCAGCCAAAAGCTGTCATGGCAGTTTTCCAGACAAGATAACTGGTCGTTTGTACGAGGCATAATACCGTTTTATCACCAAATAGAGATTCATTTCATCTCTAAACCCACGATCGGATTTTCCGCACATAAAGTGTCAGACTTTTGGCCGAAGGGCGTTGGCTGAACTTGTCTTGCATACAAACGGCACACAATTGTCAGACAACAAACACGAATGTAGTGATGTACTACAAAAAATTTCAGCTCTTGAGTGCCACCCTTTGGGCACCTTCTGCTAATTTCATGCTTGAGCATTGATTCCGAGCATGCGTGTTTTGTACTTTGGGCTTTTGTCTGACGGACTTGTGTACAGACGATTGGAAAATCTGACAACAGACAGTTGTCTGTGGAAAATTTATAAGACTGCCATCCAACATCTGTCATCACACAATTCCCGTCAGAGGAAAATCAGACTGTGTGTACCAGGCTTAAGACTAATTTGATTTCAAAGTATTCAGTATTTGTAACGTTAAAAAACAGAGGATTGTGATCTGGTTTAAACGGATGTGCAGATTAAAAAGGTATAGCCCTTTTCAGTGGGATGCAGGACCTGACAAATATTGACTAATTATTGCATGAAAACATTTCCACACTAGATTAATCGAAGGTAACAAAACACATGTCTTGTCTGAGGAGAAGTCCAATTTGGATCCATGACCAAGTTTTTGTCACAATTCTTTGAAACTCCAGTTACTGGCCTTGGTTAGGTAAATATAAATGAGTAGGTAAAAAAACTGTATTATGATATAATATGTATTATGAATGTAACAAAACATATACTGACTATCGGAGTTGCAAAATTCCTGAATAATAAAAATGGTAAAAGGGTGTATGGAAACCAATCGCTACTCCTTTTGGACTTTTTCTGAATGTCGTCACTTGAATAATATTCATTATACTATCTAGTTTTGGAGCAGTTTTTGGACCAGTTTCAGCAGACATATTCGGTCGTTTGTAGGCCCGAGCGGACAATTGTTCCGGCGGATCGGACAGTTTCCAGCGGACAAAAATTTCTTAGCATGCTAAGAAATGTGTCCGCTGGAAACCTGTCCGTCGGACGTGTTCGGTCGTCTGTACAGACTCACCGGACACGTCCGATCGGCCGCCATCCCTCGCATGCGTCGTACTGATTCGATGCATGCGTGGAAGCCTTGAACTTCCAGGGCCGGCCGCATCATCGTCGCGGCGACGGCGCGGCCACGTCCCCGCGTATTGTTTACACGCGGATTTCTGTCTGATGGTGTGTACAACCATCAGACAGAAATCTTCGGGCGGACATGTCCGCTGAAAACGGTTCGGCGGACCGTTTTCAGCGGACTGTCCGTCCGTGTGTACGAGGCCTAAGAAGAAGGAAAATACGGGGGGGGGGGGGGGGGGGGGGGGGAAGACAATCTTGTGCAGCAAAATAGGAAAAATTACAACTACAATCCTTAAAGAGACAGGGGACCAAGCTCATTTGGCAGTCCCCTTGTTCCCCAGCTGGAATTATAGCAGTCCTCTTGTGCCCAGCTGGCATCATGGGAAGCGAAGACAGTAATGTCTCAGTATGGACCAAGATAGTTTAGGTATATATAAGGACGACAACATTAAAGGGGTTGTAAAGCTTTATAAAAATAAAAAAAACTTGTCGTACCTCCTCTGTGCAGTTGGTTTTGCACAGAGTGGTGCCGACCCTCCTCTTCTGGGGTCCCTCAGCAGCGCTAGTAGATCCTCCTCGACTGACTCGTCTGAGAAGCGCTCTCATTTGGGACATCGGAAAGCAGGACACGGGCCCGCCCCCCGTGTCAATGTATTTGATCGACAGCAGCGGGAGCCAATGGCTGCGCTGCTATCATTCCATCCATTTAGGACCCGAGACACCGGATTATGCTGGTGTGCTCATCCCCGGTGCGAGAATAAGAGGGTAAAGTAAGTAAATCGGGGGGGGGGGGGGGAGAGGGCTTCAGCATTACAGGAGGTGATTGAGGTGAAAAACTTTGAGGGTTTACAACCCCTTTAAACAGGAAAATTCAGTTAGATTTAAATGTACAGAGGTAGGCACATATTGCCTAAAATAAGAAAAAAAAAAAAAAAACACTATAGCCTTGTTCTTTTTGTATTTCACAGGGCTCTCTTATGCTTCACTGTTGGTGGCGGTGTTGCTACAAGACAAGTGCAATAATTACATTGATGAGAAATTCTTATAGAAACTTAACTGATACAAGTAAACCTTGATACTGAAAACAAGAATAATAACAATGCTAAAGTAAAATTGCATGTCTTCTGTGCTTCTCTGTTTTCTAATACTCCTCTCCACCTGTCTATCCAACTATATTTCCTGCATAAATCCTAAATTATTTACCTTTTTATTTAATTTAGGAGCAGACACTGAAAGATGCCTTCTGTTACCTTTATGGGCAACTATCTTATGTGTGTCTTGGTTATACTTGCCTTACTTTGTTACTAATGGCTCAACTAAGGACTAATTTTGTTTGGGTGCAATGTCGCACGACCGCGTAATTGTCAGTTAAAGTGACCCAGTGCCGTATCGCAAAAAAGTGCTCTGGGCAGGAAGGGGGTAAATTCTTCTGGGGCTGAAGTGGTTAAAGAACCTTAATACGCAAACAGCATCATGAAGGCCAAGGAACACACCAGACAGGTCAGGGATAAAGTTGAGAAGTTTAAAGCAGGGTTATGTTATAAATAATGTCCCACGCTTTGAACATTACATGGAGCACTGTTCAATCCATAATCCGAACATTAAATGAGTAAGGCACAACTGCAAACCTACCAAGCCATGGCCATCCACCTAAACCAGGGGTAGGCAAACTTAAAGAGGTGGAGATCTACCTGAACAACATGGGAGAAGTCAGATCCCCAGGCACAGTGCCTCCTCCACACATCTGATTTTAAACCTCTAATTGCCATACTACCATTTCGCAATCACATGCATTGCACGCAATTGGGTTTAAATCGGGTGGTGATGGGGCAATATGTCACCTCCCCACTACCTATCAAACCCACTCTGATGACTTTTTAGGGGAGCAGCATTACCTGCTGCACTTGTGAATGAGCCCCTAGTTGCATTTGGCAGCGGCACCCTTGGGCTCATTCACACTAAGTTGGGGGGTGGTAAAACCCTGTGGTGAATTGCGGTTTACCACCTTTAATCCCTACCCCCTTTAGCTGCTGAAGTAAAGGTGCACACATGTCGCAGCAGGAAATCCTCCGTTGCTTCTGCTGCGTGCTGCCGCCTGCCAATCATGACCCATTCAAGTAAATGGGGCCACTCTGCAAGTGCCCTGAAACTGCTTGATTATGCAGGGTCCAAGGGGTAAAAAAGCAGGTGTGGAGAAAGCAAAATAATGCCTGCTTTAACCCCTTGTTTGCTGTACTGTACAAGGTTGCAGGGCATTTGCAGAGATACCTCATTCACTTGAATAGATCATGCTTGGCAGGTGTATGTCAGCCGCAGCACATCAGTGTGAAAGCAGCCCTATACTATTATGGCTAATGGATTGCTTCACACTGACCTGAGGATCTCTTCTTTCCTGCTACTGGCACCACTCTGGAGAACGCTAGCCAGGATAAGAGGTGGAATGCAGTTGTTATCACTCCAGGTGGGACAGGAGCCAGCGCTAGAGAGGAGGCATCAACTTATGCAGCTCTTTCGCCCTACTATGGATCCAACTTTACAAGTAGTCCCTCTGCAGCCATTGCATTCTGTGTGATGCTCTGAGATGGCGGGTCCGCAAGCCCCAACTGCGATCTACTGGTTGCTGATCCCCGACCTAAACTGCCAGGCCAGGATGAGCATTAATCAGAGAAGCAGCCAAGAGGCCCATGGTAACTGGAGGAGCTGCAGAGATCCACAGCTCAGGTGGGAGAATCTATCCACAGGACAACTTAGTCATTCACTCCACAAATCTGGCCTTTATAGAAGAGTGTTAAGAAAAAAGCCATTGTTGAAAGAGCCATAAGAAGTTTTGTTTGCAGGTTGTGAGAAGTCATGTGGGGGACACAGCAAACATGTGGAAGAAGGTGCTCTGATCAGATGAGACCAAAATTTAACTTTTTGGCCAAAAAGCTAAACGCTATGAGTGGCAGAAAACTAAGACTTCACATCACCCTGAACACCCTATCCCCACCAAGAAACATGGTGGTGGCAGTATCATATTATGGGGATGCTTTTCTTAAGCAGGGACAGGGAAGCTGGACAGAGTTGATGGTAAGATAGATGGAGCCAAAAAAAAGGGCAATCTTAGAAGAAAACCTATTAGCGTCTGCAAAAGACTTGAAACTTGGGCGAAGGTTCACTTTCTAGCAGGACAATGACCCTAAGGCTCTTTCACAAGCCCTCGAGTGCTTTCAAACTGGGGCAGTGTGCTTGCAGGATGGGAAAAAAAGTCCTGCAAGAAGCATCTTTGGGGAAGTGCTGTATCGATGTACACACTGCTCCCAAAACACGATGCCCATTGAAATGAATGGGTATTGCTGCTGAAGAGGGCACTTTTAACCCTTTCTTCGGCCACTAGCAGGGTTAAAAAAGCGGCTATAACATCGGTAAAGCGCTTCTAAAACTAGCAACGCTTTACCGCTACCGCCCCCCTGCCCCAGCAAGAAAGGGGTCTAAACATACAGCCAGAGCTACAATGGAATGGTTTAGATCAAAGCATATTGATGTGTTAGAATGGCCCAGTCAAAGTCCTGAACCAAATCCAATTGAGAATCTGTGGCAAGACTTGAAAATTGCTGTTCACAGACGCTCTCCATCCAATCTGACAGAGCTTGAGCTATTTTGCAAAGAAGAATGAACAAAAATGTAGATGTGCAAAGCTGGTAGAGACATACCCAAAAAGACTTGCAGCTGTAATTGCAGGGAAAGGTGGTTCTACAAAGTAGGGGCTGAATACAAATGCATGCCACAATTTTCACATATTTATTTGTAAAAAATTTGGAAAATCATTTATCATTTTCCTTCATCTTCACAATTATGTGCCACTTTGTGTTGGTCTATCACATAAAATCCCAATAAACTGCATTTACGGTTTTGGTTGTAACATGAAAAAATATGGAAAATTTCAAGGGGTAGGGATTCTTTTCCAAGGCTGTGTATGTGTGTGTAATATATATAATTTGTGTAGGGTAATTATTCAGGTCCATAAATATTGGAACATCGACACAATTCTAATCTTTTTGGCTCTATACACCACCACAATGGATATGAAATGAAACAAACAAGATGAGCTTTAACTACAGACTTCCAGCTTTAATTTGGGGGTATTTACATCCAAATCAGGTGAACGGTGTTGGAATTACAACTGTTTGTATATGTGCCTCCCACTTTTTAAAGGATCAAAAGTAATGGGACAAATTAACAATCATAAATCAAACTTTCACTTTTTAATACTTGGTTGCAAATCCTTTGCAGTCAATTACAGCCTGAAGTGTGGAACGCATAGACATCACCAGACGTTGGGTTTCATCCCTGGTGATGCTCTGCCAGGCCTCTACTGCAACTGTCTTCAGTTCCTGCTTGTTCTTGGGGCATTTTCCCTTCAGTTTTGTCTTCAGCAAGTGGCACACAGAGGAGAGATCTCCTCTGAGAACTCAGCAGCAGATATTTTCACCAAAGAAATGCATCATTGATCTGTGTATTCTAGCATGGAGGAAGTCTCCCCACTGTCAGAAAACGATTGCACAGCAAGGGAGGATTCCCCCCCATCCACCTTGATTGTGTGGATGGGGCAGTCGGTTCATTTTCTTTTTTTTTTTTTTTCAGCCAGATATATGGCCAGCTTAACACATTCACACTGGCAGAAGTGTTTACTGCCCCATGAAAAGCTGTTTGTGTTTGATCCCTTTTCCGAGGACAGTGAAAAGAAGTGGAACCATGTCTGTTTGTAGGTGGGCTGTAAAAACATTGATCCACCCACTGTTTCTACCACCCTCCTGGTCTCCCATGTGAAGGGAGCCAAACTGATGCCACTGGTACACGTCTGTAATCCAATAATAATTAAAATTATGCAATACAGCAACTTATGCAGCACCTTTAAGTGACCATTAGCACCTGAGAATTTGTAGCTCAAAGCTCCAAAAATGCTCAATATACAAAATCCTATGTCATTGAGTTGTGCATGTTCACTCCTGAGCATAGTCTTGCTTGAAACAAAACGGTACGTGAGCTTCTTTTGAGCGACAAGCAGTTTTTGACCCCTATAGACTTTAACAGGAGTGCCTAGAAAATGTATGAATGTGTGGAAAAATACACAAGAATGCATGTTTTTTTCCCAAGTAACGACTTTCCATTTGCTAAAAATAATAAGACGGCCGCATTCACATCTGGGTGTTCTTAAAAAAATTAAAGGGACAGTGTAAAAAAAAAAGAAGTTCCCCCATCCCTCTCTGCTTGCGTACAGAGGCGAATGCATACCCTAAGAGCCCATTCACACCTCCGCGACAAAACGCCCGACGCCGGACGCTCGTGCCGCTGGAGGGGAGAATTCCCATTGCTGTCTATGGAGATGGTTCACATCTCATAGATGCCGTACGCCTGTCGCCTGAAAAAAAGTCCCGGACCCTTTTTTTCAGGCGGCATTGGCGTTCGGCCATACAAAGCAATGGGAAGGCTTTGTTAAAAAAAAAAAAAAAAAGTTACACACTCGCGGCAAAATACGCCGCGTACGCGGCGTATCTTGTCGCGGAGGTGTGAATGCAGCCATAATCACGCATGCATATATAAACGGTGTTCACACCACACATGTGAGATATGGCTGCAAGCTTTAGAGGTTGAGCAATAATCCTAGTACTAGACCTCTGTAACTCCAAACCTGTCACCTGTAAAGGCATTTAAAGCATCATCTATGGAGATTTTTAATTGCTATAGTTTGTCGCCATTACACACTTATCGTAACATCATCTTTCACATTTTACAAAAAATTGGGGTAAATATTGTTTTTTTTATTATTCATTAAAGTTTGCAAAGCCACTGCGCAAATACTGTCAAACATAAAAAAAATTACAATAATTAGAAATACCCACGCTATGGAAACAAAATCTGTAATACAAACAAGTATAACTCTAAGGTTTGCTGCTGTAGTGTAAGGTAAAAAAAAAAAAAAAAACCCAAGTGAATAAAGTGCAAAATGTTATACTCAGCGCTGCTCCAACAAAATCAAACAATGAAAAGTACCTGTTCCAATATATAGTGTAACCAATAATAAAGGCTATGCAACAATATAAAGTGCTTAGTGCAAATACACTTGTAGCGCCTGGTTACTTCAAAGTACCGGTGCTATTTAAATTTAGAGTGAGATCAGAGTGTAGTTAACCACTTAAGACCCGGACCATTACGCAGGTAAAGGACCTGGCCAGTTTTTGCGATTCGGCACTGCGTCACTTTAACTGACAGTTGCGCGGTCATGCTAAGTGGCTCCCAAACAAAATTGGCGTCCTTTTTTTCCCCACAAATAGAGCTTTCTTTTGGTGGTATTTGATTACCTCTGCGGTTTTTATTTTTTGCGCTATAAACAAAAATAGAGCAACAATTTTGAAAAAAATCAATATTTTTTACTTTTTTTCTATAATAAATACCCCCAAAAAAAGATATAAACATTTTTTTTTCTCAGTTTAGGCCAATACGTATTCTTGTACATATTTTTGGTACAAAAAAATCGCAATAAGCGTTTAACGATTGGTTTGCGCAAAATTTATAGCATTTACAAAATAGGGGATAGTTTTATGGCATTTTTATTATTTATTTTTTTACTACTAATGGCGGCAATCAGTGATTTTTTTCATGACTGCGGCATTATGGCGGACACATCGGACAATTTTGACACATTTTTGGGACCATTGTCATTTTCACAGCAAAAACTGCTATAAAAATGCATTGTTTACTGTGAAAATGACAGTTGCAGTTTAGGAGTTAACCACTAGGGGGCGCTGTAGGGGTTATGTGTGACCTCATATGTGTTTCTAACTGTAGGGGGGCGGGGCTGTTTGCCTTTCCCTATATCAGGGAACAGACGATCAGTGACATTGCCACTGTGAAGAACAGGGAAGGTGTGTTAACACACACCTCTCCCCGTTCTTCAGCTCCTGTGACCGATCGCGGGACACCGGCGACGATCGGGTCCTGCGGTCACAGAGCTTCGGACCGGGTCGCGGGCACGCGCCCGCGACCCACGGCTAGGCACTTAAAGGGGACGTACAGGTACGTGCCTGTGCCCAGCTGTGCCATTCTGCCGACGTAAATATGCAGGATGCGGTCCTTAAGTGGTTAAACTCTGATCTGGTTAAAATGTTCAAATTGGGTCTCTGTCTCAGCTTTCCTGTGCTGTGGGCTCATTCTGTTGTGCTGGTGTGTTTCTCCCACCCCAGTGCAGTAGATGGCAGCAGTGGATTCAAGGTTTGGGTGCTCTTCCCCAGCAGCCAATCAGGAGGGTTGAGCCTCGCTGTGCATGCTGGGGGAGGGTATTTATGGGGCAGACGCCATTAGTTCTGGGTCTTCTTCAAGTGCGGCATCCACCTTTAGGGTGTCTGCACCACTGCGCCCCCGGCGTTATGGCCTACCTGGCCGGGGTGTGCGTGCCACGTTGAGTTCCTGGACCATATGGGTCCGGAACATTTGATTCGTGGCAGGGAGCCCAGTGGTCGACTGGGTTCCCAATCCTGAAGATCCCAAGCGGTATAGCTGTTCGGTGGGGAGTCTATCTGAGGAGAGCCAATGAGAGGCTGGCGATCCAATAGGGTCTCGACAATCCACCGCGGATCGAGGTATCCGGACACTGGGAGACTGGTCACCTGTCAGTCGGTACCTGAAAGAAATTAGAAGGAGATCCAAGCGTAATTCCACTAAGGAGGTACATTTCCGTAACTACAATCAGGAGGGCCTGTGGCAGAGGTTTTTCACTGAGTCCATCCTAGGAGGGTCTGTGGCAGAGACTTCTTCTCAAAGGTTCGAGCGATACTCTGGCTGCCAGGTCAGTGAGAGAGGCCTGTCCAGGTACGCTATTCCACTCAGGCAGGAGTGGCGCGAAGAAGTGTTACACGTGGGAGCAGGACTGTTTCCATATTACTACGCCTGAATTTGCTATTCTTCTTCTTCTTCCTTCAACTTTACCTTCTTCACCACAAGTTTATTGTTTTTACCCGGCTGGGTAATAAAGAGCACAGCAAAAGACACCTGTTGCAGGCATTCCTTTACTCCTGCTACAAAATCCATACACCCCTATAAATTTTGAGAGCCACGAGGTAAATGTGCCACCCAAAACAAACCAGCAGCTCCTCCGGGGTAGTGCTACACACTGAAAAATTAAAGGAACACTTTTGAATCAGAACCCCTGGGATATTGATCTGGTCAGTTAAGTAGCAGAGGGGGAGGGGTGTATACAGAGGGGGTTGTTAATCAGTTTCAGCTGTTTTGCTGTTAATTGAAATTAACAACAGGTGCACTAGATGGGCAACAATGAGACGACCTCCAAAACAGGAATGGTTTTTCAGGTGGAGGTGTCTGACATTTTTTTCCCTACTCGTCTTTTCTGACTGTTTTTCACTAGTTTTGCATTTGGCTAGGGTCAGTGCCACTACTGGTAGCACAAGGCGATACCCTATAAAGGTTGCACAGGCAGTCCAACTCCTCCAGGATGGCACATCAATACGTGTCATTGCCAGAAGGTTTGCAGTGTCTCCCAGCACAGTATCAAGAGCATGGAGGAGATTCCAGGAGACAGGCAGTTACTCTAGGAGAGCTGGACAGAGCCGTAGAAGGTCCTTTACCCATCAGCAGGACCGGTATCTGCTCCTTTGTGCAAGGAGGAACAGGAAGAACACTGCCAGAGCATTGCAAAATGACCTCCAGCAGGCCACTGGTGTGAATGTCTCTGACCAAACAATTAGAAACCCCATGGGGGTGGCCTGAGGGCCCGACGTCCCCTAGTGTGCTCTGTGCTCACTGCCGGACACTGTGGAGCTCGATTGACATTTTCCATTGAACACCAGAATTGGCAGATTCGCCACTGGTGCCCCATGCTTTTCACAGATGAGAGCAGGTTCACCCTGAGCATATGTGACAGACGTGAAAGGGTCTGAAGAAGCTAAGGAGAACTTTATGATGCCTGTAATATCGTTCAGCATGACCGGTTTGGTGGTGGGTCAGTAATGGTCTGGAGAGGCATATCCATGGAGGGACGCACAGACCTCTACAGGCTACACAATGGCACCCTGACTGCCATTAGGTATCGGGATGAAATCCTTGGACCCATTGTCAGACCCTACGCTGGTGCAGTGGGTCCTGGGTTCCTCCTGGTGCATGCCAATGCTCGGCCTTATGTGGCGAGAGCATGCAGCCAGTTCCTGGAGGATGAAGAAATTGATACCATTAAATGGCCCCCACGCTCACCTGACCTAAATCCAAAAAGAACACCTCTGGGACATTATGCTTCGGTCCATCCGGTGCCGCCAGGTTGCACCTCAGTCTGTTCGGGAGCTCAGTGATGCTCTGGTCCAGATCTGGGAGGAAATACCCCAGGACACCATTCGTCGTCTCATTAGGAGCATGCCCTGATGTTGTCATGCATGCATACAAGCACTTGGGGGCCATACAAACTACTGAGGACCATTTTGAGTTGTTGCAATGAAATTTCAGCAAAATGGACTAGCTTGCTGCATAACGTTTTCACTTTGATTTTCAGGGTGTCTTTGAATTCAGCCCTCTGTAGGTGGATAATTGTAATTGCCATCAAATGATGTGCCATCCTTTCATTCCTAACACATTACCCAGTCCATATCAGTATAGATATCAAGCGTGAGATTTTTGCCCGTTGAGATCTGATATGTTTTCAAAGTGTTCCTTTAATTTTTTTTGAGCAGTGTACAGGGAGTGCAGAATTATTAGGCAAATGAGTATTTTGACCACATCATCCTCTTTATGCATGTTGTCTTACTCCAAGCTGTATAGGCTCGAAAGCCTACTACCAATTAAGCATATTAGGTGATGTGCATCTCTGTAATGAGAAGGTGTGTGGTCTAATGACATCAACACCCTATATCAGGTGTGCATAATTATTAGTCAACTTCCTTTCCTTTGGCAAAATGGGTCAAAAGAAGGACTTGACAGGCTCGGAAAAGTCAAAAATAGTGAGATATCTTGCAGAGGGATGCAGCACTCTTAAAATTGCAAAGCTTCTGAAGCGTGATCATCGAACAATCAAGCGTTTCATTCAAAATAGTCAACAGGATCGCAAGAAGCGTGTGGAAAAACCAAGGCACAAAATAACTGCCCATGAACTGAGAAAAGTCAAGCGTGCAGCTGCCAAGATGCCACTTGCCACCAGTTTGGCCATATTTCAGAGCTGCAACATCACTGGAGTGCCCAAAAGCACAAGGTGTGCAATACTCAGAGACTTGGCCAAGGTAAGAAAGGCTGAAAAACGACGACCACTGAACAAGACACACAAGCTGAAACGTCAAGACTGTGCCAAGAAATATCTCAAGAATGATTTTTCTAAGGTTTTATGGACTGATGAAATGAGAGTGAGTTGTGATGGGCAAGATGGATGGGTCCGTGGCTGGATTGGTAAAGGGCAGAGAGCTCCAGTCCGACTCAGACGCCAGCAAGGTGGAGGTGGAGTACTGGTTTGGGCTGGTATCATCAAAGATGAGCTTGTGGGGCCTTTTCGGGTTGAGGATGGAGTCAAGCTCAACTCCCAGTCCTACTGCCAGTTTCTGGAAGACACCTTCTTCAAGCAGTGGTACAGGAAGAAGTCTGCATCCTTCAAGAAAAACATGATTTTCATGCAGGACAATGCTCCATCACACGCGTCCAAGTACTCCACAGCGTGGCTGGCAAGAAAGGGTATAAAAGAAGAAAAACTAATGACATGGCCTCCTTGTTCACCTGATCTGAACCCCATTGAGAACCTGTGGTCCATCATCAAATGTGAGATTTACAAGGAGGGAAAACAGTACACCTCTCTGAACAGTGTCTGGGAGGCTGTGGTTGCTGCTGCACGCAATGTTGATGGTGAACAGATCAAAACACTGACAGAATCCATGGATGGCAGGCTTTTGAGTGTCCCTGCAAGAAAGG
Source organism: Rana temporaria (assembly GCF_905171775.1). Taxonomy (NCBI): domain Eukaryota; kingdom Metazoa; phylum Chordata; class Amphibia; order Anura; family Ranidae; genus Rana; species Rana temporaria. The sequence continues at coordinate 349,545,043 of NC_053489.1, read as the reverse complement.
TGGCTATATTGGTCACTGATTTGTTTTTGTTTTGTTTTTGAATGTCATAAATGTATATTTGTGAATGTTGAGATGTTATATTTATTTATTTATTTTTTTTCACTGGTAAAAATAAATAATTGAAATGGGTATATATTTTTTTTTGTTAAGTTGCCTAATAATTATGCACAGTAATAGTAGTCACCTGCACACACAGATATCCCCCTAAAATAGCTAAAACTAAAAACAAACTAAAAACTACTTCCAAAAATATTCAGCTTTGATATTAATGAGTTTTTTGGGTTCATTGAGAACATGGTTGTTGTTCAATAATAAAATGAATCCTCAAAAATACAACTTGCCTAATAATTCTGCACTCCCTGTATATAGTACAATCATATAAAGTCCATCCATATATATGGTGTGCTGAACATGTGCAACTTCTACTGTGCAGATCTTGGTGACGATCTGTGCTCCCCTCCTGCGTCCCCACTGACCAACAATAATCTTTCAAATCGCCAGGTATGTGGGTTGAAGTATCGCCTTCTACCAGTAAACTTTAGATTGCCAGGTGTATCCAGTATGTAGGTTTCACCTTCCTTCCACCAATGATCTATGAAACGCAGTGGCGGCTGGTGCTCAAAATTTTTGGGGGGGCGCAAACGGAAAAAAAAATTGTAGCCTCACTGTGCCCATCAAATGCAGCCACTGTGCCATCAATTGTCACCACTGTGCCATGCCATCAAACGCAGCCACTGTGCCATCAATTGTCACCACTGTTCCATGCCATCAAACGCAGCCACTGTGCCATCAATTCGCACCACTGTGCCAGTCCATCAATATGCCATGCCATCAAACGCAGCCACTGTGCCATGAATTGTCACCACTGCTCCATGCCATCAAATGCAGTCACTATGCCATGCCATCAAACGCAGCCACTGTGCCATCAATTCGCACAACTGTTCCATGCCATCAAATGCAGTCACTATACCAAGCCATCAAACGCAGCCACAGTGCCATCAATTCGCACCACTGTGCCATTCCATCAATATGCCATGCCATCAAACGCAGCCACTGTGCCATGAATTGTCACCACTGTTCCATGCCATCAAATGCAGTCACTATGCCATGCCATCAATCGCAGCCACTGTGCAATCAATTCGCACCACTGTTCCATGCCATCAAATGCAGTCACTATACCATGCCATCAAACGCAGCCACTGTGCCATCAATTCGCACCACTGTGCCATGCCATTAAATGCAGCCACTGTGCCATGCCATCAAACGCAGCCACTGTGCCATCAATTGTCACCACTGTGCCATGCCATCAAATGCAGCCACTGTGTCATGCCATCAAACGCAGCCACTGTGCCATCAATTGTCACCACTGTGCCCTTTAATTGTCGCCACTGTGCCTATTGTCATCACTGTGCCCATTGATGTCACTGTGCCCTTTAATTGTCGCCACTGTTCCCATTCATGCCGCTGTGCCAATTGTCCCCACTGTGCCCATTGTCCCCACTGTGCCCATTGATGTCACTGTGCCCTTTAATTGTCGCCACTGTGCCCATTCATGCCGCTGTGCCAATTGTCCCCACTGTGCCTATTGTCGCCACTGTGCCCATTGATGTCACTGTGCCCTTTGTCGCCGCTGTGCCCTGTAAAATGCCCCTTTACCCCCCCCCCCCGCTCGGCACTTACCTTTACTGGAGTCAGCCATCCACGTCCTCGGCCCTCGATGTCTTCTCCCGCCCTCGATGACGCTTCAGCCAATCAGGTTACCGGTAGCCAGAACCGGCCAACCTGATTGGCTGAGACGTCTGTCAGTCTTATCCAAGGAACGCACCCCCCGTGCGTTCCGAGGATAAGCTTCCGCGGACCCGAGGGCTGTACTCGGAAAGCCTATCAGAGCCGCTGGCTCTGATAGGCACTTCCGTACAGCCAACCAGCTGTCGTTATTCAGATGGTCCGCGCCTCATGTCCGGCCATCTGAATAGAACAGCGGCATCGGCGACAATAACATAGATTCGTGCAATGCATGAATCTATGTTATCAGACTCAGTGGCGGTGAGAGCCAGAGGGGGCGGTGCTCCAGCGCCCTCAATGGACGAACCGCCACTGATGAAACGCCAGGTATATCCTATGTATACATGTAGATGTCACCTTTCAGCTCTTCCAGTGATCAGATATCCATGGTGTGGACGTATAGCAATGAAGAGAAAAAGGTGTATAGTGTATTACTGCTAGGTTTATTGTTAAAATCAACTATCAATACACTTACATCAAATATTTAAAAACTTTCAAAAATTGATGCCTTGGCGTACAAACAACTGTCAATAGGTCTCCTCTGTGTATCACCGCTTGATGCGTTTTGCCCCTCCCACTGGGCGTCTTCAGAAGCTGGGGGCACCTGTGTAAGGTTCTTTTATGTGTTAAGTCCTGCCCACTACACCCAACGACTCCCACTACTTCCACTATGTGTGCAGTGTAAATTCAATTGTCGCCATCTTAGTACTCCTTGAGGTTCTCATTAAGTGCGTGTGGTGTACTTTTGGACTTCCTGCCTCCTCCCACTACACCCACTACAGGGAGTACTAAGATGGCAACAACAACGCTTCCGGTGGAAGCATTTGGGGTCTTTTTGTCCCCAGATCTTTCCATAAAGAGGTCCTGTCATCCTTATTTTTATTACAAGGAATGTTTACATTCCTTGTAATATGAATAAACAAATGAATACAAATTAAAGGGACGGTGTAAAAATAAAAAGAGAAATAAATAATAATAATAATGATAAAAAAATAGTAAGCACCCCCATCCCTCTGTGCTTGCGTACAGAGGTGAATGCATACATAAATCACGCATGCACATGTAAATGGTGTTCGCACCACACATGTGAGGTATGGCTGCGAACGTTAGAGTTTGAGCAATAATTATAGTACTAGACCTCTGTAACTCCAAACCTGTCACCTGTAAAGGCGTTTAAAGCATCGCCTATGGATATATTTAATTGCCGTAGTTTGTCGCAATTACATAAGCGTGCGCAATTTTAAAGTGTGACATGTTAGCTATCTGTTTTCTCAGCGTAACATCATCTTTCACATTTTACAAAAAATTGGGGTAAATATTGTGTGTTTTTTTTTATTGTTAATTAAAGTTTGCAAAAAAATGTGTTCATAAACCACTGTGTAAATACTGTGTAGCATTTTTTTCCTAGGGCAGGGGTGCCCAACCCTCTGATGGGGCTCGCCACCTCCTGCTCTGGGATGGCGGGTCAGCAAACCCAGATCGCTGGTTCCTGACCCGCCATCCCCAAGCATCAGTGCGAATAATGGAGCTGGCACTAGAGGAAGCAGCTCTGATGTTTCCTGTATAGTTCCGGCTCCTGACAGGAGCGATACAGAAAGCATTGGCTCTGCTGTCTACTGCAGCCACATTCTTTTCTCCAGCGCCGGCTCCGGGGACACTGATGATTGGGGAGGACCAATAGTACCCAGCAGCAGTACCAGACAGCAGTCCTCTGCCAGCAGTACCAGCTCTGGAGGACAGCCAGTAGCAGCCACCAGCCTGGGGGGGCAGCCAGCGATACCTGCAGGAATCCTGGGGAAGAAGAAGTGAAGATTGAGGTGCAGGTAAACCGCAGTACATGACTGTGAAAGCAGCCTTAGACCCCTTTCACATGATCGGGTCCCCCTTTCTGCTTTTCAGGTGGACCCAATTAGATCCTCCATTCACCTCTACAGAGCAGCAGATGTAAATGAGTTTGTGTCCTTTTTCACCTGCCTATCTCCAATCCGATCCACTTAAAAAAAAACAGAAGGGGATCTGTACCCTTATGTCTGGGTGGATTGGATTGCCAAGTCGCTAAAGTGGCCCTCGCGCCTCAAAAGGTTGGTCACCCCTGCCCTAGGGTCTCTGCTTTAAAAAAAAAAAAAAGTATAATTTTTGGGGGTTCCAAATAATATTCTAGCAAAAAAAAAATGTAACCTGTTGCGGACTGTCCACTGTAGATTTAATACGGCAGGGCAGCTATTCGGGAGATCGTTCAGGATAAAGGCAGAACATGGATCTTCACATCCCCCATAGTTAGCAATCACTCCTGGGGAACACAGTTAAAGTGGTTGTAAAAATTAAAAAAAAAAAAAAAAACACCTGAAAGACAAAGGCATAATGAGCTAGTATGCATAGAATACTAGCTCATTATGTATCACTTACCTCAGATCGAAGGCCCTGCAGTGGTCCTCGTCTCCCCCTCCGGCTGCCGACATCTCTCCCAGAGTGACTTCCGGGTACCGCGGTTCCATAGGTGCCATTGCTTCAGTTTGCCCCAGTGCGTATGTGCCAATGACATTGGCACATACAGGGGATATCTCCTAAACCATGCAGGTTTAGGAGATATCCTTGGTAGCTACAGGTAAGCCTTAATATATAGGCTTACCTCTAGCATAAAGTGGTTGTAAAGGGTTTACAACCACTTTACCCCCTTTGATCTCCCCCTGATGTTAGCCCCTTCCTGTGTCATTAGTACAGTGGCAGTGTATATTTTTTAGCACTGATCACTGTATTCGTGTCACTGGTCCCCAAAAAGTGTCAATAAAGCCTTGTACACATGATCGACGGGAATTGTGTGTTGACAGACTGTTGACCGAAAATCCGACCGTTTGTAGGGCACCATCGGACAATTGTCGGATTTTCTGCGGACAAATGTTGGAGAGCAGGCTTTAAAATTTTCCGCAGACATCAGTCTGTTGTCAGATTTTCTGATCGTTGTGTACAAAAGTACAAACACGCATACTCGGAATCAATGCTCACCAAACACGACATTAGCAGAAGGTGCACAAATGGTGGCGCTCAAGAGCTGAAAAACCACGTAGTACGTCACTTTGTTTGTGTTTGTTGGCCGACGATTGTGTGTCGTTTGTATGCAAGACAAAATCCAGGCACATGTCCTTCGGACAAAAGTTAGATTAAAATCCGATCGTGTGTACGAGGCTTTAGTGTCCGGATTGTCCGTTGCAGTATCGCAGTCCCGCTATAAGGCCCCTTTCACATTGGGACGTTTTTCATGCGGTACAGCGCTAAAAATAGCGCTGCTATACCGCATGAAAAATCATGCCCTGTACTCTTCAATGTGAAAGCCCGAACGCTAGCAGGAGCGCTCCAAAAGTCCTGCTAGCCGCATCTTTACCGCGGTATAGGAGCGGTGTGTTCACCGCTCCTATACCGCGCCTTCCCATTGAAATCAATGGGAAAGCGCGGTAATACCGCTGCAACGCGGGCGGTATTAACCCTTTTTCGGCCGCTAGCGGGGGTTAAAACCTCACCGCTAGCGCCCGAATATCACGGTAAACACGATGGTATAGCCGCGCTACAAGTAGCACGGCTATACCTTCACCGCGGGTCCGCGCCTCAGTGTGAAACCGGCCTTAGTCACCAATGACCGCCATTACTAATAAAAAATAAATACAAATATACCATAGTTTATAGCCACTATAACTTTTGTGCAAACCAATCAATATACACCTTTTTTTTTTTACCAAAAATATGTAGCAGAATACATATTGACCTAAATTTATGAACATGTTTGATTCTTTTCATTTTTTATTAGGAATGTTTTATAGCAGAAAATAAAAAAATATTGTTTTTTTTTTCTTAAATTGACGGTCTTTTTTTGTATATAGCACACACAAAAAAAAAACATTATGGTGACCAAATACCACCAAAAGAAAACTATCTGTGGGAAAAAAGGTACACATTTTTATTTGTGTACAGCGTCGCACTTGCACGACCGCGCAATTGTCAGTTAGGCCCCGTACACACGACCGAACATGTCTGCTGAAACTGGTCTGCGGACCAGTTTCAGCAGACATGTTCGGTCGTGTGTACAGCCGACCGGACAGGTTTCCAGCGCACATTTGTCCAGCCGACCGTTTTGCAGCGGACAAATGTTTCTTAGCATGCTAAGAAACATGTCCTCTGGAAGCCTGTCCGTCGGACATGTTCGGTCGTCTGTACAGACTCACCGGACATGTCCGATCGGCCGCCATCCCTCGCATGCGTCGAAGTGATTCGACGCATGCGTGGAAGCATTGAACTTCCAGGGCCGCGCACGTCGCCTCGTCATCGCGGCCACGTCAGTGCGTATCGTGTACGCGCGGATTTCTGTCTGATGGTGTGTACAACCATCAGACAGAAAGCTCCGAGGGGACATGCCCGCTTAAAACGGTTCAGCGGACTGTCCCCTCGTCTGTACGAGGCCTTAACCACTTCAGACCCGCGCTATAGACAAAAGACGTCAACAGCGCGGCTCTCAGGTGCCAACTGGACGTCTTTGGACGTCATTTGAAAGCATTACCCGCGCGCCTCTGGGGGGCACGCAGCGGGTAAACACTGTCCCGGCGCATCGCTGGGGACCCGATGCGTGTACCTGGTGGCCGCGATGTCCGCCGGGTACACGCGATCGTCGGTAACAAAGCAGGGACGTGGAGCTCTGTGTGTAAACACAGAGCTCCACGTGCTGTCAGAGGAGAGGAGACCGATCTGTGTCTCTTGTACATAGAGACACAGCATCGGTCACCTCCCCCAGTCAGACCCCTCCCCCCACACAGTTAGAACACACCCAGGCTACACATTTAACCCCTTCCTCACCCCCTAGTGTTAACCCCTTCACTGCCAGTCACATTTATACAGTAATTAGTGCATTTTTATAGCACTGATCGCTGTATTAATGTGAATGGTGCCAAATTTGTGTCAAAAGTGTCCGATACGTTCGTCGCAATATCGCAGTCCCAATAAAAATCGCAGATCGCCGCCATTACTAGTAAAAAAAAAAAATAATACAAAAAAATCATAATTCTGTCCCCTATTTTGTAGGCGCTATAACTTTTGCGCAAACCAGTCGCTTATTGCGATTTCTTTTTTTTTTTTTACAAAAATACGTCGAAAAATGTGTATCGACCTTTAGGCCCCTTTCAGACTGGGGCGGGAGCTGCGGTGGCGGTATAACGCCGCTAAAAATAGTGGCGCTATACCGCCGGAATTGCCGCGGGTATCAGCCGCTAGCGGTGCGGTATTAACCCCCGCTAGCGGCCGATAAAGAGTTAATATCGCCCGCAATGCGCCTCTATAGAGGCGCATTGCGGGCGGTATTGCCGCGGTTCCCATTGTTTTCAATGGGAAGGAGCGGTGAAGGAGCGGTATACATGCCGCTCCTCTCACCGCTCCAAAGATGCTGCTGACAGGAGATTTTTTTGTCTCCCGCCAGCGCATCGCCTCAGTGTGAAAGCCCTCGGGCTTTCACATTGAGTCTGCAGTGCAGGAGTTTTTCAGGCGGGATAGCAGCGCTATTTTTAGCGCTTTACCGCCTGAAAAACTCCTCAATGTGAAAGGGGCCTAACTGAGAAAAAAAATATTTTTTTTTAAAAAAAAATTGGGATATTTATTATAGCAACAAGTAAAAAAAAAATATATATTTTTTAAATTGTCGCTCTTTTTTTGTTTATAGCGCAAAAAATAAAAACCGCAGAGGTGATCAAATATAACCAAAATAAAGCTCTATTTGTGGGGAAAAAAGGACGTCAATTTTGTTAGGGAGCCACTTCGCACGACCGCGCAAATGTCAGTTAAAGCGACGCAGTGCCGTAAGCTAAAATTTCGCTTGGGAACGAAGGGGGTTTATGTGCCCAGTAAGCAAGTGGTTAAAGTAACACAGAGCTGTATCGCAAAAAATGGCCTGGTCGTGTAAATCTTCTGGAGCTGAAGTGGTTAACAAAAAGTACCAGAAAAGCCTGGTCTTCAAGTGGTTAAATGGAAAAGCCAAGAAACTTTTTGGTCTTTGTACATCTTCAAGATAATGTTATAAATGTATACTTTCACATAAAATGATGCTCTAACTAACACTATAGGGAAAATGGTCGTCGGATAAAGCGAGCACTATGCAATTACGTGCTTCCACGCATAGCTTGGCGGTGTTTCATCACTGTCAGATATGAGTGTGGGGTGTAGCAAGATGGCGGCGACGAAATGTCACTTCCGTTACCAATTCGGACGGAACATCGGAAGTCTGACACAACAAATATGACGTCGGACGCCGACGTGACGTGACAGCGTCAGGTTCCCGATAGGTCAGCCCTCGGTGCTGTGCGGCGAGGAAGATGGCTGCGTCCAAGGTGAAGCAGGACATGCCCCCTTCAGGGGGATACGGCTCGGTGGATTATAAAAGGAACCTGCCTCGCCGGGGCTTTAGCGGTGGGTGTTCTTGCATGGCCCAGGCCCTCTCAGCTATTAGACTCGGGCTAGTTATTAAGTACAGGGGACATGTTTCTGTTATTAGCTGTGGTTTTCTGTGCTGTATTTTGGTAAATGGTGACTGGAATGTGCCATGGTCAGCACAGACATTTGTATGTTTTTTTATTATGCTGCTTCCACACCTGAGTGTAACTGAAATGCCTGTTTGCAAATATCTGACACAAAATTCCAGTTCCATTATTACTTAATGGCACCCCCCAAACGCAGCAGTTCTGTGAAAAATGCTTTTGGCTCAGTGCAAAAAATGTGGTACGTGGGCATGTTTGCTGCGCAACAGGCAGACCATCGAAAGTCATTCGCCTGGCTGGCAAACGCTTTACGCAAAATGGGGCGCTTTGCTGTAATCAGATGTGAACGTAGCCTTACAGCTGTCACATTCACACTGGAGTGGTGTGCTGACAGGATGGTAAAAAAAAATGCTGCTACCCGCATCTTTGGAGCGCTGTTTACTGCTCCTTCACCGCTGCTGCCCATTGAAATCAATGGGACAGCGTGGCTTTACCACTGGCAATACGCTGCTGCAGCAGCGTATTGGTGGGTGGTTTTACCCCCTGCTAGCAGTCGAGAAAGGGTTAAAACCACCCACCAATACGCTGCTGCTGCACCGCATATCCGCCCATAGCGTCGGCAAGAAAAATAGCGTAGTTTTACCACCGACGTTATGAGCGGCTCAGTGTGAAAGGGGTCTTAAAAGTAAAATAGTAACACCTTAGCTTACTAAAGTGTAATTTATGCGCCCCCCCCCCCCCCCCCCTGTACAGTCAAGCCGAATGTTGGTCGTTTCAATAGAACCCTGCCGACATTCGGTCCATGTGTATGGCAGCCAGTCCAACCGACTCCTGTCATAGGCTCCTGACTGAAAAAGGTCTGCTGCCTGGCTCCCAATCGGCGCTCTTAGCCAATGGCAGAGAGCACTGACCGGAGTGTTCTGCCAGGATCGGATAAAAAACGAACAGTCGGTCCGTCTTCATCCGATTTCCCCCATAGAGGAGAGCTGAGCTCTGACTGGTCTGTTCCTGCACAGTGAGCAGAGACCGACCTGTCATCCACCGACTCAGCGGGGATCAACAGAGCGATCCCTTCTAAGCAAGCGGAGTGGACATATGTGTGAAAGGGGCCTTGGAGACTTTTTCTTCTTGCAGATTGCGTTGCGTGTAATAGACTTCAATTGACCTACACTATATATATATATATATATATATATATATATATATATATATATATATATATATATATATATATATATATATATATATATATATATATATATATATATATATATATATATATATATATATATATATATATATATATATATATATATATATATATATATATATATATATATATATATATATATATATATATATAATTTTTTTTTTTTTTTTTTTTTTTTTTTTTTTTTTTTTTTTTTTGCTAATAAGAAATTATGACCGTTCTGTTCATGGAGTACAACTTTGATGCGACTTGGCACTCAAGTAGCATCAAAGTACTGCAGGAACCTTTGTATCCAAAGTCACATGTTAGGTTAAAGAACTGCATCTTTGCCATTCTGAAGCTTCCCTCCAACCACTTTGCATATTTTATATATAAAGTTGCATCAAAGTAGTGCAGGAACGTTTCAAAGTCACCGCAACTTTAAGTCGCATAAGTGAAAATCGATGGGCTGTGACTTGTCATGCAACCTTATATCCAAAGTCGCATGACAAGTTACACTAGTGGAAACAGAGTCTTAAAGGAGTTGTGCGAGAGCTGATTGGGGAGAGAACCCCCCCCAGCAGAGAAAATGTTGTGAATAGACAAGCTGCGTGCTAAGCTCCCTCCCCTAAACAAATGTATCTCATATGTTTGGAAAATTTCTCAGAAGTGACTCATGCTGATAAGAGGAACAAAGCACCAGAGAAACACCTAGAGCTTTGGAGAGAGATAAGTAAACACTACGGATATACAGTATGTGCTTTGCTTAGATTCCATTACTGAGGTTTACAACCGCTTTAACTTATTCACAAGTCAAAACTATGTCACATCCTCTGTCAGGTCTAATTTCTTGTAGCATTTACTGATTCTAGCAACTTGAAGGCGTTTAGATCCAGTGTACAAACTGGGCGTAGGATTGAAGAAACTCAATGTAGGTTAATTTTAAGATCAACATACTGTACTTTTTTTATTTAGCGATTATTGTTTGCTCTTAAAGTGGAAGTTCAGCCATAACCTAACTAACTCGAAAGCTACTCGCAGCCACATCATCTAACCCTGTGAAGTAGAGCTGCACGATTCTGGGGAAAAATGAGAATCGCGATTCTTTTGCATAAAATGAAGATTACGATTCTCTCACGATTCTTGAGATTGCGATCTTTTCGCGATTAATCGTGCAGCTCTAATGTGAAGAAGAAATCGCTATACATGCCTGTCTGAATCCGGTCCGGTCTCCAGCAGTGGATAGGGTGTGCAAGAGAGAATGGACAATGACTGGGATATTACGTCACAGGGTTACTATGGGGCTTCTGTTGTCAGCTGCCTCTCCTGCACACACCTACACACTGAAGCCACCGCTGACAGCTTAGCGTGGGACCAAACCGTAGCAGCTGCAGAACAGGTAGGTATAGGGATTTCCTTTTTACAGGGTTAGATAGATTAGGTTTAGAATGTGACTGAGTAGTTTTATAGCTAGATTCAGGTAGAGTTAGGTCGGCGTATCAGTAGATACGCCGACCTAACTCTGAATTTGCGCCGACCTAGGTTTAAGTGTATTCTCAAAGAGATACACTTAAACCTATCTAAGGTACGACGGCTTGCGCCGTCCTATCATGGGGTGCAATATTTTGGGTGGCCGCTAGGTGGCGCTTCCATTGCGGTCGGCGTAGAATAAGTAAATCACTAGTTACGCCTATTCACAAACGTACACCCGGCCGACGCAGTACAGATACACGCCGTTTCCGTAACGCATTATCAGGCCTATAGTTATTCCATCTATTAGATGGAATAGTAATGTTAAAGTATGGCCGCCGTTCCCGCTTTGAAATTCGAAAATTTTACGTTGTTTGCATAAGTCGTCCGTGAATAGGGATTTACGTCCACGTCGAAATCAATAGGCCCGTGCGGCGGACTTAGCCGCAATGCACACTGGGAAATGTAGGCGCCCGGCGCATGCGCAGTTAAAAAAAAAAAAAGTCAATCACGTCAGGTCAAGCCTCAATATCATAAAACACGCCCCCTCAGACAAATTTGAATTGGGCGCCCTTAACGCCCGCCCGCTTTAGGCTACGCCACCGTAACTTAGCAGGCAAGTACTTTGAGAATCAAGTACTTGCCTCGCTAACTTACGGCGGCGTAGCCTAAACACGCTAAGCTACGCCGCCGCAAAGTTGCGGCCATCTCTCTGAATCTAGCTATTGGAGTTAGTTTTTGGCGGAACTTCTACTTTAAGCCTAAATGACCATCATGGAATATATCCAGCAGATGGTTAGAGGTTTTTCCACTTCAAGGGGTTGTAAAGGTAAAAAAAAATGTTTTCCTAAATGGCTTCCTTTACCTTAGTGCAGTCCTCCTTCACTTACCTCATCCTTCCATTTTGCTTTTAAATGTCCTTATTTCTTCTGAGAAATCCTCACTTCCTGTTCTTCTGTCTGTAACTCCACACAGTAATGCAAGGATTTCTCTGGTGTGCAGTGTCATGCTCGCCCCCTCCCTTGGTCTACAGGAGAGTCCAGACGCCCACGAACGCAGCTCCTTTCTCTATCTGCAATGTAGAGTGTCCTGACTCTCCCGTAGTCCAAGGGAGGGGGCGAGCACGACACTCCACACCAGGGAGAAAGCCTTGCATTACTGTGGGGAGTTACAGACAGAAGAACAAGAAGTGAGGATTTCTCAGAAGAAATTAGGACATTTAACCACTTGACGACCGCCGCATGTACATATACCTCCACAGAATGGCACGTACAGGCAGATGGGCGTACCCGTACGTCCCTGCCTAGACGTGGGTCCTATCAGGACCCCCCCCCCCCGGTACATGCGGCGGTCATCATCGTCTGGGAGCGATCCGGGATGAGGGGGCGGCTATTCGTTTCTAAAAACCCCCCCGCCACCCCCCCCCACCCCCGTGATCGCTCGCCGGAGCTGAAGAACGGGGAGAGCCGTATGTAAACACGGCTTCCCCGTGCTTCACTATGGCGGCGCATCGATCGTGTCATCCCCTTTATAGGGAGACGCAATCGATGACGTCATTCCTACAGCCACACCCCCCTACAGTTGTAAACACACACTAGGTGCACCCTAACTCCTACAGCGCCACCTGTGGTTAACTCCCAAACTGCAACTGTCATTTTCACAATAAACAATGCAATTTAAATGCATTTTTTGCTGTGAAAATGACAATGGTCCCAAAAATGTGTCAAAATTGTCCGAAGTGTCCGCCATAATGTCGCAGTCACGAAAAAAAACGCTCATCGCTGCCATTAGTAGTAAAAAATTTTTTTTTATAAAAATGCAATAAAACTATCCCCTATTTTGTAAACGCTATACATTTTGCGCAAACCAACCGATAAACGCTTATTGCGATTTTTTTTTTTTTTTTTTTGCATTTTTGCATTTTTGCATTTTTTTTTCAAAATTGTCGCTCTATTTTTGTTTATTGCGCAAAAAATAAAAACCGCAGAGGTGATCAAATACCACCAAAAGAAAGCTCTATTTGTGGGAAAAAAAATACGTCAATTTTGTTTGGGAGCCATGTCGCACGACCGCGCAATTGTCTGTTAAAGCGATGCAGTGCCGAATTGCAAAACCTGGCCTGGGCCTTTTAGCTGCCTAAAGGTCCGGGGCTTAAGTGGTTAAAATCATTCGAAGGATGAGGTAAAGGAAGCTATTTAGGAAAATAAAATGACCTTTACAACTCCTTTAAGGATCTCAATAAGGTGTCCATTTTGGGCATTGTTTATAGAATGCAAGTATATGCTTTCATCAGAAAAAATTCTTGCCCATCTGTGTATTTTTTGTCTAAAAGAGTTTTATAATATTGTAAATAATGTCTCTATTTTTGCAGGTTATACTATGTTTGCTATGGGTATAGGAGTCATGGTGTATGGACTTTGGCAAGTTGGCAAGTGCAATAGAGAAAGGAGGTATCTGAAATTCTGTGTACTGCTGAATCGTTAATCTAATATGTATGCTTTATTATATGCATGCTCGGTTTCCTATTTACAGTCCGAAAACTAAAACAATTAAACCAGCAGACATGACACATAAAGGGGGTAAAAAACACAATACAATTATTTAATAAATGCGATATGGGAAGAAAACACAAACCAAGAGGGTGTCCATAGAGCTAAAATGTGGATATGGGATAGCTGAATGCAGGGCTCAACAAATCCCGGTCGCCATGGCGACTAGAAATAGCCTCCAGGCGACTTGGCTTGGAAGGTGACTTTTTTTTTTTTTATGAAGTCCCCAGCTCTTCCTTGTGTGAGCTGGCGCCATCTGGTGGTGGCCGTTGGTATTACAAGTTAAGCATTACAAGTTAAACAGCAATTCTAATGTCGTTTTTCACTATTTTCACTGCCATCTTCTTCCCTCTAATTGGAACCCCCAAACATTATATATATTTTTTATCCTAACACCCTAGAGAATAAAATGGCGATTGTTGCAATACTTTCTGTCACGCCGTATTTGCACAGCAGTCTTACAAGCACACTTTTTTGGGAAAAAATTCCTTTTTTTTTTTTTCTAATTAAAAAAAAATAAGACAACAGTAAAGTTATCCCCATTTTTTTTAATATAATGAAAGATAATGTTACGCCAAGTAAATTCATATCCAACATGTCACGCTTCAAAATTGCGTCCGCTCGTGGAATGCGGACAAACTTTTACCCTTTAAAATCTTCATAGGCGACGTTTAAAAAAAAATCTACTGGTTGCATGTTTTGAGTTAGAGGAGGTCTGGGGCTAGAATTATTGCTCTCGCTCTACCAATCGCGGTGATACCTCACATGTGTGGTTTGAACATCGTTTACATATGCGGGCGCTGCTCGCGTATGTGTTCGCTTCTGCGCACAAGCTCGTCGGGACGGGGTGCGTTTTCTGGCTCCTAACTTTTTTAGCTGGCTCTGGCTCCTAACTTTTTTAGCTGGCTCCTAGATTATAAAGCAAATTTGTCAAACCCTGGCTGAATTAATTTGGAAGAGTCTAAACACCATGCAGTAATGTCATGCTTTTTTACGGCTGACTCAGTCACTGGATGTCATCTTATTTTCCGTTTCCCTAATTCTCTTTCAGGACAGCAAACGTAGAGATGATTGGTTCCTCCCTCTACAGGAAATGAGCAGAAAGTGTAAAAAAAATAAACTAAAAGACCATAATACTGCTGCGGCATATCTCAAAAGTTAGATTTCTTTTTTTAGTCCTATTTGCAGTTGTGATGCAAATGGGTGCATATGCCCCATTCTGAATCTTAACGCACGCTGTCTGCATCTGTGTACAGTAGGTTTGCATGGAATCTACAAGGTCATTCATTGTGTCTTCCTTTTTTGTTTTTTAATTGTCCATCTGGGAGACACTTGGGTCTCTGGACATGAGCATGTCCCCTTCTTTTCATTGGATCTGCACTAGTGACACTACTAGGTGCTTCCTTTTGATATGTTCACTGCACTTTCGATATTGGCTCCTGTGCCCACGGTGCATCCACATAATGGCATATCTGGATGATCTTCTAGGGCAGTGGTTCTCAACTCCTGTCCTCAGGGCCCACTAACAGGCCAGGTTTTATGTATTACCTTGGGGAGACGCAGACTAGAATACTGAATTCACTGAGCAGCAAGTGATATCACCTGTGATGTATTTCAGTTATCTTGGAAACCTGACCTGTTAGTTGGTCCTGAGGACAGGAGCTGAGAACCACTGTTCTAGGGGAACAATCAGAAAAGTTTGTCACTTTATATCCAACAGACTGTTCAGACTCAACAAAGCATTGTTGGATCCTGACCCTTCAGAGGTTGCGTTGGAAGGAAGTTACTCACTGCTTTGAGTTTCTGGATCTCAATTTACATACTGCTCAGTCTGGAGATTTTCTTCCACGGGATAAGCTCCTGACTCTTCTTCCATATTCGAACTGTGCAGTCCAAGAGCTGTTCACTCGCCACTGCATAAGGGTTCGGGGGACTTATTTGAGGCAGTTGTGCATCCCTAATTCCACTTCAGACTGTCACAATTCAACATTCTTGCTGCATGGGACAAGAAGCCACAATCTGGACCTACAGATGCACCTGACACCCAGGACCAGGTTGTCTTTGTCCCGATGGCTGGGGAATCTTCCTTTAGGTCTGCAAGATTCAAACAAATTATGTCAGTCTGACTGGCTGGGGAAAAGTCATTGCATACCCCTTTGGTGCCTGGGTCTTTGTC
Source organism: Rana temporaria (assembly GCF_905171775.1). Taxonomy (NCBI): domain Eukaryota; kingdom Metazoa; phylum Chordata; class Amphibia; order Anura; family Ranidae; genus Rana; species Rana temporaria. Next base: position 349,529,368 of record NC_053489.1, on the reverse strand, counting down.
TCAAGAAGAAGCTTGTCTCCAGATCAACATACTGGAGCTTGGGGTCATTTGGTTATCTTACACTTAACCTCTCAACTGCAAACTCATCCAATCACGATTTAGTGCCACAGCTCCTCATCTGCTTTACTAGGTTGAAGATCAAGGGCATTCTGGACTGACCCAGGAGGGCATGGTACTTGAACATACTCGGCCTCCTGGCGAACACTCTGTGGGCCCTTCTGGATCCTAAAGAATTCCTGGCATTAAACCCAAAGACAAATGTTGTATATTGCGGCTTGGCAATCATTTAGATGTGGTGGCTGCATTTGTTTTGTGTGTGTGTGTGTGTGTGTGTTTGTAACCTGGTGATCTGGCCAGCAACACGCCTCCTGTATTGGAGTGTCCTCACTCTGGATGAATTGACACAAAAGACAGCAGCATTTCCAGTCATGGGGGGGAGGTAGTGTTTCACGCCGAGCGTATGCATATATGCGTCCTCGGCTTTCGGGGGTTATACCGGGATGATGCCTGCAGAGTACCTGTCACCACCTATTACTGTCACAAGGGATGTTTACATTCCTTGTGACAGCAATAAAAGTGATCAAAATGTAAAAAGAGAAAAACACACAATTTAATATTATAAAAGAGAAAAAAATTTAAGCGCCCCCCCTCCCTGCGAGCTTGCGCAACAAAGAAAACGCATACGGAAGTTGCGCCCACATATGAAAGTGGTGTTCAAATCACACCTGTGAGGTATTGCCGCGATCGTCAGAGCGAGAGCAATAATTCTAGCACTAGACCTCCTCTGTAACTCTAACCTGGTAACCATAAAAAAAAAGTTTAAAGCGTCGCCTATGGAGATTTTTAGGTACCATAGTTTGTCGCCATTCCACGAGTGCTTACAATTATAAAGCGTGACATGCTTGGTATCTATTTACTTGGCGCAACATCATCTTTCACATTATGCAAAAAAATTGGGCAAACTTTTTCATTTTTTTTTTTTTTAATTCATGAAAGTACATTTTTCCCAAAAAGATGCGTTTAAAACACCGCCGCACAAATACCGTGTGACATAAAATATTGCAACAACTGCCATTTTATTCTCTGCTAAAAAAAATATATATAATGTTTAGGGGTTCCAAGTAATTTTCTAGCATAAAATACGGATTTTAACTTGTCTACACCAAATTAAATGTCATAAATGGGCTTAGGCATGAAAGGGTTAAATATACTAGCAGATTTGTATACATTTTGTAGAACCTTTTGTATAAATAAAGCTATAATATTAGGGCTCTTTCATATGGGCAGTCCAGACTCCGCTTTGCTCAGTGGGGGATCGATCCGCTCTGAGCAGGCGGATGACAGGCCCGTCTCTGCTTACTGTGCAGAAACTGATCTGTCAGTCTCTCTCTATATCTCTATCTCTCTATATCGATCTCTATCTCTCTATCTCGAATGGCCGCCTGAAAAACTGACAAATTGGCCTAAAGAACTCCTGCCAGTGTTATGGTTTGTCTCATCCCTGTAACTGATGCATCTTGGAGAGCTTGTGCTTTTGAAAAATAGATTTTCTGGCTTGATCACCAGCTGAAAATGAAGGGGGTGGGGGAGATGAATGAATCCAGCCATAACATCTAAGACAGGGCTCGACAAATCCCGGGCGCCAGGTCGCCATGGCGACTAGAAATAGGGTCCTGGCGACTTGGCTTGGAAGGGGCTGGCGCCATCTGGTGGTGAGCCGTTGGTATTACAAGTTAAGCATTACAAGTTAAACAGCAATTCTAATGTTATTTTTCACTGCCATCTTCTTCCCTCTAATTAGAACCCCCCAAACATTATATATATTTTTTATCCTAACACCCTAGAGAATAAAATGGCGATCGTTGCAATACTTTCTGTCACGCCGTATTTGCGCAGCGGTCTTACAAGCGCACTTTTTTTGTGAAAAAATTACACCTTTTTTTAATTAAAATAAGACAACAGTAAAGTTATCCCCATTTTTTTTTATTTTTTTTTATTTTTTTATATTATGAAAGATATTACACCGAGTAAATTCATACCCAACATGTAACGCTTCAAAATTGCATCCGCTCGTGGAATGCCGACAAACTTTTACCCTTTAAAATCTTCATAGGCGACGTTTAAAAAAATCTACAGGTTGCATGAGGGCTAGAATTATTGCTCTCGCTCTACCAATCGCGGCGATACCTCACATGTGTGGTTTGAACACCGTTTACATATGCGGGCGCTGCTCACGTATGTGTTCGCTTCTGCGCGCAAGCTCGTCGGGACGGGGCGCGTTTTCTGGCTCCTAACTTTTTTTACCTGGCTCCTAGATTCCAAGCAAATTTGTCAACCCCTGATCTAAGAATTGGTAAGCTGCAATAAAATGTTTGCTTTTAAGGTTATTACTGCTTAACTACATAACGCAGTTCTATGGCAGCAGGTTGGCTCTCCTGCGCGAGAGCACGTAGGCTCTTGAAGCGGCCACTAGGGGGCCCGGCGGTCGCGTTCACCGCCGGGCACCCGCGATTGCTCGTTACAGAGCGGGGACTGGGAGCTGTGTGTGTGAACACACAGCTCCCGGTCCTGTCAGGGGAGAAATGCTTGATCGTCTGTTCATACAATGTATGAACAGTGATCGGTCATTTCCCCTAGTGAGTCCACACCCCCCCCCTACAGTTAGAACACACCCAGGGAACATACTTAACCCCTTCCCCGCCCCCTAGTGTTAACCCCTTCCCTGCCAGTGGCATTTTTATAGTAAGCAATGCATTTTTATAGCACTGATCGCTAAAAAAATGCCAATGGTCCCAAAAATGTTTCAAAAGTGTCAAGTGTCCGCCATAATGTCGCAGTACCGGGAAAAAAAACGCTGATCGCCGCCATTACTAGTAAAAAAAAAAAAAAAATGTATAAAAATGCTATAAAACGACCCCCTATTTTGTAAACGCTATAACTTTTGCGCAAATCAATCTTTTTTTTTTTTTTTTTTTTTTAGGAAAAATATGTAGAATACGTATCGGCCTAACCTGAGGGGGAAAAAACTTTTTTATATATTTTTGGGGGATATTTATTATGGTAAAAAGTGAAAAAATATTCTTTTTTTTTTTTTTTTCAAAATTGATGCTCTATTTTTGTTCATAGCGCAAAAACTAAAAACCGCAGAGGTGATCAAATGCCACCAAAATAAAGCTCTATTTGTGGGGGAAAAAAGGGCGCTAATTTTGTTTGGGAGCCACGTCGCACGACCGCGCAATTGTCAGTTAAAGCGACGCAGTGCCGAATCGCAAAAAGTGCTCTGGTCTTTGACCAGCAATATGGTCGGGGCTTAAGTGGTTAAACAGCATGGCTGTTGAAACCTGAGTCCCTTGAGTTAGCAGACTGTCCAGTTCTGTCATTCCTAAGCTAAGCTATCCTAGCACAAGGTGTGGGGCAATGAAATTGTACCCAAGATACCTAGGATCTCAGCCTGTTTCTATAGGCTCTTCTAAAACTGACCTTTGATTCTTTTGAGAGATACTCCTCTGTCAACACTCATCCACAAGGTTGCTTCTGCATTGCCATTACTTCTGCAGGGCGAGTTGGGGTCCCCTTTCTTGTTCTACATGGAAACAAGTTTGTATTGAGCCCTAGGTCTCCTTTTTGGCTACGGTGGTTTCCTCCTTTCACATTAAACAGGATGTTGTTGTACTTTCTTCCCTCTGTCCTGCTCCATTGGATTTTCTCCATTGTACTGGATGTTGTATGAGCCGTTCTAGTCTTTCTCGGGAATGACTTCACTTTCTTTTCATCATATCTGAAGGTCCCTGTGAGTGACTGCCTAACTCTTGTTACATCATTTCTAGATGGCCTAGGCAGTTATTTATTCAAACCTATAAGGTGAGGATAAGATTTTTTCCATTTGCTATCAAGGCACACATCATTAGATCAGTTGGCGCCTCCTTTTTTTTTTTTTTGGCATTGGGCATCTATTTCCTAGAGATACTGAAGCCAGGCCCTATATCTTCAAAAGGTGACTACTTTAGTTCTTGGGACCCAGGGAGTTATTATACCTGCCTTATGCAATAGCCCTGTAGACCCAAAGAAAAAGTTTCAATTCTTCAGATCACATGTGTCATACATGTCAAGGGACTCCATTTCATGTGGCACTCGCATTCAAGGCCTTTCTTTTTTTTTTAATAGCCAGAAAGTGGCTCTCGCTCCCTGCTCACCACTGCCACTTGTAAACACAGAAGCCTTCTGTGTTTGAAAAGACAGCTTTCCTCTTGGCTCTCACAGATCCCTGCCTGCCCAAGGACAATGGAGGTGCAGGGTGGGATGGGGTATCGCAAAGTAAACTGCACTGATATACCCCCCCCCCCATCTGTACCCAAATGCAGATGCCAACCAATAATCTCCCGGCAAGTGAGAGAGAGGCTGTGGTAGAGTCAGGCTGGGTTCGTTGAGATGCGAGGAAGCTTCTTTTTTGGGGTCAGGGAGAGATGAGGGCTGTGAAGGGAGATGTGTACAGAGGTAGAGTAAGAGGGAGAGTGGTGTAGAGGCCATGGGCACACCCCCAAACCCTGCACTCAGTGTAAAGCGTACCCCAGAAAACGTCACTTTGTACACAGCGCATTCCTGAATGCACTCCTAGTATTTCAATAACATCCTACTGTACAATTTTGCCACACCCATTGTTCAATGGGGGGGGGGGGGGGGGTAGTTACCTTCCTGCAGCTATTCTCTGAGGGGAAAAAAGCCCTTGATAAATTGATATAGTTTTACAGATGCAACCGGGCCTTTGGGGGCAACCACAATGGTGATATGGCCAGCAATACAATTGAGTTTGACACCCCTGCTTTAGATATTCAAAGATGTCTAGTCTGCTATCTAGAAGCAACTCAATCTTAAGTATCTAGTAATCTTCTTATTGGTTTCAGTGGTACAAGTAAGAGCTTACAAACCTCCCAAGGCCATTGCTGCCAGACAGATTAAACAAGCTATAGCCTTTGTTTTCCAACAAGTATTTCAAGTGCCTCCTTAAAGTGAATTCTGGGGGCGTGGCCTGGCCGTGATCGGAGATGGCAGCTTGAACGGAGAGCTCCCACCACCGCAGAATTAAAGCGGAATATATTTGCTCCGGTAAGAGGATTGACCGTGCCGACTCATATAGCTAAAATCCCTGATCCCCGGGGATCAGAATAATACCAATCCCGACTTTCAATTCAGGATTTTTGGCGGTGATTTTGGAATCTGAACTTTGGTACCCAGACCCGCAATGGCTAACCCTCAAAGCATCCCTATGGGGATCATTGGAACACAATCTACCGGTATTATCCCGGTCCCCGTACATGATGGAAATGGGGCAAATACAGCCATTCTTCTATCACAATCCCCCAGCCTTAATGATCTTCTCTCAGTGTCTGCAGATATTAAATCTACCCTCACAGCTGCCATTGCGGACTTAACCCTGGAAATACGCGCAGTTACAGCGCGAGTACAGGAGGTGGAGAAAGTTACTGCGCAACAGGGAAAGGCACTGCGTCATGTTAATAACAAAACAGATGCCAATACAATGCGCCTAAGAGATATGAATCGCCATTTAGAGGATTTGGAAAACAGAAGCAGGAGGCATAATGTGAGAATAAGGGGTCTGCCCGAGACAGTGGATATAGACCAGCTTTCCCCTGTGGTTACGGAAATGTTTAACAATTTACTGGGTCGCCCTCCACTCACTTCTGTTCACATGGAACGTATACATAGAGCGCTTCGTCCAAGGGGCAGAACAACAGATCCGCCTAGAGATGTAATTTGCCATGTAGACGACTTCCAGCTTAAGGAAGGCATTCTTAGAAATGCGAAGCTCAGGTCAAACTTTGCTTTTGAGGGTCACCCTATCTCCTTTTATCAAGACTTATCCCCCATAACACTGCAAAACAGGAGAGATGTGCGACCCCTGTTAGAGAAGCTGCGTGACAAGGGGATTACATACAAATGGAAATTTCCATTCGGTTTGCAGGCTAGTAATCAGGGGCACACGGCAATACTAAGAGTTCCTGAAGAACTCCAAGCTTTCTGCAAATCGATGGGCATAAAACTATTGGATCTGCCAGATTGGTACGCCGATTTCCGTATAGGGAGCCCCACCAAGGAAGTTGCTAAGGAGGAATCCATGGAGACGACTCATTCAAGATTCCGGAGACGTCGATCCCAGTCAAACGATGGCAGAGCTTCATCATCAGCTGATGCGAACACTACTCCACGATCTGCGACGTCACCGAAAGCAAGAAGATCAAGAAAGGAATATTGATTTAATGTCATGATTTTCTTGGTCTCCCCCTGTCATATTTAATGCTCTCACCCCCTCTCTCTTTGTTCATCTTTTTTCTGAAATATCTTCAAATATGGAGTGGTGTGTAGGGACCTTCTTTCTGACTATATTTCTATTCTGTTTATCTGGGATTCTTAGATCTTATAGTCATAATTTATATGATACATTTTTGATCATTTCTGAATTTTGAGTTTAACTGATGTACCTATTTATTATTTACTAGAACACGGTTAAGGTATTGGATTTTGCATTCCTTGCTGGGATCTCATAAATTATTTCCAGATCGACATAAAAATTGGATTGTCGGTGTGTGAAAGGATTTCCTAAGCAATGATTTAATATACTAGTTATGAATTCTTACTGTTGATTTAAGTTCAAGGTTAGTATTTACTCCGCCTTATGCGCACACATTTTACATTAAACACTTCTGTGGCGGTGGATGGCTGTGGAGTTTTGGTTGCTAGTTTTGTGATTGGCCTTATTCCACCCCCGGATAGCAATTGTCTGTCTACTTCTCCCTGTGAGAAAAGGGCAAGAGATTATTGCTACACTTCATTTTCTATCAATTCCTCCTGTAGGAAGGTTTTTGATAGTACTGTTCTTCTTTTTTTTATTAGATACCCCCTCTATAGATCCCTCTTCTTTTTTTTTTTTTTTTTTTTTTTTTTTTTCAGGGGAGTGAGATCTGTTTGCTCACTTCCCATTCCATCCTTCCCCTTGGTCCTTTGACTGACCCCCTTACGTTTGGTCTTTCCTGCCGCATATCCCTTTGACGAGAGATATGTCTTCTACTACTGGCAATAAGGTTGTTCCGGCACGAAAAATCAGAATATATTCTATTAACATAAAAGGCCTTAATGTACCGGAAAAGAGGTCGAAACTATTATTACTACTCAAAAAAACTAGATCCGATATAATATTTGTACAAGAAACACATTTTAAGACTGACAACTTCCCAGCATTTACAGACAAAAGATTCCCCCATATGTTTCATGCAACTAACCCGAATTCCAAGAGCAGAGGTGTTTCCATTTTAATATCAAAATACTGTCCATTCCAAGTTTTGGATACTAAATTGGATACAGAAGGCAGATACATATTTATAAAGGGCACACTATATAACAAACAAATAACTTTAGGTAATATTTACGCCCCTAATAGACTTCACGCCCCATTTTTTTAAAGATGTATTAGAATCCCTTGAATCTTTTGCTGATGGCATGGTTATACTGGGTGGGGATTTCAATATAGCTCTCAATCCCCTTCTAGACACGTCATCAGGCTCTTCCAAAACACCATATAAAACACTGAATCTAGTCAAAAAATTGATGCACCGTCTATCATTGCATGACTCATGGCGCACTTTAAATCCTTCTACAAAAGACTATACTTACTATTCCCCGCCGCACAACTGCTATTCAAGGTTGGACTACTTTTTTATTTCCCAGGGAGACCTGGAATCCCTAATCGACACATCTATAGAGCCCATGGTTTTATCGGATCACAATCCCATCTCTATAAGTTTGACGATGGAGGACAAACCTGCTCCACGAAAAACTTGGAGACTGGATACTTCATTACTCACTGACAAAGGAGTGGTTCAAAAAATAAATTCTTTGCTTTCATTGTACTTTAAGGAAAATTCTACACCTGATGTGCATCACTCGACTACTTGGCTGGCCCATAAATGTGTAATTAGAGGGGAGTTTATTTCATTAATGGCAAAACGTAATAAAGACAGGAGGGTACATATTAAAAACCTCACCGATAGAATTGAGACTTTGGAAAGAAGTCATAAACAGTCCCTTAATTCGGATATACTCGAGGAACTGACTAACACCAGGAAGGAATTGCTTGAGATATTGGAAAAAAAAATAAAAAGAAATAATATATATTCACAGAAATTCTTCTATGAATATGGCAATAAGACCGGTAGGCTCTTAGCCAACTCACTGAATACATCAAAAAGGAAATTTGATAATATTCACTCTATAATGGATAAAAAGGGTAAGAAACTCACGAGTACCTCTGATATCACCAAGCAATTCCAGATTTACTACTCGGATCTGTATAATCTAAATTCTATGGATCCAGCTAACAAATTAAAATCGAGAACTGAAATGATTGCGGAATTTCTTGCATCCTATTGCCCTAATCCTATTTGTCCGGAAGTAGCCAAGGATTTGGATAAACCATTGGAAGTATCCGAAGCCCTTGTTGCTCTTGATCAACTTAACGTAGGTAAAAGTCCGGGTCCTGACGGGTTTCCTGTCAACTATTACAAAACCTTTAGTGACGTCATAATTCCTAATTTTGTATTGGCGTTCAATTCTCCCCCTGCTCAATGGTCGACCTTTCAAGACCTACTAGAAGCTCATATAGTGCTCATTCCCAAACCTAATAAAGATAGTAACCTAGTATCCAATTACAGGCCAATTTCACTCCTAAATGTGGATATCAAGTTATACGCAAAAATTTTAGCGAACCGCATCTTACCCCTTTTAAAAGATTTGATTTCATTGGATCAAGTGGGCTTTACTCCGGGGAGGGAGGCTAGGGACAATACTACCAAAGCCCTATGTATTCAAAACTGGCTTTTAGAAACGCAGCTTCCTGGGTTCATGCTCTCCCTTGACGCAGAGAAAGCCTTCGACAGGATTGCTTGGGATTACATGCACGCAACTTTGGGGTTTTTAGGCTTTGGAGATCGCATGTTGCAGTTCATAAAACTTCTTTATTCATCCCCAAGGGCAAGGATCAAGGTTAATGGATGTCTGTCGGAGGCTTTCTCTGTTTCAAATGGGACACGTCAGGGATGCCCATTATCGCCAATTATTTTTATTTTAATACTAGAACCTTTTCTTTGTAGAATTCGATCCAACAAGGATATAGTGGGTATAAGTATTAAAGATAAACAATACAAACTAGCTGCATTTGCCGACGATGTGCTGCTTTTTCTGTCAAAACCCATAATTGCTCTCCCCAACCTACTAAAAGATTTTTCAATGTTTACTTTTATATCTAACTTTAAAATCAATTTGGCTAAATCAAGAGCACTTAATATCTCACTGCCCAATGACGAGATGGCACTGTGTAAACAGAACTTCCCTTTTATTTGGGTGGACGAGGAACTATCTTACTTGGGCATTAATATTTCTCCGGATATTAATAACTTATACAAGGCTAACTTCTTACCATTATTGAATACAGTCAGATCAGATTTATTGAAATGGGACAAAGGTATGTTTTCATGGTTCGGTCGTGCGAACATACTGAAAATGAATATTTTACCTAGGTTTCTATATCTATTCCAGACTCTCCCCATAACCGTTCCAGGTTCTTTTTTCAAGTCATTTAGACGGATTTGCCTAAACTTTATTTGGGGGGGGAAACAGCCACGAATTAAATGGGATAAATTAACCACGCCAAAACTAATGGGAGGCATTGGAGTCCCGGACTTACGCAAATATTATTGGGCCAGTCACTTGTCCAGGATAGTAGATTGGCATGTGCATGTTAATTTGAAGGATTGGATTTACTTAGAAGAAATTTCTTGCCTTTCAAATGTACCTATAAGCCACTTACCATGGACCATTCCTAAAAAAATCCCTAGGTGCATCAAGTCACATCCTGTAACGGGAACTTCCCTGAAAATCTTTAGACATCTGTGCAAAGCTATGGATTTGTCCTCAATATATGGACCAATCACTCCTATAACCCATAGCCTCGAAATTCCTTTTCCTAACACTGGCTCGACTCCTTCTGACACCTCTTCCACAATGAAATACAGGGCGGCGGACTTCTTCAAAGACCGTGCTCCCATTTGTTATGAATCCTTTAAATCCACCAATCCTGGATGCAATATATCCGATTTATACTTTAACAGAATTTCTGATTTTCTCAAGAAATTAGATCCTGTGACTGGATGGTTTAGACCCAAAACGCTGTTTGAATCCGTCTGTTTGAGTGGTTTCCCTCAGAAACACCTAATATCTCTTTTACACACCCTTCTTAATTCATCCATTGACCTCCAAGCAGATTTCACAAACCTCAAATGGGAAGAGGATCTTCAGATATCAATAACATCTGAAGACTGGTCAACTATTTTCAGACGTATACACAAGGGCACGTTAAACGTTTTGACTCAGGAAAATGGGTATAAAATTTACTCGAGATGGTATAGAACCCCGTCAATTATTCATAAATTCAGTCCAGAAACATCCCCGCTGTGTTGGAGATGCAATAGTGCACCTGGTACTTTGTTACACATTTGGTGGAAATGCTCCGCTTTAACCCATTTCTGGAAAGAAATCCATAGATTAATAACACAAATTACTACTTATGAACCGGATTTTACTCCAGAACAATTTTTGTTACACCTTTCTAGCCTCTCACATTCCACCTATAAGAATACCATAGTTTTGCACCTAATTAACGCGGCGAGATTATGTATCCCAATTAAATGGAAACAAACTACACCACCTACAATTCCCGACTGGATCCACAGGGTTAATCACATTGCCAGCATGGAAGAACTGATACACCAGTCAAGAGATTCTTCTAGTGTTTACATAGATAAATGGTCATGTTGGATACATTTTGCGGAATCTACCGAATATGGTATTTTGTTGAAGTCATGAACATTAAAAACAAAATATTCTGTCTTTTCAATGTTGAGGAGAAAGAGTTTTCTCTCACCTTTTATAGGAAAATAGACCAGTTATAGATATTCTGTATTTAAAAGTCTAGACCGAATATACACCCTTCTCTAACTTACTCTCTCACTTTTCCCTATGTAGTCCTTGTTATTATTTTTTTGTTTTGAATGACAATTCATTTGATGTACTGTTTAATGCATTTTTTTTTTCAACATTTAGGTATGCTACTGCTGAAAAGTCTTATCTGGCATTTGCATAATATATGTTGTTTCAATAAGAAATGTTTGTAAACTTATATTCTGAAAATCTAATAAACAGAATTCAAAAAAATAAATAAAGTGAATTCTACCACATCTTTCAAACTTCATAGGCAAGAAAGGTAGGAGCAAGTCTGCAGGGGGCAGTGTGGTCTAGCTAAGATACCTTTAGTCAAACTCTTTAGAGGTTCTTTTGCAATGGGACAGGCAAAATTCTAAGGCAGTTTTGGCAGAATTCTACAGGTAGTGGTCCCACCTTGAGGTAGGATTTATTACTTTCTTCTCCTCTCGTTGCTTTCCTGGAAGATGATTGGGGAAATTCCCAGTTGGCCTTACCAGTAATGGCATTTCTAGTGGTTTTTCAGGACAAGTCTATTTCCCACTTTTTTCTTATGGTTATTTTATACTTTTTTTTTTTTTTCCCCTTTTACACTGATGGAGGCTACTTTTATCTCATCTGAGGAATGAGGGGGTGGGAGGATTTGGTGGTTTCTGCTTGCATTTCCTGTAGAGGGAGGATCCAATCATCTCTTGGGTTGTTGTCCTGGTCCACTCTGACTCAAAATGCAACAAATTACATGCTGTCAACTACATTATAGTCCCCCCTACTGAGTGATGGCATCTGTTAGCTGAAAGTCCTGGTTTCTCAAACTATATTAATCTATTTCCCACAGAGAACGATTTCATTGATATTCGATTAAATGTGCATCCGATACTCTATACTTCTAGAACCCCTTGCTAAACTATATACCCAAAAACTCTTTTTTAATAAACTAGTAGTGTTCACTTTAATTTGTAATATTCATGGTAAGGCTGTTCACTGTTATATTTCCCTTTTCTGTAATGACGATCATCTTACCTCTCTTTTTTTTTTTTTTTTCCATCCAGGCGACTATACATTGAAGAGCTAGAGAGTCGAATAGCACTGATGCCTTTAATCCAGGCAGAAAATGATAGGAGGTAATTCCTTTTTATCTGTACTCTTTCCCAGTTAAGACATTCTGTCCTTATTGGTGTACTACTTTAAATAAAATGTTATATCATTTTCACCTATGTCGACAACCATTTTAGCCTCTAAACTATTATAAGTGGATCAAAGGGTAGGTGTGCATAGGTTTTTGTACTGTCTGAGCCCTTCCTGCCTCCGGCTGCAATTGTTGCAGCTCAAATTAAAGTTGGAATCGCCTTTTTATAAGCTTGTGATATGTTACAAATAAGACTGCAACTAACGATTATTTTCATAATCGATTAGTTGGCCGATTATTGTTTCGATTAATCGGATAATAGCCTTAAAAAAAAAAATTGCATTTTTTTTTTTTTTTTGGGCCAATTTGTTGTTGGGCAGAATAAAAAACACAAATTGCCGCAAAAACACATTACATGCTTTTCTGCAGCTTCTCAATTGAAGTGTATTAAACAAAATGGCACCGTTTTGCGTTAAAGTCCTTGCCCTTTCCAAATACCGTACGCAGCAGCTAAAAAAAAAAAAATCATGGATGTGAACGTGTCCCATAGGAAAACATGTAAAAGAACTGTATTGTGTTTCTGCAAAAAGCACCAAAAAACAGAGGTGTGAACCCAGCCTGAGATGTTTAGTAACATAATGGGGTTAAAAAACAAAAATAAGTACAAAGAGCAAATCGCTATTGTAAGGGGTTAATTTTTTTTTACTGTGAGACAGTGACTGTAATATTTACAGTAGCCATTTGCTTTTTTTGTACTATAAAGGGCTAATTTTAGTTTTTTAACCCCATTATGTTACTGGCCGATTAATAGATTATGAAAATTGTAATCGATTCATTTCATAATCCATTAGTTGTTTCGGCCCTAGTTGCAAAACACCTTTGTGACACTGTGGTCATGTGCCTTATACTAGACCTAGGAAATGATTTGGTGAATAGCTTTGGAGGCACTGCCCCCGAACTAGGATACAGTGCATAGGCAGGGAATGGTGGCTTCCATCAGTGCTTTTATCATTTGGAAGTTTTGCTTTGCAACAGTCTTATAGTAAAACATATCACTTAAAATCTGTGGCTACATACTGCTAAATAGATGTTCAAAAGTGAGTGTCGCGTACATGGGATTCAGGTTGTGTAAGAGCAGTTTGTAAAGCAAGCTAGTAAAAGGCATTTGAAAAGCTTACAATGAGCTACTTGTGGCTTTCAGTTTGGGAATGTTAAAGGGGTTGTAAAGGAGATTATATATATATATATATTTTTTCCCCCTAAATAGCTTCCTTTACCTTAGTGCAGTCCTCCTTCACTTACCTCATCCTTCGATTTTGCTTTTTAAATGTCCTTATTTCTTCTGAGAAATCCTCACTTCCTGTTCTTCTGTCTGTGACTCCACCCAGTAATGCAAGGCTTTCTCCCTGGTGTTGAGAAAGCCTCTTGAGGGGGTGAGCAGGAGTGTCAGGACGCTCTCTACTTTGCAGATAGAGAAAGGAGCTGTGTGTTAGTGGGTGTTCTGACACTCCTGCTTGCCCCCCTCAAGAGACTTTCTCCACACCAGGGAGAAAGCCTCACATTACTGTGTGTAGTTGCAGACAGAAGAACAGGAAGTGAGGATTGCTCAGAAGAAATAAGGACATTTAAAAGAAAAATGGAAGGATGAGGTAAGTGAAGGAGGACTGCACTAAGGTAAAGGAAGCTATTTAGGTGGATTTTTTTCTTTTACCTTTTTTACAACCCCTCAGATAATTGGAGTGCTGTCACTTTAGGCCGCTAACAAGAAGTGCTGAAATGCACTAAAAGCCTGTTGAAAACCATCTAATGGCACTACCATTGAAATCTGTGCTTACTTTATCCAAACTGGAGCTAAAGATTTCTTTAAAGGTTTCAGGAAGGCTGGTTGATGCATACAAGCTTTGTAAATGACTGCTGTACAAGCTGAAGCTAATCTGTATGAGTTCATTGGTGTGTGAATCTTTTGCACAGTATACATAAAAGCCAGCCTGGACAAATCCTGGTCACCATAAATGGGGGGGGGGGGGGGGGGGGGGGGGAACATTTTCAGGCAACCAGAGGTTTGAAGGGATTTAAATTTTGTTGACTGCAGTTACATAAGCAGCCACTAGATGGCACCTAATAGAAATGGTGTTTCATCAATCGCTGAACATTCCCTATATGGAAATGCCTGTCTTGCAGACTACCATAGACAAAAGTCCAATCTACACACGTCAAACAGTGCAGAAAATTATAAATGCTGGAAAATAGAGCCGCATCCTCAAAGTTTGTGTACCCAATCCTTTATAATACTGCGGTAATCTAAAATAAAACATTTTTAATATTAGACAAAGATAACTGTGTCCCATACACCACAAGACTTCTCCTGTAGTTTAAAAATAAAATAACTTACAGAATGTTAAATTATGTTTTAGTTTCAAGTTGAAATTCAGATTTAATGGCCAGAACATTTACCTATGACATGCATTAGGTTAGTTATTTAGAGGTAAATGTATGTTTTAATAGTTAAATAATGGGGCATATTTTTGAAGAATAATGCTGGACTTCAAGGCTGACATCTGGGTTTCATCTGGTTTAGTTATCAGTATGGTGGATGGGTTGGTGTTCAGGCATCATAAAGTGTGAATTCTCCCACACACACGCGCACACACATATGCACACACGCCATTATTTTACCTCCGATCTATAGATGCACTGATGCATCCATCGTATTTGTGGCAGCAAGATCCTGCGCACTTGTGGTAGTGACTGGTCTGTAGTCTCGCTCCCGGGCATTTGTGGGATTTTGCCGCCATATTGGTTGCATCCCAGCACATGCGTGGTAGTTTAAGGCTCCAACCTCTGCGGCCAATGTCCCATCATCTTAAATCCTCACCCTCATCACCAACCTTGCCTTTCTGTAAAGGGCACACTTTAGCTTGTATGTACAGTGCCTTGCGAAAGTATTCGGCCCCCTTGAACTTTGCGACCTTTTGCCACATTTCAGGCTTCAAACATAAAGATATAAAACTGTAATTTTTTTTTGAAGAATCAACAAGTGGGACACAATCATGAAGTGGAACGAAATTTATTGGATATTTCAAACTTTTTTTACCAAATAAAAATCTGAAAAATTGGGCGTGCAAAATTATTCAGCCCCTTTACTTTCAGTGCAGCAAACTCTCTCCAGAAGTTCAGTGAGGATCTCTGAATGATCCAATGTTGACCTAAATGACTAATGATGATAAATAGAATCCACCTGTGTGTAATCAAGTCTCCATATAAATATTAAGGGGATTAGTCCAGTACGGGGAGGGTTTTTTTTTTTTTTTCTTCTTTCCCTCCCTCTCTTTCTCTCTCATCTCTACTTGTCTCTTTCTCTCTTTCTCCGTCCTCTCCTCGCTCCTCTGTCTCTCTCTTTCCCTGTTCATCCTATGGGCATTTACATTAGGGAGTAAGCCGTGTTAAACTGTGTACGCTCCAGGGAGGGTATCCCTATGTTACTAGGTTAAGTGGGAGACGGAGATAGGGAAGGGTTTAAGGGAGCGAAAGAAGGGGTACTATATATATTGACCAAAATAGGGGACTATAAGGAGACCATGTATGTGTTGTTATTTGTATGTTAAGTTATAATGTGTAAGAATGTTATGTCGATGCTTGATGTATGTCAAAAATATATTTAATAAAAATTTTAAAAGGAAAAGTCTCCATATAAATGCACCTGCACTGTGATAGTCTCAGAGGTCCGTTTAAAGCGCAGAGAGCATCATGAAGAACAAGGAACACACCAGGCAGGTCCGAGATACTGTTGTGGAGAAGTTTAAAGTCGGATTTGGATACAAAAAGATTTCCCAAGCTTTAAACATCCCAAGGAGCACTGTGCAAGCAATAATATTGAAATATAAGGTGTATCAGACTACTGCAAATCTACGAAGACCTGGCCGTCCCTCTAAACTTTCAGCTCATACAAGGAGAAGACTGATCAGAGATGCAGCCAAGAGGCCCATGATCACTCTGGATGAACTGCAGAGATTTACAGCTGAGGTGGGAGACTCTGTCCATAGGACAACAATCAGTCCCTGTATACTGCACAAATCTGGCCTTTATGGAAGAGTGGCAAGAAGAAAGACATTTCTTAAAGATATCCATAAAAAATGTCGTTTAAAGTTTGCCACAAGCCACCTGGGAGACACACCAAACATGTGGAAGAAGGTGCTCTGGTCAGATAAAACCAAAATCGAACATTTTGGCAACAATGCAAAACATTATGTTTGGTGTAAAAGCAACACAGCTCATCACCCTGAACACACCATCCCCACTGTCAAACATGGAGGTGGCAGCATCATGGTTTGGGCCTGCTTTTCTTCAGCAGGGATAGGGAAGATGGTTAAAATTGATGGGAAGATGGATGGAGCCAAAAACAGGACCATTCTGGAAGAAAACCTGATGGAGTCTGCAAAAGACCTGAGACTGGGACGGAGATTTGTCTTCCAACAAGACAATGATCCAAAACATAAAGCAAAATCTACAATGGAATGGTTCACAAATAAACATATCCAGGTGTTAGAATGGCCAAGTCAAAGTCCAGACCTGAATCCAATCGAGAATCTGTGGAAAGAACTGAAAACTGCTGTTCACAAACGCTCTCCATCCAACCTCACTGAGCTTGAGCTGTTTTGCAAGGAGAAATGGGCAAAAATGTCAGTCTCTCGACGTGCAAAACTGAGAGACATACCCCAAGCGACTTACAGCTGTAATCGCAGCAAAAGGTGGCGCTACAAAGTATTAACTTAAGGGGGCTGAATAATTTTGCACGCCCAATTTTTCAGTTTATTTGGTAAAGTTTGAAATATCCAATAAATTTCGTTCCACTTCATGATTGTGTGCCACTTGTTGATTCTTAAAGATATAAAACTGTATTTTTTTTATTTTTATGTTTGAAGCCTGAAATGTGGCAAAAGGTCGCAAAGTTCAAGGGGGCCAAATACTTTCACAAGGCACTGTATGTATTCATTCACTGCTTGTCTGGTGGCAACTCCCTTTGGTATTGAGCAAGGATCTCTATATTGTGAATTTCCATTTTATGGTATCCTAGTTCTTACAACATCAAGGTATTTTAAACACTTGTGTACAAATGAACAATTTTCCCGTGTGTGTGTGTGTTTTCTTTGTGAGAGCATATGGGTCAGTACTGTGAGTGAGCACGTGGCTCAGTAATATGAGGCTGAGAGAATATATCGGTCAGTACTGTGTGTGTGTGTGAGAACATGGGTATATGAATCGGTACAGTCTTTGTGGGATTGTTTAAAAAAAATGATGGTTGGGATAAGACTATGAGGTAAAGGGGAAATGCTGTGAGATTGAAATGGTAAACACATTTAATGTACAGGTGTTTCTGAAGATATCTCCCCTAGATTTGTGACCTTCATTGTCCTAATTCTAACAGCCCATACTAGCCAGTGTAGGCAAATTATAATATCAGAAGTAAACTTTATTTTTTCTTGTCTAGATTGCTGGGTTTAGTTTATGGATAGTATTTGTGAAAAATTATTATGGTGAATATGATTGTTTTTGTCTGCGCAAAGTTTCGACCTCAGTAACTGCTTTTCTTTTAAAAGGGTGATACGGACTTTACGAAAAAATTTGGAAGAGGAGGCCATTATTATGAAAGATGTCCCAGGCTGGAAGGTAGGAAATTCAGTTTGAGTTTCTTTTTTTTTTTTATTAAAGGGGTTGTAAAGGCAGAATCAATCAAACTTGGTTAACAAATCAGGATGAGAGAGTAGTGGGGGCCAAACCACAGCTTGGTGTCTGAATGGACACACCAAGCTGCAGCTCGACTCAGGTGCTCCCTTAGCAAGCTGCTTGTTGTGGGGGCACTCAACAGGAGGGAGGGGCAAGGAGCTCCAGCCAGGGACCTGAGAAGAGGATCCAGTCTGCCCTATGCAAAATCACTGCACAGAGGAGGCAAGTATAACATGTTGTATTTAAAAAAAAAAAAACGAGACTTTACAATCCACTTTAAGGACGGGGCCAGGCCAATGGGTAAGCAGAAGTGGAGGCCGCCTTGGGTGCTTCAGCAGAAGATGGGCATGAAATGTCAGATCATGCAACTTATGTTGCTAATGTAGCTCACAGTTCATGATGTGGGGGGAACACACGCTGGCTTTTTTGCCTTGGGTGCTAAAGGATCCAGTCCCAGCATTGAGAATATGGGTTTGACTTGAGTGAAATGTGAATGGGTAGTGTTTTCTTTAATGGCAATGTGTTTCTCACTCATAAGTTGCTACAAGGCACAGTGATATGGGGGGGGGGGGGGGGGGAAAAAAGGCTTCTATTTGGAGTACAAGGTCACATTAGGCAGTGTAATACTTTGTATTTTATAGTGTTGCTGTTAATGATAGAAAAACTTGGTACAATACATTTTAGTTGACTTAAACCATTTTCAGTACAGTGCTAAATGGTTATTTTTGTTTTATTTTTGTTGTCACAAGGTCTGTTTTTTACATGTGATGTTTCTCTGACAGGTTGGAGAATCTGTTTTTCATACAACCCGCTGGGTGCCCCCTATTTTAGATGAGCTG
This sequence comes from Rana temporaria, assembly GCF_905171775.1. NCBI lineage: Eukaryota > Metazoa > Chordata > Amphibia > Anura > Ranidae > Rana > Rana temporaria. Next base: position 349,510,633 of record NC_053489.1, on the reverse strand, counting down.
TACAACCTACGTTCCAAGGAAGATTTTGATAATGAACAACATGGTTTCAGGTGGTATGTTTGAACCCCCTCCATCTTGACTGCAGTTATAACATAAAAAAATAAAACTTTAATTCAAATACTTGGCTCTCAGATCTCTCATTTGCATATTTAAACATACGTTTTGGTTATTTCTGGGGGCTAATCATTTTTTGGTTCTCCAGAGTACAGCGCTATTATATGCCAATATACTTAGACTTACAGAAGACATTCGTGAAACACCAACAAGCACCCCCTTCCACGTGTTACTTTTTCTACATGAAATTAAACCATTTAAAATTCACTTTATGCATCGTAGTATCCCCACAATCTGCCCTATCAACCATTTCATTTCAAATGCATTCTTTCCTCAAAACACGGAGGTTAATCTGTAAATTTTCTGATGACCAAACTTTAACATTTTGCTAAAAGCCAGCAGCTAAGCTCTAATTTTATTCTCTAACCACCCCCCCATTCATACTCTGACATATGCAAGGAACTTTGACATGACTTTCACAGGTAAAGCTGTGTGGGGTGTTTTCATTGATCTGACAATTCTTTGCCGTTTCTATACAATACAATTTCCTGGCCAACGCCCTTCGGACAGAAGTCCTATGCTTTGTGCTCAGAAAATCTGATCGTGTGTACCAGGCTTTAGACTGGGATGCCATTAACCACTTCAGCCCTGGAAGAATTGGCTGCTTAATCACCAGAGCATTTTTTTCGGCATTGCGTCACTTTAACTGACATGGTGCAACGTTGTACCCCCAAAAATTGACTTCCCCTTTTTTCTTTTTGTTTTTTTTTTTTCACAAATGGAGCTTTCTTTTGGTGGTATTTGATCACCTCGGCGGTTTTTATTTTTAGAGATATAAACAAGAAAAGAGCGACCAATTTTTGAAAAACTCTATTTTGTACTTTTTGCTGTAAATGGCCCAATTTGTCCCCCAGTTTAGGCCGCTATGTATTCTACATATTTTTGGTAAGAAAAATTGCAAAAGTGTATATTGACACACATCCTTGTTCTGTAATGAGCAATCGCGGGTGCCCAGCGGTCATCAGCTCCGGGGACACGCTTCAGGCGTGCGCCCTTAGAGGCGTCTTAAAGAGCAGCTACGACGGCGTGCACAGGGGGGGCGGGGCAGCCTTCTGCAGTATAACTGCGACGGCTGGTCTGGAAGCGGTTTTAAGTTCACGTGCGTGTAAAGGCAGGTGTCCCAATACTTTTGAAAAATAAAGTGTATTCGGGAGCCAGATGCCTCTAGACCGGTGGTGAGGAGCAAGTTCCAGGCACAAGAGAAAATGATCCAGCTGAACCTGTGTGGGTGGATGAGGTCTGACAAAAGCTATGCATCCTTGGGTGTGCTTGAGGTTGTAAGTCTCTAAATAACCAGCGCTATTTGATACATGGATGGTCAGTATATTTTGGTAAGAGACTTTGCCCACTAGTTGTGGCTGGTGGGAGGATAACACTGAAGTCGGTTTTCTCTGGACACATCAGAAGTGACCATGATATCTGGACTGGAAATGCGAAAAACAGTGCGCTTACCTAAAAAAAACAAATAAAAGCAGCAAACTCAAAAATGTTATACCAACATAAATAGCAATAATAAAAAGGTGGAGTTGCGCTAAACCATGATAGATATGCCTTGGTAGGTCATATAGACACAAGAAAAAATGTACAAAATAAATTGAATAAAAAGTCCAAAAATTCTGACAAAATTAAGTAAAAAGAAATTGGAAGTCCAACAATCAGAAAAGTAGTGTAGTAGCGCGAATTGGAGCAAATTCTGGAGACGTAACTATCTGATAATGCTGACCTTTACCGAGATGTAGGATCCTAATGGATCAAAACGAGCAAGAGGCCAAACACCTGGGCCACACAGGGGATCGGAATCTTGATATAATCCTCCCGGGAGCTCATCGGCAAAACGACCAGAAAAAACAAAAGAACTGAAATAGTGTGATACTGTGGGATGATGAGTAGGACACAGGACATCCCCCAGTGATGGGCAACAGACAGTGTGACATAAACCTCCACCAATGGACACACTGACCCTTACCAGAGCCCTGGATCCCTGCAGGGATCGGAAATAGCAGAGGAGATATGAATAACACAAAGCAGTAGATCCTCTCACGGACGTGATCCTCTTAAGCACCAAACGGCCAGACAATCCTCATATGCACCAAGCAGTCAGATGTGGCGACTTCATTTGTTTCCTTTTGTCGGGTTAAGAACATTTTTAGCAATTACAGAAAATACCTGTTGATGGCAGGATTGCACGTTCGGTGTCACTTCCCTCAGTTCCTATGAAACCTAATCCCACTTCATAGCTGCTTTCTCTTTGAAGACTTTACCGTTTGTTTCTCCTTTCTTCTCACACTGATTTCTCAATGGGAAGGTACTTGCCGAGTACAAACCTTCCCATTGAGAAATCAGTGTGAGATACTAGTAGTAGTAGTGAGTAGCTCAGTAGTCAGCCGATCTCACCATCTGCTGCGCCTGCTAGGTAGACTCACCCCCTTCATCCCAAAAGAAGACATAGCAGTCGTAGTAGGAACAATAATCAACTCCAGACTCAACTATGCCAATGCCCTTTACCTCGGACTCCCAAAATACCAAATTGCTCGGCTATAAGTCATCCAGACTACGGCGGCACGACTAGTAACGGGGAAAAAACCCTTGTAATCAATCTCCCCCTCCCTGAGATCCCTTCACTGGTTGCCCGTAAAAGACCGAATTACGTTTTAAGGCACTATGCCCGACGCACAAATGTGTTCAAAGAGATGCCCTCCAATATCTATGTGAAAAAATAAAGTCACAACCCCAATCGCGTTCTCCGTTCTACTAACCAAAACCGACTCCAGATACCGAAGGCCAGATATAAGTACAAAGGAGAACAAAGATTTGCAGTTCAAGGACCTAGACTGTGGAACGCTCTACCGACCAGCATCCGAACGGAAGTGAATCACCAGGCCTTCAGGAAAAAACTCAAAACCCATCTATTCTGAAGGCATAATATAGTAGGAAATGAATACCAAGCGCCCTGGGGCTGTTCAGGTCGCATGTCTCGCGCTATACAAGTTTTTCACTCACTAACAAAAGTTTGCATTAAACTGCCTAGGAAGGAAATATAGGATCACAGACTCCATGATAGCCACTAGTATACCTCCATCCCTAATCATATGAAACAAAAAAACATGACATAGCAATATGAGTACATGCATAACAATCACATATTATTGACCAGATATTCAAAAAAACAATCATAGCAACTTGGAGATGGCGTATTGAGGTATCGGACATTGGTGCACTCGCCCCTGATGATGTGGTAGGAAACCACGAAACAGGCCAATTTTGATACACCATTTTTTTTAGATGGTTTTATTTCATCTACTCTCAAGCTACCCCACCATGTTGCTTTTCAAGCAATTCTTTATTATGGACAATTGTCCGATACCTCAATATGCCATTTCCAAGTTGCTATGATTGTTTTTATGAATATCTGGTCAATAATATGTGGTTGTTATGTTTATTTACTATGCATGTACTCGTATTGCTATGTCATGTTTTTTTTTATATGAATAAAACATGTCTTCTTACATTGACTCTTTTTCTTGCATATAGATAGGTGTGTGGGATCACATAGCTCCATCCCTAATTTAAAGCCCCAAATCCTCCCTTTGTTTTTGTTAAATGATATGTCCATAAAATTGCCCTGGCCCCGGAATCTCACATAGCGGGGCAAGGAATTTCACAGCCCTCAGTGGCAAGTTTGATAGGGATGTGCGCGGTCCTGCGACACTGTACACAAATTGAATTTATAAAAAAAATTCACACAAATAGAGCTTTCTTTTGGTGGTATTGGATCATCACTGTATTTTCTTATAATATAAATGAAATAAAACTGGAAATTTGGAAAGAAATGTACTTTTCACTTTCTGCTACGGTATCAAACATATCCAATAAAAAGATTTAAAATCTAATTTCTTCATAAATTTTAGCCAAAATGTATTCTGCTGCATGTCTTTGGTAGAAAAAAAATCCCAATAAGTGTATATTGATTGCGTTGCGTAAAAGTTATAGCGTCTACAAACTATGTTATATATACTGGAATAAATTATTATTTTTTTAATACTACTTATGGCGATAATTAGTGACTTATATTGGGCAATCTGACACTAACGCTGGCTGGAAGGTACACTAATTGACACTGACATCACCATTGATACTAATACAGTGATCAGTCCTAATACTATACACTCCCTGTACTAATGACACTGGCTGGGAAGTGGTTAACATCTAGGGCTGACAAGGAGTTAAATGTGTGACTAAAAATGTGTAATGTGTGCAATATGTGCTGCTTTTTACTAAAGATCGCTTTATTTCTGGTCACACCTTTCCTCCCCCTTCATTTCCCCTACGTTCCTGGGTCTTGGGGCTGGTTGCACTGGGAGCCACGTTGGGTCACATGGGGGCGGTGGCAGGAGCCACGAAGATCCTTGGATCCGGCAATGGAGGCCTCTCTCCCCCCCCCACCTCCACCCCACCCCATCCTTCTTTCCCCCTGAATACATACCTCATGGTACAGTGGTGGAGGTCTTCCTCCTTTTGCCCTGTTAGGGAAACTTATATCCGTATCAAGTGTAGAATGAGTGCTATTGCTATGGCCCCCAACATGTGTGTTTCGGTATGGGGGGGGGTCCTGGGGGTTACTTGGGGTATACAAATGTTGTCGTATTTATTGAAATCTGAGATCTGCACTCCGTCTCCCTCCTTCTAAAAAACTTTTTCTTTATCTCCAGCTATGTACCATTTTCTTTCCTTGTCAATCTGGACACAGGGAGTACGCGCTCACGCATGGACGTTCACCTTATGTGTTGTTTTAACTTGCTTTCAGGTTTATAAATTGCATTTACTGCTGATCTATGTATAACCAATGTCTGGCAACTGCATACATACTCTGTTTATACATCAATAAAAATCTTTTTGTTAAAAAAAGATCGCTTTATTTCTTATCCCTGCTTTGTAGGGATAAGAAACAGAGAGATTGTTCCCTTTGTACAGAGCCCTGTGTTGATTGTCAAAATAGGGCTCTGGCCTGTGATTGGACACAGCCGATCAGCAGGTCCCAGCCATGAATCATTGGTCACAATCACAGTGCGCCCTAAACCAAGAAACAGGTAGCAATGTAACAGTATGTCACTTTTCCTGTACGGGCTGCCCGTCCGCAGTACATTGCAGGCAGTCCGCAAGTGGTTAACGTCAATGATGGGACTGATGTTATTCTCATTGACACCAATGATTGGGCTTATTTTATAAGCATTTGAGAATTCGACACGATAGACCATCAAATCTTTCTTTTGAGACTACAGGAGGTGGCGAGGGTAAGCGATCCAGCCTTGGCTTGGTTTGCTTCGTTTTTGGAGGATAGGGAGTTTAGGGTGAAAATGGGGGATCACTACTCCGACCCTAAAAAGGTGACATATGGTGTCCCCCAAGGTTCTCCCCTCTCCCCCCTCCTTTTTTAACATCTACCTTCGCCCTCGCCTTGATAGCGGTGATGGTACTCCCTTTTCAGACGTATGCTGACGACACCCAACTCTTTTCCAGAATTTCGTCCGACTCTCCTGCGGCTGAGGCTAGGTTGATTGAGGGATTGGACGCCATCAAAAGATGGATGGGGCTCAATTTCCTTCAGCTCAACCAGGCCAAAACGGAGGTGCTACGGTCCGGAAACATTATGCGAGAGGTTTGGGTGTTATCATGGCCTGACGAAGGTGGGGAGTTTCCTAAATCTGTATCTATGGTGAGGACACTGAGTGTCCACATTGATGAGGGCCTAACCCTGGGACCACGCGTGGACCAGGTGGTCAAAACTTGCCACTTTAAAATGCGGCTGCTTCACCACTTTATGCCCTATCTGACTGATCAGGCCAGGATCGCTGTGGTGCGTGCTCTCATCCTTCCGCATTTGGACTACTGTAATGGGCTGCTGGCTGGTTTACCTCTCTCCCAGATCAAACACCTACAGAAAGTCCAGAATCAAGCGGTAAGGTTAGCCCTCAATCTGAGAGGCCACTGCCCGACCTCTGGGCACCAGGCAGCCCTTCATTGGATGCCTGTGGGGCAGCAGATCAGGTTCAAGGTTTTAACCTTAGTTTTTAAGGCGTTCAATAAATTAGGTCCTACTTACCTCCAGGCGAAATTGACAAGACATCTCACTGGCCGTTCATTGAGAGCGGCCACTCAATTCCGCCTGGAGAGCATTCTCGGGGTTGGGACCTAGAGAGTGGAACCTCCTGCCGTTGGCTCTTAGGCAGACCTCAAACCTGCTCCAGTTCAGGAGGGGACTGTAAACCCTTCTGTGGACTGAGGCTGGGTAGATGGCTGTGCAACAGGGGGTGGAAAGTGATGGGCTGATAGTTTTTTTTTTTTTTTTCTTCTCTGGGCTTTTTTATTCTTTTACTGTTTTTTTTTTTCTAAATGTATTTGATTTATGTTATTGTTTTTTAATGTTTTAACGGTTTTGATGTTTGTTATTTTATTGTTTTTATTGTATGTACGGCGAATGGCACCTGGTCCCGTCGCCGGGTAACGTTTTGATACCCGGGTGATTTAACGCTTAACAAAAATATTCAATAAACAATATTCAATAAATAATCTCATTGACACCAGTGATTTCATTTATTTCAGTCGCAATGACAGTAATAATGGGACTTTTTTTTTATTCTCATTGACACCAGTGATGGGACTGATTTTATTCTCATTGACACCAACGATAGGACATTTTTCATTTCCATTGACACCAAAGATGGTACTTATTTTATTCCTACTTTCTCTTCAGTGTACGCCCAGGCCTTTTGACATCATGCTTTGCACACGTAATTGTTCTTCTCAAACCCTTTAAGGTATCCCTCATAATTATTTTTAAATGTTTGAATCTATGTTAAAGGATATATTTTTAAGGAGAACCTGTCAATAACTCTGAATAAAATGGCATTGCTCCAATGAAACAATGTGGCCAAAATAAATAACGATCACTTCTTCATCTCTTCTGCCACACGCTTGATCCATCTTGTTCCACAATTGTTTCCAACAGAACGTACACTGTACCACAACAAGTGGCTTTGCTTTGAGGTGCGCTGTGTTGAAAACATTTATATAAACCTTCTGCACATTGTTTTATATACAAAAAAACAGGGATTTTGGTTCACATTGCAATCTGAATATCAAATATCTGAATGACAGCTACAGTGCAGCCATCCAGTTCTGGGTGGGCATCTATTGACATTCTCCCAGAACTGTGCCCGCTACGACACGAATCTGGCATGCTCACTGATCACAATGTAAACACACTTGCTGGTTATCTGCATTCCTTTCCTCACACACTGTCACAGCATTAGGAGAGGAGAGTCGGTAACTGGCAATCCTGACAGTGGACATCTACACTGATAATTAGGGCACTAATCATCAGTGTCCTGATGATCAGTGCAGCTCCAACAGTGCCAATCAGTGCTGCCTATCAGTGTAGCCTCAGAAGTGCCCATCAGTGCAGCCTCATCAGCGCACACAAGTGAAGATGAATTGCTTATTTTTGCAAAATGTTGAACTGAAACTAAGAAAATCTTTATTTTTTTTCTAAATTTGATGCCTTTTTTTGTTTGTTTAGCAAAAAATAAAAAACCCAGAGGTGATTAAATACAGTGCCTTGAAAAAGTATTCATACCCCTTGAAATTTTCCATATTTTGTCATGTTACAACCAAAAACGTAAATGTATTTCTTTATCGTACATCACGGGACACAGAGCCGCATAGCCATTACATGTGGGTTATAGAGTCTACCTTCAGGTGATGGACACTGGTGTAATCAATTAAACAGGAAGTTCCCTCCCTATATAACCCCTCCCCTACTGGGAGTTCCTCAGTTTTTTCATCAGTGTCTAAGGTGTTGGTCACGAGTTAACATGTGCTCTTAGGAGCTCCACTGGAGGGATCCATGCTGGATGTAAAAAGCCTCCATAAATCCGGATCCGTCCAAGGTGCTTCATAGCCAAAGTGGACGGTACCCGGGCCTCGGTACGAAGAACGAGGTTTAGCCTATAATGCCTCTCTGCGGAGGGCTGGATCCTGGGTTCCAGAACTTTGTGCCTTCTAAGGACCAAATGTTTTTTCTGCTGCCAGGGTGCTATATAGGTCCAGGGGTGTGGTGTTCCTGCTATGGACCCCGGTCCCTGAAGGTCTAGGACTATACCCACGGTGAAGGGGGAAGATTGGGCCTCTTGCTTGGCAATACCCTGCAGCATGGAAAGGTAAGAGAGGGACCTACGGGACTTAGTTCGACAGTAGGTCTTCTGTAGGGGACTATGGGTCTCGCCTATATTATGTTTCTATGCATGGGCAATGTAAACCACAATGTCTTCTGAGACGGGATGGCTCAGGGCACCCATATACCTCCCCTAGCCGGCATGTAGCCTGGGCCACTATGTCTGTTCAGACAGGATGGCTGTAGTACCCATATATCTCCCCTTGAAGGGGCTGGTACATAAAAAAAAAAAAAAAAAATGCCCTTAATCCTATGCAAAGGATTGTCTTCCATGAGTAGCTGCAAGTCTTATCTGTTTTTCCACTACTATGGGCAGTAAGACATGCCTGATGTTTTCGCTTACCATGCTTTCCAAAAACGGAAGCTTAAGTGTTAGCTGGTCTATTGTGCGTCCCACTTCCTCAGCTTCAGGCTCTACCATGTCGCACGTGCTCACCGGCTCAGTGCAGTCGCAGAGAGGGCTCTTCAAAAAGGCCCAGACGTCAGAGCTCTGTAAAGCTAGGGGGACACAAATGTAAGCACCTTGTGTGAGTTGGATACAGATTCATCTAAGACGTCTACTCCGCATCTAGCTGTGCAGATTAGCAGGCATTGTTGCTGCCAGACTAAGTTCAGCTGTTGATGCATCTGGGTTAAGCTCCTCTGCTTTTAGCTTAGGATTTTTGTCTCCCCATTGAATAAGGTCAGGGGTAGGAATATAAAAAGGAATCGCCACCTGAACCTGGTGGCCCCTTATTCTCCCCTGTAGAGACTTAAACAGCTCACAGATTGAGCCATCAGACCTGTCAGGCAATCAATGCAGCCTCCCCCAACATTGCAGCCACTCTGCATGTGTTTTGTTTTTTGCATCACATTTGTTGTTCTACAAGAGGTTAACTGCTATGTTCGCAGCATCCTCACAAGAAGCAAAAAAAAAAAAAAAAAAGCAGGGTGTGTCCCTTTTCCTGCTTTAATCCTTAAACAAAGGGATTAGAAGAGCTGGGGATGAAGGTTCACTGTCAGAGGACAGGAGACAGGAGGTGCAGCCTAACGAGGAGAAGCTATCAATAGCTCTACAGGTTCTGATTGCACCTGCAGTCTTTTCAGAGATTCATGCTGCATATAATTTCCCTCTGCCTACTCGGCCAAAGCCTCTATCTTCTCCTTGGAGTGTAAAGAGAGGTTTTTCCTATAGGTGGCTAGTAAGACCTCCATATGGTCTTCAGCCTGGTGTCGGCTTCAGGCTAACCAAATGCACATCTGAGGGATGCACAGTTGCTGGTACACATTACTAACGTCTCTTAATTGAGGAAACGCACATCTACAGAGGATAACTTCCTCTTTACCAGTCCGCATGTTGCATAAGATACATGAGTTTGGAATGCATGTGGGATAAAAACAAGTAACAGAGCATGTTTTATTGTGGATCGCATAAGGATACATGTTTCTGTCTGTATGGTGTTGCATGTTTGTTAGAGTTGCATAGAAATGCTTGAGTGCATAAAGATGCTAGTTACCTGATCACTCAAGTCCTGGATTACCCAAGGATATTTGGTCACACAGAGAGACTTGTTTCCACAGAAGGGCTTAAAATCGCATAAAGACGTTTGTATGCATAAAAATGCTGGATCACACATGGTTACCTGATCACCCAAATCCTTGATTACCCAAGGATGTTTGGTCACACAGAGGAGGTTTGTTTCCACAGAAATGCCTAAAATCGCATAAAGTTGCTTGGATGCAAAAAAAGATGCTGGATCACACATGGTTACCTGATCATCCGCGTCCTGGATTACCCAAGGATATTTGGTCACACAGAGAGGCTTGTTTCCACAGAAGTGCCTAAGTTTGCATAAAGATGCTTGTATGCATAAAAATGCTGGAATCACACATGATTACCTGATTACCCAAGTCCTTGATTCCCCAAGGATATTTGGTCACACAAACAGGCTTGTTTCCACAGAAATGCCTAGAATCGCATAAAGAGGCTTGAAGGCATAAAAATGCTGGAATCATACATGATTACCTGATCACCCAAGTCGTTGATTCCCCAAGGATATTTGGTCACATAAAGAGGCTTGTTTCCACAGAAATGCCTAGAATCGCATAAAGAGGCTCGAAGGCATAAAAATGCTGAATCACACATGATTACCTGATTACCCAAGTCCTTGATTCCCCAAGGATATTTGGTCACACAAACAGGCTTGTTTCCACAGAAATGCCTAGAATCGCATAAAGAGGCTTGAAGGCATAAAAATGCTGGAATCATACATGATTACCCGATCACCCAAGTCCTTAATTACTCAAGGATATTTTGGTCGCACAGAGAGGCTTGTTTCTACAAGAATGCCTAAAGATCGCTTAAAGATGCTTGAATGCAAAAAGAAGCTGGATCACACATGGTTGTCGGATCAACAGCGTCCTGGATTACCCAAGGATACTTGATCACATAGAGAGGCTTGTTTCACAGAAATGCCTAAAGTCGCATTAAGATGCTTGAGTGCATAAGGATGCTGGATCACACAGGGGTGCCTGGTCACACAAGAGTCCTTGGTCACACAAGGGTTCTTGTCCGCACAATAGTGCTTGAAATGCATAAGATGATGATCGCATGGAAGATGCTGAATCGCATAAGGATGCATGATTACTTTAAAGTTGCACATGGCGGCCTAATTAAGCAATACAGGATTCCTTGTGTTTGCATAGAAATACGTGTCTGCATGGGTTCATGTTGCACATTGTTGCATAACACGTTTATAGCGCATGCTTGCTTGCAAGATGCTTGTTCCAGAGCACACATGCTATATGCATGTTTTGCTTAAAACATATTTATATGAATTCATGCTTCCAGGAACACACGCTGCCATGTACACACACTTCCATTGAGGCATATGGCTTTAACACTTGCCACATACACATATGGGGAGCCAGTTGCATATGTGTTTATTTACTTGGGTCTGCAGAGGTTGTCTGCGTTTCGCAGGGGAACAGCACTATCTCCAGTTGGTGGTCTTGCCCTTTTGGGTTAGCCTCCGTGCCTGGGTTGTCAGGGTGCAAGGCCCCGCCTCTAGCAGGTCTGTAGGCCCAGGGTATAGCAGTAATGGCATACCGAAGCAAACTCCTGCTGATGGGTCAGTCAGTAGCATGGCTGGACCTAAGGGTGTCCAGCATGGTCAAGTATCTGGAACTCCTGGGTTGGGATTTCAGTCTAAAGATACATTCTTTCATTTGACAAGAAGCTGGGTATGTTTGGCACAGTCCAAAAAGGAGAGTTTTTTTTTTGGCCTCAGACAAGACCATCGCTATAAGAAAACTGGTCTATGTGGTCACAGCAAGGAACAGTTCCTTACTTTTGGCCTTTTGATTAAGGCACTAGGGAAGATGCTGGCTTCATTCAAGACAATTCCCTATACTAACTTTTATTCAGGGCTGTTATAAACAGTATTTTGTCGGCCTAGAAAGAGTGGATCTTGACCTAGCATTATCTAAAGAACCCGGTCTCAGAGATATGCTGGAATTCCTCTTGGTGATTCTTAACTAAAAGGGTTTGCCAGGTCAGTAAGAGACCATGGCCCAGGGGAAGTAGTCAAGCTCCAAGGGAGCCTTATCTGTCAGCTAGAGCTACCGATGGAGCATCTGGCTTAGGGGCCTGAACGTTCAGGTGGCAGGTTGGTTCTGTCAGAGTACAATCAGACTATGCCATACTAGTGATTTACTTAATTTACCAAGGAGGAGCTTGTGCCTTGCCTATTGACATTCGTCATTTCATGAAATGCAGAGTTGGCAGGCGATTCGTGGAGCCGTCAACAAGTGTCTCCGGGAGAATGACCTCTACACCCCGACGGTTTTCCTGACCAAATGTCACAGAAATAGTACCCTGTACATAAGATGTATTGGCGTCCAGGGTCATCAAGGAATTGAACAGCTTGGGGTCAAGGATAAAGGATCCACCCGCATGCGGGGCAGATGTGTTTGTAATCCGGGGGGACCAGTTGTCACTGGTTGTGTCTCTCCCCCCAGTGCCGCGACTTTTGTGGCTTCTATGCAACATTAGAGGAGAACGGAAGCTGGCCTGATTACTCCGGCATAACCCTGACGACCTCTCGGTGCAGGAACAGTAAGGGTGGTAGTAGAGGACCCACGGTCCCTTACATCTTGTCCAGGCCTACTTTGCAGGGGGTATTACATCCTGCCTTGCAACAGGTGAATTAATGGTCTGGCTATTATAGCCCACATTCTCGAGGATCGGGGCTTTCAAAATTAGCGGCAATTCCCTTGTTTCATACAAGAGAGCTGGCCTCCAGGACCAGATATCCTACGGTCTGGAAGGCCCATGTTCCTGGTGTGAAACCAGATGGTGGCATCCGTGGAAGTTTGTCATTCCTGCCTTCCTACATTTGGAAAGGAGACGGAGCTAGCCTTAAGTTATATCAAGGATCCGATCTCGGCCTTGCTTCCAAAGGTCGCTTGCTTCACACTCTTTGGTCCGGGCTGTTATACAAGGGGTGACGTGCATAAGTCCACCAGTTGGGTCGCCCTTGTGCTCGGAGGATTGGCTCTAGTTTTGTCGGCTTACAGGGTCAGCTCCTTGGGCCGATGCACCATATTTCCCTTCATCCTTTAACAAGGGAATTGGTGTTCTTGGTTGTGGTAGCCTCCAAGAGAGTTTCAGTATTGGCAACTTTCTTGGTATAGACTAGAGCCATACTCAATTATTCTTACAAGTAGAGTGATGTTCATCCTCACCCAACCTTATTTACTAGAAGGATCTAATATTCATTTGAATCTAGATATTCTTACCTTCCCTTTTTTCAAAACCTTGTTTCACGGAAGGAAAAGTTATTGCTTTTCTCTCAATTGAGATGAGAGCAGTTAAATACCTATCTGAAGGTTTTCAGATATAGAAAGCTGATGTTTTTATTGGGCTGCCAGAAGACCCTAGATGGGCAGGCAGTGTTCAGGTCAGCTATTAAAATGGTTACACTCTCTCTCTCGTTGGAGTAAGAAGGGTCTAGGCCTATCTGAAGTGGCTGCTCGGATACGGAAAACTGATGTTGTGGCGCTACCAGGTGGCCCCAGGAAAGGGCAGGCAGCGTCTAAAATCAACTGTTTTTAAGGTTGATTCATCAGGTTATTATTCAGGCTTGTGGTTTAGAGTAGGATTCCCCCTGTTTTTTTGTGGGGGTGCTCCCTACCAGGATGGTAAGCGCTTTATGCGCAATGCATTTCCAAGCCTTTATGACGCAGATTTTCAAGGCCACAACTTGGTCATCTGTGCTTACGTTCACTAATTCCTATCAGGTGAACATAAGACGGCTAGAGGATGCAGCTTTTTGGCGCAGTATGCTGCAGGCAGCATTATAGGTCCTCACGTCTGATGGCGGTCTGCGTTGTTGGTGTCTCCCTCCCCTCAGTAAGCATTGCTTTGGGACATCCCACATGTAATGGCTATGCGGCTCTGTGTCCCGTGATGTACGATAAAGAAAATAGGATTTTTATAACAGCTTACCTGTAAAATCCTTTTCTTGGAGTACATCACGGGACACAGAGCTCCCACCCCTCTTGTTTGGGGATATTGGGACACTTATTGCTTTTCTACAAAAACTGAGGAACTCCCAGTAGGGGAGGGGTTATATAGGGAGGGAACTTCCTGTTTAATTGATTACACCAGTGTCCATCACCTGAAGGTAGACTCTATAACCCACATGTAATAGCTATGCGGCTCTGTGTCCCGTGATGTACTCCAAGAAAAGGATTTTACAGGTAAGCTGTTATAAAAATCCTATTTTTATTGTGATTGTATGTGATAGACCGACACAAAGTGACACATGATTGTGAAGTGAAAAGAAAATGATAAATGATTTTCAATTTTTTTTACAAAGAAATATGTGAGAAGTGTGGGGTGCATTTGTATTCAGCCCCCCTGAGTACTTTGTAATACCACCTTTCGCTGCAATTACAGCTGGAAGTCTTTTTGGGTATGACTCTACCAGCTTTGCACATCTAGAGAGTGACATTTTTGCCCATTCTTCTTTGCAAAATAGCTCAAGCTCTGTCAGATTGAATCACAATTTTCAAGTCCTGCCACAGATTCTGAATTGGATTTAGATCTGGACTTTGACTGGGCCATTCTAACACATGAATATGCTTTTATCCAGACCATTCCATTGTAGCACTGGCTGTATGTTTGGGGTCGTTGTCCTGCTGGAAAGTGAACCTCTGCCCCGGTCTCAAGTCTTTTGCAGACTCTAACAAGTTTTCTTCTAAAAGATTGCCCTGTATTTGGTTCCATCCATCTTCCCATCAACTCTGACCAGCTTCCCTGTCCCTGCTGAAGAAAAACATCCCCACAACATGATGCTGCCACCACCATGTTTCAAGGTGGGGATGGTGTGTTCAGGGTGATGTGCAGTGTTAGTTTTCTGCCACACAGAGTTTTTTTTCTTTTAGGCCAAAAAGTTAATTCATTTGTCTCATGTGACCAGAGAACTTTCTCCAACATGTTTGCTGTGTCCCCCACATGACTTCTCGTAAACTACAAACAGGACTTCTTATAGCTTTCTTCTTGCCACTTCTTCCATAAAGGCCAGATTTGTGGAGTGCACGTCATAGTATAACCCTTGAGGTAAAGACTATCTGGGACTTTTTATGGCTTTCTTTCAACAATGGCTTTCTTCTTGCCACTCTTCCATAAAGGCCAGATTTGTGGAGTGCACTACTAATAGTTGTCCTGTGGACACATGCTTCCACCTGAGCTGTGGATCTCCGCAGCCCCTCCAGAGTTACCATGGGCCTCTTGGCTACTTCTTATTTAAAGCTCTCCTTGCCCAGCCTGTGAGTTTAGGTGGACAGTCATGTCTTAGTAGGTTTACAGTTGTGCCATACTCTTTCCATTTTCAGGTGATGGATTGAACAGTGCTCCATGAGATGTTCAAAGCTTAGGATATTTTCTTATAACCTAACCCTGCTTTAAACTTCTCCAAAAGTTATCTCTGACCTGTCTGGTGTGTTCCTTGGCCTTCATGATGCTGTTGGTTCACTAAGGTTCTCTAACAAACCTCTGAGGGCTTCATAGAACAGCTGTATTTATACTGAGATTAAATCACACACACAGGTGACATCTGAAGCCAATTTCATTAGATTTTAGTTCGGGGTATGAGAGTAAAGGGGGCTGAATACAAATGCACGCCACACTTTTCACATATTTATTTGTAAAAAAAATTAAATACCAATTATTTATCAAGTTCAAGGGGTATGAACACTTTTTCAAGGCACTGTACTTATTTGCTTATAGCATTCTTCAGTGGATATAGTGCCAATATATGACCCAGATCAGAGTCTAGTGGTCTGGCTTGGGATGAGTTCAAAAACTCTGTATCAACCCTTTGCACAATTCTATACACCCTTACACATTTCTAACAAACTTTGCATAAAAAAATTCTGTCGGAAAAACCATCCAAGGTTTTCCCGACGGAAAATCCAATCGTGTGTACGGGGCATTATGCACATTTCTAATGCTTATACTGATATTTTACAGGCAAGAAAGGACATTCTGGGGGTTATTTACGAAAGGCAAATCCACTTTGCACTACAAGTGCGAACTATAAGTGCAAAGAGCCCTTGAAATTGCATTGAAAGTACACTTGAAAGTGCAGTCTCTGTAGATCCGAGAGGGACATGCAAGGAAAATAAAAAACAGCATTTTAGCTTGCACATGATTGGATAATAAAATCAGCAGAGCTTCCCCTAATTTCAGATCTACCCCTCAAACTGACGCCACCCCACCCCCCATCGGGAGACGGTCAGGACGGCAGCGATCCACCCCCTCACGGCAGAAGAATTGAAAGGCGGCGGTTACCCTCCTACTATCCATGTGTAAAATGCCAGCAGTGTACAGCAGTATACATGAATTTGAGTATGCATCGGCCTATTTCAGTCCCTGTACAGCAGAACTAAAAGAGGTGGAGGGAGAAGCATTGCAAGGAGCACACTGGTAGGAGGAAAGGGCTGAGAGCCAAAGATAGGATCTCATCAGCATGCTTCTTCTCTTTTCACTCTCCAGTCATAGGGCGGGAGTGGGGACGAGACCTGTAAGTTAAAGAGGAAGTAAAACCGGCATATTTTTTTTTTTTAAAACACCTGCAAGAGAAAGACATAATGAGCTAGTATGCACAGCATACTAGCTCATTATGTGGCACTTACCTGAGATCGAAGCCCGCCTCGGTCCCGTCCACTGCTGCCACCATGTCCCCTGGAGCTTCTTCCTGTTGTAATTGGCCGGAGCGGGGATGACGTCACTCCCGCGCGTGTGCGGGACTGGCAGATCCCCGTGCATGTGCGAAAACGCGGCATTAACCTCGATAATGCCATTCACAAAAACGGCACGCTCAGTGCACCTGCGCCGTTGTCTACGGGGGGGCATGCGCCGTAGACAGCTGGTCCTGTTTCAGTGAAAACATCTCCTTAACCGTGTAGGTTAAGGAGATATTTCTTGCACCTACAGGTAAGCCTTAATCTAGGCTTACCTGTAGGTGGAAGTTCTGTGGTTGAGTTATCCTGGATTCCAGTTTCAGCCTCTCGTTCACATCAGCGCGATTTGCCACGGCATGAACCCTCAAAGATGTTTTCCAAATCGCCGTCCAACTTGCACTGAAACGCGGGTCTGGAATTATGCGAGTTCAGCTGAACTTGCACGATTTCAAACCCGCATTCAGTGTGAACGAGGACTGAAAGCTTTGTGAATTGGGCTTACAATTGACATCACCTGAACAGTGCTGAAAGTACCATCTACCTAATCATCCATATCATTTTTCTATTGGGTCAGCGAGACCCATTAGGCTTCTATGAACATTGACTGTCATGGACTTCTGAAAGAATGCAAAGCATTGACTACAGACAGGTCATGGGTAAGGTAGATAAACACACCCTTAACAAAAAAATGACTTGTTATTGGGAGAAGACGTACCGTATATATATGGAAGGAGCGCAAGACCAAAAGATAAGAGTCCAAATTAATTTATTGATGTTGCATTAAAAGATATCCAACACGTTTCAGGGGTCAAAGAAGTTCCCCCTTCATCAGGGCTGTGCAGGGAAGTGTGGGCACTCCATCAGTGCAGATTGCAGACATGGACAGATCCATGTACTTGTGTAAACTAGGGTTGCACCGATACTGGTATTGGTGCTGATAAAGAGTATTTGCATGCATACTCGTACGCGTGAAAATGCTCCAATAGCCAAAACTGATACCTTGCTGTGTAATCTGAGCCCATACAAAATGAATCGGCTCAAATCGCACTGCAAAGAATTGCATGTGATTTAAAGAAGAATGCGGTGTGAGTCCTGTCCGAATTGCATGTGGTTTCCCGCACCACTCCTGTGTGAATCCAGGCTTGTCATATTGATTTCAGCTCGGGTTCACACATAAGCAGTGGGGAAAACGCATGTGATTCAGACAGAATCGCACCACATTTCTGTTCAAATTGCATGCGATTCTTTGTGGTGCGATTTGTGCCTATTCCTTTTGTATGGGCTCAAATCGCACAGCAAAGGTATCGGTACTCGGTATCAGCGAGTACTTCACCAAAAGTATCAGAACTCGCTCTCGCAGATAAAAATCTTGTTTTGGTGCAACCCTAGTGTAAACATCCAAAAGCCTTGAGACTGCTCATGGGAAGCACCATCTTGGATGTGATGTCAGCAGCCCCATCAGAATCAGAGCTGCCTCTCAACTGACACTATATAGCATTCCCCTTCCGAACCGATCGTGTATACGCGGCATTACTCTCCTGGCTGTGCTGTCTGGCAGAGGTGTATAAATTACCAGCTGGACAGTTAACACATATGTAGTTCTACTGTGAGTTTAGTTTTCTACTAAGCATCCCAGATAGCAAGCAATTGTGCTGCAAGTTTGAAAATGACTTCCTAAGCTATTGCTAGACTTGCCAGGCTTCACCAGTTTGTTGCACAATTGCAGCAAGTCCGCATTGCATGACTCCAGATCAACTTTCTTTGCAAACATTCTGCAAGTCTGCTGCAAGTTTTGGTTCAGTTATGTTGTGCAATAATCATCCCACCACAGGGGCCGCTGTGGCCGAATTTTCATGCTGTAGACTTGCAGAGCTCTTGTTGTAGACTCACCACTGCAACTTTGCTCTAGATAGAGCCTTGCCACGCAAATTTGCTACAAAAGTGTCAACTAGAACTTGTGTTTCAAATGCTCTGCAAGCAGTGGCAGCTGCTCCATTAGGGGCGCAGGGGCGCCACCCTCAAAATCTATGCGCCCGGTCCCTAATCTACATGCAGCATTCCAGACGCATGGATTTCAATTTTTTTTTTTTGTTTTTTTTTAAGCCTGAGGCTCTACTTGGCTTCAAAAAGGGTGGGCACCGTGCTCCAAGCCCACCCACTTGTGTGACAAATAGCCAATTAATTTTCGCTATTGTCTTTCTGCTTCTCCTCCCGGCCAATCGGGAAGCGGGTCTTTAGACCCGATTGGCTGAGAGGAGAAGCGATCGTAGTGGCTGGCCGGGAGCAGAAGCAGGGGGGAATCTGCTGGCGACCTGAATGGGGTAAGTGCAGGGCTGGTTGGCGGACGGGCAAGAGGCGAGGGGGTTGTTCGCTGAACAACGTGGGGGGGTTGGGTGAGGGGTTTGATCGATAGACTGTCCGAACGGGGGGTTGGGTGGTTTGTTTGCCTCCCCCCCTCAAAAAATGGCGCACCGTTCACCTCTGTTTGCACTTGCCAGTAAAAATGTGCAGCAAGTTAAAGGGGTTTTCCAGCCTTTTTTTAAGTTTATTAAAAGTTAGCAGCTACAAAAAGTGTAGCTGCTGGCTTTTAATAAACAGACACTTACCTGCTCCACGGTTCCAGCGACGTGCCGGCTCGGGGCTCGGCTCCTCGCCCCCCCTCGCCGGCCGGCGTCTTCATTCCTTGTGTGGGCACCCGGCAGTGACAGCTTTTGGCTTCACGGCCGGGCACCCACTGCGCATGCGCGAGATTGGACAGGCGCTTGCCTACAGGGAGGGGCTGCGATAAGGCGATAAAGCTATTCGCCTTACCAGCCCCTCGGTGGAAGGAGGAAGTGGGACAGAAGTCCCACTCCTCCTGACCCCCCCACTCCCCCCCAAAAAAAAATGACATGCCAAATGTGGCATGTAAGGGGGGAAGGAGTGGATGAAGCGGAAGTTCCATTTTTAGGTGGAACTCCGCTTTAACAGATTTACAGTTCAACACGGTCACAAATTTGTGGCAAGCTATCCTTGTGATAGATTTAGAAAGCATGAAACTGATTACCCCCTCCATCTATACTTAAAGGGGTTGTAAAGGTTATTTTTTAATTTTTTAAATAGGTTCCTTTAACCACTTAACCCCCGGACCATATTGCTGGTCAAAGACCAGAGCACTTTTTGAGATTCGGGACTGCGTCACTTTAACTGACAATTGCGCGGTCGTGCGATGTGGCTCCCAAACAAAATTGGCGTCCTTTTTTTCCCACAAATAGAGCTTTCTTTTGGTGGTATTTGATCACCTCTGCGGTTTTTATTTTTTGCGCTATAAACAAAAATAGAGCGACAATTTTGAAAAAAAATAATATTTTTAACTTTTTGCTATAATAAATATCCCCCAAAAATATCTAAAAAAACATTTTTTTTCCTCAGTTTAGGCCGATACGTATTCTTCTACATATTTTTCTAAAAAAAAATCGCAATAAGCGTTTATTGATTGGTTTGCGCAAAAGTTATAGCGTTTACAATATAGGGGGTATTTACTAGTAATGACGGCAAACAGCGATTTTTTTCCGGTACTGCGACATTATGGCGGACACTTCGGACACTTTTGACACATTTTTGGGACCATTGGCATTTTTATAGCGATCAGTGCTATAAAAATGCATTGGATTACTATAAAAATGCCACTGGCAGTAAAGGGGTTAACACTAGGGGGAGGGGAAGGGGTTAAGTATGTCCCTGTGTGTTATCTTACTGTGGGGGGGGGGGGTGGCCTCACTAGGGGAAACACTGATCCTCTGTTCATACATTGTATGAACAGAAGATCAGCATTTCCCCAGTTGACAGGACCGGGAGCTGTGTGTTTACACACACAGCTCCTGGTCCCCGCTCTGTAACGAGCAATCGCGGGTGCCCGGCGGCGATCGTGCCCGCCGGGCACCCACACGGGAGTCATGGACGAGCGGGGGGCGCGCGCCTCTGGCAGCGTGCACGCGCCCCTAGTGGCCGCAAAGAGAGCTGACGTAATATGACGGGCTCTCGCCCATGAGAGCCGACCTGCCATCGTAGAATGACGGCGGCTGGTCGGCTAGTAGTTAAGCTAGTGCATTGTTGGTTCACTTACCCTTTTCCTTCGATTTCCCTTCTAAATGTTTTTTTTCTTTGTTTTCTTTCTCTGAATTTCTCACTTCCTGTTCCTCCTCAGTAAGCTGTTCTGACTGACTTTCTGAGGAGAAACAGGAAGTGAGAAATTCAGATAAAGAAAAAAAACATTTAGAAGGGAAATTGAAAGAAAAGGTAAGTGAACCAACAATGCAATGCTTAACCACTTGACAACTGGGCACTTAAACACCCTTAATAACCAGACCAATTTTCAGCTTTTGGTGCTCTCACGTTTTGAATGACAATAACTCAGTCATACAACACTGTAACCAAATGAAATTTTTGTCCTTTTTTTCCCACAAATAGAGCTTTCTTTTGGTGGTATTTGATCACCTCTGCGTTTTTTTTTTTCCCGCTATTAATGAAAAAAGAACGAAAATTTTGTAAAAAAATGAATTTTTCTTCATTTCTATCATATCATTTTGTAAAAAAGTAATTTTCCTCATACATTTGGCCTAAAATGCATACTGCTACATATTTTTGGTAAAAAAAAAAAAAAATTTGGATATTATTTAGTCTGGGTGAAAGTTATAGGGTCTACAAGCTTTGGTACCAATTTCTGAAAATTGAACAATTTGATCACACCTGAAGTACTGACAGCTTCTCTCATTTCTTGAGACCCTAACAAGCCAATAAAGTACAAATACCCCCCAAATGACCCCTTTTTGGAAAGTAGACATTCCAAGGTAGTTAGTAAGAGTCATAGTTAGTTTTTTGAAGTTGCCATTTTTTCCCACAATTCTTTGCAAAATTAAGATTTTTTTTTTTTTTTTTTTCCATACCAATATTGTCATTATAACAGGTTATTTCTCTCACATGGCATGTATATTCCACAAATGACACCCCAAAATATATTCTGCTGCTCCTCCTGAGTATGGCGATACCACATGTGTGAGACTTTTACACAGCGTGGCCACATACAGAGGCCCAACACCGAAGTAGCAACTTCAAGCATTCTAGGAGCATAAATTACACATCTAATCTCTCAACCACCTATTACACTTTTGAAGGCCCTGGAGCACCAGGACAATGGAAACGCCCACAAAGTGACCCCATTTTGGAAAGCTAACACCCCAACGTATAATCTATGAGGCATAATGAGTCTTTTGAACAGTTCATTTTTTTGCAGATGTTTTTGGAAAATGTGGAAAAAAAATGAAAACGCATTTTTTTTACACAAAGTTGTCCATTTATAGGATATTTCCAACACATAGCATGTACATAGCAAAAATTACACCCCAAAATATATTCTGCTGCTCCTCCTGAGTATGGCGATACCACATGTGTGAGACTTTTACACAGCGTGGCCACATACAGAGGCCCAACACCGAAGTAGCAACTTCAAGCATTCTAGGAGCATAAATTACACATCTAATCTCTCAACCACCTATTACACTTTTGAAGGCCCTGGAGCACCAGGACAATGGAAACGCCCACAAAGTGACCCCATTTTGGAAAGCTAACACTCCAACGTATAATCTATGAGGCATAATGAGTCTTTTGAACAGTTCATTTTTTTGCAGATGTTTTTGGAAAATTTGGAAAAAAAATGAAAACGCATTTTTTTTACACAAAGTTGTCCATTTATAGGATATTTCCAACACATAGCATGTACATAGCAAAAATTACACCCCAAAATATATTCTGCTGCTCCTCCTGAGTATGGCGATACCACATGTGTGAGACTTTTACACAGCGTGGCCACATACAGAGGCCCAACACCGAAGTAGCAACTTCAAGCATTCTAGGAGCATAAATTACACATCTAATCTCTCAACCACCTATTACACTTTTGAAGGCCCTGGAGCACCAGGACAATGGAAACGCCCACAAAGTGACCCCATTTTGGAAAGCTAACACCCCAACGTATAATCTATGAGGCATAATGAGTCTTTTGAACAGTTCATTTTTTTGCAGATGTTTTTGGAAAATGTGGAAAAAAAATGAAAACGCATTTTTTTTACACAAAGTTGTCCATTTATAGGATATTTCCAACACATAGCATGTACATAGCAAAAATTACACCCCAAAATATATTCTGCTGCTCCTCCTGAGTATGGCGATACCACATGTGTGAGACTTTTACACAGCGTGGCCACATACAGAGGCCCAACACCGAAGTAGCAACTTCAAGCATTCTAGGAGCATAAATTACACATCTAATCTCTCAACCACCTATTACACTTTTGAAGGCCCTGGAGCACCAGGACAATGGAAACGCCCACAAAGTGACCCCATTTTGGAAAGCTAACACCCCAACGTATAATCTATGAGGCATAATGAGTCTTTTGAACAGTTTATTTTTTTGCAGATGTTTTTGGAAAATGTGGAAAAAAAATTAAAACGCATTTTTTTTACACAAAGTTGTCCATTTATAGGATATTTCCAACACATAGCATGTACATAGCAAAAATTACACCCCAAAATGTATTCTGCTGCTCCTCCTGAGTATGGCGATACCACATGTGTGAGACTTTTACACAGCGTGGCCACATACAGAGGCCCAACACCGAAGTAGCAACTTCAAGCATTCTAGGAGCATAAATTACACATCTAATCTCTCAACCACCTATTACACTTTTGAAGGCCCTGGAGCATCAGGACAATGGAAACGCCCACAAAGTGACCCCATTTTGGAAAGCTAACACCCCAACGTATAATCTATGAGGCATAATGAGTCTTTTGAACAGTTCATTTTTTTGCAGATGTTTTTGGAAAATGTGGAAAAAAAATGAAAACGCATTTTTTTTTACACAAAGTTGTCCATTTATAGGATATTTCCAACACATAGCATGTACATAGCAAAAATTACACCCCAAAATATATTCTGCTGCTCCTCCTGAGTATGGCGATACCACATGTGTGAGACTTTTACACAGCCTGGCCACATAGAGACCCAACATCCAAGAAGCACCATCAGGTGTTGTAGGGACACAAATTACACATCCAATTTCCTTACAATCTATCACATTTTTGAAGGCCCTTCATATTTCTAACACAGCATGTTCATACCAAGAATTACACCCTAAAATACATTCTGCTGAGTAATGGGTACAAAAAAAAAGGATTACCTGTGTTTTTAGTAGTGCAATTGTCCACAGGAGGAGAGCCCTGATCCAGGCAGCAGGCAGGGACGTGGTCAGCGACAATGAATGGAATTGTCCAGGCAGCAATATTGTTCATAGTCGGTACATAGCCAGCAGTGCCAAAATATTGGTCCTGGTAGTAAGGCCAGGAAAGAATGGGGACAGGGGTAGAGGCTTCTCCCACCCAAATCTCTTTGAAGCCTCCGGGCAACCAGACCCTAATCTGGGAATGAGAAAACTAAAAAATTAGTTTTTTCATCCAGAAAAACAATTCTGGAGCCCCTCACATGTGTGAGACTCCTGTGTTCCCACTAGCATAGCAGGGTAAAAGATCAATCCAAGGGGCAGGCAAAAAACGTGGTCAAACAGTCCAGGGTCAATTCCAGAGCAGGCAGATGTAGGTACAGTTTAGGGTTAGGCAAAAGAGTGGTCGTATAACAAGCCAGGGTCAGTTCCAGAGAAAGCAGAGGTATTTTTAGCATTAGGCAAAATCGTGGTCGTATAAAACAGTCCAGGGTCGGTAACGGAGAAGGCAGAGGTAGGTACAGTGCAGTGGCATAAGGGGTGTGGAGGAAAATGACAGGGAATTTGAATTTTGTTTACCTAATAATTTTCAATAGTGTGGTAACGGCGGAAACATGCACCTAAACAGAGGCCTGGTTGGGAGGGACAATCGGGACAATAAACTGTTGTGTCTCTTCTGACTCCTCCTCTGGCGCACACCCGACATTTCTTCTGACGGGCTGCACCTGTTCGACGGGGGGGGATTTTGTCAGGAAAGTGCCGTTCGTGAAGTCTGCTCACGCAATCAGTGCGAAGAATGTCTGGTGGCATTTCAGGGAACAAAAGGGCGGTGATAACGTCTTCTTGGTAGAGTAGATATGGAACGGGATTCTGTGTTGCTTTTTTGTAGATAACATAAGAGTTATAGAAGGCCAAACTGAAAAAGTAAATGGACACTTTTTTATACCAGTGACGGGATTTTCGGGAGGGAAGATAGGGTTCAATCATCTGGTCATTGAAGTCTACGCCACCCATAAATAAATTGTAGTCGTAGACACAAGATGGTTTCTGCACTGGGCCGCTTCTTTTGGGGACTTCCACGTAGGTGTCATTGTGGATGGTGGTGAGCATGTGGACATCTCGTCTGTCCCTCCACTTGACAGCCAATAGCTCCTGGTTCCGTAAAGACGTCGTCTCTCCTCGTCTCAGCTTCTGATTCACCAATTTTTGGGGGAAGCCCTTTCTGTTTATTCTCACTGTGCCACATGCTGGGGTGTCTCTCCGGTAAAGATTTCTAAACAGGGGCAAGCTAGTATAAAAATTGTCCACGTAAAGGTGGTATCCTTTTCCAAGTAGTGGATAGATGAGCTCCCAGACGACTTTTCCACTTGTTCCGATGTATTCGGGGCATTCGGGGGGATGTAGTTGGGAGTCCTTCCCTTCGTAAACAATGAAGGAGTAGATGTACCCCGTGTCTCGGTCACACAGTTTGTACATCTTCACCCCATATCGGGCCCTTTTGCTTGGGATGAATTGTTTAAAGCCCAGCCTGCCGTGGAATTTTACAAGGGACTCATCTACTGATATATTTTGTTGAGGGGTATATAACTGGGGGAATTTTTCAGAAAAAAAATTTAGAAGTGGCCGAATTTTAAATAATTTGTCAAAAGCAGGGTCATTTCGGGGAGGGCACTGGGTGTTGTCATTATAGTGGAGGAACCGTAGAATCATGAAGTATCGGGATCTGGGCATACGGGATGAGAAGACGGGCATGTGGTGGATGGCTTTGGTAGACCAATAGGCGTACCCTTTGTTTTTTTTTGAGAGACCCATATTGAAAGTCAGGCCTAAGAATATTTTAAACTCCTCTACGGTCAGGTCTCTCCAATGAAAGGGGCGGGCATAGCTGGAATCGGGGTTGCTTAGAATAAATTGCTGAGCGTAGAGATTGCACTGGGCCACAATAGATGACAATAATTCGTCTGTAAAAACTAAATGAAAAAAATCAATCGTGTCAAAATTATCGGTGTTCACCTGTACACCTGGTTGGGCGGTGAAAGGGGGGATACTTGATGCTCCAGAATTCGAAGGCAGCCACAGGGGGTTTTGAAGGCCATAGGGAAGGCTGGCATGGCCCCTATCCCTTTGGGGCAGAGAGGACACCCTACTGGTGCCTGACCTTTGTTGCACTGCTTGCGGGGTGGACGGCACTGCTTGCGGGGTGGACGGCACTGCTTGCGGGGTGGACGGCACTGCTTGCGGGGTGGACGGCACTGCTTGCGAGGTGGACGGCACTGCTCGCGAGGTGGACGGCACTGCTTGCGAGGTGGACGGCACTGCACTAGTAGTAGGCTGCTCCACGCCAGAACGCCTTCTTTTAACGGGCACAGGTTCCTCCTCTGAATCAGTATCAGACCCGCTTCCTGTTACGGGCTCATAGGCCGAATCGGAATCGGACAGAGACTCCTCACAGCTGTCATCAGACGCCCATAGTTTCTGGAAGGCCTGCTCGGTGGTAAAAAATTTTTTTGCCATACTGGTGGCTAGTGAGGCTGGACTGCAGAACACTGGTGGGCACTAGTGGCACTGCAGTGGCGCAGGTGTAACTGATGGGCAAATGTGGCACTGGTGTGGCTCTGGTTGCACTGCTGTGGCTCTGGGGTCACTGATTAGCAGGCGGCACTGGTGGGCACAGGCGTCACTGCAGTGGTGCAGGTGGAACTGGTGTGGCACTGGTGGGGCACAGATGGCACTGGTGGGGCACAGATGGCACTGGTGGGGCGCAGATGGCACTGGTGGGGCGCAGATGAGCACTGGTGGGGTGCAGATGAGCACTGGTGGGGCGCAGATGAGCACTGGTGGGGCGCAGATGAGCACTGGTGGGGTGCAGATGAGCACTGGTGGGCACAGGTGGCACTGATGGGCACAGGTGGCACTGATGGGCACAGGCGGCACTGATGTGGCTCAGATGACACTGGTGTGGCACTGGTGTGGCTCAGATGACACTGGTGCGGCACTGGTTTGGTACAGGCGGCACTGGTTTGGTACAGGCGGCACTGGTGTGGCACAGGTGGCACTGATGGGCACAGGCGGCACTGATGGGCACAGGTGGCACTGATGGGAACAGGCGGCACTGATGTGGCAAAGATGACACTGGTGTGGCACTGGTGTGGCTCAGATGACACTGGTGCGGCACTGGTTTGGTACAGGCGGCACTGGTTTGGTACAGGCGGCACTGGTGTGGCACAGGTGGCACTGATGGGCACAGGCGGCACTGATGGGCACAGGCGGCACTGATGTGGTTCAGATGACACTGGTGTGGCTCAGATGACACTGGTGCGGCACTGGTTTGGTACAGGCGGCACTGGTGTGGCACAGGCGGCACTGGTGTGGCACAGGCGGCACTGGTGTGGCACAGGCGGCACTGGTGTGGCACAGGCGGCACTCGTGGGCACAGGCGGCACTCGTGGGCACAGGCGGCACTTGTGGGCACAGGTGGCACTTGTGGGCACAGGTGGCACTTATGGGCACAGGTGGCAGTGTTGTGGCACTGATGTGGCAGTGTTTTTACTTTTACTTTTTACTTTTGTGGCACTGGTGTTCACTGGTGTAGGACAGGTGGCACTGTTGGGGCACTTGTGGGGCACAGGTGGCACAGATGGCACTAGTGGGGCACAGATGGCACTAGTGGGGCACAGATGGCACTGCCTGGGGCACAGATGGCACTTCCTGGGGGACAGATGGCACTTCCTAGGGGACAGATGGCACTGCTGGGGTAAAGATGGGGCACTGCTGGGCACTGCTGGGCACTGCTGGGGACTGCTGGGGATTGCTGGGCACTGCTGGCACTTACTACTGATTTGAAAAATCTCTCTCCTCTCCTCTCACGCTGCAACGGTGTGAGGAGAGGAGAGAGATGACCTGCATCTGACCCAGCCGCAGGGTTTGTTTACAAATGTGATCGCGCCGTCATTGGACGGCGCGATCACGTGGTAAGGAGCCGCGTCCATTGGCTCCTTACCGCGAGTGCTGTTGCTGCGGGTCCCGTAGACCCGGCGAGCACCGGCGATCGCGTGTGCGCGCCCGCTCGGGCGCGCACAACGCAGTCTCTGGGAGGACGTACATTGACGCCCTCCTAGAGTACAGTAACCGCTCTGTAGCCGTATTTTGGCTATAGGGCGGTTACCAACTGGTTAAAGGAACAAATTTAGAAAATAAAAAACAAACCTTTAATTGACAAAGAAAGCAAACATTCTTGAGGTTGTATGTAGTCTTCAGCAGGGTTCCCATTTACATTATCAGATGTCTGCATGTCCACTACAGTTCTGAATATTAAAGAGAACCCAGTATGTTGCCATTACTCTGTATAGTGCCAAACAACGTATTCCAGCTCCAAAAGTTAATGATCCATCTGTCAGCGTTTGTGGCATTCGTTATTCCATTGTGTCCATGACCGGTTGTAGCATATCTCATATTCGTATTAAACGGCTAAAGGCTTACTGCAGAAGGCACGGAAGAGTCGTTTTTTTTTCCCTGAAGGGTTAACAAATGATGAAGACTGGGTACCTGCAAAGAAGATCCAATCCGATGGAATTCATACACTGCCGCTGGCTGCTGACTGGCTGGTTTGTCTCCCCACTCACAGGCACACAGAGACACTCAGCTGTGTACAGCTAGAGCCAGAGAGACACTGAGGGCAGCCACAAAGCAGGAAAATGAGCAACTCAGGGTTTGAAAACAAGGATGGACAAGAGCCTTTAAGATATATCAGGTAAGGCAATCGTCAGCTGCAATCTTAATATTTTATCATGCTGAAATCTAGGGAAGGTTGGCTGCCGGAAGCTAAGAAATAGGGTGTGGGTATGGAATACATTCGAGACTTTCCATTATGTAATATATTTACCAATCAACGTACGATTCTTTTGCATCTGAAACCCACGTAGATCCCATCGATTTTATTCTGGCCAATCGATTGGTTGTATATAATAATGTTTATTTCCAAAAGCATTAAGTATCATCGTCACGCTGAGCTGTGGCGGCGGAGGGAACAATACCACAATTACTATACAAGTGCCATGGAAATAACGGATTGTGCCGTGCACTCGGGAAGTTCACACTGAGATGATCTGGGAAATGATTGCACAGCTTTTGTGCCAACTCAGCCCTGACTCTTTCGGGCTTTAGCATAATCATTAACTTTTCTTTAGCTGAAACGAATTCATTTTACGCCTACCGCTTGTCACAGCTCTCAACAAAACATGATAACGTTACCCAACTTGTGCCAGGTACTCTTGTGGGGGAATGTGGGAATCTTACAGGTGACGTCCTTAAATATATAGAAGAAACTAGATGAAGATACGTCCCATGAGGATCTGTTGATAACTCAAAAACATTTTCTTGGAACAACTTATCCTTTTGTACTAGAATGGAAGTTAAAGGGGTTGTAAAGGTACAATTTGTTTTTCCCCCTAAATAGCTTCCTTTACCTTAGTGCAGTCCTCCTTCACTTACCTCATCTTCCATTTTTGCTTTTAAATGTCCTCATTTGTTCTGAGAAATCCTCACTTCCTGTTCTTCTGTCTGTAACTACACACAGTAATGCAAGGCTTTCTCCCTGGTGTGGAGTGTCGTGCTCACCCCCTCCCTTGGACAACAGGAGAGTCAGGACTCCCTCCTACACACAGCTCCTTTCTCTATCTGCAACGTAGAGAGCGTCCTGACTCTCCCGTAGTCCAAGGGAAGGGGCGAGCACGACACTCCACACCAGGGAGAAAGCCTTGCATTACTGTGTGGAGTTACAGACAGAAGAACAGGAAGTGAGGATTTCTCAGAAGAAATAAGGACATTTAAAAGCAAAAGTGAAGGATGAGGTAAGTGAAGGAGGACTGCACTAAGGTAAAGGAAGCTATTTAGGAAAAAAAAAATTGTACCTTTTACAACCCCCTTTAATTGTTAAGTACAGTAAAACCTTGGTTTGAGAGTAACTTGGTTTGAGAGTGTTTTGCAAGATGAGCAAAATGTTTCAATACATTTTGCCTTGATATACAAGCGTCATGTCACAACTGAGTATAAAAAAGAAGAGAGGGGCCACTAAGTGTAGTAATATGGTTACATTTAACCACTTAAGCCCCGGACCTTTAGGCAGCTAAATGCCCAGGCCAGGTTTTGCGATTCGGCACTGCGTCGCTTTAACAGACAATTGCGCGGTCGTGCGACGTGGCTCCCAAACAAAATTGGCGTCCTTTTTTCCCCACAAATAGAGCTTTCTTTTGGTGGTATTTGATCACCTCTGCGGTTTTTATTTTTTGCGCTATAAACAAAAATAGAGCAACAATTTTGAAAAAAATGTAATATTTTTTACTTTTTGCTATAATAAATATCCCCCAAAAACATATATAACATTTTTTTTCCCTCAGTTTAGGCTGATACATATTCTTCTACCTATTTTTGGTAAAAAAATTGCAATAAGCGTTTATCGATTGGTTTGCGCAAAATTTATAGCGTTTACAAAATAGGGGATATTTTTATTGCATTTTTATAATTTTTTTTTTTTTTACTACTAATGGCGGCGATCAGCGATTTTTTTTGTGACTGCGACATTATGGAGGACCCTTCGGACAATTTTGACACATTTTTGGGACCATTGTCATTTTCACAGCAAAAAATGCATTTAAATTGCATTCTTTATTGTGAAAATGACAGTTGCAGTTTGGGAGTTAACCACAGGTGTGGTTACCTAGTGTTCACCTAGTGTTAGTGTTCACCTAGTGTGTGTTTACAACAGTAGGGGGGTGTGGCTGTAGGACTGACATCATCGATTGTGTCTCCCCTATAAAGGGGATCACTCGTTCGATACGCCGCCACAGTGAAGCACGGGGAAGCCGTGTTTACATACGGCTCTCCCCGTTCTTCAGCTCCGGGGAGCGATCGCGACGGAGCGGCTATAAACGAATAGCCGCACCGTCGTCCCGGATCGCTCCCCGAGGGAATCCGCCCGCCGCACGCAGCGGAGGGGGTCCCGATCGGACCCCCGACCCGCGCAAAGGCAAGGACGTATATATACACCCATCTGCCTGTACGTGCCATTTTGCGGACGTAAATAGTCGTGCGGCGGGCGTTAAGTGGTTAATGAAGGTACATTTGGCAACTTATTGCTACACTTAGAGGCTCCTCTCTTCTCTTTTACACCCTGTAAAAAAAATGCTTTGATATACAAGTGCTTTGGATTACAAGCATGTTTCTGGAATGAATTATGCTCGCAAACCAAGGTTTTACTGTATCTGATATGGTTGGTTTTTCCTTGTCAATTTTGTTTATTGAATATTAAATAATAAAGACAGTTCCAATTAGTAATAAATAGTTATAACAAATGGTAATATTAATTGAGTATATAATAATAAATTGGATGGAGATGTGGTTGGTTTTTATGTGCTGAGATGATAATTGGACAACACAGCATAACCCCTAATTAGCACCAAAGAATGATAAAAAAAGCCTACCAGTAGTTCATTTTACAAGGTAGCGTCTTTGATTGGCTGTCACCTGTCACAGCCGAGAAGAGGAGGATGCCATCGATAGAGATCTGGGAGAGGCGCTAGTTTTGAGGAAATGTCCCTGTTGTGCGTAATTCTGTAGGGATCTGCTCCACCACAAGACTGTGACAGGTTTCCAATAATTGGGATTGGAAATATCTGTCAGCTCCTTGGTGAAAGATCTTTTGGAGGACTTCTGTAGAATGATCAATGTTCAGAATGTCATTTGTGGGACAATATAGTGTAATTAGAAGAGATTTTTTTACACTCTTTTAAACATGGTTTAAAAATGTCTCATCAAATGCAGCCTCACCAGCACCAGGCCCGTCGCAACAGGACAGGCAAGGCAAGCAATTGCTTGGGGCCCCGAGCTAGAGGGGGGCCCCCAAGCTGGCTCGCCTGTCTGCCTGCTGCTATGTTCACAGGCTCCCCGCGAGCCCCCCTCCTCCCGCACGGAGAGCCGCACAGCTGAATCCTGGAGTTCAGTGCTGAAGCGTGCAGTTGCACTGAACTCCAGGATTCAGCTGTGCGGCTCTCCGTGCGGGAGGAGGGGGGCTCGCGGGGGGGGGGCGTTTCTCCGCCCCCCGCAAAGTGGCGCGGTCACCGGGGACAGTGCAGCCGTCCCTCTCTCTCCACTGACTGCAATACATTACACAGTCACACTTCGGCTCCTCCCCCCCCTCATGGCTCAATGTGTACACAGCCAGGAGGAGGAGCCGAGGAGAGACACGAGTGCTGCACAGTGCACAGTAAGCAGGAGGTAAGGGGCCCCCCTTAAGCAGATTCGAGGTGAACTATTGAAGTGATGGGAGAGGAGAGGGTGGTATGGTGATATGTGCTGGGGAGTGATTTGAGAGGGAAGATGATATGTGCTAGTGTGTGTGTGGGGGGGTCCGATTTCCCCCCCCCCCACTAGCACATATCATCTTCCCTCTCAAATCACTCCCCAGCACATATCCCCATACCACCCTCTACCCCCCCCCCAAATTAAGATGCTCTGTTCCCCTGTGCCCATCCCACCCTGTGCTCACCCCACCCTGTCCCCGTCCCACCCTGTCCCCATCCCACCCTGTCCCCATCCCACCCTGTCCTCATCCCAACCTGTCCTCATCCCACCCTGTCCCCATCCCACCCTGTGCTCATCCCACCCTGTCCCCATCCCACCCT
This sequence comes from Rana temporaria, assembly GCF_905171775.1. Lineage (NCBI taxonomy): Eukaryota > Metazoa > Chordata > Amphibia > Anura > Ranidae > Rana > Rana temporaria. The sequence goes on along the minus strand of NC_053489.1, from coordinate 349,478,129 downwards.
GTGCTCATCCCACCCTGTCCCCATCCCACCCTGTGCTCATCCCACCCTGTCCCCATCCCACCCTGTGCCCATCCCACCCTGTGCTCATCCCACCCTGTCCCCATCCCACCCTGTCCCCATCCCACCCTGTCCTCATCCCAACCTGTGCCCATCCCACCCTGTGCTCATCCCACCCTGTCCCCATCCCACCCTGTCCCCATCCCACCCTGTCCTCATCCCAACCTGTCCTCATCCCACCCTGTCCCCATCCCACCCTGTGCTCATCCCACCCTGTCCCCATCCCACCCTGTGCTCATCCCACCCTGTGCTCATCCCACCCTGTCCCCATCCCACCCTGTGCTCATCCCACCCTGTCCCCATCCCACCCTGTGCTCATCCCACCCTGTCCCCATCCCACCCTGTCCCCATCCCACCCTGTGCTCATCCCACCCTGTCCCCGTCCCACCCTGTCCCCATCCCACCCTGTCCCCATCCCACCCTGTCCTCATCCCAACCTGTCCTCATCCCACCCTGTCCCCATCCCACCCTGTGCACATCCCACCCTGTCCCCATCCCACCCTGTGCTCATCCCACCCTGTCCCCATCCCACCCTGTGCTCACCCCACCCTGTCCCCCTGTGCTCATCCCACCCTGTGCCCATCCCACCCTGTGCCCATCCCACCCTGTGCTCATCCCACCCTGTCCCCATCCCACCCTGTGCTCACCCCACCCTGTCCCCCTGTGCTCATCCCACCCTGTGCCCATCCCACCCTGTGCCCATCCCACCCTGTGCTCACCCCACCCTGTCCCCCTGTGCTCACCCCACCCTGTCCCCATCCCACCCTGTCCCCATCCCACCCTGTGCTCATCCCACCCTGTGCTCATCCCAACCTGTCCCCATCCCACCCTGTGCTCATCCCACCCTGTTCTCATCCCACCCTGTGCTCATCCCACCCTGTCCCCATCCCACCCTGTGCTCATCCCACCCTGTCCCCATCCCACCCTGTGCTCACCCCACCCCGTCCCCCTATGCTCACCCCACCCTGTCCCACCTTGTCCCCCTCCCACCCTGTCCCTCTGTCCTCATCCCATGAAAATGACAGGACGAGTCTTAAAAAGGAAGGGGTGCGCGAGTTTCACCAGGCCTAGGGCAGCACAAAACCTAAATACACGAGTGTGTCCTGCCTGGCTCCCTCTCCCCTCCTCCTCCCTCTCCCCTCCTCCTCCCTCCCTCACAGTCCAGAGCCGCCAGTAGGAGGCCACCCACCGGTTCCTGTAGGCTTTGTGTGCGTGCAGGGGGGGTTGGGGGGCCTCTATGTCCATTTTGCTTGGGGCCCCCAAATTCCTTCAAACGGCCCTGACCAGCACCCATCAAATGCAGCCTCACCAGCGCCCATCAATGATTGTTTGCTTGCTTCCATTCATTCGGGAGTCGGGACACAAATACAGTTCTCCGCCACCACCACCACCGCCTCTGACACTATGTGCGAATGGAGCAGTGGTTGTCTGCTGATGCTGAGACCTAGTAGCTTGCTGCAGAGAGAAGAGAGTAGGAACACCAGTGGTCGGGCGCCCCCGGGGCGGCTGCCTAGTTTGCCTAGTGGTAGCACCGGCCCTGGTCCATACAGCAGAGTCTGATTAGCTCATAGGATTGCCCCTCCCTTTTCCAATCTTGGCGTTGCTGTTTAAAAAGTTAAGCTACATTTACACTGGCAATTATGCCGCGTACACACGATTATTGTTCAGCATGTAAAAAACGACGTTTAAAAAAATGTCATTTAAAATGATCGTGTGTGGGCTTCACATCATTTTTCGGGTTCTGAAAAACGACAAAAAAAAAAATTCGAACATGCTGCATTTTTTAACGACGTTTTAACCAATTAAAGCGGAGGTTCACCCGCACATGACCCTTTTTCCCCTTAGATGGATGCTCGTTTTGTCTAGGGGAATAGGCTAGTTGTTTTAAAATATGAGCCGTACTTACCGTTTACGAGATGCATCTTCTCCGCCGCTTCCGGGTATGGGCTACGCGACTGGGCGTTCCTATTTTGATTGACAGTCTTCCGAGAGGCTTCCGACGGTCGCATCCATCGCGTCACGATTTTCCGAAAGAAGACGAACGTCGGTGCGCAGGCGCAGTATAGAGCCGCACCGACGTTCGGCTTCTTTCGGCTACTAGTGACGCGATGGATGCGACCGTCGGAAGCCTCTCGGAAGACTGTCAATCAAGAAGGAACGCCCGCTCCCGAAGACCCATACCCGGAAGCGACGGAGAAGATGCATCTCGAAAACGGTAAGTACGGCTCATATTTTAAAACAACTAGCCGATTCCCCTAGACAAAACGAGCATCCATCTAAGGGGAAAAGAGAAAAAAATATATAATTGGGTGAACTCCCGATTTAAGATCCAGGCCTTTAGGCAGCTAAAGGACCCGGACAGTTTTTGCGATTCGGCACTGCGTCGCTTTAACTGACAATTGCGCGTTCGTGCGACATGGCTCCCAAACAAAATTGGCGTCCTTTTTTCCCACAAATAGAGCTTTCTTTTGGTGGTATTTGATCACCTCTGCGGTTTTTATTTTTTTGCGCTATAAACAAAAATAGAGCGACAATTTTGAAAAAAAATCAATATTTTTTACTTTTTGCTATAATAAATATCCCCCAAAAATATATAAAAACAGTTTTCCTTAGTTTAGGCCCATACGTATTCTTCTACTTATTTTTGGTAAAAAAATCGCAATATGCGTTTATCGATTGGTTTGCGCGACATTTATAGCGTTTACAAAATAGGGGATAGTTTTATTGCATTCTTATAAAAAAAATTTTTTTACTACTAATGTTTCGTGACTGCGACATTATGGCGGACACATCGGACAATTTTGACACATTTTTGGGACCATTGTCATTTTCACAGCAAAAAGAGCTATAAAAATGCATTGATTACTGTGAAAATGACAGTTGCAGTTTGGGAGTTAACCACTAGGGGGCGCTGAAGGGGTTAAGTGTGACCTCATTTGTGTTTCTAACTGTAGGGGGCTGTGGCTGTTGGTGTGACGTCATTGATTGTGTTCCCCTATAAAAGGTAAAAGGGAACACACGATCAATGACGGCGCCACAGTGAAGAACGGGAAAGGGGGAAAGGGGGGATGATAGGGGGGTTGATAGAAATGATGTGTGAAATATTTGGTAGCCGGTAGCCGGAAATAATGCCCAGATATTAAAATGGTCTCTGCCTGTCTGTTTTTATATGGGAAGAGAAAGGGGAGAGAGGAAGGAGGAAGGAAGGGGAACGGAGGGGAAGGATAAGGAAATCCTTTCCCTCTATATGATCTCCTTGTGTCTCTTTTTTTTTGTTTTCTTTCCTTTTTCTCTTTATTTTTTGTGATGTTTTTTATGGGGGGGAAAAGGAATAAGATTACAAGGGTCAATTAACGGGGTGCACCCGGACCGATAGGAAGGCGTGACTCTCCTCGGTGTTCATACATCTATCCCCATTAGAGCGCTTCTCCTCCGTGTGGAGGGAAGTCGGAGACGCTAATAAATTTTTTTTTTTGGTCTTGTCTGGGATCCTAGGGGATTAACCAGATTTGAAGACAAGTAGAGAAGAGGGGGCAAAAGCTTCCGCCCACTTCTTGCTCTTCCTTTTTTTTTTCCTTTCTCTCCTCCACACTCCACACTCGGCCCCTCCCGCACCCCCAGAGGGGCTGCTGGGGAAAATCTTAGTAAAACACTAAAATGGCAAAGATATCGGTAATGTCCTACAACGTAAAAGGGTTAAATAACCGGAGAAAAGATCTAAATTGATGGCAGAATTATGGAGATCAAAAGCGCATGTAGTATTCCTCCAGGAGACACACTTTAAAAAAAATAAAACTCCAAAGTTAGGAAATCACAGATTCCCAACTGTGTACCATAGTTCCTCATTGACAACAAAGACAAAGGGGGTATCAATTATGTTTTCAAAAACGATCTCATGGAAAGAGTCAAGTGTAATTCAGGATGAGGAAGGACGCCTTCTCATTGTGAAAGGACACATAAATGATCAGAAGGTCACTCTGGTAAACGTATACTTGCCTAACGAGGGACAGATTGCAGCGTTGGAGAAGTATACAGACAGGGTGCATCAGAATATGGAAGGTATCGTAATAATGGCAGGAGATTTAAACATTGCTTTAGACCCTATATTAAATACATCTAAGGGAACCTCGCACATAGCATACAGCAAACTAAGCAAAGCAAACAGATTTTTACAAGAGATACAGGTGGTAGATTGCTGGAGGACTACCCATCCACACGAGCGAGATTACACTTTCTTTTCAGCTAAATATAAAACCTATTCCAGAATAGATTATATATTTATATCTCGAAATTTCGTACAAGGTATAGTAGAGGCTTCTATTGGGTCTCTCTCAATATCGGATCACTCACCGATAAATTGCATATTGGAATTGGGGGAACCTGTAGCACGTGAGTGGCACTGGAAAATCAACGAGTCCCTTTTAAGAGACCCAGAGTATGAGGGAAAGATAACACAGTTGGAGTTGGAGATGTTTTTTTCTAATAATGAGGTGGGGGAGGTGACCCCAACCTGCATTTGGGAAACACATAAGTGTTATATCAGAGGAATACTAATATCACTGGGAGCACATAGGAAACGCCAGATAGGAGCACAGATTGAAGGGTTGATGGGAGAAATCCGTAGACTGGAAAAAATACACAAAAAGTCATTGGCAATACAGGCAGAGGAGAAGCTGAAGAAGGTCCGAGATGATTTGAACTTGTTATTAACAGACAAAGCAAAAGCTGCATTAAGAAGAAATAAACAAGCTTTTTACGAATATGGCAATAAGCCAAGCAGGATGCTAGCGAGAGCATTAGGAGAAGCAAGGGCCCAAAATCACATAGAGGGAATTAAAACAACAGGAGACAGGATAGCTAAGTCCTCACAAGAAATTGCGAAAATATTTAGAAACTATTATGTGAGTTTGTACCAATTAAAAGAGGAGCAGAATATAGCAAAGATTCAGGGGAAGGAGGAAAGGTTGAAAAAGTACATAGAGGAGTCAGGAATGCCGAAACTATCTGAGGAAATAGGGAGAAGTTTAGAAGGCCCGATTACAGCAGAAGAATTTACAAATACTCTCAAATTGTTAAAACCAGGTAAAGCCCCTGGTCCTGATGGATTTACCCTCCTTTATTATAAGACCTATGCAGAAAAGTTGATGCCAAGATTTTTGGATGCATACAATTCGATACGAGAAGGGCGGGAGATGCCAGAAGAAGCTCTTATGGCACACATAGTGGTTATACAAAAGGAGGGGAAAGATCCAGCGCAGTGCGCAAATTATCGCCCAATATCTTTATTGAATACAGATCTAAAAATGTTCGCAAAAATCTTGGCAAATAGACTACTACCATATATTCCCGGTCTGATACATCAGGATCAGGTAGGATTCATTCCAGGAAGAGAAGGTAGAGAAAATACGCAGCGGGTGATAAATGCAATCCACCTCTCGCAGTCAAACAAAAAGCCCTTAGTACTGATATCTACCGACGCCGAAAAAGCGTTCGATAGGGTGGATTGGAAGTTCTTAAAAACAATTATACAACATATTGGACTGCGAGAGGGGATGCAAAGATAGATTACGAGCTTGTATTCCCGACCGAAAGCGAAAATTAAGATAAACGGTATTATGTCAGATCCCCTTGATATATGCAATGTGACGCGTCAAGGCTGCCCATTATCGCCACTTATCTTCGTCTTAACGATAGAACCTTTTTTAAGGACAATAAGGCTAAGAACAGATATTAGAGGTATCGGCGTAAAAGGGGGGGAACACAAGCTCGCAGCATTCGCGGACGATTTGATGTTCTTTGTAACCCAGCCGGCATTATCTCTGCCCCCACTGCTATTGGAGATAGATAAATATGGTGCACTTTCAAACTTTAAAGTGAATTATGATAAATCTGAGGCAATGGGGGTGGAGATGAGCATGGCACAACAACAACAACTAACCAATTTTTTCTCATTTAAGTGGACAAACTCACATATAGGATATCTGGGGACTAAAATTCCGAAGAAATTAAACAGAATTTTAGAGTTAAACTTGGCCCCACTGGCAAGACAAATTAAAAGAGACCTACTGAAGTGGGACAAGGAGGTGTTCACCTGGTTCGGTAGGATCAATATCATAAAAATGAATGCAATGCCAAGGTTATTATATCTATTGCAGACACTCCCAACCAGAATACCTCAGGGATTCCTGAAAGAAATTAGAGCGAAGTTCGCGGGATTCATTTGGGCAGGGAAACCTGCCAGAGTGAGAAGAGATATACTAACACTACCAAAAGAAAAGGGGGGGTGGGATTCCCAGACCCACTGGCCTACTACGAGGCAGTGCATCTGTCAAGAGCACTAGATTGGTGCATAGCACCAAAGGATAAACCTTGTATTCTTTTAGAACAGGCAATGTCGGAGATCCCATTGGAGGGCCTAATTTGGTTCTCTAAATCTGTGTTACCACAGACAGTTAAAAGACATCCAACGATAGGGACGACAATTAGCGTAGTTAAAAAAATATTCAGGAATTCAGAAGGGGAAACAGAAGTGAATCCGATGAGACCAATTTTAGGGAACCCAGCGTTTGTCCCGGGCTTGAGGGACTCGGCTTTTTGGAATTTAAAAAGCCAGGGCAAAACCAGAGTGATACATTTTCTGAGAGAGAACCGAGTAATGTCAAATGAAGAAATAGAAAGGGAACTGTCCGAGGATCTAGACCCATATAGGAGAAGACAGTTAAGGGGGTTTCTCCGATCAATCCAAGGACAAACAAGGGTGAGAGTAACATTGTCGGAATTTGAGAAACTGTGTCTTAAGGGAGAACCGGTTGGACACTCGCTTTCATTGTTCTATTCCTTAATAAATGAATTAAAAGCCCCACAAGAGATACGTTTCATTCAGGCTTGGGAGAGAGATTTAGGGGTAACTTTTACGGAAAACCAGAAGAAAAAATTATTTCAATTTAACCATAAGGCATCATTGGCATCTAAATTCCAGGAGGGAGGGTACAAGATTTTGAGCAGGTGGTATAGGACACCGGAAGTCTTAAACCAGATTTTCCCAGAAGTGACAAATCTCTGTTGGCGTTGTCAAAAAGAAGAGGGAACCCTGTTACACATTTTTTGGAACTGTGAGGGAGTTAAAGATTTTTGGAAAATGGTATCTGAAGTTATAGAAGAAATAACTGAGATGTCTATAGGTGAGGACCCGGCGACTTATCAGTTGCTGGATATTCCGATATCAATAGAGAAATATAAAAAATCCCTAGTGAGGCATTTATTTGTTACAGCTAGAGCATGTATTCCAGCTCTCTGGAAGAGCACTTGCCTTCCAAGCAGACCACAATGGTTGGCAAAAATTACAGAAATGCAACACATGGAGAATCTTACAGCGGCTCTGAGGGAACGGGAAGAGGGGGTCAGGGAGATATGGGCACCCTATGTTAGATATAGGGAAAGAGAGGAATAGGTTGGGGGCGGTGGAGTGTGGGGGGGAGGAGGGAATCTTTTTTTTTTTTTTTTTGGGGCTGATGCTGTTTTGAATAGCAGGATTGAATGTGGGGAGGGAGGGAGGGAAAGAGAGGGATGTATTTGGGGAATATCTGGGGTATTAATGTCTCTAACGAAGAGAGTGCACGTCCAATGTGCGGGATTTGCAAAGGAAGAAAGTTAAGGTCCATTAGCATTGGTTTTGAGGACTGTAAATAAAGGTAAAGGCGTATAGGATTAAGAGTGGGATTTGACAAGAGAATGGAAAAATGTCCTATGTAAAGTCTGAAGTTGATTGCTGTGTAGGATGTGATACTAACTTTTGTTTGAGGCAATGTGAAGTGTTGAAAAAAATGGGAAAAAATAAAGAATTTATAAAGAACGGCAAAGCTGTGTTTACACACAGCTCTCCCCGTTCTTCAGCTCCGGAGACCGATCGCGGGACTCCAGCAGTGATCGGGTCCGCTGGTCCTGCGGTCATGGAGCTTCGGACCGGGTCGCGAGCACGCGCCCGCGACCCACAGCTGGGCACTTAAAGAGGACGTACCTGTACGTGCTTGTGCCCAGCCGTGCCATTCTGCCGATGTATATGAGGAAGTGATTACATCCTGCAGATTTGCTCTTGGAATCTCCCTGTGTTCGGTGCCCTAGTCCGTGGATGGGATTTCTATAGGCCTATTAACCTTTTGGTTGTGGTAAGCGGCTTTCCATTAGGTGGTGGTTCCTCACAAAAAGTCATTTGCACGGTGGTGTTTGTTCATCCTGTTTGTAGGGTCTGCCGTGACCCCTCATCTAATCAATTTGGGACTTCATTACTCTATTGTATCTATCCCCATTTACACAATTTTTGGGGGCTTAGAGACTTATTTTATTGAGTACCGGCACCATATTGCTGGTCTATTCCATTGGCGCAGTTTATTTTTTGTAGTATATGTGCAGGAGGCGGTCCTTAAGTGGTTAAACTATGTCATTTTTCGGGTTGTAAAAAATGATCGTGTGTGGGCTAAAACGACATTAAAAACCCACGCATGCTCAGAAGCAAGTTATGAGACGGGAGCGCTCGTTCTGGTAAAACTACCATTCGTAATAGAGTAAGCACATTCATCACGCTGTAACAGACAGAAAAGCGTGAATCGTCTTTTACTAACACGAAATCAGCTAAAGCAGCCCCAAGGATGGCGTCATCCGCATGGAACTGCCCCTTTATAGTGCCGTTGTACGCGTTGTACGTCACCGCGCTTTGCTAGAGCATTTTTGTTTAACGATCGTGTGTGGGCAACGTCGTTTTAATGATGAAGTTGGAAAAAAAATAGTTTTTTTTCTAGAGGCTGAAAAACGTAGTTCTTTGCACGCCGAAAAATGATCGTGTGTACGCATTAGGGCCAGTATGATTTGTAGCAGCAGGAATCAGAGATCCCTGCTGCATCTCTCAGTGACTAGATGCTGCCACCAGCCCCGTTCACTATAATGATGGGTCGCCAGAGGCTGCAGTTATTTGCGGCTGTCCGCACATCCAGCAATCATTGCAGGTAATCAATCGCTGGTTGTGCAGAGAGACGCAAATACACCCCAATCTTTGATGTGAATGTGGCCTAAAGCCTCGTACACACGATCAGTCCATCCGATGAGAACGGTCTGATGGACTGTTGTCATCGGTTAACCGATGAAGATGACTGATAGTCCGTCGCGCCTACACACCATTGGTTAAAAAAACGATCGTGTCAGAACGCGGTGACGTAAAACACAACGACTTGCTGAAAAAAACGAAGTTCAATGCTTCCAAATATGCGTTGACTTGATTCTGAGCATGAGTGGATTTTTAACCGATGGTTGTGCCTACTAACGATTGTTTTTTTCCCATCGGTTAGGAATCTATCGGTTAAATTTAAAGCAAGTTGGCTTTTTTTTAACCTATGGTTAAATAACCTATGGGGCCCACACACGATCGATTTGGACCGATGAAAACGGTCCATCAGACCATTGTCCTCTGGTTAACCTATCGTGTGTACGAGGCCTTAGGGTATGTTAACACCAGATGTGGTAGGACTGCGTTGGGCGGATATTCCAGCGCAGTCCCACTGCACAAAAGGGCAAAAGCCCCTGTCTTTTTATCTGCCCAGTTCACACCAGTGTGTTGCAGTGGTGTGCAGGCAGTATGCACTGAATAAAAGAACTACATGCAGCACTTTTTTTTAGTGCAGTGTGAGGCAATCCACTGCCTCACACCACATAACTGCCAATTAAACATTATGAGATGTCTGTGTATATTTCAATACATTATCTTAAAAAAAGAGAATGCGCCATGCCCTGAGATCGGCACATCAGCGCTAAATTGAGGCAGCCAGGCTACATTGCGCACCAAGCATTGTGTTACAACGTACACTTATAAAAAGACTGATATGCACCAGGTCTTAGAATACTTTAAACTTTTAAGTGATATATTAAGTGGGGAAAAACTGACTTACAAAAAGGAGGACAGTTAAAAATTCAAATGCTTCTGATCAACAGTTAGATCCTACAGAGGTGCAATATTTAACTGATATTTACCGTACACTGGACAGTAAATGTTGAGTGAATTCCCAATAAATGTGCAGTGTCTGCTAACCCAAGCATCATCAGCGGAAAAAAAAATCTTGAATCAGGCAAATTTTTCCAGTCCATCTATTTGATGGAACATTATTTAGGGGTAACTATTTTGTGATTATTTTTACTTATTGGTTGTCACAGGAATTGTTCCCATCAATATTACACAATGTTTGGTGATTACCTGTAATGCTCATATAATACAATGTCATGGTGGATGTTATTTCTTTGTCCTATAGCTGGACCCTGAAATTCTGTTTTGAATTCAAAGAAGTTGGACCAAACAGCAAATTGTTCACTGTACATTGCTTAATGGAATAGGACACCCTACTACCATATATACACAGACAACCAATGTTGCCTCTGGCTTCTCATTACAGTTACTCTTGCTTGCTCTAAATAAATATACACAAATGTTATGTTAAAGGAAAAAATTGGCATTCAACTGCGGCTCATGTTAAACAGTACATGATTGCAATCATTGTTAGTTATGCATACAGTATAACCCCCTTTACCCATATGCATCAAACATTAAAATAAGACAAATCATATAAAAGTACTTAAAGTGGAGGTTCACCCAAAAAATACATTTGTAACATTACATTCAGCCGAGTTGTCCTAATGACAATCGGCTGTTTTTTTTTTGTACATACTGTATTTTCACCGCCGCTTCTGGGTATGTCTTCTGCGGGACTGGGCGTTCCTGTCTGATTGACAGGCTTCCGACCGTCACATACTACGCGTCACGAGTTGCCGAAAGAAGCCGAACGTCGGTGCGCAGGCGCCGTATAGAGCCGCACCGACGTTCGGCTTCTTTCGGCAACTCGTGATGTGCTGTATGCGACAGTCGGAAGCCTGTCAATCATATAGGAACGCCCAGTCCTGCAGAAGACCTACCCGGAAGCGGCGGTCAAATACGGTATGTACGAAAAAAAAAAACAGCCGATTGCCGTTAGGACAACTCGGCTGAATGTAATGTTAAAAATTTATTTTTGGGTGAACCCCCGCTTTTAGTGTGTTGATTAAAAACCTAAATGTAGAGAATGGCCAGCACACTGTGAAGTCTAAAAAAGACCAACTCATCTACTTATAGATTCATGTCATGCAGGCAAACATAATCACTTGTCATTTCAGGGGCATACGGGTCCTCTTTATTAAGGTGACGTCAAAGTGCATATTTGGAACCTTTATAAAGGGGACCGCATGTCTCTGAAACATGACAATGGTTCTTTTTGCTTGTATGACAAACATCTCCAAGTTAAAGAGATGGCTTTATTGGACCTTATGGTGTACTGGCTATTGTCCACATTTCATTTTTACTTCATTACCATGGCCCAGGCTCCAGAATACATCTTGATATATAGGTTAAAGTGATTCTAAGGCCTTGTACACACGATAGGATAGCCAGAGGACAACGGTCTGAAGGACCGTTTTCATCAGACCAAACCGATCGTGTGTAGGCCCCATAGGTTATTTAACCTTAGGTTAAAAAAATGAGAACTTGCTTTAAAATGTTACCTATGGACTGGTAAAAGCAGCGGTTAAAAACCTGTGCATGCTCAGAATCAAGTCGACGCATGCTTGGAAGCATTGAACTTCGTTTTTCTCAGCACGTCGTTGTGTTTTACGTCACCACGTTCTGACACAATCGTTTTTTTAACTGATGGTGTGTACGCACGACTGACCATCAGTCAGCTTCATTGGTTAACCTAAGACAACGGTCCTTCAGACCGTTGTCCTCTGGCTATCCTATCGTGTGTACGAGGCCTAAAGGTTAACTATTTCTAATGCATTCCCTGCAATAAGGTGAAAAAAACACCCCAATATTTCCCCCTCCAAACTCTTATCGCTATAAATCCAATGCTGTCCTGGCTTGCAGCTCCTCTCTTTTCACAGGTTACACTGAAAGCAGTGGGAGCCATTGGCTCCTGCTGCTGTCAGTTCAATCCTGGGGGGAGAAGGCAGGGGCATGGCTGAGCCACACTGTGTGTGTCCATGAACGCACACTCCCTGGCTCAGGAGCATGCCCACACCGGTCGCCCATATCACATGGCTTCATATGAGGGCACTTGTAAGAAGAAGGGGACAGTGCACGTGGGGTAATGGCTCTGTGCAATGTTGTTGCACAAAACAGGTAAGTACACATTCTTTATCATTTCAATTAAAAAAAACATTGCCTTTAGAACCACTTTAAGGCCCCTTTTATAGGGGCGTCTCCATCTTGCGGAAATCCAGCTGGTCCCCGCTGAGCAGACGGGTGATAGGTCCTGTCCACTCTACTGTGCAGAACAGACACGGACACAGTCCTGCTCTCCTCTATGGGAAAATTTAGTGGAAACGGACCGCCTGTCTGTTTTCAACCGATTCGCCAGACGGATGGAAAATAGGACCACCATCCGTCTGGATTTTGCGGGCAGGTTTGATTCGAATGGTGGCAGGTGTCAGCAGACATGTGTCCACTGACATCTGCCGCTCCATATAGGAGACTGCAAGGTTCGATCATGTCCACCTATAAAACTGACAGACGGTTCTGATTGGAAAGCCCATGTGGAAGGACTCTAACGTTTTGGGATGCACTTGTGTTTAAGCTTATTTAAATACTTGACATAGAAGCAATGTATGACCTAAGCAATGTATATGATGAAAAAAGCATAAACAGAAGATAGGTTCAGGCTCAGTTCACACTGGATGCCGATGCGGCTCCAAGCAGGGGTCCTGTGCATCCTGGTTCACCGTTTCAGGTCCGATTTCACCCCAAATTTCAGGGTGAATTCAGACCTGAATACGGACCAAAAGATGCACAAGGCACCTGTGCAAATTCGCACCGGAGCCGCATCGGAGATATGTGAATGGGCTCTATAGAGAGCCGGTCACATTCTCCTGCTATTGCGAATTGGATGCAGCGATTCCACATCCAATTCGCACTCAACTACAAGAAGACCACAGAGAAGTTGACTTTTAAAGGGAAAGTTGAGATGCAAATATTTCTGAATCTACTGTTTTTTTAAAACCTCTGCATATGCATTGTCTTATTTGATACTCAGAATTCCCCAGGTTTGTAACAAGTTTGCCTACAAGTTGCTGTAGTCCTGTGAACCATAAGCACTGGCGGTCATTACATACAGTAGTTATTCAGGGCCAGATTCACAAAAGGGATACGACGGCGTATCTGCTGATACGCCGTCGTATCCCTGTTTCTATCTATGCGACTGATTCATAGAATCGGTTACGCATAGATATTCCTAAGATCCGGCAGGTGTAATAGTTTTACACTGTCGGATCTTAGGATGCAATACCGCGGCCGCCGCTGGGGGGAGTTCGCTTTGCAAAGATAGGGCACCTTTTACAAAGTGGAAAATTACTCCACCATGTAAAAGTATACCCGTCTTTCCCGCGTCGCTTTTGAATTTTTTAAAAAAAAAATTTTTTCCCGGCGCAAGTCTTTTTTTCACGTCGCAATTCACAAAACGTCGGCACGTCGTAATTTCGCGCAAAGCACGTCGGGAAATTTGCGTCGGGAGCATGCGCAGTATGTCCGGAGCAGGAGCGCGCCTAATTCAAATGGTACCCGCCCCATTTGAATTGGCCCACCTTGTGCCGGACGGATTTACGATACACCGCCGCAAATTTCCAGGTAAGTGCTTTGTGGATCGGGCACTTAGACAGAAAATTTGCGGCGGTGTAACATAAATCGGTTACGTTACACTGCGCCGCCGGACTGTGAATCTGGCCCTCAGCTCCTGAATATGAACAGGGTTCTTTTTGGTACAGGAGCATTTAGAGTTTTCATTGCACCGGTTTCTAAAAAAATGTCATATGGTACCGATACTTATTGTAATCATTCAATGTTTCGCCGTGGCAGTAGCTATACCTGAAATCGAAATGCTTAATTTACCATAGCCATAATTCTCAACCAAATATTGCTTTGTAACAAAAATGTCATGCATCAAAACAAATCTATATCATATATAATGCCAAAAAAATGCGTGGCATGTAATCCCTGCACAAAACTTTGCTTTGAACGGTTTAACCATACATTTGTTTTTTGTTTTTTTCTTTTCAAAACTGGCACGTTGATTTTTAGCACAAATAACATTTACCTTGTGTACTAAACATTCTACACATCCAACAATAATGCATACCTCCCAACTGTCCCTGATTTCGAGGGACTGTCCCTGATTTGGAGCAATGTCCCTCCGTCCCTCATTCTCCTCATTTGTCCCTCATTTTGGTCTGATCTATAAAGATGTATATAAAATACACTTTTTATCTATCAAAAAGTGTTTCCCAGTGCTAAACCTTTCATCTGATTTCTAAATTGCTGCATTTGTAAATTCCAAAAGCCAATATAAAGGAATAGTAGTGGTAAAAAAAGCACTTGTGGATTTAACCAATCTTATTTTTTTGTACAATTCTCCTTTAAGGGGCGTGGCAAGGGGTGTGTCCTATGCCTACATACTTTTGCTGATAGGTGTCCTTCATTCCCATCTCAGAAAGTTGGGAGGTATGCATAATGTACTACACCTGAAAAATGTATTGATCATAAAATAAGTCTCTAACCTAACCCTAAACTTAGGGGAGGGTTGGGGTGGGTGGGGGAGGGGGTTATTTTCTCCTTAAGCCAGTACAAATAATTGGTTTTGGGCTGGTGACCATAGGAGGAGGTACTGTACCATTCAAATCTTAACAATAGCTGACAGGCATTATATATCTACAAAGGGAGTCGTGCTGAATGAATGCCAAACTGTGATATATGTTGTTTTCATCTGTTAAAGAGCTCTAAATGATAAGAATTATTTGTGCTGATTACATGTTATTATTTCCAATGTTTTATTTAGGTGAGTTCCTATAATTTTCTCAGTCATCTTGTTCAGCACAGAGTACTTATTCATTACATCCATTGCATTGTGTTACAGTAACACATATTCTTTAGGACAATACCTACCTTTCACCATGGCCACCAATCACTTCTGTAGTCTGACACTCTATGTGTGGTGCACTTTCTTTAGCCTACAGGAAACTGTTCCTACCATAAATGGACAGTTGGTTGTGTTTGTCTCCAAAGTGAAAAGTTTCCAGTTATCTGCCTAACAGACAGTTCTAATCCTCCCCCATTCTTTATAAATTGCAATAAATATTGTGGACATTGAAAAGTTAAATAAGCTGCATATCGTCCTACCTACCTGTCCTACAAGGTACACTATATTACCAAAGGTATTGAGACACCTGCCTTTACACGCACATGAACTTTAAAGGCATCCCAGTCTTAGTCTGTCAAAATTGAGTTGGCCCACCCTTTGCAGCTATAACAGCTCAAACTCTTCTGGGAAGGCTTTCCACAAAGTTTAGAAGTGTGTCTATGGGAATGTTTGATCATTCTTCCAGAAGCGCATTTATGAGGCCAGGCATTAATGTTGGACGAGAATGCCTGGCTCACAGTCTCCGCTCTAATTCATCCCAAAGGTGTTCTATCGGGTTGAGGTCAGGACTTTGTGCAGGTCAGTCAAGTTTTTCCAACCCAAACTTGCTAATCCATGTTTTTATGGATCTTGCTTTGTGCACTGGTGCACAGTCATGCTGGAACTGGAAGGGGCCATCCCAAACTGTTCCCACAAGGTTGGGAGCATGAAATTGTCCAAAATGTCTTGGTATATTGACGCCTTAAGAGTTCCCTTCACCGGAACTAAGGGCCAAGCCCAACCCCTGAAAAACAAACCCACACCAAAATCCCCCCTCTACCAAATGATTTGGATCAGTGCACAAAGAAAGGTCCATAAAGACATGGATGAGCAAGTTTGGGTCCTGATCTCAACCCGATAGAACACTTTTGGGGTGAATTAGAGTGGAGACTGTGAGCCAGGCCTTCTCGACCAACATCAATGCCTAGCCTCACAAATGCACTTCTGGAAGAATGGTCAGACATTTCCATAGACACACTAAGCCAGGAGAGTTGAAGCTGCAAAGGGTAGGCAAACTCAATATTAAACCCTACGGACTAAGACTGGGATGCCATTAAAGTTTATATATGTGTAAAGGCAGGCGTCCCAAACAATAAACAAAAAAAGACCGACAATTTTGAAAAAAAAAACTATATTTTTTACTTTCTGCTATAAAACACATATCCAATAAAAAATGTAAAAAAACAAATTTCTTAAAAAATTTAGGTCAATATGTATTCTGCTACATGTTTTTGGTAAAAAACAAAAAACAATAAGTGTATTTTGATTGGTTTGTGCAAAAGTTATAGTGTCTATAAACTATGGGATATATACTGGAATTTTTATTTGTTTAACCACTTCCATACCAAACCTATTCTGGCACTTCTCTCCTACATGTAAGAAATCATAATTCTTTTGCCAGAAAATTACTCAGAACCCACAAACATTTTATATGTTTTTTAGCAGACGCCCTAGGGAATAAAAGGGCGGTCATTGCAACTTTTTATCTCTAACGGTATTTGCACAACAATTTTTCAAACTTGTTTTTTTTGAAAAAAAAATGTTTCATGAATAAAATAACAAAACAGTAAAGTTAGCCCAATTTTTTTGTATAATGTGAAAGATGATGTTACACTGAGTAAATAGATACCCAACATGCCACTCTTTAAAATTGCACACACTCATGGAATGGCGCCAAACTTTGGTACTTAAAAATCTTCATAGGTGACGCTTTAATTTTTTTTACAGGTTACCAGTTTAGAGTTACAGAGGAGGTCTAGTGCTTGAAGGTCATAGAGATGACTGGTGACAATGCATTAAGATAAAAAAAACCTTCTGCCTTTACAATCACTTTATTTATTTTTTTACTAGTAATGGCTGTGAACAGCGACTTATAGCAAGACTGCAATATGGTGCCCTAGAGGTAGGCCCTCTACAGTACTGTTGCCAGGGGTAACAGCAGAGCTAAACACATGGTCAGACCCGTAGCAAGATGCTGGACACTGTGCCCTCCTCTCTGGGCTGACCTTTTTACATGTACAGGCATAAGATAAAACCACTGGTTTCTTGTGCTTTCTGCCATTCCTTGTAGGCTGAACAAAATTTCCTCCACAGTGGCTAGGAGCGATGACAGATACTTTTGCACAAACATCTTCACTTAAAATCTGAGCCACATCTCGGCTTTAGCTCTCCCTTTCTGCCAACATACTTTCACTGGTTGCTGTGGGAGACCACATTCTCCCTGCAAAACATTTGGTACGTCTCAGATGCAGGACCCCACTTTGGCCCGTGCATGGGAACAAGTTGTAGTAGTAAATGGGGTTCCCCAAGAGCCAGGTGCGAATGAGAGGTGGCCACACTTTGCAATATATAACGAATTGCTGTATCGGGTTACCAAGGAGAGAGAAAATGTGGTAGAACAATTGTTGACGAAAGGTTCTGGACCTGGCCCATGACGATGTGTTAGGGGGACACCTGGGAGTTGAGAAGACGGAGGCACGGATCACCGACCGGTTTTACTGGACAGATCTGAAAGCAGAGGTAAAGAGATACTGTACCTCTTGTTCCACCTGTCAGTTGACCGCTCCGGTGACTCACTTTTGGAGCCCTTTGGTCCCTCTGCCCATAATTGAGGTCCCGTTCGAGAGGATAGCCATGGATATAGTGGGTCCCTTGGTAAAGTCAGCTCGAGGTCACTCATACATATTGGTGACTCTTGACTATGCCACCCGATATCCTGAGGCGCTACCCCTGCGGAATACCTCCTCAAAGGCCATTGCCCGAGAATTATTCCAGTTGTTTACACGGACTGGTTTCCCCAAGGAAATACTCACAGACCAGGGCACCCCGTTTATGTCGAGGG
The DNA here is from genome assembly GCF_905171775.1 of Rana temporaria. Taxonomy (NCBI): domain Eukaryota; kingdom Metazoa; phylum Chordata; class Amphibia; order Anura; family Ranidae; genus Rana; species Rana temporaria. The sequence continues at coordinate 349,460,219 of NC_053489.1, read as the reverse complement.
TTATGGCCGATGTGTGCAAGCTGTTCCGGATTAAACAGCTGCGCACATCTGTCTACCATCCCCAAACGGACGGGTTGGTGGAACGCTTTAATAAGACCCTTAAGTCTATGCTCAAGAAAGTGGTACAAAGGGATGGGAAAGATTGGGACTGCCTGTTACCAGCTCTCCTGTTTGCTATCCGGGAAGTGCCCCAGGCCTCCATTGGGTTTTCGCCCTTTGAGTTGGTATATGGGCGGAGACCTCGCGGACTACTTGACTTTGTTAACCTCTTCCATACCGGGCAGTTATACACCCATCCATACCGGGCCTATTCTGGCACTTCTCTCCTACATGTACAAATCATAATTTTTTTGCTAGAAAATTACGCAGAACCCCCAAACATTATATATGTTTTTTTTAGCAGACACCCTAGGGAATAAAACGACGGTCATTGAAACCTTTTATCTTGCACGGTATTTGCGCAATAATTTTTCAAACGCCTTTTTTTGGGAAAAAAATTGTTTCATGAATTAAAAAAATTTAAAAACAGTAAAGTTAGCCCAATTTTTTTGTAAAATATGAAATATGATGTTACACCGAGTAAATAGATACCTAACATGTCACGCTTTAAAATTGCGCACACTCATGGAATGGCGCCAAACTTCGGTACTTAAAAATCTCCATAGGCAACGATTTGAAATTTTTTACAGGTTACCAGTTTAGATTTACAGAGGAGATCTAGTGCTAGAATTGTTGCTGGCACTCTAACGCACGCGGCGATACCTCACATATGTGGTTTAAACGGCGTTTACATATGTCGGCGGGACTTGCGTGTGCGTTCGCTTCTGCGCGCAAGCTACCGGGGACAGGGGCGTTAAAAAAATAAATTTTTATTTCTTTTTTTTTTTATATATATTTATTTCTTTTTTACACTTTTTTTTTTTATTTTTTTTTTTTTTTTATCACTTTTATTCCTATTACAAGGAATGTAAACATCCCTTGTAATAGGAATGTGTGTGACAGGTACTCTTTATGGAGAGATGCGGGGTCAATAAGACCGCACATCTCTCCTCCAGGCTGGAAAGCATGAAATCGGTGAAAAAAAATTCACCGATCTCATGCTTGTGGTTGCTTAGCAGCCGCAATCGCGGCTTTGTTTACTTACGGGACCCGGGCGTGACGTCATCACATCGCGCCCGGGTCCTCCGACGGTCATAGAGATGACTGGTGACCATCTGGTCACCAGTCATCTCTATGCTTCCTGCGAGCGCCGGACGATTCGTTCTCCGGGCCCCCGATGGCACGGGAGAGCCCGGAGAAGCACCGGATGGCGGCGGGAGGGGGGGGATGTCCCCTCCCGCCGCCTGTAAGAACGATCTAGCGGCGGAACCGCCGCTATGATCGTTCTTACGTTGTGCAGAATCGCCGGCAGTTTAGAAGGATATCTGAATGATGCCTCTTAGCTGCAGGCATCATTCAGATATCCACCCGGAAAGCCCAGGACGTCATATGACGTCCACTCTGAACGGCAGAAGTTCTTTGTGGACGTCATTTTACTATGGGCCGGTAGGGAAGTGGTTAAAGAGGAATGGGAAAGTGAACTTGTTCAGCATAAGAGTGTCCTGGAATATGTCTCCCAAATGCAGAGAAATAAAGAAAAGTTTTCAGACTTGCCAGGGCTAACTAGTGTCATAGAGCATGATATTATCACAGAACCTGGAGTCATAGTTTTTGTCCGGCCCTACTGCATCCCAGAGGCTCAAAGAAAGGCCGTTTCAGAGGAAGTGAAGAAGATGCTAGACCTGGAGATCATTGAAGAATCGCAGAGTGAGTGGTCGAGCCCGATTGTGTTGGTACCAAAGCCCAACGGGACTCTGCGATTTTGCAATGATTTCCAGAAACTTAATGAGGTTTCACGGTTTGATGCCTACCCCATGCCCCGGGTAGATGAACTTATTGAGAGGCTAAGTCCAGCCAGGTATATCACAACATTAGACCTTACCAAGGGGTATTGGCAAATCCTGTTAAGTAAGGCTGCTAGAGAGAAAACTGCTTTTTCTACCCCAGAGGGGAGTTTTCAGTGCAAACGAATGCCTTTTGGACTGCAAACTGCTCCTGCCACATTCCAGCGAGCAATGGATAGGATTTTACGACCTCATCGGGAGTATGCCTCAGTGTACTTGGACGACATAGTCGTTTTTAGCAGAGACTGGGAATCACACTTGCCCAAAGTCCAGGCAGTACTGGACTCTCTTTCGAAAAAGGGGTTTACAATAAAACCTGAAAAATGTGCTTTGGGAATGAAGGAGGTGAAATACCTGGGCTATATCGTGGGTAGAGGGGTGGTGAAACCTCAGGTCAGCAAGGTAGGTGCTATAAAGAATTGGCCCCGCCCCCTCACAAAAAAGCAGGTACGTGCATTCCTGGGCATGGTGGGATATTACAGGAGATTCGTACCCAACTTTGCCACATTGGCGGCTCCATTGACCGATCTGACTAAGGGTCGGAAATCGGTCATGGTGGAGTGGAATGCAGATGCTGAAAAGGCTTTTTTGGAGCTCAAGTCAGCACTGTGCCAACACCCTGTCCTGATAGCACCCAATTTTTCGAAAGAGTTTATTGTCCAAACTGATGCTTCCGATGTAGGATTGGGAGCTGTGTTGTCACAGGTTGTTCATGGTGAGGAGCACCCAGTAGTCTTTCTCAGTAGGAAGTTGACACCAGCGGAGAAAAACTACGCTATAATTGAAAGAGAGTGTCTGGCCATTAAGTGGGCTCTGGAGTCCCTCAGATATTACCTCTTGGGGAGGAAGTTTAGGTTGATTTCTGATCATGCCCCTTTAACGTGGATGAGGCAAGGTAAAGGGACTAATGCCAGGATTACCCGTTGGTTCCTGGCGCTCCAGGAATTTAAGTTTGTAGTGGAGCATAGGCCCGGGAGACTGCATCAAAATGCAGATGCCCTCGCCCGAGTCAATTGTTTGAGCTCCACTGTTGCCTCCACCTCCTTGGCGTTGGGGCACAGGGGGGGGGGGGATATGTACAGGACACCGTGGCTGGGTCCTGGAAGGACGCTATATTTCCCCTCTGTTTGGAGTGTGGTCCTTTTAAGGGAACAGAAAGGGTTAACACACCTGTCCAAGGAAGTGGTTTAAAGCAAGACAGGAAGTTGTAGGTGAGAGTGAAGGAGTATAGTGGAGACTGTGCATGGTAAATGCATGGTACATGGTGGAAGGAAAAGCTGTGGAAAGCTGTGAAAGCACTTGGCAGTGTCCTGCCTGTTAGGCCTCGTACACACGACCGGATCTATCCGCTGGGATTGATCCGCGGATCAGTTCCAGCGGACAAATCCGGTCGTCTGTACGGCCTAGCGGATATTTATCCGCGGAGATTAGTCCGGCCGATCGATTTCAAGCGGATAGAAATTTCTTAGCATGCTAAGAAATCAATCTTGAATCGTGTCCAGCGGATTGATCCGGTCGTCTGTACAGACTCACCGGATCAATCCGTCCGCTCCCCTCCCTCGCATGCGTCGTAATGATTCGACGCATGCATGGAAGTACTTACCTTCCAGCGTCGCGCACGTCGCCGCGTCATCGTCGCCGCGACGGCGCGACACGTCACCGCGGATGTATTTCGCGCGGATTTTGATCCGATGGTGTGTACAAGCCATCGGATCAAAATCCGGAGGAGGAATCTCCGCTGGAAACGGTCCGGCGGACAGTTTCCAGCGGAGATCCCCTCGTCTGTACGAGGCCTAAGCCAGCTATCTGGGGAACTTACCTGCAAGGACTGTTTAACTGCGATAGCAGTTCTGAGCTCTACAAGTCGGTGAGACTGTTATTTCTTTTGTTTTGCTGCTGTGAAGCTATTTCAGTTTAATAAACCTCAGTTTTGATTTAAAAGCCTGTGTCCTGCGATGTAGCTGGTTCCCCGAACTTTACAATATATATACCGGTAATTGCATTTTATAGTTGGCCCCCCTACTTTTGTCCCTGCCCCCCCAAATATGAAAGCTGGAGACGCCACTGCTGCCACCTGCCAACCTGGGGTGACATCAGCACCCCAGAAACGACATCATGGACCCACAGCACAGCCAAAGCTGAGACAGAGACCCAAATTTGAACAAATCAAACTGGTCAGCGTTAACTAACTCTCTCACCCCCTCTAAATTTCACATAGCACCGGTTCTGAAAAGTAACCAGGCGCTTGATATGATTCTTAGCTTCCACAGCAGTCCCATAGTTATGAAATATTTATACTGTGGCAGAGCAAGGCTCTGTTCCAATGAAGATGGGATTAAAGTGGACACAGAGGCCCGGATTCACGTAGAGCGGCGCATCTTTAAACCGGCGTAGCGCATCTCATATGCGCTACGCCAACGTAAATCAGTGAGGCAAGAACTGTATTCACAAAGCACTCGCTCCCAAACTTGCGCCGGCATAACGTAAATTGGCCGGCGTAAGCCCGTCTAATTCAAAGTAGGAAGGTAGTGGGCATGATCTATTATAATGAAGCGTGACCCCATGTAAATGAAGGGCCAAATGAACGGCGCATGCGTGAGCATGCTCGGAATCACGTCGCATATACTCCCTAAGATACGACGGCTCAATGCCTACGACGTGAACGTAACCTACGCCCAGCCCCATTCACGTACGACTTACGTAAACGACGTAAAATACGACGGCTTACCCCTGCTTTAGGTGGAATAACTTTACGCCGGACGTACGCCTTACGTAAACGGCATAGATTACAGCGACGGGCGCAAGTACGTTTGTGAATCGGCGTATCTCTTTCATTTGCATATTCTACGCGTAAGTCAATGGAAGTGCCCCTTGCGGCCAGCGTAAATATGCGCCCAAGATACGACGGCGTAGGAGACTTACGTTGGTCGTAAGAAGCCAAAATTCAGGCGTATCTTGTTTGCTGAATAAGGCGCATAGATACGACGGCGCATCCGTGGACTTACGCGGCGTATCAGAAGATACGTCGGTGTAAGTCCTTTCTGAATCCTGGCCAGAGTCTGCATATCGGCTGAGTGCAGAGCTTAAATTTTAAAACAGAGAAAACTGCTCTGGCAGTTTTCTCAGATTTATTTATCTCTACAAGGGGCTCTGTGGCTTGGAGATTCCTCAGAGATATGTGTCCAGATCTTATAGATAGCCTGCAGGGTGTGTGCCCAGGTGCACACAGCTCATATAATGAAGGGCTGGTGAGAGTTAGGGCCCTTTCACACGGAGCGGATCAGTAATGATCCGTTCCGTGTGTCCGCAAAGCTCAGCGGGGATCCTCCGTAAAATCCCCGCTGAGCTGGCAGCTGACAGGGCGGTCCCCGCACACTGTGCAGGGACCGCCCTGTGTTTCCTCCTCTCTCCCCTATGGGGGATCGGACGAACACGGACCGTATGTCCGTGTTCATCCGATCCGATCCGGCAGACGGAAGAAAAATAGGATTTCTTCCGTCTGCAAATGCGGATCTTTGCGGAGGCGGACAAATTACGGGTGTCAGCGGATGTTCATCCGTTGACACCCGTAATCACATAGGGACCCATGTATGTCCCGTTTTCATCCGCAAACGGACGGATGAAAATGCGGACATACGGTCTGTACGTGTGAAAGGGCCCTTAGAAGGGAGAGGAAGGTGGAGTTGGAGCAGTGGCTGCTTGTGAGCGTCTCTGTGTGAAGATAGATGCTGTGTGCATCCAAGAAGCTCAAAGCTGTGTGCGTTGAAGGGCTTGAAGCTGTATGCGTCCAAGAAGCCAGAAGCTGTGTGCATTGAGGGGCTTGAAGCTGTGTGTGTTTAAGGAGCCCAAAGACTGTACGCATCCAAGACTGTTGGACTGGAAGATTTGGTGGTTTAAGGTACCAGTGCTGTTGAAGAGTAGCCAGGTGGGCTAGTATTTTCAGTTACTTTCTGAACAACGTTTAAACCCCTGCATGGGACTCCTGAGTGGACTTTTGTTTTGTTTTTTTCCTTATTTAACCACTTGCCGCCCGCCAATGACAGATTGACGGCGGCAAAGTGGTTGTAGAATCCTGACTGGACGTCATATGACGTCCTCAGGATTCTGAGCCGCTGCGTGCCCCCGGGGGCGCGCATCGCGGCGATCGTTGTTGCAGGGTGTCAGTCTGAGAGAGACACTTTACCACGTGATCAGCCTTGTCCGATCACGATGTAAACAGCAAAAGCCGGTAATCGGCTTTTCCTCACTCGCGTCTGTCAGGAGGGTTTGTCTGTCGCGTCGATGGGCTGCTCCTCTGACAGGGGGGGTTTGTGCTAATCGATTATCAGCACAGCCCCCCCTGAGGATGCCCACTGGACCACCAGGGATGCCCACTGGACCACCAGGGATTCCACTAGATCACCAGGGATTTAAATCAAAGGTATGCCACCCGAGACCACCAGGGATGACACATAATGGATGCCAATCAGTGCCACAATGGATGCCAATCAGGGCCCACAATGGGCATCACTGATTGGCAGGCATTGTTTGGCACTGATTGTCATCCATTAGTACAACACATTAGTTAGTGCCCATCTATGTCCATCCATGCCGCCTATCCCTGCCCATCCGTGCCGCCTATCTGTGTTCATCTGTGCCACCTATCCGTGCCGCCCATCAGTGCCCATCCATGCCGCCCATCATTGCCGCATATTGGTGCCCATCATCAATGCCACCACATCAGTGCCACCTCATCGGTGCCCATCAGTGCCACCTTATCAGAGCCAGTCAGTGCAGTACTATCAGTGCCCATTAGTGAAGGAGAAAACGTACTTATTTACAATGATTTATAACGGAAACAACATTTTTTTTTTTTTTCAAAATTTTCGGTAAGTTTTTTATTTTTTTTTGCAGAAAATAAAAATCCCAAAAGTGATCAAATACCACCAAAAGAAAGCTCTATTTGTGGGTACAAAATGATAAAAATGTAGTTTGGGTACAGTGTAGCATGACCGCGCAATTGTCATTTAAAGTGCAACAGCACTGAAAGCTAAAAATTGGTCTGGGCGGGAAGGTGTATAAGTGCTCTGTATGGAAGTGGTTAATAAATGTGGGCTACCAGGCCCTTAACAATATATGCCTGTTTGGTGTGGACTCACTACACAAAAATGCATCTACCACGAGAGCTAACAACCCCCAATGTCACAATACCCACATTGGTAAAAATCGGACCAATGTAATTATGCAGTAAAACATTACCAGAAGTTTAGCTTTAGGAAATACAAAAAATGTTTGCTCGTCTGTATGGCCAAAGGATTGCTGTGAATAAAAAGCAGATAGCCTGATTTCTCCAACAGTACATTTTAGCATTTTTTTTTAAATAAAATAATAACACACTACAAGGGTATGAGCTTATTATAAATGGCTCCATAATGTCTAAATATAGCCCTGACTATATATCACAACTGTCAAATCACAATGTCCATTTCATAACCAGCAATTTGGGAATATGCCTCTTGCTCATCAGTATAGTACTAGTAGGCATGTAATTTCCTAGATAATTTCTTCTACTAGGTTTGATTGCAGATATACATTATACCCCAGACTAGTGCACAGGGTAGATGCAAATGAGCAGAGCAGGAGGCATGCATGAGAGAAAAAGGAAATAGGGGAAGTAGGTCTTTCGAAAAGGGAGACCTAGATTTCATTATATGCATTATCTAATAACAGGGGCTCTGTGGTTATAGATCTTGTTTTATTCATATTGATCAGTCTCTGTTCAAAGTTCACATCATCTAAATGTGGATATAGCACATTGTCATTTAAAGTGCAACAGCACTGAAAGCTAAAAATTGGTCTGGGCGGGAAGGTGTATAAGTGCTCTGTATGGAAGTGGTTAATAAACGTGGGCTACCAGGCCCTTAACAATATATGCCTGTTTGGTGTGGACTCACTACACAAAAATGCATCTACCACGAGAGCTAACAACCCCCAATGTCACAATACACACATTGGTAAAAATCGGACCAATGTAATTATGCAGTAAAACATTACCAGAAGTTTAGCTTTAGGAAATACAAAAAATGTTTGCTCGTCTGTATGGCCAAAGGATTGCTGTGAATAAAAAGCAGATAGCCTGATTTCTCCAACAGTACATTTTAGCATTTTTTTTTAAATAAAATAATAACACACTACAAGGGTATGAGCTTATTATAAATGGCTCCATAATGTCTAAATATAGCCCTGACTATATATCACAACTGTCAAATCACAATGTCCATTTCATAACCAGCAATTTGGGAATATGCCTCTTGCTCATCAGTATAGTACTAGTAGGCATGTAATTTCCTAGATAATTTCTTCTACTAGGTTTGATTGCAGATATACATTATACCCCAGACTAGTGCACAGGGTAGATGCAAATGAGCAGAGCAGGAGGCATGCATGAGAGAAAAAGGAAATAGGGGAAGTAGGTCTTTCGAAAAGGGAGACCTAGATTTCATTATATGCATTATCTAATAACAGGGGCTCTGTGGTTATAGATCTTGTTTTATTCATATTGATCAGTCTCTGTTCAAAGTTCACATCATCTAAATGTGGATATAGCACATTGTCATTTAAAGTGCAACAGCACTGAAAGCTAAAAATTGGTCTGGGCGGGAAGGTGTATAAGTGCTCTGTATGGAAGTGGTTAATAAACGTGGGCTACCAGGCCCTTAACAATATATGCCTGTTTGGTGTGGACTCACTACACAAAAATGCATCTACCACGAGAGCTAACAACCCCCAATGTCACAATACACACATTGGTAAAAATCGGACCAATGTAATTATGCAGTAAAACATTACCAGAAGTTTAGCTTTAGGAAATACAAAAAATGTTTGCTCGTCTGTATGGCCAAAGGATTGCTGTGAATAAAAAGCAGATAGCCTGATTTCTCCAACAGTACATTTTAGCATTTTTTTTTTTATAAAATAATAACACACTACAAGGGTATGAGCTTATTATAAATGGCTCCATAATGTCTAAATGTCCCCCAAAAACATATATATATATATAAAAAAAAAATTCCTTAGTTTAGGCCGATACGTATTCTTCGACCTATTTTTGGTAAAAAAAACCGCAATAAGCGTTTATCGATTGGTTTGCGCAAAATTTATAGCGTTTACAAAATAGGGGATAGTTTAACTGCATTTTTATGAATTCTTTTTTTTTACTACTAATGGCGGCGATCAGCGATTTTTTTTGTGACAGCGACATTATGGCGGACACTTCGGACAATTTTGACACATTTTTGGGACCATTGGCATTTTCACAGCAAAAAATGCATTTAAATTGCATTGTTTATTGTGAAAATGACAGTTGCAGTTTGGGAGTTAACCACAGGGGGCGCTGTAGGAGTTAGGGTTCACCTAGTGTGTGTTTACAACTGATGGGGGGTGTGGCTGTAGGACGGACGTCATCGATCGAGTCTCCCTATAAAAGGGATCACTCGACCGATGCAGCCGCCACAGTGAAGCACAGGGAAGCCGTGTTTACATACGGCTCTCCCCGTTCTTCAGCTCCAGGGAGCGATCGCGATGGGGCGGATATAAACGAATAGCTGCTCCGTCGTCCCGGATCGCTCCCCGCGGGTTACCGACCGCCGCATGTACCGGGGGGGGCCCGATCGAACCCCCGACCCGCGGAAAGGCGGGGACGTACATGTACGCCCATATGCCTATACGTGCCATTCTGTGGACGTACATGTACATGCGGCGGGCGTTAACCGGTTAAGTAAAATATGTTAATGACAAGCACAATTATAGTTATTTTTCTAGAGATTTGAAGGGTATATTAATAAAGGTCTGTGTTAAAATCACACACTGCAATATGTCATGTCTAGGGTTGCCACTTTTTCTTCAAGCCAAACCCGAACACTTCAGCAAAATATTAGTTTTTTAGCATAAACTATATGATTGTAGCAGACCTGGGACACCTTTGGGTGCTCCAAAGAGAATAGAAATGTGGTGTGAATAGTGCCCCCTGACCCTCCTATCAGGGCCCTGTTCAGAGCTACATGCCTGTCTGAATATTGTGTCTGGGTTTCAGTTGGACTAAAACCCGGACACATGATTCAAAACCCGAAGTGTCCGAGTGAATCCCGACCAGGTGGCAACCCTAAATATGTCTACTAATTTCACACTTTCTAGTGGTAACCTTCTAGCTTGTCTTCCAGCAGCTTTTCACCGCCAGGCATACCACACATTCCCTGGATTCATAAAGACTGGCACAGAAAGATTTTGTTAGTGTCCCTCATGCTTTCTAAAAGTGGAGCAGCATGTGCCAAATGTATGTACATCCACACCATGGATTCCCAGAATGGGTCCAATACAGTGACGGTGCGTCCATAGTGGGCGCAGGAGCGTCACTCACTGCACGCACCCATCACTCAACAATAGATATATTCATGCATTGCATTAATATATCTATTGTCGCCGCTGTCGCCCACTATTCAGGTGTCTGGCCCCTGTTGAGTGCCGGCCATCTGAATAACATCAGTGGGTGAGTTTTGAAAGTACCTGATTAGAGCCAGAGGCTTTAATAGGCTTCCAAATGGTTAAACAGCGGGCATGCGGCTGTGTGTTCCCTCTTTAAACCATGCTGTGTTAGTAAATCGCTTCCCTAACACTGGCCCGCCTCTCAGCCAATCGGGTGCACCGGGTCTGGTTACCGGTCACCTGATTGGCTGAAGCGACATCGAGGATGGGAGAAGACATCGAGGGAGCGGAGGGAGCGTGGAAGAGGATGGCGCTGACCCAAGGAAGGTAAGTGGCGGGCTGGGGCCAACCTGGCGGCATTTGGGGGACAACCTGGTGGCATTTGGGGACAAACTGGCGGCATTTGAGAGGAAACTGGCTGCATTTGGGGACAAACTGGCGTCATTTGGGGACAAACTGGCGTCATTTGAGAATAAACTGGCTGCATTTGGGGACAAACTGGCTGCATTTGGGGACAAACTGGCATCATTTGGGGACAAACTGGCGTCATTTGAGAATAAACTGGCTGCATTTGGGGACAAACTGGCATCATTTGGGGGGAAACTGGCTGCATTTGAGGGGGCAAACTGGTGGCATTTAATGGGCACAATTTATGTTTTTTTTTTCAGTTTGTTTGCGCCCCCCCTTTCAGGACCCTTTCCTCAGGCATGTGAGGAAGGGGTCCTGCGAGGCTCCCAGAACATTGCTTCTGCTGTAATAACGCAATAGCTAAATAAATGCTTTGGACCCAGTCTGGAGATCCATGATGTGTGCTGGTGACATTTGGTCGCTGCGGCATCCGCCTACGTCACAGACAGACATTTTTTCAGGAATGTATGCGTTGGAAATTTTGAATTGGAAATTCATGTACCTGTCTAGAACTTTTACTTGAATTTGGCCGATGATGCACCACTTTAAGAATACACGCCAGACACTTTTGCAAGATCTGTCTACGGCAGTTTCTCTCTCTTTACACCATACGAGAGTTGGTCTTAATTAGCTCCATTTTCATAAGATACTAACTGTTGTTTTATTTTGATGCATTCATTGCGCCACAATGTAAAAATTGTGCATGAATTTAGCACAAAAAATTAACAAGAGGGATTAACGCCAGAAAAGTGGTGCAGCAGCATTACTGAATTCCCCCTATTGAATTTCTTCTACTCAATTCTGTCATCACCCTGCTACACCAATATCCACCAAACATAATCAGATATAAACCAGTTTACAGCATTTTATTACTGAAAGGATCGTAAATTGCTGTTGTTCTGGACCTAGACCTTAGGATGCAAAATGAAGGAACTAATTCTGTAACTTCTTCACTTTGGTGTATGTAAAATAATGGTTTAAGTGGATGTAAACCCGATTCATGAAATTTGACCTAGGCACATATATCTGTTGTGTTTTCTTATCTCTCTCCAAAGCACTAAGTCCCGTGTGTTTGTGCTGTTTCGTTGCTCTGTTATCAACATGATAACTTCTGCCAAGTTCTACAAGACTGGAGATAAAAGCAGCCTGAGATTTGTGTTGTGGAAGGTTGCTATAAATAGATTAGCAGAGAGCTTGACTTGTCACAAGACAGCTCTGAAAGCATTTTCGTTCTTCTACCAGTGTGGAGGAGGGTGTGTGCCTTTCCTCCAATCAGTTTCTGAGTGTAATCCAAGCCTTCTCTCAGAGTGCAGAATGAGCAAGTGAGAACTCTAAGGCCACGTACACACGATCGGTTAAACCGATGAAAACGGTCTGGTGGACCATTTTCATCGGTCCAAACCGATCGTGTGTGGGTGCCATAGGTTATTTAACCTTCGGTTAAAAAAAAGCAAACTTGCTTTAAAATTTAACCGATGGATTGCTAACCGATAGGTCAAACCCGATCGTTAGTATGCAAAACCATCAGTTAAAAACCCACGCATGCTCAGAATCAAGTCAACGCATGCTTGAAAGCATTGAACTTCATTTTTTTTCAGCACGTCGTTGTGTTTAACGTCACCGCGTTCTGACACGATTGTTTTTTTAACTGATGGTGTGTAGGCGTGACGGACCATCAGTCAGCTTCATCGGTTAACCTAAGACAACTGTCCTTCAGACTGTTTTCATCGGATGGACTGATTGTGTGTACGAGGCTTAACAAGATGTAAGAATTCTAAATAATATAGCAAGATGAAGACAGCAGATATACAAGTAACATTTATGTAGGGAGATTTGATTCATCCTTGTGTATCATCTGAGGCTGTTCACTTCACTGGGTATATATATTTGCAAAACTAGCTTCTCGCATCTATTTTGCACAATTAATTATTTAAAAAGACAAAAGGAGTTGTTTGCATTACCATCCCCTATAAAATCTTGTCCCTGCTCTATGTCACTTTTGTTTATACCGAGGTCTTTCCATAGAGACTTCTGTGTGTAAGCCTTAATCTGCAATTACTGCCAGCCCTGGTCCTTTAGCTGGCTCAGAGAAAAATCTTTTAATTCTGAAAAATATATGAAGAACTTGAATATAAAGTGAAAGTTAATCTAATTTGTAGCATATAACTGAACAAATTTTCTAAGCAGGCAAGGCTAGATAAAGTATCTGTAAATGTGAACAGTACAGTAACAAATAGCAACTAACCTTACATTAGTCCAACTGCCAGAAATTGCTGTAGGTTTATTTTGTTTGGCTGTTGTGTGTTTGCTGCTTTTACCTGCTTTTTGAACCATGTTGTTAAATATGTACCCATGAGTAAAGATTAAAGAAAAACAAGAATCCACATTTTCTATGGTCCTTGTGCTCTACAAACCATCTTCAATAACTTCATTTAGCAATCAAGTATGGGTGATTATAGACAATCTGTCATACGTCAAATGGCAGACATAGATTGATGAAGACTTATGTTCAGTAATGAGGTATTCATCCCTTAACATTGATCAGTGTTGCTCTACTGGCATATTGCTACTTTTTTAGTATCCTCATTTGCCCCATGCTCACTAAGGACTTGCATGGCACCTGCAAGCTATTCGTAGGCGCTCCCAAATTGTTTCTAGTGGTACATTAGATTACAATGTTATAAGCCATGCACAGTAGGTTTTTGATGATGGGACTTTCCGTGCTAAAAAATAAATGTCCCTCACACTCCATTAATGATTTCTGCTTTTTTCTTCTTAAATCAGGAAAAAGTTTATTGAAAACAACATAATGTCATCCAGAGCATACATTTACATTGGAAACATGACTAGAGACAGCTTGTATACATCTCGGTGAGCAAAAACAGTACAATGATGTCAGGATACGACATAAAATCAATCGGTCATATCCATAACAATAGTGTTGTACCACACCAATTAATTTCAACTCAATAAATCTCTTAGAAATTCAAATCCAGAAAGTTAGACAAATAAAGGAGTTTGTCCATTACAAGATCAATAGGGGATAAGCCCGGTGTGGCTAGCCAGTTGTCCCACACTTTATAAAACTTTGTGGTGCACCCTCGATGTTGAAAGATGAGCTTTTCTAAATGTGTGACCCATAAGGTCAATTTACTCCTGATGAGTTTGCAAATGTTCCAACTTCCAGTGGTGCAATATAGGATTTCTGGCTTGGAATAATGTCCTGTCTGTGGATGCCTTAGAGTGATCTGTTAATTGGGGACTATTAAGTATGCCTAGTAAGCATATTTTGTGGTCTAAGGATAGGTCTACTTGGAATATCATATTTACAGTAACCAGAAGAGTGGTCCAATACCTAGAGCATATGTATAAGGCTACCCCAATCTCTCTTGCATTCACAGCAAATAGGAGAATCAAGTAGTCCGTAAAATAATATATAATTGTGAAAGCTTCTGGGGAGACCAGTCCCAGTAGGGGCCCTGCATAGCCACTGTATGTTTAAGTTATAAGTAATATAAATATATAGAGTTTGGTAACTGAAACCTAGCCTGCAGCTCTTGGAAGGGGGGTAGAGTGCCTGCCTTTAAAATGTGGTGTAAATGAATAAGGTCTCTTACTTGCCATCTAGTGGCATTTTGGAGCTTAGCCACTTCAGGGATGGCTTCATTGTGCAAGATAGGGACATAACCAGTATAACCCTGCTTATAACATTTTTCTAATTGGCCCTAACACTTATGCAGCGTACACACGATCAGTCCATCCAATAGGTCAAAACTGATCGTTAGTATGCAAAAGCATCAGTTAAAAACCCGTGCATGCTCAGAATCAAGTCGACGCATGCTTGGAAGCATTGAACTTCGTTTTTTTTAAGCACATCGTTGTGTTTTACGTCACCGCGTTCTGACACAATCGTTTTTTTAACCAATGGTGTGTAGGCGCGACGGACCATCAGTTAGGTTCATCGGTTAACCGATGATAACGGTCCTCCGGACCGTTGTCATCGGATGGACCGATCGTGTGTACGCGGCCTTACTGATAAGAGTGCAGCACAGGCTGAGTGAAAATAAGTTGATCGGCTTACAGGTTTTCTAATAGGATCAACACATGTACTTACTGAACAGATATAATAAAAAGCTTTCAAGTGGTATTTCAAAATACTATAAAGTGGAGTGCAGTGTCGGCTTCCTTGCTGGAACACGCCCGAGCCCATCTCTAGTGTTGCAGCAAAATATTTCCCTCCGTTGGCAGTATTGCCTGCCAAACACAACTCATTTAGGTGATTGGGGCTATGCCGTATGCACGTAGTTGCTGTGTGGTGGTGTGGCTTCTTATGTGTTAAAACAGGCAGTGGGGAGGCGACACACTGCTTGTCAAATGCCCTTTAAAAAGTGATCAACAGCGGATTGCCATTCAGATGGCTAATGTAAATGAGCTCTAAAAGGGAGCAAATAAATGAAGTTCATTGTTAGGGTTTGTTTACCCTTTAAAATAAAGGATATTGTCTTCTTTTTTCTATTTTGCAAAATGATTAATGAAAACTAATATCTGCCATCTGTGAACCATACCTAAATTACCTTTTAAATTAGAATGAATAAGATAAGTGGTAGGGAAGAATAGAAAAGCAGTTTCTATACTCCAGGTTGAAGTATCTGGGTGGGAATGTATTTTATACTTTTATAAGATCGGTCCACAAATATAACTGATGTAAGAAGTAATTTAATACACTACCTTTATGGGGATATTCGTTTCTAAAAAGATCCTGAAGCTCTTAGCAAACAACATTTATTTCATAGTAAAATTGTATAGATGGACTTCATTCACCAAGCTCCTCCGCAGAAATGAAGCATCTCTATTCTTTATTGCAAATAGGCGATCACTCTTTCCTTGTTGCTACTAACGCTGCAATACTCTCACGACGATAAACATATATTTTAAAGGGTTGTACAGGCATAACACCAAATCGCTATAAAGTGATTGCAAAGGGTTAACATTATGGCAGGAGATGTGTGTTTCGCTCATTAATGGTTGTTCTTATAATGTTGCTCTTTAGACCTGTCATTAACTGGGTTTGCATCCGGCCATTCTTGCTGCAAGCAGTGATTCACTTGAGCAGTCGTGAAGAGGCTCCATTCTGTGGAGAATACTGAGTCACTGAGGCTGCATCAGTTAACCAATCAGGGACCAGGTTACATGAAATCTTTTCACTGTGTGTAGTACGGCCCACTAAAGGTAGAAGTGCTCGTTTTAAAAGCCTCTTGACTTAAAATCCTGGCATTGTACTGAAACTTGCTGTAGGATAAAATCATTTGTTAGAATTGGGTATTTAGCCTGCAAAAGCCTCTTTAATTTAGAAAAATAAAAAAATAAAATGCCTGCTTAGTCCTGGAAAATAGTTCCTTTGCTTGAATATTGCTTCCACTCTATCAAGCTATACTACAGGAAATAAAACACAGCCATTTTTTTTTTCTTCTAGCATTTCCTGCATTAATTACAGGATCAAGAAAAAAATATATGGCCCCCTTGGAATTTACTGGTTTTCTGCAGTAATGTGCCATAAAATGCGATCCTCACCTAGGTCACAACATTGGACAAACACACTGTGCTTAAGCTGATAACACACAAACAATATTAAAGGAGTTGTAAATAAAACATATTTTTTTGCTAAAATTACTGTTTACAGGGTATAGAGACATAATAGTTAACTGATTCCTTTTAAAAACGATTAAAATTAGATAAAAATCAATCATATAATGTACCTGTAGTTTCTAGTTTAGTT
This sequence comes from Rana temporaria, assembly GCF_905171775.1. Taxonomy (NCBI): domain Eukaryota; kingdom Metazoa; phylum Chordata; class Amphibia; order Anura; family Ranidae; genus Rana; species Rana temporaria. Next base: position 349,443,632 of record NC_053489.1, on the reverse strand, counting down.
TTTGCATGTTTCCTGCTTCTCTGCTGTACAGAGCCACAGAGCCAATACAGGACAGTGATGGTTTGGAAAACGAAACTGATTGGTGCTGATTTGCACGAGTACTTGTACTCGCGCAAATGCTCCCGATGCTTCACCGATACTTTTTTTCCCGGAGAGCGAGTGGAGAGAGGGCGGAGAGCGGGCGGAGAGGGCTGCTGCCGCTGTCTAGTCCCCAAAGAGAGAGCCAAGCCCCCCCCCTGCTGCCGCTGACGCCTCCACCTAGTTGATCAGCGCGGGGAACATTACAGCTTTCATTTGAATAGCTGTGTGTTCTCCGCCGTGCCTCTTCATATATAGCCCCTCCCCCTTGTCCGGGCACTTTGATAGACAGATCACCCATTCCAGGATTGGTGCATTTGGGGACAAGGCTGCATTTGGGCACACATGGTTGCATTTGGGGACACGTGGACACATTTAAAAAAAAGTGTCTGTAATCGGTATCGGCGAGTGCATGAAAAACAGTATCGGTACTTGTACTCGGTCCTAAAAAAGTGGTATCGGGACAACCCTACTCCTAACCCTTGTGGACAGCCTTCTCAGAAAAGTTGAAGCTGCTATAGCCTGCAAAGGGTGGGCCAACTCAGTATTGATATTGATATTGGACTAAGACTGGGATGCCATTAAAGTTTATGTGCGTGTAAAGGCAAGCACCCCAATACTTTTGACAATATATTGTAGGTTCTGTAAGTTTGTTCTTAAAGCGGAGGTTCACCCAAATAACATCTATATAAGACCAAATTCGTTATACTTCTAACATGTACAGTAGGCACTTTTTTTTTTTTTTTAGGCTATACATACCTTATTATCTCTATTTTCAATCCGGCTTCCGGGTACTCACTTCCGCGGGAGTAGGCCACAATGTAATCTGGGACTTCGCACAGATGATTGATGTCCTTCAGAAAAAGTTCCCCCTGGCGGATAAGGCCCCCCCATATTGCGTAGGCACGTCACGAGAGTCACGGAGTTTCCGAAAGTAGCCGAACATGTAGAGCTACGCTACATCACTCCGGCGCATGTGCGCGGGAGACTTCTTTTCCGACAGGGTCCGGCAGTCAGCAGGTAATAGTGGGCGCCTGCTGCACTGCGGGGGTGCCGATGCGCGTGGCCGGTAGTGGCGATGACTGCTGCCCACACTCAATCGTGGACATGAGAGCCAGAACAGGGATGCCTGTTCTGTGAGGAGAGGAGAGACAGATTGTGTGTTCCTACTAGCTAGGAACAACGATCTGTCATCTCTTCTAGTCAGCCCCATCCCCCCTACAGTTAGAACACACACGAGGGAACACAGTTAACCCCTTGATCGCCCCCTAGTGTCAAGCCCTTTCCTGCCAGTGACATTTACACAGTAATCCGTGTATTTTTATAGCACTGATTGCTGTATAATTGTCAGTGGTTCCAAAAATGTGTCAAAAGTGTCCGATCTGTCCGCCATAATGTTGCAGTCCCGATAAAAATCGCTGATCACCGCCATTACTAGTAAAAAAATATAATAATAAAAATGACATAAATCTTTCCCCTATTTTGGAAACGCTATACATTTTGCGCAAACCAATCAATATACGCTTATTGCGATTTTTTTTTTTCACCAAAAATATGTAGAAGAATACAGATCGGCCTAAACTGATGAAAAAAATGGGGATATTTATTATAGCAAATATTTTTCAAAATTGTTGCTCTTTTTTTGTTTATATTGTAAAAATGAAAACAGCAGAGATGATCAAATACCACCAAAAGAAAGCTCTATTTGTGGGGAAAAAAAGGACTCCAATTTTGTTTGGGTACAGCGTCGCAAGACCGCGCAATTGTCAGTTAAAGCGACGCATTGCCGTATCGCAAAAAATGGCCTGGTCATTGAGCAGCCAAATCTTCCGGGGCTGAAGTGGTTAAACAAGGATTGGTGATAAGTTTCAGTGGAGACACACCTTTTCCCCCAAACTCTTAGCCCTTGTACACAAGACCATTTTCCTCGACAGAATCTATCAAGAAGCTTTTTTGCCGAGGAAAACGGTCGTGTGTATGTTTTTCATCGAGAAAACTGTCGAGGAACTCGATGAGAAAAAAAGAGAACAAGTTCTCTTTTTCCTCGTCGGGAGTCTCAATTTCCTCGTTTACCTTCGGTAAAAGTAGCGTTTGTAATGAAGATAGCACATTTGTCACGCTGTAACAGACTGAAAAGTGCAAATCGTCTCTCACCAAACTTTTACTTAACACGCAGTAACATGAGATTAGCAAAAGCAGCCCCAAGGGTTGTGCCAGTGGAATCGAACTTCCCCTGCCGTCGTACGTGTTGTACGTCACCGCGTTTGAGAACAACAAGATTTTGTCTTGACAGTGTGTACGCAAAGAAAGCTTGACAAGTTTCTCCACAAGCCTGACAAGGAACTCGTTGACGAAAACGATGTTTCATTTACGACGGGTTCATCGCTCGTGTGTACGAGGCCTCACAGGAGAGAGTTTCTCTTCCTAGGGGTAGATTTCCTCTCACTTCCTGTTTTCTCTCTCCATTGAGTCGTATGTAAGTCGGATGGATGTTGCTCGGGGACTGCCTGTAGTTCCTCTTTTAAATGGATACCGCATGGGTAAATGTGCATGTATTTCAGAGATTTAGGCCCCGTACACACGAGAGGATCGATCCGCTGAAATTGATCCGCGGATCGGTTTCAGCGGATAGATCCGCTGGTGTGTACGATCCAGCGGATATTTATCCGCGGATATATTTCGGGCCGACCGATTTCCAGTGGATAAAAATTTCTTAGCATGCTAAGAAATCTGTCCGCTGGAATCGGCTCCAGCGTATCGATCTGGTGGTCTGTACAGACTCACCGGATCGATCCGTCCGAACCCATCCCTCGCATGCGTCGTAATGATTCAACGCATGCGTGGATATCCTTATATGACAGCGTTGCGCATGTCGCCGCGTCATCATCGCGGCGACGGCGCGACACGTCACCGCGGACGGAATTCCGCGGGATTTTGATCTCCTGGTTAGTACAACCAGGAGATCAAAATCCGCCAGAGGATTTATCCGCGGATACGGTCTGGAGGACCGTTTCCGCGGATAAATCCTCTCGTGTGTACCCGGCACTAGGCTGGATTCACACTTGTGCGGTGCGAATTCCAGCTCTGTTATCTCTGCAAAGAGATAAGAGAGCTATTCAGCAGATCATCTACATTTTCGCTGCAAATTTGGAGATCTGGGAGAGGGGAGTGGAGGGGGGAAATTTATTGAGGAGAATGAAAGAAATCCTGATGAGAAATGAACACATCTGCGAATCAGATGCGTGCCCATAGAAGATAATGGGCCTGAATTCGCACCTGAGCCACACCGCAATGCCTAGAAAACGCACATGTTTTTTGGGCAATGCGCAGTGCGAATGCATCGCACATATGTGAACCAGCCTCATTAAAATCAATGTATTTTATAATGTTATGCGAATTGGATACGTTTTAAGCCGCACTCAACTCGCATAGGTGTGAACCCGGCCTATCTGAATTTTTTTTGGCCTATACATACGCTTTCAAATAAACCTGTCATGAAAGAAACATGGGGACCCTATTGCAGTAATAATTTATGATGCTGTATCTTGCTGTAGGACTTTCTGACTTACAAACTCAAACAGACATAAAATACTAGAAAGTATTGAAGTCAATGCATCAGCATGACAACCAAGCAACAAGCTTTCTCACAAAGAAAATCAGCAATGACAGCTTCTCTGTTTCTCATGACAGCTTTCTTCTACAGCTTCATACCTACAATTCATCCGTTTATATATAATGACCCAAATTGCACCTCATAAAGGGTGCGTTTATCAATGCTATTACATTTTTTTTATAATAGCATACATAATAAATTCAGATTTGCTTTTATACTTGTAATTGTTAAAATAACTGTTACATTGTCAATTGTCATTATTTGTGACAAAGGTGGCAGTGATGCACAGGTATGTTCAAGTCATTTATTTTCATAAAGAATTAAGCAGGCATATACTTTGCCTCTTAGATGTGATACACTACATAGTTGTCATGCATGTTTATTGCTAGGATACCTCAGCAAGCCTGAAGGACAGTTCCGAATGGAGCATGTCACACAAAAGGGTGCCATGGCTAACAGGAGATGGCAAAATTCATAGTCCCTGCAAAGAAACAGCAAAGCCCTTTAAAGGAGTTGTAAAGGAAAATGTTTGTTCACCTTAACCACTTAAGCCCCGGACCTTTAGGCAGCTAAATGCCCAGGCCAGGTTTTGAGATTCGGCACTGCGTCGCTTTAACAGACAATTGCGCGGTCGTGCGACGTAGCTCCCAAACAAAATTGGCGTCCTTTTTTCCCCACAAATAGAGCTTTCTTTTGGTGGTATTTGATCACCTCTGCGGTTTTTATTTTTTGCGCTATAAACAAAAATAGAGCAACAATTTCAAAAATTCAATATTTTTTACTTTTTTCTATAATAAATATCCCCCAAAAACATATATAACATTTAATTTTTTCATCAGTTTAGTCCGATACGTATTCTTCTACCTATTTTTGTTAAAAAAAATCGCAATAAGTGTTTATCGATTGGTTTGCGCAAAATTTATAGCGTTTACAAAATAGGGGATAGTTTTATTGCATTTTTATAAAATTTTTTTTTTACTACTATTGGCGGCGATCAGTGATTTTTTTCGTGACTGCGACATTATGGCGGACACTTCGGACAATTTTGACACATTTTTGGGACCATTGTCATTTTCACAGCAAAAAATGCATTTAAATTGCATTGTTCATTGTGAAAATGACAGTTGCAGTTTGGGAGTTAACCACAGGGGGCGCTGTAGGATTTAGGGTTCACCTAGTGTGTTATTACAACTGTAGGGGGGGTGTGGCTGTAGGACTGACGTCATCGATCGAGTCTCCCTATAAAAGGGATCACTCGATCGATACGCCGCCACAGTGAAGCACGGGGAAGCCGTGTTTACATACGGCTCTCCCCGTTCTTCAGCTCTGGGGAGCGATTGCGACGGAGCGGCTATAAACGAATAGCCGCGCCGTTGTCCCGGATCGCTCCCCGAGAGAACCCGCCCGCCGCACGCCGATCGGACCCCCCACCCGCTAGAAGGCAAGGACATATATATACGCCCATCTGCCTGTACGTGCCATTCTGTGGACGTAAATAGGCGTGCGGCGGGCATTAAGTGGTTAATGCAATCTATGCATTAAGGTGAAAAAACATCTGATACTGCCGGCCCCCCCCGAGCCCCCCTTATACTTACCTGACCCCTCGAAAGTCCCGCGCACGGTCCCACGATCCTCTTCGCCGCTCAGCCTGGCCGCTGATCGGCTAGAGCGGATGGATTGAGAGCAGCGCAGCCATTGGCTGGCGCTGCTGTCAATCACATCCAGTGACGCTGCGCACCGAGGGGCGGGGCCGAGTGATACAGTGAGCGGCTATGGCCGCTCGCTGTATCACGGGAGCGCGCCCGCAATTAGTGACCACAATGCAAGCTCTTGCATGTCTGTGGTGAGTAATTGAGGGAAGGACCAGAGACAGCCGCCGAGGGACCACAGAAGACGTGGATAGGGGCCACTCTGTGCAAAACGAACTGCACAGTGGAGGTAAGTGTAACATGTTTGTTATTTAAAAATAAATATATTTTTTCATTTAGTAACGCTTTAATGGCACCCAAAGGTATTAGCATATGAGATTAAACAGCTCCACTACTGGAACACTTATGCCTCGTACACACGATCGGAATTTCCAATGAAAAAAGTCAGACGGAATTTTTTCATCGGATATTACGTTGTCTTTTTTTCTGACGAAAAAAAAAATTCTATTGGAAATTCCGATCGTCTGTATGGAACTCCGACGGAGAAAAAAACACGCATGCTCGGAAAACAAGTCGACGCATGCTCGGAAGCATTGAACTTCATTTTTCTAGGCTCGTCGTGGTGTTGTACATCACCGCGTTTTGGACGGTCGGAATTTAGTGTGTCCGTGTGTATGCAAGACAGCTTGAGCGGAATTCTGTTGGAAAAACCAGTCGGAGTTTATCCCGACAGAAAAAAATGATCGCTTGTATGGGGCATAAGATTTTGTATTGAACATCTAAAGTCATTCATGAATCATGAAGCAGCTTAGTGATTACACCATGCAGACATATTTGCTAAGAAGCAGCTGAAAGATAAGTTTGTCACCAGCCATGCTTAGAAAAGACCCTTTTACAAAAATTTAAAAAATTGCAGGGGAAAATCAAATATTTTACATGCATACTTGCATCAATTTTCCTTTCCATAAATCATTTTTATATACTTGCAATGTGCCTTTGAACTTGGTAGAAAATTCCCTAGCACCGCCCCAGCAGAGCGGCCTGAAAATAGGTAAGTACACACATCTTTTTTACACAGGTTAGTCAGGATAGGTGATAGGAGGGGGAAGAGAGTATTTTGTAAGACTAGATAGATTTATGCTAGAATTCCACTTTAATTTAACCTCAGAACATCACCCCTATTAAATCCTCTGCCAATATTTACATATGCAAGGAATCTGTGAGATGGGTTATTATTTCTACAGTACAGGCATACCCTGCTTTAACCACTTCCATACCGGGCACTTACGCACCTTCCTGCCCAAGCCAATTTTCAGCTTTCAGCGCTGTCGCACTTTGAATGACAATTGCGCGGTCATGCTACACTGTACCCAAACAATTTTTTTATCATTTTGTTTCCACAAATAGAGCTTTCTTTTGGTGGTATTTGATCACCTCTGCGATTTTTATTTTTTTGCGCAAAACAACTAAAGAAAGACCAACATTTTTTTTTAAAATAAAGTTTTATTTTTTTCCGTTAATTTTTTTTGTAAATAAGTAAGTTTTCTTCTTCAATTAGGCGGCACTGATAGGCGGCACTGATAGGCGGCGCTAGTATGCGGCACTAATGGGCACTCATGGGCGGCACTGATGGGCACTCATGGGCGGCACTCATGGGTACTTATGGGTGGCACAGATGGGCACTGATAGGTGGGCACTGGGTATGGATGGGCACTGAAAGGTGGCACTGAGTGGTGGCACTGATGGACACTGAGGGGTGGCACTGATGACATTGCTGGGCATCACTTTTCCCATATATGTTGCCAGTCAGTGCCCCACTTGTGGGCACTGATTGAAATCTATTGCTCTCATTTTTTTTTATTGGTTGCCCCCTTCCCTGGTGGTCCAGTGTGGGCATCCGAGTGGGGGCTGCACTGCTAAACAATCAGCGCGAACCCCCCCTGTCAGGAGAGCCACCCATCGGCTCTCCACTACTCGCGTCTGTCAGACGCGAGTGAGGAAGAGCCGATCAACGGCTCTTCCTGTTTACATCGTGATCAACCGTGATTGGACACGGCTGATCACGTGGTAACGAGCCTCCGCCGGAGGCTCTTTACCAAGATCGGAGATGCAGGGTGTCAGACTAACACCCCGCATCACCGATCGCCGTGCTGAGCGCCCCTACGGGCGCGCGCCGGCATGTTATCCTGCTGGACATCAATAGACGTCCAGTCAGGATTTCACAACCACTTCCCGGACGTCAATATACTATTGACCGGGCGGGAAGTGGTTAAGAACACTCACTTTACGTACACTCGCTAAGAACGGACATACCCACAAGTGTATGTAACGTGGCTCTTAAATTAAAGCTGCAGCTGAAAAAATTTGTGCACGGATAATTCAGATTCCCCGCTACTTGGACACACACTCCATGACCCCCCACTAGAGTCCCTAACCCCCTCTACAGACCCTGACACGTATTCCCATGTTCCCCATGATTAAGCTCCATGGGGTGGAGTGAAATGTATCAGGGGCAATTGCCTGGCTGGAGTCTGGGCTGAGGCTGCAATTTTTCCCACTTCATGTATCTGGCCCTGCTTTATGATGTGTGGCCTATGGATCTTTTCCTTGGACTTTTAACCACTTCACATCCATGCTATAGCCGAATGACGGCTACAGCGCGGACCCTTTAGGGCGCGCGGCTTGCTCTGTAATCAGTGAGTCTATGAGACTCGATGGATCACAGATCGGAGTCGATCCCAACCCCTTACCACGTGGTCAGCTGTCAGCCAATGACAGCTGATCATGTGATGTAAACAGAGCCGGTAATTGGCTATTTTTTCTCCTCACGCTGAAAAGCCGATCACTGGCACCAGCTCATCCGTGCCCATGCATGCCACCTACCAGTGCACAACAGTGCCGCCTATCAGCGCCACCTACCAATGCCCACAGTGCCACCTATCAATGCCCACAGTGCCACCTATCAATGTCACCAATCAGTGCCTCATGCCCATTATTGTCACCTACCAGTGCCCATCATTGTCACTACCAGTGCCTATCAATGCCACCTATCAGTGCCACCTATCAGTGCCCATCAGTAACACCTATCAGTGCCCTTCAGTGCCACCTATCAGTGCCATTTTATCTGTGCCTATCAGCGCCCACCTGTGCAGTCTATCAGTGCCTATCAGTGCAGCCTCACCAGCGCATATCAATAGGATATAGCATATCAAAGGAGAAAAATCACCTGATACTCACACATTACCCCGTATAAGATCATTATAAATATATATATATATATATATATATATATATATATATATATATATATATATATATATATATATATATATATATATATATATATATAATTATATGTATATATATATATACACTGTGTATATATATATATATATATATATATAATTATATGTATATATATATACACTGTATATATATATATATATATATATATTTTTTTTTTACTAATATACAGTATTAATCGCTTGCCAACCAGCCACCGTAGTTATACTGCGGCAAGTTGGCTCGGCTTCACGAATCGCCGTAGGTGTATGTTGTGCTGGAACACTGCAATCTGTTGGCGCGCGCGCACCAATTGGCCAGTGTTCCCTGCAGAGACGGAATGGGGATCTGCCAAAGTAAACAAGGCAGATATCGCTTTTGTCAGGGGATGACACAGAGATCCTGTATTTCTGTGTGTTGTCCCAGGCAGCCCATCCCCCATACAGTTAGTAAACACACCCAGGGAACACATTTAACTCCTTGATCGCCTCTGATGTTAACCCCTTCCCTGCCAGTGCCATTAGTACAACGTCAGTGCATATTCTTAGCACTGATCACTGTAATAATGTCACTAGTTCCCCAAAAAAGTGTCAAAAATGTCAGTTAGGTGTTTAATCTGTCTGCAATGTCGCAGTCCTACTAAAAATCGCAGATCACCACCATTACTAGTAAAAAAAAAAAAAAAATAATATTAAAAATGCCATAAATCTATCCCCTATTTTGTAGACGCCATAACTTTTGCGCAAACCAATCAATATACTCTTATTGTTTTTTTTTTACCAAAAATATGTAGCAGAATACAAATTGGCCTAAACTGATGAAGAAATGTGTTTTTTTTTTTTACGTAAAATTTGTCAGTGTGTTTTATAGCAGAAAATATATATATATATTTTAAAATTTCCGCTCTTTTTTTGTTTATAGTGCAAAAAATTTAAACCGCAAGGGTGATCAAATACCACCAAATGAAAGCTCCATTTGTGGGAAATAAAGGACATCAATTTTATTTGGGTACGCGACCGCCCAATGGTCAGCTAAAGCAATGCAGTGCCATATCGCAAAAAATGGCCTGGTCATTGAGGGGGTAAATCCTTCTGGGGCTAAAGTGGTTAAAACCTTTTTTTAAAAGATTTTTTTTATACAATTTTTGTTATGATACATATCGCCTTTCAACACCAATTAGCCCTCATAGTATTCATGATTCAACACATAAGGTCATTGGACCCATTACATAACTATGTCAAAAGAATCTGATAAAGCAACAGTAAAGTGGAGATTATTTTTTTAACGCGTTTCTTGGAAATTGTTTGACTTTCCAGAAGCACAGTGCAGGTAAACGCTATAATAGATGTGAAAACCTATAATTACTGTACAGTATGTGTACATAATTAACACCTATATTTAATGCATAATCTTGTTACACCTTTCCATACTTGTAATTTGTGAAGACATGTTATGGTTATTAGTGTTGAGCGGAATACGCCATATTCGATTTCGCGATATATCACGAATATATAGCCGAATATTCGTGAAATATTCGCTAAAATCGAATATTCGTGATATTTTATCAAAATAATTTTTTGCTAAATTTCGCTAATGCGAATGCGAAACTGATTGCGAAATTTCGCTAATGCAAATGCGAAATTGATTGCGAAATTTTGAAACATTCAATTTCACCTGCCCTTTGGAAAAAGTGTGGTTTTACGTAATGGACCCTGCAACTAACAAGGTATTAATAAAATAAATACATTATTATATAGATTTGAGGGTTTACTTTGACCAATTTGTATATTGATTAGTTTAATAAATATTGAATAACCATAGATTTGGAAAATACAAGTAAACCGTTTACGTTGACATGTCTTAAATGTCTTTATGTTAAACAGTTATTATTCTCATTAAAGAGGTGAAATGCAAATGATGATGACACGGGACAAAAGATGGAAAATTCTTTGAAGATGTGATACACTGGAAAAACGCACAGAAACACTCCACTCTCTCCTATGACAACTGTGGTAGGAGAACTCTGATTGGCTCTGATGCAAAAGAAGGGCGGAGAAAGTATTCGCGAATATTCGGAAATCGAATATTCGCGATTGCGAATATTCGGCAACATATAAGGATCGCCTCAGCTTAGCTACTCGGCCCAGGGTCTCTAATCATACCAGCAATGCTTTTAGACGTCGATGGAGATCACTAGGATGTGATCTGTTTTAAAAATAAAATTGAAAAAATACGAATATTCGGAATAGCGAATATTGGCCTCGAAATTCGAGTTATTCGCGAATATTCGAATATGCCATATTCGTAACGAATATTCGCAATGCGAATATTCGTGAGCAACACTAATGGTTATAAGAAAACACCAAGGGTACATGGCTACAAAAGAGGAGAGAGGAGATCTGGCATAAAGAGTTGTCTTTTTATAGTGACCAGACTTCTGCACAATTACAGTTTGTCGTCTTCTAATTGCCGCCTTAGGCAAAGAAAATCTCTGGGGAGACTCTAATGTACACACGACCGTTTTTCATGTCATGGAAAAAAACAATGTTTTTCTCGACGTGATTCCTCTCAAGCCTGCCTTGCAAACACACGATCGTGATAGAAAATGCTTGAGCAAAGCGTGGTGACGTACAACGGCACTATAAAGGGAAAGAATGGCGCCACACTTTGGGCTGATTATGCAAATTTCCCTTCTCATAACTTGCTTCTGAGCATGCGCATTTTTTCCCCCTCGTTAAAGCCTACACACGACCGTTTTTCACAAAAGAGAAAAACGACGACGTGAAAAAGGACGAGAAAAAATAGAGCAGGTTCTAAATTTTTAATTTTTATATTCTCGTCGAGAAAAATGCTCTGGAGCCTACACACGATCGTTTCTAACGTCCAATAAAAAAAATTGCATTTTTTTCATCATGAAAAACGGTCGTGTGTACGCGGCATAATGCTTTACAACAGTACATGTCTAAGGTCAGCAGATCCCCATAATAGGTCAAAAAATGTATATTCCCCAAAGATAAGAGTAAAACGAGGAGTACCGGTATATTTTGTACCAACAGACAGGCACGCTTGTGTTCATGCTGGGGCCGGTAGTCCTTCACTTTTGGGGGGGGGGGGGGGGGGGGGTGACATCCCAGTCAAGTTCCAGTGTCACTATTCTGCCTGAAATGGAGGTTTTGAAATTTTCAATAATTCTCTGTTCCTGACTAAATTCTGTTGCCATCTGGAGTGACGTCTGGCTGTCTAGCCACACCCTTTTATTTCCAGTAGCAAATCGGGGGCCACTCTGCCCATTTCACGGAGCCCAGTGGAAACAGAGGGCTCAGCTGTGCTGCACCAACACACACACACACACACACGCATCGGGGTGGAGGGCATTAGAGCCTGGCGGGCCGTAAATGAGAGCGGTGGGCTGTGAGGTGTCATAAAGCAGGGCGGTGACTCTGCTGCGGTCGGAGTGGGGGGGTGAGTGGAGAGCGTGTCCTGGGGCTGTGCGGCTGCTCTGTGTCAATTACATTTATTGTGTAGGGAAATAATAGTTTCACCGCAGGTTGACACACAGCGGGTGGCCCTTTAGCCTCATCTCCAGTTACAGCTCAGATCCCCACTGTATTCCAGGACACTGTATTGTCCTGGAATGAATTTACCCGGGACAGACTTGAAAAATGTGGGACTGTCCCGGGCAATCCGGGACACGTGGTCACTCTACTCTACAATGGGACAGGGATGGTAAAAAAATAAACTGACAGGGGCTATAACCTTCCCCTACTCTATTCAAAATTAAACAAAAAAGTGTTGCCTATAGTTCTACTTTAAGCACAAATTTCAGATAATTTTATGGAGAGGACTAAGAAGATATAACCATGCCAATGGTGCAGCAGAAAACATAGAGCACAGTGAGGAAGGTTTGTGGTCCAGGATGATAGGACAGTCAAAATTAGAAGCAGCTTGCGTTACACTAACAGTGTAGCACAAGCCGGTGGGCACTCTTTCCATGCTGCCCCCCTGCAAAGTGCTGCCCTCGACCTGGGTCTTGTTGGCCTAGGCCAGGATACAGCGTTGGCTGTAGTAATGCAATGGTATGGCACATGCTCCTCATTCTAAAAAGGCACCAGAATTACTATTATTACTTTAAAGAATACAGGTCCTCTTTTAGCTAGGATGGTTGATGAAGGAGATGAAATTTAGGGAAATATAAGCCTTTTGAACACCTGCTAGATAAAGACTGATGGAACTGTGAAAGCTGCACTTAGCAGTTCCTCTCTTAAGTCTCCCGTGATTGAATCTTAATTCTTTAATTAGCGTTAAATGAATAAGTCGTAATTATCATTTCCAGATGCTAATGGAGTGATTTTATGCCTGTCAAATGGAAACATCCGTGACGCATCTGGAAACCGAGAGAGATACAGTATGGCAGGAATTAGAAGCTAACATGATGGAGAGCAGGGTAAATTCTTTTATTACAAAATCAGTGTCGCAGCGGCCTTACTATAATATATCTCTTTCTGTTATATATATATATATATATTGTAAGGGGTTAGCTCGGTAGCGGGGTGTGTGACCCCTTGGATGGGTTCATTACACACTGAATTTATACAGACTGGCAGTCGAAGACGGTTGAAAACAAAGATTTTGGTTTATTCTTCCATCTTGCTGTAAACAAGTGCAAGCATCCAAACAGCATAAACAAAATCAAACATAAAATAAACCCTGGCCACTTGGGGCGTCTATCTTCACCACACAGGAATCTATGGAGTCTGGCACAGCCTAGTGCTGGGCAGACACTGCTGGTCATACAGCAGAAAAACAATAGTTTTTTGATTTTTATCACACAGAAAAAACAATCACCTCCTCAGAAGACTTTCAGTACGCTGCTCTCCTTACTCACCAAGCCTCAGGATGCAGCAATTCAGTGGTAATCCTCTGGATTACTTATAGAGGCCTTAATTGCCTCATTCTGAACAGCTGACGTTTTCCAACGCCCTTAGACCTTTTCTGACTACTTTTGCAGCCGACGCCTAATAACAATTGGTGTATTGTCTAAACAAGGCAGAAATGTATGTCCCATCTGTGACAACACCCACAGATTTACCTGACTTCCTGTCACAATATATATACTGTGATTATACAGTATAGCATTTATTGGAATTCTAACATGATATATTGGGCTTCATTTTAAGAGGCGATAAAAAAGGATGCTTGCATGACTGTAAAAGGGGCATGCATGGATGCCACAATCTTTGACCCGATACAGTAAATCTTTCGTTGCATGCGATGTGGTCCCAGAACATCCAAACAATGCAGCTTTGTGCCTTCTGTTCTGGTAGGGTCCACTGGCTGGAAAAAGAAAAAAAAGTTGCTCTCTAAGGAACGAAATGCACATGTGCTAAGAAAACCAAGCGATCAAAACGACACAAAAAAAACCCACAGGTAATTATAATTTTAAACTCTATTGCAAGGGGCAGTGTTTTAAACAGTTTACTCATGCTTGCCATGGCCGCCGCATGCAAATCTTCGTGATCCCTCCAGTACAGCCATTTCTATACATTTCTGAAACCTCAGCATCTCCATTAAAAAAGCTGTTGGTGATACAAGTCATATACTTTCCATACGCACAGCCCCATTTATTGGTCTAAGAGCTAGTCCACTTATGTTGCAGGGTGGCATGGGATGCCAGGTTTCCTATATTTCAATACAGGGCATTTTTTCTTAGAGAATATGTGCAGGTATTCCTCCCTTCCCTGAATCACCCTTCTATCTCTCCCTACCCACCTCCGAGCACTGTCTTTGTCTCTGCCCCCTACCCACCTCCGAGCACTGTCCTTGTCTCTGCCACCTACCCACCTCCGAGCACTGTCCTTGTCTCCGCCACCTATCCATCTCTGAGCACTTTTTTCGTCTCTGCCACCTACTACTCTCCGAGCACTGTCCTTGTCTCTGCCACCTACCCACAGCTATGAATAAGCACAAAAGTTTGGTGTGAAACGCGTCAGCTTTTACCCCGTCTGCTGTGGCATGCTTTTTGTGTGTTTTTTGATTTTACAATAAAAGCAATTAATTTTTGGAGTGCGGCTGTCCAGAAAGTTTTTCCTTAATTTTGCACCCTACACAATGGTAGATCCTCCCCAGAAGCAATAGACCCCCCTCAGCAACAATAGACGCTCCAGCACACCCAAGCACCTCTTGCCAATACAAACATTGACAAACATATATTTCTATACAGTGAACTCGCTGTCAGCAATCTGACGTGGTTTTTCTATTATCGCCCATTTTTGAGGAACCAAATTGCGGCATAAATTTATAAAAAAAATACCTTTTGATTGCCATTGCAGTGGCTCTGATTGATGTCTATCACAATTACAATCTTATAATTGTATACAATTATCTTATGTAATTGTATACAATTACAATACTTAGTTGCTCAAAACTGTCAAAATCACTGTGGACCGTTCAATGCCACATTGTCATTATAGCCATGTGATAACTGATGGAAAGCTTTAAAATGAGCCAAGCGTATGGCCAGTATATCTAAGTCTTTTCACACAGGGTGGGTTATTGTTTCTCACACATTGCAATGGGATTTTGTTAAGGGGTGGGGATGAGCTTCGAGTTCGAACTCATGTTCGACTCGAACATTGCCTGTTCGGCGAACAACAAACAATTAGGGGTGTTCGCGGCAAATTCGAAAAGCCGCGGAACACCCTGTTAAAGTCTATAGGAGAAATCTAAAGTGCTAATTTTAAAGGCTAATATGCAAGTTATTGTCCTGAAAAGTGTTTGGGGACCTGGGTCCTGTCCCAGGGGACATGTATCAATGCAAAAAAAAGTTTTAAAAACGTCCATTTTTTCGGGAGCAGTGAATTTATTAATGCTTAGAGTGAAACAATAAAAGTGAAATATTACTTTAAATTTCGTACCTAGGGGGGGGTGTAAAGTAAGCATGTGAAAAAGCACATGTTTCCCGTACTTAGAACTGTCCTTGCACAAAGTGTCATTTCTGAAAGAAAAAAAGTCATTTAAAACCGGACTCGCGGCTATAATGAATTGTCGGCTCCCGGCAATTCAGAGAGAATTCATTCATAAAAAATAAAAAAAATGACGTGGGGTTCCCCCCAAATTTCCATTCTAGACCCTTCAGGTCTGGTGTGGATTTTAAGGGGAACTCCACCCCAAATTTAAAAAAAAAATGGTGTGGAGTTCCCCCAAAAATCCACACCAGACCCCTTATCCGAGCACGTTAACTTGGCCGGCCGCAGAAAAGAGAGGGGGACAGAGTGCGGCCCCCCTCTCCTGAACCGTACCAGGCCACATACCCTCAACATGGGGAGGATGTCCCCATGTTGATGGGGACAAGGGCCTCATCCCCACAACCCTGGCCGGTGGTTGTGGGGGTCTGCGGGCGGGGGGCTTATCAGAATCTGGAAGACCCCTTTAACAAAGGGGACCCCCAGATCCTGCCTCCCCCTATGTGAATTGATAATGGGGTACATTGTACCCCTAAAATTTCACGAAGGAAGTGTAAATAGTTGTAAAAAACACACACACACACCGTAGAAAAAAGTCCTTTATTAATAAAAAGATAAAAAATAAATCCAGCCGTGGTAGTCCCGGCTCCCTGCTCCAACGTTGTCGGTATCCAGCGATGGGGGATCTCCTCTCCGGTCCAGCGATGAGAAGATCATCCGGGATCATCCGGGATCCAGAGCGCAGCATCGCCCGCCTCCTCTCTCCGCCGGACACAGCCCGGCGAATGACGCGGCTGAAGCTATGACATTTCTTTTATTGGTGAGGCGGGGCCACCCGTCACATGACCCGTCCCCCTCAGGGAACCCCCTCAGGGAACCCCCACGTTTTGTTTTTTGTTTCTTTTATGAATGAATTCTCTCTGAATTGCCGGGAGCCAACAATTTATTATAGCCGCGAGTCCGGTTTTAAATTACTTTTTTTCTTTCAGAAATGACACTTTGTGCAGAGACAGTTCTAAGTACAGGAAACATGCGCTTTTTCACATGCTTACTTTACACACTCCCTGGTACGAAATTTAAAGGAATATTTCACTTTTATTGTTTCACTCTAAGCATTATTAAATTCACTGCTCCCGAAAAAACTTTTTTTTGCATTGATACATGTCCCCTGGGGCAGGACCCAGGTCCCCAAACACTTTTTAGGACAATAACTTGCATATTAGCCTTTAAAATTAGCACTTTAGATTTCAAATGTTCGAGTCCCATAGACTTTAACGGGGTTCTAAAGTTCACACGAACATTTGGTGTGTTCGCAGATTCTGGTGCGAACCGAACAGGGGGGTGTTCGGCTCATCCCTATTAAGGGGGCAGTTTAAAGTTGAATTCCAGGAATTCAGCTTCTTTGTAAAAAGTGAAGGTACACTATCAGTTAAGTCAAAGGAGGTGCATGGAATCTTTTGGACTTATCTTTGTTATTTATATCTTGAGGCAATTGCTGTGAGAGCCTCATGTTAATCCTTCTGATCTCTGCATCCTCAACAGTAAAGTCGCTGCAGCTGCTCAGCCCGCCACTTCACTCCTCCACATTCACAAAATACAGAGGCTTCTGTGAATGGGCAGCAGAGGGTAGGGGCGGGCATAGCTGCTCTGCGTGCTTCTCTCCTCTCATCCTGAAATATCTCTCAGGCAGAGCAATAGACTTGTCAAATGTAAATAACAGAGATAAGTCCATGATATGTCTCCTTGGACTTAAAGGGGTTGTAAAGGTTTGTTTTTTATTTTCTAAATAGGTTCCTTTAAGCTAGTGCATTGTTGGTTCACTTACCTTTTCCTTCGATTTCCCTCCTAAATGTTTTTTTTCTTTGTCTGTGTAGCACTACCCCCGGAGGAGCTGCTGGTTGTTTTGGGTCTACGCTCAGTGACTAACCCCTTAACCACTAGCCGACCGCGCACCGCCGTTCTACGTCGGCTGGTCGGCTCGGCTGGGCGAGAGCACGTAGTATACCGTCCTCTCTCTCAGCCGCCACTAGGGGCGCGCGCGCCCCCCGCTCGCCCCCGACTCCCGATCGCTCGGTACAGAGCGGGGACCGGGAGCTGTGTGTGTAAACACACAGCTCCCGGTCCTGTCAGCGGGGGAAATGCTGATCCTCTGTTCATACAATGTATGAACAGAAGATCAGTGTTTCCCCTAGTGAGGCCACCCCCCCCCACAGTAAGAACACACAAGGGACATACTTAACCCCTTCCCCGCCCCCTAGTGTTAACCCCTTTACTGCCAGTGGCATTTTTATAGTAATCCAATGCATTTTTATAGCACTGATCGCTATAAAAATGCCAATGGTCCCAAAAATGTGTCAAAAGTGTCTGAAGTGTCTGCCATAATGTCGCAATACCGAAAAAAAATCGCTTATCGCCGCCATTACTAGTAAAAAAAATATATTAATAAAAATGACATAAAAATACCCCCTATTTTGTAAACGCTGTAACTTTTGCGCAAACCAATTAATAAACGCTTATTTTTTTTTTTTTTTACGAAAAATATGTAGAAGAATACGTATCGGCCTAAACTGAGGAAAAAAAATGTTTTTTTTATATATTTTTGGGGGATATTTATTACAGCAAAAAGTAAAAAATATTCATTTTTTTCAAAATTGTCGCTCTATTTTTGTTTATAGCGCAAAAAATAAAAAACGCAGAGGTGATCAAATACCACCAAAAGAAAGCTCTATTTGTGGGAAAAAAAGGACGCCAATTTTGTTTGGGAGCCACGTCGCACGACCGTGCAATTGTCTGTTAAAGCGACGCAGTCCCGAATCGCAAAAAGTACTCTGGTCTTTGGGCAGCAATATGGTCCAGGGGTTAAGTGGTTAAAGTGGCTCAAAACTCTCCCGTGACACACCTGGTAATATGAGAGTTGTGGACCCCAGTAGCTTGTGAGGAAACACAATATCTCATTACATAACAACAGATTATGCAAATAAAAGGGGTTACCTTAAATGGAAGGATCTTGCTGTATGAAAAATAGGCTGCACACAGACTTCAAGATAACCAAATTAATGCTTTACTTAAAGAAGAACAAAGAACATAAGCAAACAGTGACACTCTATTTGCAGATCCCTGCAGTATCAGAAACAATATAAAGGCTTTAGAGAAAGTTAGGCTACAACGTCAAATAGACCTGTGTGAGCACACAGCAAGGGGGACTCCTTCAACAAAACATATACATTGAAACGCCCTCTTGCCAAACCCCACCCAGCTCTTGGCCTCCATACAATACAATATAAAGTAGTAGAACTGATCAAAGTAGTGGAACTGATCAAAGTAGTAGAACTGATTAAAGTAGTAGAACTGATTACTCGGTCAACGAGCAATGCAACGAATATAGTGAATATACAACTCTAAATAGATAACCCTAGGGTATAATAGCTATAGCTAATTACGATGTCTTAGCGTCCCAGGCCAAACTTCAATACAGTCTCCTGCTAACAGTTCGTGCACTTGTTTATTGGCATGCGGTGGTGCGCAAAAAATAACTTATGATCCAAAAGGGTAATAGTAAACTGTTAAAAGTTTCCTGGATAGTCAAACTATAAAGATGGATGTCAACGATCCGCCCTTCTGCAAGACAAACTGTACTTTCAGGCAAGTGCCTGTCTCACCCAACCGGTTCAGACCTTGTCCTTTCACGGCACACCGTTCGGTCGGTCAGCAGTCTCCGGTCCTCAGACAAGTCACAGGGTTACTGGGATCTCGCCCGATGATTTCGGCAGAAACTCCGTCCTACCTTCTCAAAGCCGTTCCGCCCGGGCGTATGTAGGCCTCAACTGCGGCCTACTCCCCGTGGAGACACTCCTCGCAGTTGAAGAGGTGGTCCAGAGAGAGCGCGCCAAACACGTCCTCTCCCTTAACCACTTGACAACCGGGCCTATTTTGGCACTTCTCTCCTTCATGTAAAAATCACAATTTATTTGCTAGAAAATTATACAGAACCCCCAAACATTATATATATTTTTTAGCAGACACCCTAGGGAATAAAATGGCGGTCATTGCAACTTTTTTTTCTCGCACAGTATTTGCACAATAATTTTTCAAACACCTTTTTTTGGGAAGAAAAAAACAGTTTTATGAATTAAAAAAACAACAAAACAGTAAAGTTAGCCCAATTTTTTTGTATAATGTGAAAGATGTTACGCCAAGTAAATATATACCTAACATGTCACGCTTTAAAATTGCGCACACTCATGGAATGGCGCCAAACTTCGGTACTTAAAAATCTCCATAGGCGACGCTTTAATTTTTTTTACAGGTTACTATTTTCGAGTTACAGAGGAGGTCTAGTGCTAGAATTGTTGCACACGCTCTAACGCACACGATGACACCTCACATGTGGGGTTTGAACGGCGTTTACATATGTGGGTGAGACTTGCATGCGTGTTCGCTTCTGCGCGCAAGCTACCGGGGATAGGAGCGTTTTAAAAAAAACATTTTTTTCATTTTATTTTTATTTTACTTATTTTTTTTATTTTTACACTTTATTTTTTATTTTTATTTTTTTTGATCACTTTTATTCCTATTACAAGGAATGTAAACATCCCTTGTAATAGGAATCCTCTTTATGGAGAGATGTGGGGTCAATAAGACCCCACATCTCTCCTCCAGGCTTACAAGCATGAAATCTGTGAAAAAACATTCACCGATCTCACACCGACAGCCGCGATTGCGGCTTTGTTTACTTCCGGGTACAGACGGTCATAGAGATGACTGGTGACCATCTCGTCACCAGTCATCTCTATGCTTTCCCAGCCAGTGCCGGCCGATTCGCTCTCCGGGCCCCCGATGGCGTGGGAGAGCCCGGAGAAGCACCAGATGGCGGCGGGAGGGGGGGACATCCCCTCCCGCTGCCTATAAGAACGATTAAGCGGCGGAACTGCCGATTTGATCGTTCTTATTGTGCACAGAATCGTAGCTGCAGGCATCTTTCAGATATCACCGCACAAAGTCAAGGACGTAATTTGACGTTCAGCGGTTGTAAAGTGGTTAAATTACCTCCCCTTAGCAGGCGGTGCGGAAGGCAAAGCATCTTGGGGTGGACCAGCTGCTCTCTGGGTAATGTAGTTCATTACAGGCCAGGGCAAATGGAGTCTCTTCTCCTTCTGAACTCAATTCCCCAAAATTCACTGTGGTACCAGGATGAATTGTAAACAACAGGTGGCTCTAACCCAACTCGGCCACAGGAGGGAGCTGAGATCCTTCACGATCAGCAAAGGTAGTCTTTTGTATCACATCAGAAAGGGCCATACCCCGCTACATCTGAATTTCTCACTTCCTGTTCCTCCTCAGTAAGCTTGCCCCCATCATCCTCCATCATCCCCCTCCATCATCCCCCATCATCTGAGCTGTTCTGGCTGGGGGTTAGTCAGCGTGCCCCCCCCCCCCCTCCCTTGGGACTACATCCCTGCGGGGAGACGCTGAGGAGAAACAGGAAGTGAGATATTCAGACAAAGAAAAAAAAACATTTAAAAGGGAAATCAAAGGAAAAGGTAGGTGAACCAACAATGCAACAGCTTTAAATATATATAGTGCTTTCTGTAGTTTTACTTTAAGATTCAAATACTTATTGAAAGACATCTGAATAGAGAGCATGAAGAAAAAGTTGTTTTGTTTTCACGGGTACAAATTGCAGCTTCTAAAGTTATTCGAATATTGGCAGGAAATTTCACACATCTATTTTAAGATAGCATTTAACGTGTCTATTTTAAACCATTCAATTTAGAATAAAAACATAATAATCCTGATTGCTTATTTCAATTTTACAGAAAGTGCAACGCCAGCTTATTATTTTACCTCCCCCTTTCTCTTTTAAAGTGTTACTAAACCCAGTACCCTGCATTCACTATATCTGATCTCCCACAGTACACAGAACATTATTGCAATTATTTTAGTAAATATAAACTGCTAAATACCAACATTTTCTTATCAGCAGTATATAGCAGTCTAATTACTTCTATGAGTGTCTGGTTAAAGCTTGTAGAAGGAGTTTTTATTCTACTCCGATGCCGCGTACACACCATTACTTTATGTGATGGAAAAAAACGACGTTTTTAAAAACGTCACTTTAAATGACCGTGTGTGGGGGAAAACGTCGTTTTATGTCTTGTGAAAAACGACAAAAAAAAATTTAAGCATGCTTCAATTTTATGTGTCGTTTTTCAAAACGTCGTTTTTTACTTCACAGAAATTGACCCTGTGTAGCAAAACAACGTTTTTACACCTGCGCATGCCCAGAAGCTAGTTATGAAGCAAGCTTCAATGGAAAAACGTGGTGAACGTAACCTCGCTTTGCTAGAGCATTGTGAAAAAACGATGGTGTGTAGGCAACTTCGTCTTTGAAAATTGAAGTTTCAAAAACGTCGTTTTTTACTTCACAGAAAATGTCGTTTTTTTTTCATCACATAAAGTGATGGTGTGTACGCGGCATCACTGTCCTATGAGGCTACAGAATCCCTGATCCTCTATTTGGACAGTGCTGATTGGCCTTGTGCTGATCACATGCACCCTTCCAAGAAAATAAAATAAAAAAATCTCTAGCAATACACACCAAACTGAGCATGTGCAGCTTGCCAGTAAGGTTCTGTTTTATCAGGAGATGGATTGGAAATTGTGGAAGAAGGGGAGGATCAGAGAAGACAGGATCAAACAGCCTTTTTACACAATGCAGAGGATTAACCCCTTAGGTTCCACGGTATGTAAAATAAGCATGCTTTACTGCATATACAGTTGTGGGTTTAGTAACACTTTAAGCCCCCTGGCATTTTTGTTAACCCAGGAATTATATATAGGCCATTTTCCTTGCAGTCTTCTGGCCAGTTTGCTGACATCATGGGTCATTTCTCTTTTCTTCTACAGTGGGCAGTCCTGCCTTTTGCACAGTGTGTAAAAGGTGTACATGAAGAGATTTTAGTTGCAAAACATTTACAAATATATGTGGAAGCTGCACAGCCTTGTCACAGGTCCTCTGAACAGTGTGCCCCTAACTCTAATCTTTGAAAGTCTCCATATTGGAGCATATATAGCAATGGATAAATTAAGGGAATGTATTCCTGGAGGTAGGTCATTCCTCCCTAAATGGACAGGGACACACCAGAAGCCCAGAAATGCTTAATGGTATCCAATGTGTCCTCAGATCAATTCCAGAAAGCTAAATAAAAATGGGAATCAATCCTATTTATAATCAGTTGTTAAAGTAAGGTGCACTTACAGGGCCAGTGCCAGCTAAAGGCAGCTTAGGCAGCCGCCTAGGGTACCAGGATAGGGGGGGGGCAGTAAAATCCAAATCCCCAGCCAGTGGCTGGGGATTTGGATCAGGGGTGGACTGACCCATCGGGCACTTGGGCACCACCCGAGGGCCTGAAGCCATTAGGGGCCCGGGCCTGGCCCCATGAGAGGCCACTTGAATCAGCTGTAATAATACCAATAATAATACTGCTAGCGGCGCGCTGCTCCTTGCTGGCCCCTCCTTCCCTCCCGTCCACCGCAGGTGCTTGTACTGTACGTGACATCACCTGGGATGGACGAGAAGAGAGGAGGGCCCCGCGGGGAGCAGTGTGCCGTTGGCGGTATTATTTCAGGCATTGGGTGAGTGAAGCTTTTTTTACTGGAGTATAGAGACAACAGGGCAACCATCGGAAGGGAGGGGGCAGTACAGATGTATGGGGCCCGGGCCCCAACAGGACCGCAGGAAGGCCCATGATACCCTCCTGGTTCCCCCACAGTGTCTCCCTTCCCCCCCCAGTGTCCCCATGCGTGCCCCCCACAGTGTCCCCCTGTGTGCTCCCCCCACAGTTTCTCCCTGTGTGCTCCCCCCACCCCCCAGTGTCCCTCTGTGTGCTCCCCCCACAGTGTCCCCCCTCTGTGCTCCTCCCCACAGTGTCTCCCTGTGTGCTATTCTCCCCCTAGGAAATAATTTTGGAAATTGAGTGGGTATAAGGTGGGTAGGCGACAGAAAAAAGAAGAACAATTTTTTAGCAGATGCATTTTGAATTTAAAACAGAACTCCGGGATTTTCAAAAATCCTCTATTAGTACACCCCCCTATACAAAAAAACTCTAAACGGTTATTATATTTGTGAAATTCCTTACCGTTAAAGACAGTGGTTCTCAACCTGGGGGTCGGGACCCCCTCGGGGGTCGAATGATGATTTGCCAAGGGTCACCAAATCCTGGGCTGTTCCTGAAGCCTGCACCGCTCTCCCAAACTTTTCACGGGTGCCCAGCTGGGCTGTCCCTGCAACTTGTGGCCGCCCAGCTGGGCTGTTCCTGGAGCCCGCGGCCGCCAACTCAGCCTCTTCGCTGCCACCCATTCAGTACACGGCATTGCTGGCAGAGATTAGAGATCAGCTGACTGGTGAGTATTGTGAAGTGGGAGGAGCTGGAGGAGACCCCCCCAACCAAGGTGTAAGAGAAGGAAAAAAAATAGAGAAAACATGGAAGGGAGAGGAAAAGAGGGGGAGGAACAAAGTAAAAGGGAGAGAAAGAATAAGAGACAGAACAAGAAAGACGGCTAAAGAGAAAGATGGGGGGAAAAAACAGGAAATTAGGATTGAGAGAGATAAAAAGAGAAAGAAAGGAGAACACAGAGAAAGCGTGGTAAATCCTAAAATGTACCATAAGGGATTTTAATACTGTACGAGTGGAAGGCACTCAGGGAGTGCCAAATGTTCGTGGGTTAGGGGCGCAAATTACTTGTCTTGCCTTGGGTGCTGACAAACCACTATACGAAAATTTTACAGTTAGGGGTCCCCACAACATAGGAAATTTTATCAAGGGGTCACGGAACTAGTAAGGTTGAGATCCACTGGTTTAAGAGATATGACTGATTGAATTTTCAGGAAGTCAGTTTTCTGATTCAAAAAAATGCATCATCTTTTCTGTCAGGGAGGATCTCTTAGAGTGATTGCATCTCATCCTCTTCTCCCTCTCTAACTGTAATCAGACTACACTTCCCATGAATCCTTGGGATGGGAGTGAATGTGGGAGGTACACTAGGCTTTTATATGTAAATGTGAACATAAATCACACCCCTCATTCTGCGACCAGCAAGCCATACATCACACACGGAATTATAGGCTACAGCCTTATAAAAGCAAAGCATTTTCATTATAAATGCATATTAATATAATATTTATTTAATGCATTTAATAAATGTTAATGAAGTGAATACATTTAATATAAATGCAAACCTGCAGCTTATAAGTGTCCACCAGTGACGAATGTCAGGGACCACCAGTGCTGAATGTCAGGGACCACCAGTTCAGCATGTCAGGGACCACCAGTGCCACTTGTCAGGGACCATCATGTCAGGGACCACCAGTTCAGCATGTCAGGGACCACCAGTGCCACTTGTCAGGGACCATCATGTCAAGAACCACCAGTTCAGCATGTCAGGGACCACCAGTGCCGCTTGTCAGGGACCATCATGTCAGGGACCACCATGTCAGGGACCACCAGTGCCATTTTTCAGGGACCACCAGTCAGGGACCACCATTTTTGAGACCACCATGTCAGGGACCACCAGTGCCACTTGTCAGGGACCACCAGTCAGGAACCACCAGTTGCGAATGTCAGAGACACAAAAGTATACAGAAAGGTAAAAAAAAGTAAACTCAAGACCATTTAGAAGGCACTAGATGACAATGAAAAAGGCACAAAGTCAGGCCGCGTACACACGGCCGAAAAACTCGACGGGCAAAACACATCGTTTTGCTCGTCGAGTTCCTTGTTCGGCTGTCAGAAAACTCGTCGAGCCAAATGTTCCCATTGCCCAACGTGGAAATAGAGAACATGCTCTCTTTTTGGCTCGACGAGTTTCCCGACAGGTTTCTTGGCGAAAAGTGTACACACGGGAGAATACGTCTCCCATCGAGTTTCTTGTTGAATTCTGCCGAGAAAACCGGTCGTGTGTACGGGGCCTCACACTAGCTGCACCTCTAATAATCAAACTTTTTTTGTTTGCTAAAGATGGGTGTAGTGATGGGGGAAAAAGTTGTCCCCAGCATTGCAAACCTTCATATGAATCATTGGGAAAAAATAATACATTTTTGGTAAACATTGGCCTACTTTATTAATTTGAAGAATTTTATAGATGTGCTTATGATCTGGAAAGATGATAAATCGCCTTTACAGGTGTAGCGCCCCCTTGCTTTTAGCATGGGTGCTACGCCTAAATTTAGTGAAGAAGGGAGAGTTACTTTGCTCCCTTCTATGTGTTTGTCTAAATTTGGGACCTCTGTCATTTCAGAAGTCCACTGGGTCAGACTGTGGTCAGGGAGTGCAATGCCACCTTTGGTCAGCAGTTGGCACCAGAGGGGTTCTGACGGAGCAGATCTTCTCCTAGCGCCAATCAGAGGACGTTTAGTCTCGCGGGGCATGCTGGGAGAGGGTATATCCGTAAGGGGGTCAGGTGTCCGTGGGCTCTTTTTCCCGCGGGGTCCCCGTTACAGGTGTGGTACCCACCTTCAGGGTACGCGCATCCATGGACCCCGAAGGCGTGGCCCTCCTGGCCAGGACCGAACCTTGCAGTGGATCGCATTCTAGAGAGGGAGAAAGTCTCCACGCTCCGCTGGGTTCCAGGACTTATTGAGTCCGGTAGCTGACAGGTATGCTTACTGTCATCCAGGGACTTCCTTTAAATCAGCCTACTGGGAATGTTTTCACTTACTAAAGTCTATTAGGTGGATTCAGATAGAGTTAGGCCAGCGTATCAGTAGATACGCCGACCTAACTCGGAATCTGCGCCGACCTAAGTTTAAGTGTATTCTCAAACTGAGATACACTTAAACCTATCTAAGATACGACGGCTTGCGCCGTCGTATCTTAGGGTGCAATATTTAGGCTGGCCGCTAGGTGGCGCTTCTATTGCGCTCGGCGTAGAATATGTAAATCACTAGATACGCCTATTCAGGAACGTACGCGCGCCCGTCGCAGTATAGATACGCCGTTTATGTAAGGCATTTTCAGGCGTAAAGTTATTCCATCAAATAGCTGGACTAGTAATGTTAAGTATGGCCGTCGTTCCCGCGTCGAAATTTGAAAATTTTACGTTGTTTGCGGAAGTTGTCCATGAATAGGGCTGGACGTAATTTACGTCCACATCGAAACCAATACGTCCTTGCGGCGTACTTTGCCGCAATGCACACTGGGATATGTACACGGACGGCAATCACGTCAGGTCACCCCCCATTATCATAAAACACGCCCCCTCAGTTTGATTTGAATTAGGCACGCTTATGCCGACCGCATTTACGCTACGCCGCCGTAACTTAGCAGGGAAGTACTTTGTGAATACAGTACTTGCCTAGCTAACTTACGGCGGCGTAGTGTAAATGCGATACGCTACGCCGCCGCAAAGATGCGGCGGTCTATTTGAATCCAGCTATATATATTGAAGATGGCCTATGATGGGGCCTAGAGAGAGGTCTGTGTTTTAGACCTGCTTATCCCAGTATTATCTAGAGTGACGCTCCGGCTGCCAGGCCTATAATGGGGGTCTGTCCGGGGGGCACTTTACCCACTCCGAGTAGAGTGGCGATGTGTTCTCTAATTGATTTAACGCAGAGCAAAGAATTGCTCAGTTCTACATCCAGGCCTGATACCGTATGGTTCTTTCTTTCCTTCATCAGCTTTGACCTCCCTGCATTGTGTTGATGTTGGCTGTGTTTGGCCTAAGCAATAAAGCATAGAAAATCCTTTATTGAATGTCTGGACCTCAATTCACTCCTGTGGTTCTTACAAATTACACCCCTAGACTTGCCAAGGTGACCTAGCAGGCCGATCCCAAAATCAACCAGCGGCTCCTTCGGGGGTAGCGATACACAGGTTTTAAACTTCATTAATGAATATGATAAATATCATTAATAATAACATTTACATATGAATATGATAGAACTAGCATTCATTTTTTTAATTCAACCATCTATGTAGAAATAATCAGGATTGAAAATAGAGAAGGTATTTTAAAAAACAATTAGGAATTCATACATTTCACTAAAAATAGTTGTCGCCCTTCATTTTAGCTGTAGAGTTTTGCTAAGTTAAAAAGGCTTAGAAAAAATTGTAACAGATATTTTTGACCAAAAAACTATTAAAGAAAGGTTTCAATACAAAAGATATGATAATAAGATGAGGTAAGTAATGAGGCACAAATGGAGAGTCATAAATAAATAAAACAAACAAAAAAAGAACATAGTTTAACTGATACTGATTGGGCATTTATTACTTACTTTGTTGTCTAGTATAAGCAAGTAGAGGAAATCCCAAAGAGTGATTGGGCTATATTGAAATAAATTGGATTTTAGACTCATTATTACCTAAAAAGCTCAAAATAATATACAGACATGCTTCCACCTTAAGAGCTAGGCTGGCTCCAAATTTATTAGATCCCCCTAGTAGGGAAAGAACTTCTGTTTATTTTTCTCCATAATTCACATAAAATGCACAATACATCTACGTTCTATTAGCTGGATTCACGTAGAGGTGCCTCATATACGCTACTCCGCCATAAGTTAGAGAGACAAGTGCTGTATTCACAAAGCACTTGCGTCCTAAGTTACGGCGGCGTAGCGTAAATGTGCCGGCCTAAGCGCGCCAATTCAAATTGTGAAGAGGTGGGCGTGTTTTATGCTAATGAATCGTGACCCGACGTGATTGATGTTTTGAACGAACGGCGCATGCGCCGTCCGTGGACATATCCCAGTGCGCATGCTCCAAATTACGCCGCAAAGACTTATTGGTTTAGACGTGAACGTAAATTACGCCCAGCCCCATTCACCGACGACTTACGCAAACGACGTAAAAATAAAAAAAATTGACGCGGTTCCGACGTCCATACTTAACATTGGCTGCGCCATCTTTTTGGTGGAATATCTTTAGGCCTGAAAACGCCTTGCGTAAAACGGCGTATCTTTACTGCGACGGGCAAGCGTACGTTCGTGAATAGGCGTATCTCGCTGATTTACGCATTCTAGGCGTAAATCAGCGTACACGCCCCTAGCGGCCGGCCTAAATAGACAGCTAAGATACGACGGCGCCGGTGGTCGTATCTTAGCTAGATTTAAGTGTATCTCAATTTGAGAATACACTTAAATATACGACGGCGCAGATTCAGTTACGACGGCGTATCTACTGATACTGATACTCCTAATTTATGTGTCACTGTTCATTTTTATAAAATACATATTTTCTTGTAAATGTTTTTACAACACTGCTAACAAGATTTTAGTAAACAGTGCTGCACAAAGGTCAAAATTAGAATCGTTCCATTAAAAAAATTGCACTTACTGTAATTCATCATGCAATTTACCTGTGTTTTAAATGTACAATAAAAAGCATGAAAACAAATGTTACATTTGCAAAAATAAACATTACTGAAAAGCATTATTTTATTATTATTATTTTTTTTTTTGCATGAAATGATCATTTAACTGTGGAACACAAATTCATAACATCATAGAAATGGTCATTTAATTGTGGAACACATAATCATAACATCATTAGATGTTCTTAGTTTTTACAGCTGTATTCCATAGAGTTGCCATCTCATTGTAAATATTACAAATTGTTAATGAAAATGTAAGCCTTTCATTAAAAGTGACCTATGCCTTTAGCCAGAGCCGATCCTAGACAGGGTGCACAGGGTGCATTGCACCCAGGCGCCTGCAGAGGTGGGGGCGCCGAACATCTAACAGACTCTCTAACAGAAGCCCTCTCTGTGTCCATCACAGAGGCCCCCCTTCAGGTCCCAATAAAGTACTCTGCTTCTCTTCCTGTATTTTGTTTATTGTTAAGAGATCATGTAAGGATCCCAGGTTAATAAAGACTTTGTGGGGGAGCATCTCTGTGGTTGAGTCATTGCCATAGAAATATTTGTAAAGGGGAGGAGTTAGTAAAATGATGACGCCCATGTGGGGGCGCCAGAAATATTTCTGCACCCAGGCGCTTGTGACCCTAGGATCGGCCCTGCCTTTAGCTATGCAGGGTAAGGCAATAGGGTCACTTGGCTACCCTGTTCTCCAGCCACAAGTATTCATCCTTCCTTGTTTCCCCACCGCTTTGGTTAGCCAATAGAAGTGAAGAAAAATAACGGGCACTTCCAGGAAAGGGTGATTATGTCACTCAACCTCCTTTACCATGTGCTGATGTGATGGGTCCAGTGCTGTCACGTGGAACCTTAGACAAGGTATTCTTTGCAGGTCGTGGCAGCTGAACAAAGTGGCATGGGAGTAAGGAAAGGTGAGTTTTTCCTGCTTCAGAGTGTGGAAGCTAAGTGAACCTTTTACTATTCCCTGCAGGGACAATTAAAGGATTCATTTTAATAACCTGTTATATAAATGGAGCACTCTTATACCACGTACACACAACCGTTTTTCATGACGAGAAAAATGCAATTTTTTTAATTGGTCGTGAAAAGCGATCGTGTGTAGGCTCCAGAGCATTTTTCTCAACGAGAAAAATGGCCGTTTAACATTTAGAACCTGCTCTATTTTTTCTCGCCGTTTGTCACGTCGTCGCTTTGCTCGTCGTGAAAAACGGTCGTGTTTGTACGCTTTAACGAGGGGGAAAAAAACGAGCATGCTCAGAAGCAAGTTAGGCAACGGGGAAATTAGCATAAGCAGCCCAAAGGGTGGCGCCATTCGAATGGAACTTACCCTTTATAGTGCCGTCACACGTGTTGTACGTCACCGCGCTTTGCTCGAGCATTTTTTATCATGATCGTGTGTATGCAAGGCAGGCTTGAGAGGAATCACGTCGAGAAAAACATAATTTTTTTCCATGACATTAATAAAGCTTGTGTGTATGCGTCATTCGTATAATCATTTGAAATCTTGTGAACTTTTTGAATACTGCAACTCCAGTCGTCACACATGACATCTACTAGAACTATTCGTCACCACAAATAAAGTCAAATCCTTAGTGCTGTGTCTTCTTGCATTATGGTAATTATCCTTTATAGTTTCTGGTTTGCATTTGCTTATGTTGCCAGATGTCTCCCTTCAATGAGGTACTAATGACATTTTTAGTTAACCTTCATATAGTCTACACAAGTTCAAATATTATGTAGGACTCTTTCTCTTTGGTAGTTTAGGATGACCCCTTGGATGATGTGGCAGTCTACATTTTAAAGTGTAAACAAACCTTCCTCGTTCTTCTCTGTGGCTCGTCACTGATCATCTGTTCCCTGTCATAGGGAACGACGATCAGTGATGTCATGCATCCAGACACACCCCCCTACAGTTAGAAAAAACACATTAGGCCACACTTAACCCTTTAGCACCCCCTAGTGGTTAACCCCTACACTGCCATTGTCATTTTCACAGTAATCAGTGCATTTTTATAGAACTTTTCGCTGTGAAAATTACAATGGTCCCAAAAATGTGTCAAAAGTGTCCGCCAAAATGTCGTAGTCACGAAAAAAATCGCTGATCGCCGCTATAAGTAGTAAAAAAAAAACACCACACTTACACGCACTCGAAATTGGGTTAACATGCACGCACGTTGACCACGTGGTCTCTAAAAAAGAGAGGCGAAGGACTAATGGGGCTGGTTGAGCGGGCAAATCCTCTCACTCCCTTATAGGGAGTCCCTCTGCCCCGTTGGGCTTCAAAGCGGAGCAGGTAGGGTGGGCTGTGTGGGAGGACCCCCTCACGCACCCGCCATTGCCACCTGGGGCATGGAGAAAGGTGGCAGATTGCCTCTGGGGGAGGCCTGCCTACTCCCAACTCCTGCAGTCCGGCTCCTCTCTCGAGTACATGCACAAAATATATATTTATTTGAGTGTATTTATTAAACTGGTCTTACGTTTTTACACTATTGTGCACCTTTCCTTTTTTTGCATTGCTACTTGGAACATCCGTTTAAATTTGGAATTCATTTATTGGTGACACCGTGGAGATATTCTTATTTCAAGCGCGTTAGCCAAACACGAGAGTGGGAGGCATAGCATTGTGGTGAGTGTCCACTGTGAGGGGGGATTGGAGCACTGAACACTGAGGTGTGGTGGAAGTTCTGGAGAAGTGGATTAATCACACTGAAGTTACATGAACTGTTTTCCTTATACTTCACATCTTTTATGTTACAACACGGACTTTTTTTCACTATTATTTTTCACCTAATATTATTATTATTGTATAATAATTTTGTTGCATGGTTTCAATGTATGAGTTCAATCACTTTAATTGTGTTATCACATTGTACACTTGCATATTTTTAGTTTTTGAATATTTATTTATTCTCACAGCGCTGTGATTTTATATTGGCACTTGATGTATACAATATATTCTCTTAGTTTTTCACATATTATTTATTTAAACAGCAGCTAGGCACTTTGAATTCTTTTCCATATTGGCGCAGTAGTGGGTTATCAGTCGGGCGCTTTTGTGATATCCCAATTACTACAAAATACACACTTATATATAAAAAAAAAACTAAAAAACTAAAAAAAAAAAAAATAAGTAGTAAAAAAAAAAATATTAATAAAAATGCAATAAAACTATCCCCTATTTTGTAAGGCATCGTACACACGACGAAACTGCTTCTTGCCGAGATTCCCGTTCGTGTGCACGAGGCATTCATGTTTCTCGTCTGGAAATCTGGCCAGAATCTCGACGAGAAAAAAGAGAACCTGCTCTCCCCACTGAAGAGCTGATTTATAATTGTTCTTTTTGCAAGTTTTGTGCACGAAACAAACTTCACAGGAGCTCCCCACTCTCCCCACCCCTAACCCCTTTGTACTTTTTTCTTAACCTGAGAGGTTCAAATCTTATCTCGTCGAGATTCTTGTCGGCCTGTTTCCCGACGAGAAACCTGAGAGTGTGTATACTTACCTGTCGCAGTGGAAACCCGTGCATGCTGGAAATAACTTTGACGCATGCGCGGTAGTTTCCACGGCATAGGTAGGGTTAAGCAAGATGGCGGCGACGGCATCGAATGTGACGAGCGCATGCTCGTCATACGCGATGACGTCACTGCATTCTTTCCTTTCAAGAGAACGGCGGTTCTTTTGAAATGAAAGTCAGTACACTCCAGGGCAAGAGTTGCTTGCCAAGAATCTTGTCAGGGAAAAAGGACGGGTTTTTTCTGACGAGATTCTCGGACGTGTGTACGAGGCCTCAACGCTATAAATTTTGCGCAAACCAATCAATAAGCGCTTATTGCGATTTTTTTACCAAAAATATGTAGAAGAATACATCGGCCTAAACTGAGGGGAAAAAAAATTATATCTTTTTTGGGGATATTTATTATAGCAAAAAGTAAAAAACATTGAATTTTTTTCAAAATTGTCACGCAAAAAATAAAAACCGCAGAGGTAATCAAATACCACCAAAAGAAAGCTCTATTTGTGGGAAAAAAAGGACCCCAATTTTGTTTGGGAGCCACATCGCACGATGGGTCCTTAACCTGCATATTGGTCCGGGTCTTAACCAGTTAATAGCAGCCAACCAGATTGCAATGACTATATGAGAGTAGTCAGTTGGCAATGATCAATCTCCCTCTTTTTCAAAGCAGATATTAAGCACTTGACCCTATACGAGTAGTCTGAGCTACCTAAGGTAAAGTGATTTTAAAGGTTTTTTTTTTGTTTTGTTTTTTAATAACAAACATATCATACTTACCTGCTCTGTGCAGTGGTCTTGCACAGAGCAGCCCAGATTCTCTTCTTCTCAGGTCCACTGTTGGTGCTCCTGGCTCCTCCCCCTTGTCTAGTGCCCCCAACAGCAAGCCGCTTGCTATTGGGCACTGGTGCTTGCTCGCTCCCTAGCCACACTCTCTTTACTGGCTCACTGGTTGTGATTGACAGAAGTTGGAGCCAATGACTCCTGCAGCTGTGTCTCAGCCAATGAGGAGAGAGAGACCCGGGACAGTTGAGGTTCCCGTCCACATCACTGGCTCATGAGGGGTGAGTATTAAGAGGGCTGTGGGGGGGAGCAGCACAAAGAAGTTTTGAATGCATAAAGGTAAAACACCTTCAGCCTTTACAATCACTTTAATGAGCATTGAGAACTTCTTGCAATGCCCCACAGCAGCAGATTCACCCAAACTCTGCAGGACTTTCTTCAGCACAGAAGACTCCTCCAAAGGTGCTCCACACAAGCAGCCATCTCCCTGCCCTGCCTCTCCTAGATGCACTTTCCAGCAAGCAGATAAAATGTCCTAGGCCTTAAACACAGGCCCCTATGCATAAAACCCTAATCGGAGAAGTCCATGCTACATGCCTTCTCCAGTCTGGTACTTGTCCTTGCAACCTTCATCAATCAATAAACTCTTATGCCGCGTACACACGACCATTTTTCGGGCTCTAAAAAATGAATTTTTTTTTAATGTCATTAAAAACGACCGTGTGTGGGCTTCAGAGCATTTTTCGGGTTCTAAAAAAACGGGCACATTTTTTTTCAAACATGCTCTAATTTTTCACTACGTTTTTAACGTTGTCGTTTTTCAGATTGTAAAAAATGGTCATGTGTGGGCTTTAACGACGTGAAAAATCTGCGCATGCTCAGAAGCAAGTTATGAGACGGGAGCGCTCGTTCTGGTAAAACTACCGTTCGTAATGGAGTAAGCATATTCATCACGCTGTAACAGACAGAAAAGCGCGAATCCTCTTTTACTAACACAAAATCAGCTAAAGCAGCCCAAAGGGTGGCGCCATCCGAATGGAACTTCCCCTTTATAGTGCCGTTGTACGTGTTGTACGTCACCGTGCTTTGCTCGAGCATTTTTTTTCATGATCGTTTGTAGGCAAGGCTGTTTTAATGATCGGGTTGAAAAAAACTTTTTACTAGATCCTTAAAAACGTAATTTTTTAGAACCTGAAAAACGGTTGCGTATACGCGGCATAATACATTAGACCTCTATATTGTTTGACTAAAACTTTAAAGTGATAATGTATTCATTTCACTTTTTAGCCAATGAAAATATGATGTATGTAGCTCCTGTGAAGTTTGTTTTGTGCACAAAACTTGCAAAAAGAACAATTATAAATCAGCTCTTCAGTCAAAGAAAAATCTGTTGAATTAACTGCTGATATCTTTCAGCAGACTTAACAGCATTTGTCATGGAAGAAATTGAGGTCAATCAGCTGTCACTGAAATAATGTTTCTCAAACAATCCTTTAACATTTATCTGAAACAATGTTAATAACTTTTGACTTTTCTGAGTATTCAGTTTTTTTTTTTTTTGATATGCTGATAGGATAAATAATGGATGCCCACATTGTTCTGTCATAGGGGCAGTTGTGTATTTAGGTTTTGTGATGCCCTAGGCCTGATTAAACTTGTGCGCCCCCTAATTTAAATATGATCCACCGATTCCTGTCAAGGCCACACCCCTTTCTGTTTAAAGCGGAGGTTCACCCATAGAGAACACATTTTCCCCTTAGCTTCATGCTCGTTTTGTCTAGGGGAATCGGCTAGTTGTTTTAAAATATGACCTGTACTTACCGTTTACGAGATGCATCTTCTCCGCCGCTTCCGGGTATGGGCTGCGGGACTGGGCGTTCCTTCTTGATTGACAGTCTTCCGAGAGGCTTCCGACGGTCGCATCCATCGCGTCACGATTTTCCGAAAGAAGCCGAACGTCGGTGCGCAGGCGCAGTATAGAGCTGCACCAACGTTCGGCTTCTTTCGGCTACGAGTGACGCGATGGATGCGACCGTCGGAAGCCTCTCGGAAGACTGTCAATCAAGAAGGAACGCCCGCTCCCGAAGACCCATACCCGGAAGCCGACGGAGAAGATGCATCTCGAAAACGGTAAGTACGGCTCATATTTTAAAACAAATAGCCGATTCCCCTAGACAAAACGAGCATGAAGCTAAGGGGAAAAGAGAAAAAAAAACACAAATGGGTGAACTCCTGCTTTAAGACCCGCTCTGAACTAGTGGGGACCTGGGGGGGGGGGGGCAATGGATTCCCTTAATGTGCATAGATTTCCTCTCACTTCCTGCTTGGCTATGGGGCAGGAAGTGAAGGGAAATCTCTGCAATGGGACAGGGATGGTAGAAAATAAACTGACAGGGGCTATAACCCTCCCTCACTCTATCCAAAATGAAAAAAAAAAAGTGTTGCCTATAGTTGTACTTTAATCACAAATTTCTGATAATTTTATGGTGAGGACTAAGAAGATATAACCATGCCAATGGTGCAGCAGAAAACATATAGCACAGTGAGGAAGGTTTGTGGTCCAGGATGATAGGACAGTCAAAATTAGAAGCAGCCCGCCACAGTTAAGGAATGCCGGCTGCCCGCATACTGGAAGCAGTGCAGCCGGTTTATGGGGGCGCTAGACTAATTTGCCTGTCAGCCCAGTTAGCCCCATAAGACTGAAGTTACACTAACAGTGTAGCGCAAGCTGGCGGCGACTCTTTCCGTGCTGCCGCCCTGCAAAGTGCTGCCTTGTTGGCCTAGGCCAGGATACAGCATTGCATAGGGGGTTTACTATCATGACAAATTCCTTTAAAAAAGGATAGCAGCTGTCTCAATTACAGTCCACTAAGCACTGTATGCTCATGAAGATGGCAGCTGCTACATTAGGCTTGTGTGACAGGTTCAGTTCATGGCTCTCAGTCCCCGTACACACGACGGAGTTTCTCGGCAGAATTCAGCCAGAAACTCGATCGGAGCTGAATTCTGCAGAGAAACCCGGCCGTGTGTACACTTTCGGCCGAGGAAGCCGACGAGTTCCTCGTCGAGCCAAATAGAGAACTTGTTCTCTATTTCCTCGTTGTTCAATGAGGAAAGTTGGCTCGCCGAGATCCTCGGCGGCTCCACACAGAACTCGACGAGCAAAACGATGAGTTTTGCCCGTCGAGTTTCTCGGACGTGTGTACGGGCCTAACAGTCAAATATGTGGAAGAATAAAAAAATCGAGGAGATCACGCCTTCTGCAAATATCATAGCTGTGAGCATTGGGGGGTGTGCATAGACACAGCATGGTTTCCAGTGACTCCCGATGACTGGTTGGCTTTAATCACTTCAGCTTCTGGACCAGAGCAATTTGTACATTACTAATATGGTCCTGTTTGTTTGGCCTTAAGTATGTCGTTACTTATGATAACAAAGTAATAAATACATTGACTTGTTGGGGGAAAAATGTTTTTCAAAAATGATTTAATTTCTATGGACTGATTTATAAACAAAGACATAAACAAGAATAAAAACATGTTTATTTATTTTTTCATTTTTCCCCAGTGTTACATTGTAGTGTGGTTTGGTGACTTTGTTTACAGGCATCACATCGCTGAATAGATATTTAACGGGATATTTTGAGGGATTTTAGCCGTGCCAAAAAAATAAAACAAGAAAATATATTATATTTCATTTTTTTTTTACATTTTATTGGTACATCAATTAAAAGTTTAGACACATTAAAATCCAGCAACTTGTCTTTTACATGGTCATAAAGGGTCTATTCACAGACATTTGGTGATGTGGTATCTGTTTCACTACTTGGGGCTTCTTCAGGGGGTTCGAAAACCACTCTTAAAGGAACACTAAAGGTTCGTTTTTTATTAGATCAATTGATTGCTGTAAGCTAGAGCATTTACATATCACTTACCTCGTTTTTCCTTTTGACCTCCAAAATACAGTAATCCAGGTTTGATAATGCCATTTCCTGTCTCTCCTCTTATTGCTTTCCACCAGCATCTGAGCTGTTTTGCATGGTGGAAAGCAGAATGTGCTCACCCCCTCCCTATGACTACAGCCCTGTGTGAAGATGCTCTCTTATCCCTCACAGGCATGGAGGCTAAGCCTAATGGGAACTGTAGTTCCCATTAGGCCATGATGTAGCAAGAATGAATGCGCACCGCAAACCAGGAAGTCAGTGAGAATAACGATTCAGGAGTGACAGAGGTGAATAAAACAGCTCGATTTCAACAGTATCAAACTAGTTATAATGCAAAACATTACTTTTTACTTTATCAGCTACTGTCAGACTTTAATTTAAGAGGAAAATATTTTTGTCTTTACAACCCCTTTAATGTAATTGCTTTATCAAAAAACAAAACAATCCATGATAGATTACAAATATTACATACATAGAAAAAAATCCTATTTAACCACTTTACGCAAAACGACGTACCAGTACGTCGGTAATTTGAAGATTATGCAACTGTATACCACAGTTACAGGGGGGTTAGTTCCCAATACGCCTCAAATTACCCTGCTCTCCATTTTACCAGGATCATAAAAAACGTTAGACATTGGTTGACAGTGGCAAGATTGGTCATTCTGCGGCATCAGCGGTCAATACAATCCCCATCGGCGAATGAATGGGCTATAGAAATGGACTACATTGAGAGGATAGAGAACCTCTTAACACATGATTTTGATACATACATATGAAAAATGCCGCCAGTTATGGGCCCCCTGGAGGGTGTAAAGGGAATCAACAAGAAACAAGAAGGCTTTAAAGCGGAAGTAAACCCATCTATTTGATAGTTTAAAAAAACTGTTAACATTCCCGGCATGCCGGAAATGCTAGATGTCAAATTTGCTTGTGCTCTCAACCAAACTGTCAAACCATCCAATGGCTGGTTTCATAACTGATCACATGTGCAGCATCGTGGCAGTTGCAGATTAAACAGAGGCCAAGATGGCAGCTTCCTTGGCTGAAAACAATAGGAGGGTTTACTTCCACTTTAAGGGAAATAGAGTAAGAACTTTGAATGTGATAAGTAAGGTTTTAATACAGGGCGTCCATCTGTTGCCTTTCTTCATATATATATATATATATATATATATATATATATATATATATATATATATATATGATTTTTTTTTTGATGTGTGTATTGTTTTGTAATATGTTTGATGGTATGATTATTACAATTTTCAATAAACTTAGATTAAAATAAAGAAAAGTGTATTTTTCCAAAAAAGACCACTGCGCAAATACAGTGTGACAGAAAGTAATGCAACGACTGCCATTTTATTCTCTAGGGTGTTAGAAAAATATATATGATGTTTAAGGGTTCCATGTAATTTTCTAGCAAAAAAAAAAATATTTTAACTTGTAAACAACAAGTGTATAAAAGAGTTTTAGTCCTTAAAGCAGAGTTCCACCCATTTAAAAGTCAGCAACTACAAAAAGCATAGCTTCTGACACTTACCTGTCCCACGGTCCAACGATGTGGGCTCACAAAGTCTCGCTCCTCTCCCCCTCCTCTCTACGGCACCGACATTCTAACTGTGGGCACCTGGCTGTGGCTTTACAGTCGGGCGTGTACACCGCATGTGCGAGCCACTCTGTACACTGTGAAATGGCTGGGCAATCTTCTGGGACCTGTGGCATGTCCCAGAAGATTGCAGGGAGGGGGGGAGAGGTGAACTTCCTTCCGGCGCCGAGCTCGGGGAGGAAATGGGAGCTGGGTACCCATAAAAACTGTGTATCCGCTCCTCCCCCAAAAAAATGACATGCCAAATGTGGCATGTCAGGGGGTCACCATCATTTAAAGCAGAGGTTCTATTTTTTGGTGTAAACATTTTGACCAGCCGATTTTTTGAGTTTTGTGTGACATTTTGCTTTTTTGTCCTCCTTTTTTTGTTTTGTTCCAATACACACAAAAGGAACAAACGTGTTTATAGCAAAACATGTGTTACTGCAATACTTTTCTGTGAGAAATACTTGATTTTCTGGAAAAATTTCTGGTTTGCCAACAATTTCGGCCGTGACTGTATATAAAATAATATGCAAAGTGGTTGGAGGGAAGCTTCAAAGTGGCAAAGATTTTTTTACAAATTATGTGAGCAGACTTCAGTTCCTACTAGCTTATGAGCATACTCACACAATACGCTATGTGAGTTTAATCTCTTCGTGCTCTGCTGATTTTATCATCCAATCATGTGCAAGCTAAAATGCTATTTTTTATTTTCCTTGCATGTCCCCCTCGGATCTACAGCGACTGCACTTCCAAGTGCACTTTCAGTGCATTTTCAAGTGCACTTTCCACTTGTAGTTTGCACTTGTAGTGCGAAGTGGATTTACCTTTTGTAAATAACCCCCCAAAGTGTGCAATGTGCACTATCAAATATTCAGCTCTTTAGCATGTCCCATCATTCAATATTAATCTAATTTTAAATGGGCTTTAACCACTTGCTGACCGCGCTATAGCAAAAATACTGCTACAGCGCGGTCGAGTTGTTGTGACACGACGTCCCTGGGACGTCCTCGTGCACTTCCTCGTTTGCGCGCCCCCTGAGACGCGCTCGCGGAAGTGTCCGTGCTCGCCGGGTCCAGGGGACCCGACGCAACACGGATCACGGTGAAGAGCCAATGATAGCGGCTCTTCACCACCTGAGAGAAAGGTAAAGGTAAAGGGAAAGGTAAACAAAAAAAAAAAAGGTCATCCTGAGGTCTTCTCTTCTCTCCTCACACCGATACAGCGTGTGAGGAGAGAAGTGATTTTTAAAGTGAGTGCCATCTACATTGTGCCCAGCAGTGCCACACAGTGCCACTACACTATCCATCAGTGCCCCTACAGTCCCAATCTGTGCCACCAGTGCCACTACAATCCCCACCAGTGCCCCTAAAGTCCCCATCTGTGCCACCAGTGCCACTACAGTCCCCACCAGTGCCACTACAGTCCCCACCAGTGCCACCTCTGCCACTTCAGTGCCCATTGGTGCTGCTAGTGTCTGTCAGTGCCGCACCAGTGCCACTACAGTACTTATCAGTGCCGCCAGTGCTCCATCAGTGCCACTACCGTGCCCAGTGCCACTACAGTGCCAATGTCCCATTTTTTTTTATTTGTTTTTACCAAAAATATGTAGCAGTATACATTTTAGGCCAAATTTATGAGGAAAAATTACTTTTTTTGCAAAATGTTATGATAGAAATGAAGAAAAATTCATTTTTTTACTAAATTTTCGTTCTTTTTTCATTTATAGCAAAAAAAATAAAAACCGCAGAGGTGATCAAATACCACCAAAAGAAAGCTCTATTTGTGGGGAAAAAAAGGCCAAAAATTTCATTTGGTTACAGTGTTGTATGACTGAGTTATTGTCATTCAAAATGTGAGAGCACCGAAAGCTGAAAATTGGTCTGGTCAGGAAGGGTGTTTAAGTGCCCAGTGGTCAAGTGGTTAATCTCTAATGATCACCTACAATAATTATTATAAGTAAATAAAGTTTGATTGGAGAACAATCTCATATAGGAGCAAGGAGAGTATTATTGCTGCATAATATACAGTGATGAAAATAAGTATTTGAACACCCTGCTATTTTGCAAGTTCTCCCACTTGGAAATCATGGAGGGGTCTGAAATTGTTATCGTAGGTGCATGTCCACTGTGAGAGACATAATCAAAACAAAAAATCCAGAAATCACAATGTATGATTTTTTTAACTATTTATTTGTATGATACAGCTGCAAATAAGTATTTGAACACCTGAGAAAATCAATGTTAATATTTGGTACAGTAGCCTTTGTTTGCAATTACAGAGGTCAAACGTTTCTTGTAGTTTTTCACCAGGTTTGCACACACTGGAGGAGGGATTTTGGCCCACTCCTCCACACAGATCTTCTCTAGATCAGTCAGGTTTCTGGGCTGTCGCTGAGAAACACGGAGTTTGAGCTCCCTCCAAAGATTCTCTATTGGGTTTAGGTCTGGAGACTGGCTAGGCCACGCCAGAACCTTGATATGCTTCTTACAGAGCCACTCCTTGGTTATCCTGGCTGTGTGCTTCGGGTCATTGTCATGTTGGAAGACCCAGCC
This sequence comes from Rana temporaria, assembly GCF_905171775.1. Classification (NCBI taxonomy): domain Eukaryota; kingdom Metazoa; phylum Chordata; class Amphibia; order Anura; family Ranidae; genus Rana; species Rana temporaria. The sequence continues at coordinate 349,402,288 of NC_053489.1, read as the reverse complement.
TCGACCCATCTTCAAAGCTCTAACTGAGGGAAGGAGGTTGTTGCCCAAAATCTCGCAATACATGGCCCCGGTCATCCTCTCCTTAATACAGTGCAGTCGCCCTGTACCATGTGCAGAAAAACACCCCCAAAGCATGATGCTACCACCCCCATGCTTCACAGTAGGGATGGTGTTCTTGGGATGGTACTCATCATTCTTCTTCCTCCAAACACGGTTAGTGGAATTATGACCAAAAAGTTATATTTTGGTCTCATCTGACCACATGACTTTCTCCCATGACTCCTCTGGATCATCCAAATGGTCATTGGCAAACTTAAGACGGGCCTTGACATGTGCTGGTTTAAGCAGGGGAACCTTCCGTGCCATGCATGATTTCAAACCATGACGTCTTAGTGTATTACCAACAGTAACCTTGGAAACGGTGGTCCCAGCTCTTTTCAGGTCATTGACCAGCTCCTCCCGTGTAGTCCTGGGCTGATTTCTCACCTTTCTTAGGATCATTGAGACCCCACAAGGTGAGATTTTGCATGGAGCCCCAGTCCGAGGGAGATTGACAGTCATGTTTAGCTTCTTCCATTTTCTAATGATTGCTCCAACAGTGGACCTTTTTTCACCAAGCTGCTTGGCAATTTCCCCGTAGCCCTTTCCAGCCTTGTGGAGGTGTACAATTTTGTCTCTAGTGTCTTTGGACAGCTCTTTGGTCTTGGCCATGTTAGTAGTTGGATTCTTACTGATTGTATGGGGTGGACAGGTGTCTTTATGCAGCTAATGACCTCAAACAGGTGCATCTAATTTAGGATAATAAATGGAGTGGAGGTGGACATTTTAAAGGCAGACTAACATGTCTTTGAGGGTCAGAATTCTAGCTGATAGACAGGTGTTCAAATACTTATTTGCAGCTGTATCATACAAATAAATAGTTAAAAAATCATAAATTGTGATTTCTGGAATTTTTTTTTTTTGATTATGTCTCTCACAGTGGACATGCACCTACGATGACAATTTCAGACCCCTCCATGATTTCCAAGTGGGAGAACTTGCAAAATAGCAGGGTGTTCAAATACTTATTTTCCTCACTGTAGATAGTAAATAAAGTCATAGTTAGAAGCAGTTGCCAACCTACCAGATTGAAATTTACTGACATGACACCCAAAATTTACTTGCACAGCCACGTTTATATTGGCATTTCCAAAAGTTGCAAAATTACAGGTTTAAGTTCAAATCTCAGAATTTAGACTATAAATAAGTACAATTAGCAATATGATTTGAGGGAAATATTAAAGCGAAGGTCCACCCACCCGTGCATAAATTAAAAGCCAGCAGCTACACATACTGTAGCTGCTGACTTTTAATATTAGGACACTTGCCTGTCCTGGAGTCCAGTGATGTCGGCACCGCAGCCAATGTTTCTATCTGCTATCGGGTGCTGCCGGCGGCATTGCCGGTAAAGGAACCCAGCAGTGTAGCATTACGGCTGCACCTTGGTTCCCTACAGCGCATACGCAAGGCACCACTGCACACTCATACTGGCCCGGCAGCGGGGGAAGGAGGAGGGATGCGAGCTGCTGATGTAAATCAGCGCAGGCCGGGACTCCCGGAAGTGGGGACAGGATACCTGTCAAAGACAAGGAGACAAATGAGCAGAAGTTCCACCAAATAGCACTGACAGTCCAGCTTGCCTTGCTCCTTTCCCGCAAACCCGAACACGAGTCTCCAGCTGCTCCAATCGGCTCCCTTCCACCATGGTACCGCCTCTGCCAGACTTGCCTCCCAAACACACTGTAGCAGTCACAGCCTTATTTTTCTTACCGCCAACCTTTTCTTGTTATTGGCATTTTCTGGCAGGAGAAAAAGTGCTTGTTTTTTACTGACTGCCAGTAAAAATGTTGACGGTTGGCAACACTGGTTAGAAGGATCATTAGGCTATTACCATCGCCAGACGTCCACCGGTTTGGCGGACCGCAAACGAGCAAAGTTCGCCACGAAACGACCGCCGGGCGAACCGCCAGGCCATCTCTATTTATGAGGACAAACACATTTATGTTGAATCTAGTTTATTAAAGTTTTTAACGTTAATAGGAGTCAATTGAGTACATATCGAAAATTACAATTGCAAGGGCAATCACACTTAGCTGTGTTCAACTGTTTTACCAAAGTAGTGATTCTATACTTGTCTCTCTGTTGTTATAGAGTGTTAAGCTAGATACACACTCGGCAATTTTCTTTAGACTTTTTCCTTTAGATTTACCAAAAACATATAATATGAGGTCAAACCTCAACAGTTTCAATTTTTATGCAATCAGGCAGACCCTTGTACTACATGGTTTTGGTAAATCTTAAGGAAATCAAACAACAAAAGTTGTATAGTTTGTTTCCAGCTTTATAGAGACTATGGTGTGATGTAGCCATGTTACCTTGATTGAGTCACTTAGACCCCATATACACTATTATATTTTCTGCAGATTTTTGTCTTCAGATTTACCAAAACCATGTAGAGCAAGGGCCTGCCTGATTGCATACAGATTTAAACTCTTAAGCCCTGTACACACGATCGGTTCGTCTGATGGAATCTAATCCGATGGATTTTTTCATCGGATATCCGATGAAGCTGACTTTCATCAGTCTTGCCTACACACCATCGGTTAAAAATCCGATCGTGTTCAAAGCGGTGACGTAAAACACTACGACGTGCTGAGAAAAATGAAGTTCAATTCTTCCGAGTATGCGTCGACTTGATTCTGAGCATGCGTGGATTTTTGACCGATAGATTTCCACACAGACGATCGTTTTTTTATATCGTTTTTTTAACCATAAGAAAAATATAAAACAGGTTCTATTTTTTTCACCGATGGATGAAAACGGTCCATCGGTTTATGTAGTTAAAACCGATCGTGTGTGGGCTCCAGAGCATTTTTCACGATCTAAAACATGGGCATTAAAAATTTCGAATATATTCTATTTTTTTCACAACGTTTTTAAGGTTGTAAAAAATGGCCGCGTGTGGGCTTTTTAACGACGTGAAAAAAACACGCATGCTCAGAAGCAAGTTATGAGACAGGAGCGCTCATTCTGGTAAAACTACCGTTCGTAATGGAGTAAGTACATTTATCACGCAGTAACAGACTGAAAAGCGCGAATCGTCTTTTACTAACACAAAATCAGCTAAAGCAGCCCAAAGGGTGGCACCATCCGCATGGAACTTTCCCTTCATAGTGCCGTTGTACGTTATGTACGTCACCGCGCTTTGTTAGAGCATTTTTTTCCACGATCGTGTGTAGGCAAGGTCGTTTTAATGATCGGGTTGAAAAAAACTTCGTTTTTTCTAGACCCTTAAAAACTTAATTTTTTAGAACCCGAAAAACAGTCAGGTGTACGCGGCATAATAGTGTGTATGGGGTCTTAGACATTGCTGTGAAGAGTCCATGTTTGTGCAGCTTTCATAATCAGATTCTTCAGTGTAATACACATTTTTTTCCCATGCTGAACCTGTTTTGCATTGCTGCTTCTACAGTTTCTCTCTGTCTGATCATTTGGCTGATTACCTATTATGCTAAGTACCGGGTAATTTGTTCTCGGCAGGTCAAAGAAGCATTAGGGGAGAGAAGGTAAGATGATTATATGCTGCTTGGAGCTCGAATCGAAGTAACCTTTTACCATGTATGGAAAAAATCACAGATTTGCTTTAAAAACCAGGACAGACATAGAGAACAAATTATTCTGAGTATCTAAATGAGACGATCTGATTTTCTCGGCAGTAGCACCCTCCACTTTAAAATCTGTAAACAATTTACATTTACAAATCCAATGCGCTCAATAGACGCCAATAGCCTGCTTAATAACTAAAGATAATTATCTTGTTTAGACCGGAGAGGGCTGGTTGCTATGGGGCATTATCCGTTGCATCATCCCTCATTTGGACTGTCTGCCTTAAGCCTCGTACACACCGTTCGATTGTTGTACGACCAAGCGTCTGATTTTTGTCAAAAGCATGTGTGCAGGATTTTGTCTAGCATACCAACTATCCGCAAAGTGGCATTCGACAAACACGAACATAGTGACGTACTATAAGAGTATAAAGAAGAAGTTCATTTCTCAAGCGCCACCCTTTGGGCCCCTTCTGCTAATTTCATGTTAGTAGAAGTTTGGTGAAAGTTGATTCACAATTTTTTGTTAAGTTATTCTTATTTGGATGGCAAATAGCATCTCTAATTTAATTTCTGTTTTTTTTTTTCTGCACAATAAAAAAATTGTGTAGAATAATACTATGTGTTTTTCTTCAAATGACAATTTGGGAGTAGGCAGTTACATTAAAAACAACACAATGGAACATTTACAAGGGACATCAACATAATTGTATCTTTGTTCTTAAAAACTCAGGGATAATAGTGTTGTGGTAACTTCCCCAAAAAATCAAACAACAACCGTAATATTAATATTATTTATATCACTACAAAACAAATGCCTTTTAAAATACATTTGGCATAACTACGTCAGTATCACAAGCAAAGCAGCTTCATTATTATCCCATTAAAGAAGATGAGAATGTGCGCTGCATTTTGACATTTCATCAATTGCCTCGTCGTGAATGTTAATTCTAGATTACGAACGGTAGTTTACAAGACCAAACCCTTCTGGGTCATTCCTTGACTCCGATAATGCGTGTTTTGTACTTTTGACTTTTGTGTGACGATTTCTATACCGACCATCCGAAAATCAGACGTTAAGTTCACATCCAACAAAAATTTTATAGCCTGCACATCCAGCTTTTGTCTGACAAAAAAGTGAAATCAGCTGGCGAATGCACCTTACTAACGATCCGAAAAATTCGCAGACAGCTCGTCTAACAAATTTTTCTATCTAATTTTTATATCGTGTGTACGAGGCTTTAGGGCCTATGTTTAGGGGATTTTGTCTATATGGATGCAAGACCTGCAAGTCAAGTGCACCTCTCAAAGAGCCCACCGCGCGACCCGGTCCGAAGCTCCGTGACCGCGCCCGCAGGACCCGTGGACCCCTTTGCCGCCGGTGTCCTGCGATCGGTCACAGGAGCTGAAGAACGGAGAGAGGTGTGTGTAAACACACCTTCCCCGTCCTTCTCTGTGGCAGTGACACTGATCGCCTGTTCCCTGATATAGGGAACGACGATCAGTGACGTCACGCCTACAGCCACACTCCCTACAGTAAGAATCACTCCTTTAGGGCACACTTAACCCGTTAGCGCCACCTAGTGGTTAACCCCTTCACTGCCATTGTCATTTTCACAGTAATCAGTGCATCTTTATAGCACTTTTCGCTGTGAAAATGACAATGGTCCCAAAAATGTGTCAAAAGTGTCCGATGTGTCCGCCATAATGTCGCAGTCACAAAAAAAATCGATGATCGCCATTACTAGAAAAAAAATATATAAAAAAAAATGCCATAAAACTATCCCCTATTTTGTAAACACTATAACGTTTGCGCAAACCAATCAATAAACACTTATTGCGATTTTTTTTACCAAAAATAAGTAGAAGAATACGTATCGGCCTAAACTGAGGAAAATTTTTTTTTTTTATGTAGCGCCCCCTTACTTTCAGTACGGGCACTACCCTAAAGTTAGTGGGGAATGGGAGAGTTATTTTGCTCCCATTCACAATTGATTAAATTGTGGGCTGCTGTGATTCCAGAACTGTCCTGTAGGTTAGTCTGCGCTCCAGGGATGCAATCCCATCCCTGAGCGACAGTTGGCGCTAGAGGGGTTCTGGCAGAGTTGCTTTTCCCCAGCAGCCAATTAGAGGAGTTTTCCCTCGCGGGGCATGCTGGGGGAGAGTTTATCTGTGGCGGACGCCATTTTGTGTGGTTCTTCCCGCGGGTTCCAGGTTCCAGGTGCGGCATCCACCTTTAGGGTGCGCGCATCCAACGGACCCCGGCGATGGCCTTCCAGGCCGGGTCGCATGCTATGCGGAGCTCCATATTGCAGAGAGGGGCCCCAGTGACTTTCTGGGTCCCCCACTTTACTGAGAAGATCCCAGGCTGGGTGCCGCTCGATTGGGGGGTCGGCTTAAGGAGAACCCGGAGGCAGGTTGTCCAACAGAGCTTGAACGAACCATCGGGGATCTGGTGACTGGAATGCTGACAGGTACTCTTTGCTGTCACCCGGTGACCTATGTTCAATCTACTGGGAGGATTCGCTCAATTCGTCCATTTAGCTCATTCAAGTAGTAGGCCTGTGGCAGAGGCCCTAGAGCCAGGTCTGTGGCAGAGGCCTGTTCCTCCCAGCAACCTAAAGTGACACTTCGGCTGCCAGGCTTGTGGCAGAAGTCTGTCCGGGGGCACTTCACCCACTCTGTCTAGAGTGGCGACGAATGGTGACTACTATTATTGTGCTGCTGAGAGCAGGATTGTTCTCTCTAAATCCAGGCCTGATACCGCAAGTTCTTTATCGCTTCATCAACCTTTTTCCTTCCTGCTGCATGTTGATGTTGGCTATGTTGGGCCTGAAATAAAGCATTTGAAAACTTTCCTTCATGTACTGGACATTCGCTCACTACTTTATTCATCAGCTACACCCCTAGACAACATTGAGGTAACTTAATATGCCGATCCCAACAACAAACCAGCGGCTCCTGCAGGGGTATCGCTACATTTATATATTTTTTGGGGATATTTATTATAGCAAAAAGTGAAAAATATTTAATTTTTTTTCAAAATTGTCGCTCTATTTTTGTTTATAGCGCAAACAACTGCAGAGGTGATCAAATATCACCAAAAGAAAGCTCTATTTGTGGGGAAAAAAGGACGTCAATTTTGTTTGGGTGCCACGTCGCACGATCGCACAATTGTCAGTTAAAGCGAAGCAGTGCGGAATCGCAAAAAAGGGGCAAGGTCCTTAACCTGCATAATGGTCCAGGTCTTAAGTGGTTAAACCAATGCCATTGACACTTGCCTATCTTAAGTTGCCGAAAGAATGGTCAATATTGTTTTTTTTTTTAATCTTTAAGACTTCCTTCACACTTAGACCTCTTTTACATGGCTGTCCTCTGCTCTTTGTCAGCAGGGGATCTGTAAACAGATCTCTTGCTGAGTTGAACCACAATGGAACGAATGGAGGTCTTGTGACACCAGTGTCCATTCTGATTTTTCCTCTATCTCTCATGATGGAAAATATACAGACCCATGCAATCTCAAGCTGCGGGCCCTGAAGAAATGGCATGGGCAGCCGTTTCTTCAGAGCGCATGCGCCGACGACGTAATAGCCAGCGTATACAATAAATACCTCCTAAACAGTGCACGTTTACAGTACCTATTATTACCTAATATTTACAGTACCTATAGGCAGTGTTGTAAGTAACGGCGTTTAAATAAACGCAGTTACGTAACGATCGGCCTCCTGAGGGTAACTAGTAATCTACCAGATTACTTTTACCCTCTCGGCAATGCCGTTCCCATTACATGGGCGGCGTTACCCAGATTACATTGAGCGCACGGGTGGGGGCAGTCCGGGCAGACTCTGGGGTCATGTCTGAGTGATCTCATCATCACGTCTGTGGGATGGAGCTGGCCAGTGGCCTGCCTGTGATGTGATTGGGTCACACAGGCACATGACACACTGCACATCATCTTCTTTTTCTGATTCGTCGCCGGCGGTCATGTTTCGGGACTCGTGACTCGTCGTGGTGGGTGGCGCTGCCGGCGCATGCACACGCTTGGAGTCTCCCGCCCGCGGCTGCCTGCAGTGTCGTGTGTCAGGGAGTCTGGCGCTCAACTCCTCACTCTGAGTCCTCACCGACCTGAGTCACTCACTCTCACTCAGCCGCCGACATCTCCCCCGTCCCCTGCGGAGGCTCCGCTCCACCACCGCCACCGGTCCGGACTCCGGGATACCGAGTCCTGACTCCTGAGTCCTACTCTTGAGAGGCTACTGCTAAAGCGCAAGCAGACAGCAGCACCGACCGACTGTGGCCCCGCAGCCAGGTGAGGAGCCGAGGATCGGATTGGGAGGGGGGGCCGGGGGGGGGGGGGCTTATTGTATCTGAACAGTCCATAAAGGAACCCTAAAGGAACCCTAATTCATGAAAGATACAGGCTAATATTGGTGAATTATCCCCTCAAAAATATTACTTTGCCTAAGGCCTTAGGCCTGGTGTGGCGAAATATGAACTTTGTGCTGCTACTGGCTGAGCTGACTGACTGCTGATATTGCTTGTAAAGCTTAAAAGACTCCAATTATCTGTCTATATAACAGCCTGTTATATATTTATAGACAGATAATTGGAGTCTTTTAAGCTTTACAAGCAATATCAGCAGTCAGTCAGCTCAGCCAGTAGCAGCATAAAGTTCATATTTCGCCACACCAGGCCTAAGGCCTTAGGCAAAGTAATATTTTTGAGGGGATAATTCACCAATATTAGCCTGTATCTTTCATGAATTAGGGTTCCTTTATGGACTGTTCAGATACAATAAGCTCAAGGTTTTAGTCCATACCAAAAAAAAAATCTCAGTTACTTTGCCGAGTAACTAATTACTTTGCCAATGTAGTAACTGAGTCGCTAACTCAATTACTTTTTCGGACAAGTAATTTGTAACTGTAACTAATTACTTATTTAAAGGAAGATGAGCAACACCGCCTATAGGTAAGCCTTATTATAGGCTTACCTATAGGTAAAAACAAAACAGGGGAGTTTTTTTCCCCTTTAATATGTAAGAAATTTACAGATAGAAATATAAATCACTAGTTTAGTATTTTAATAAGTGAGCTAAGAAGCTGCTTTTGCATATTTCTGTGATGGAGAGGATTGGATCTCTCATGGCTGTTCACACTCACTTTGGACATTACTGTCATTCATATTCAGATCACCAACATCAGAAGAAACAGGAGAAATATCTTTTCTTGTCTGATTCATCTTGGACTGTTATACAGGTGTATTATCTTTCCTTTCGGAAGTCTAAATAAAGCCCAAAAACATTTTTCTAGCTTCAAAAAGCTTTTGATCAGACAGCAGGTGCCAAGAAGTATCCTTCTAATAAGATATATGCATGTAGAGAGATTGAGAGAGATTGAGAGAGGGGAAGATGTGTGTTAATTATATATTCCATTTCCAGGCATCACATAGCGATAGACAGAGAAAGGACGCAGTTTCCATTTAGCTATGTCTGGCTGAGAGACAGGGCTCTGCATGTGAGCGGTGAAGGAGGGGGGTCCAGCTACCCATGTATATTTAGAGGGAGAAAAAACAATTTAATATGCATACTATGTGACATCTGGTGCATCACAGTAGGGTTATTGGGAAGCCTTGTAAAATACAGTATTGTCTTCTTAAACAGCAGGTATATACATATCATCACTTCCTCACAAATCAAAAAGAAGGGATAAGGGATTCATTCCTCAGTGAAAGCAAAAGCACACATTATACTGAACAGCCATCCTAAAAAGTAATGCGTGAATCATGATTTGATGATTTGTGCTTAATCCAGTCTTAAATTATTTTCCAAAATCAATTTGAATTGCTCTGTTGTATGCTTGTCAAGGTCACTGCCATGCTTATTCACATTGTCAAGATCGCTGTCTAACCAACAAAGTGGATTTCCTGTCCACAGCTGCAGGCAGTCAGCATAGGTCAGGGGTGTCCAAACTTTTTTTAAAGAGGGACACATTTGATGAAGTGAACATGCTCGAGGGCCGACCATTTTGCCTGACATTCTTTGAACCATTAAAATTTGATCTACGTGTGTTTGCCCAAGCAAGAATTATCTTGAATTATCTTGCCTTCGTAGCTGTGTGTGGTGAAAAGATGAGCTCAGGCGTGTTATTTGGATATACTGTATATATCTCTTTTGTGGCCCCAACAAATCCCAGAGCGCTGCTCAGGACTAAGTTTGAGCTTGGGCGTGTTATTTGGATATACCGTATTTATTAGCGTATAACACACACCATTACCATTGCCATTAAATGCAGCCTCACCATTGCCATGAATGCAGCCTCACCATTGCCATGAATGCAGCCTTACCATTGCAATCAATGCAGCCTTACCATTGCAATCAATGCAGCCTCACATGTGCCATGAATGTATATATATTTTGTGCCCCCCAGGGCACATGTGAGGCTACAATAGCTATATATATCCAAATCCCCAGGGGGGGCATATTAAATCACCAGGGGGGCCGCAATTGGTCCCTGGGCCGGACTTTGGACATGCTTGGCATAGATGATGTGATATTTATGAGCACTCCAATGTATAAAGGTTTGGGCACAAAAACTAGTTAGCAATATAGGAGGATGTAGAAAGATACCAAGGGTAGAGGCCTTGTTGAGGCAAACCAACATTTATATTTTAATGTAGGCAGAGGTGGACAAAATTACAATTTGTGTCTGTTCACACATGAGCATAGCTTGAGTCTTTTGAGTTACAAGCTTAAACAGTAGCTGTGCTACTAAACAGTAAAATCAGTCTGTATATGCAGTAAAGCAGGCTTGTTATACTCACTGTGGAACCTAAGGCGTTAATCCTCTGCATTGTGTAAAAAGGTTGTTTGAGCCGGTCTTCTCTGATCCTCACCTTCTTCCACATGCCCCAATCCATCTCCTGATAGAACATATCCTTGGGGGGCACTCTGCACATGCTCAGTTTGGTGTGTATTGCTAGAGAGTTTATTTTTTGGAGGGTGCATGTGATCTGCACAGGACCAATTAGCACTGTCCAGACCGAGGGTCAGGGGTCATGCAGCCTCATAGGACAGTCATAGGAGAATGAAAACTCCTCCTACAAGCTTTAACCAGTGCACGGCCGGCCATTGATAGGATTAACAAGAGTGCTATATACTGTATTGCCGATGGGAAGAGATATTGAACAGTTTATTCTTACCAAATTAATTGCATTTCCATGTTTTGTGTACTGTGGGAGATCAGATATAGTGAATGCAATGTTCTGGGTTTAGTAACACTTTAGAGAAATAAGTTCACCTTTATTAACATGTTATATGTTACACCCTTTATTAGGATTTAGCATGATATTTCTTGCCAAACATTTTTTATATCTTTATTTGTAAACCCTCACGGTTTTTCACCTTAATGCATTAAAGGGGTTGTAAAGGTTTGTTTTTTATTTTTTAAATAGGTTCGTTTAAGCTAGTGCATTGTTGGTTCACTTACCTTTTCCTTCGATTTCCCTTCTAAATGTTTTTTTTCTTTGTCTGAATTTCTCACTTCTTGTTTCTCCTCAGTAAGCTTGCCCCCATCATTCGAGCTGTGTTTAGTCAGCCAGAACAGCTTACTGAGGAGGAACAGGAAGTGAGAAATTCAGACAAGCTTACTGAGGAGGAACAGGAAGTGAGAAATCCAGACAAAGAAAACAACGGAAAAAAAAACATTTAGAAGGGAAATCGAAGGAAAAGGTAAGTGAACCAACAATGCACTAGCTTAAAGGAACCTGTTTAGAAAATAAAAAACAAACCTTTACAACCCCTTTAATATGAAAAACCTTCCGTACTGCAGCTACCCCCAGAGCCTCCCGATGTGCCAGCGACCAGGACGAGCACAGCAGCACCAGCTGCTGTCTCGGGTTCTCATTGGATAGATTGATAGCAGCGGGAGCCATTGGCACATAATCTGGAGCAGCTGTGCATGGCAACCAATCAGCTTCTAGCTTTAATTTTCAAAGCCTAACTGTACAAGCTAAAGTTGGACGTTGTACTAGGTAAACTCCTGCGCTGTATGGGATATAGGTGAGGGGGAGTGGGCCAGAGAAGGGGCAGTGGGGTGGGTGGGCGTGAATACTGCAGCAAACAACAGGAATGTTGTCCTCTTAAGACAAAAAATGGTAATGTGTAAAATGTGAAAGTGTCTGCGCTGTAAAAAACCTGGAAAGGGGGAGGGAAAAGGGAAGGGGTGAGTGGACAAAAATCCGTGGACCATTGGGATAGTAGGTGTATTGACACAGTGGAAGTGACCCACAATGGAAAATAAAATAGGTGTGGTCTAGCCTAAACTGTGTAACAGAAAACACATAAAAAAAGTCTTCAAAATATCAATGGTATGTGAACAGTTCAAACAGGAAACCTCCTCTCTACTCACATAAAGTTGGACGTTGATTGGTTACTATGCTGCTCCAGATTCTGTCGTTTCCCATTTTTGTAAATCCCCCCCCCCCTCCCCCAACTAATTAAAAATGTCTGTCTAACCCAAAAAGTTTTTTCTTAGCTTTGGATAGAGTGGTGATGGGCTAGAATTACCCTAAAAACGAATAAACCCATCTCATAGAATATGTGGAAAAAACCTGACCTGCAGTTTTGTGGTTTGGAAAATGTGAGACTGAGGCCCCGTACACACGGCTGAGGAACTCGACGTGCCAAGCACGTCGAGTTCCTCGTCGAGTTCTGGGATGAAGCCGCCGAGGAGCTCGGCGGGCCGCCTTCTCCCATAGAACAACGAGAAAATAGAGAACATGTTCTCTATTTTCTCGTCGAGCTCCTCGGCGGCTCCATCGAGCCAAAACTGTACAGACGACAGAGTTTCTCGGCAGAATCCGGGTTTTGACCGAGTTTCTCGGTGAATTCTGCCGAGAAACTCTGTCGTGTGTACGGGGCCTGAGACCTTAAAAAGGTGATTTAAAGAACAGACTGTTAAAAAAGGAAGCAGGGTGAATTAAGGCTTTACATTCTCTCCCTTTGTTTACGAAAGGAAGAAGATAGAGAGGTAGTGATTTGGTTTGTAAGCTCCCCCATAGAGTCATAAATAAGTGTAAAAATGTGTACATTGTGGAGTAGTGGAGGAGAGGTAAAGTGGTTGTAGTTGTGGTAATATTCTCTAGAGGGCACTAGAGCAGTACTGTAAAATGGGTTTCCTAGGAGACTTATGGAAGTTAATCATGCAAAAATGTCATGCCGTTGCATCGTAGAGTGTGATGATGTCACCTAGGTGACGTCATGACTTCAGATGCAAATATATGTCCTGATATGATGACGCAATGACGTAATGATGCAATGACGCAAACATATGTTCTGGCCAATGAATGCGAAGGGGAACCTATTAATGGTTGTTTGGTACATGGTGAAGGCACTTTTGTGATTTTTCCTCAATTTACTGTAGAGCAAATACACTGAGCTCTTTTATTTTGGTGTTCTCCGATAACGTTGCAAAATAGGTGGTGAAACATGTAGTGTTTGGGGAAATATCTTTTGCACCAAACACTTTTGAATATTTATTTTTTATTGGGGATTTGTCAAAGCCCACAGTGAACTCATCGCCATCCATCTCGCTCTGCGAGGAATCATGGGAGGCATCATAAGGCTGGGAGTGGCCGAGATGCTCCTGGGCCTCGTCAGCCAGGGAGCCAGACAGAGTGTTGGACTGGCTCTGCGTGTGGGAGGTGTCTAACTCCTTTAAAGGCTGTTGCACCACAGGCTTGACAAGAGACTCTGGGCCAGATTCACATAGAATTACGTTGCTCCTGGGCAGCGTAACGTATGTGATTTACGTTACACCGCCGCAGGTTTACAGCGTAAGTGCCTGATTCTCAGAACTCTTACCTGTAAACTTGCGGCGGTGTATCGTAAATGCGCTCGGCGCAAGCCGACCCAATTCAAATGGGGCGGGCACCATTTAAATTAGGCGCGTTCCCGCGCCGAACGTACTGCGCATGCTCCGTCGGGTAAATTACCCGACGTGCATTGCGCTAAATGACGTCGCACAAACGTCATTTGTTTTGACGTTAACGTAAATGGCGTCCAGCGCCATTCACGGACGACTTACGCTTACGTGTTGTTTTTTAAATTTCGACGCGGGAACGACGGCCATACTTAACATGGCTTAGGACAACTAGGGCTCGGCCCTAATTTTACGCGGCGTAACTCGACGGAAACGACGTAAAGTTAGATCGACGGCAGCGCGGACGTTCGGGGATCGCCGTAACTAGTCATTTGCATATTCTACGCCGACCGCAATGGCCTCGCCACCTAGCGGCCGGCCTAGAATTACATCCTTAAGATCCGACAGTGTAATTCAATTACACCTGTCGGATCTTAGGGCTAGCTATGCGTAACTGATTCTATGAATCAGCCGCATAGTTAGGACGGCCCTAACACAGAGATACAACGGCGTATCAGGAGATACGCCGTCGTATCTCTTTTGTGAATCTGGCCCTCTATGTGTTGTTTTTCCATCTCTTTTTCACCAACCGCCTGGGTATAACATGGATCCCATAGTTACTGTTATTCATAAAAAAAATCAATAAAAACCTTTTGAACATAAAAAGTAATTTTTGTGACATATGCGATCGCCAGCAATTGGAATTTTGCAGTGGATTAGTGAGAAATATGGACCAGTTTAATCATTACTAGTTGTAAGCATGACAGACATCTGTATGACATTAAAATAACAGAATAGAGCTTGTTTTTGCATCTCTGGAATAACTTGAATTTTAAAATACTTATTTGGTCATTAGCCAATGGTTTAAGAACCCATTACTTACAGCATTAGTGGTCAATTTTGTGATATAGAGAACCTTAAAGTGGTACTCAACTCCACCCCCCCCCCCCACCATCTAATTTTTTCCCCCTTAACTGTAGTGCTGCATTCTCTTTAAAACACAAACTTTCAGTGAGTTCAGTGTTTTCCCACTGCGATTTGCTATTTGGGTCTTGCTAACTTGGTCCTCTGCAGCTGGCCACCTCCTCCATGTAAAGACCGTCAGTTACCATTGATATGCTGTTTAAGACCCGCTCTGAAATTTTTGAGTGGGGACACTAGGGGTGTGGCCTTGACAGGAAGGGGTGGGTCATATTTAAATTAGGGCAGCACAAAACCTAAATACACCACTAGTCCAAGCCCCTGCTGTATTCCTCTGGTCAGCTTCACCTTGGATGGCTGACTTTAAGAGCTCATCTTGCTCATCATAAATGGCAAAAACAAAGAACAAAGCCACACTTTCATAAAGTCTCAGTATGAAACTTAATCAAATATGTTTTGGCTTCTAAAATAGTCCCTGTTTGAAGCCACAGTGCTTTGGCCTTATTCATCCCAAATGTCCCTTTCTGTAGAGGAACCTGTACGAATGAGCCCAATTGGGGTGAAAGACTTCAGAGGGCGTGGCTTAGGTCAGAGACTATTTTGGAAGCCAACTGTATTGATTACATTTCATGGTGAGACTTTGTGGAAGAGCCGCTTTTTTCTTTGTTTTTGCCACTCCTGGGAGATGTGATGTGATTCTAGGCTAGAATGGCAGAATAGAGTGGGGCCAAAAAATTATATAAAAGATAGTTAACCACTTAAGGACCGCCTCCTGCACATTTACGTCGGCAGAATGGCACGGCTGGGCACATGCACGTACAGGTACGTCCTGTGCTAGTACCCAGCCGTGGGTTGCGGGCGCGTGCTCCGTGACTGGGACCGCGGGACCCACGGACCCGATCGCTGCTGGAGTCCTGCGTTCGGTCCCCGGAGCTGAAGAACGGGGAGAGGTGTGTGTAAACACAGCTTCCCCGTTCTTCACTGTGGCGGCGGCATCGATCGTGTGATCCCTTTTACAGGGATACACAATCAATGACATCACACCTACAGCCACACCCCCCTACAGTTGTAAACACACATGAGGTCACACATAACCCCATCAGCGCCCCCCGTGGTTAACTCCCAAACTGCAACTGTCATTTTCACAGTAAACAATGCATTTTAAATGCATTTTTTGCTGTGAAAATGACAATGGTCCCAAAAATGTGTCAAAATTGTCCAAAGTGTCCGCCATAATGTCGCAGTCCTGAAAAAAAACGCTGATCGCCGCCATTAGTAGTAAAAAAAATATTTTTTTATAAAAATTTAATAAAACTATCCCCTATTTTGTAAACGCTATAAATTGTGTGCAAACAACCAATAAACGCTTATTGCGATTTTTTTTTACCAAAAATAGGTAGAAGAATACGTATCGGCCTAAACTGAGGAAAAAATATGTTTTTTTTTTATATATTTTTGGGGGATATTTATTATAGCAAAAAGTAAAAAATATTGAATTTTTTTCAAAATTGTCACTCTATTTTTGTTTATAGCGCAAAAAAAAAAACCGCAGAGGTGATCAAATACCACCAAAAGAAAGCTCTATTTGTGGGGAAAAAAGGACGCCAATTTTGTTTGGGAGCCACGTCGCACAACCGCGCAATTGTTTGTTAAAGCGACACAGTGCCGAATCGCAAAACCTGGCCGGGTCCTTTAGCTGCATTTTGGTCCGGGTCTTAAGTGGTTAAATTAGTCATAGACTGGGGACACATCACATAAGACTGCTAGAAATCACTGGTATTACAACTCTTTTACAAATCACTGCTACCTCTTTTGTGCTTTCTATAGTCCTAGTTTTTTTTTTTTTATTTCTATACGTGAGATACCTTTTCAAGGATCAGAGGGCAAAACATAAACGGAGGATAGAGAACTGACAGCATGGGGAAAAAAAACGAATATCATGTGAAAGGAATAAGCCATTTACCTACTAGAACTCAGTCTAGAGCCCTTTTAACAGGGACTTTTTGATCAAGTCTGCCTGTCCAGTTTTCCAGGTGAACCTGACTGGAAGCTCCATGCAGCCCCATGGACAGTCGGATGTAAACAGACTTGTGTCTGTTTACACCTGACTACTTCTGAGTCCATCCAAAAAAAAAAAACAGCACAGAAAAGGACTACCTCCTTTTTCATTTTTGTTGGTGATTAGAGCAGACTCAGCCCCATGTGAAAGGAGCCTAAAAAATCTGTTTCCTTTATGAGCACCTAACATAAGTAAGAAATACACATACAACTGTTTACAAGCGCACCTAAGGCCACACAATAAGTGCCTCAAGTACCAGGACAATTAAAGTACATTTGAAATTGTCTTTTAATAGGTCATCAGCCTGGCGTCAGTATATTAACTTGTAATATACTGTCACATTTGAAGATTCAGTTTGGTTTCAAACTAGTTTAGATTCTAAACTAGCATTAACCCTATGGCTGCAGTTATGACAGATCTGTTGTGCTGTACTGTAAGCACATTACTGTGTATGTTTTTTGTTTTGCAGCTGTTCACTGAAAATGTACATAATCTTGTCTATCTATTCTGGTAACACTCAACTCTGTTTATTTGGACCTAGCCTTAGATACCCCTGCAGCTCACATAATATGTCAGTAAATCTAAGACACAACAGATACACATTGTTCCTCTTCATCTAACCTTTACACTATAAGAGATGCTCCAAATAACTCTGGGTATCGGTGAGGCAGTTTCCCTGGTAACTCTGTAATTACCACATACAATCACGCAGATGACAATTGCAGTGGCAAGGGAGAGCTCCCTGAGGTGTATTGCTACATCTGTATATTTTTCTGTCATGTTATACTGTACAGACATGCATATGGTGCACATGGTCATATAGATAGGTAGCAGATGTGACAAACAGCCTAATTTGAGAGGATGCTGTGTGTCCCTGAAGTTACAGTTGATTATACAATGTTACAGTGAAAAGACCTCAGCAGGAGAGAAGTATAGAGAAATTAGGTCAGGCCATTAACACGGACATACTGACTTCACAGGGTTTTTTTAAAAAAAAGAAGAAATCTACAATGGAGGTTAATAAGTGTAGCCATAATCACTTGAGTTTAAAGTTAGAAATAATTAGGACGCAAAAAAAGTGTCATCTAAAAACTACAAGTGGTTGGTCATTATGTATGTTTACTAGGGTTTTACTCCTAAGCTACATACTGAATTATGGTCACCTTAGATACATTTGTCCTCTTTTTGCAGAACAGTTCCTTTATTTTGCAAATTGTCTGTCATATACAGTACCTGTACAAGGAGCCTGAGTTTATGAGGGTGGCCTCTTAGACTATGCTTTGACAGGAGCTGCAAGGTAAATGGAAGGGTGCTGGTGCCAGAAAGCTGGAAATGAAGATCTTACCTTGGAAGTGCTAATATCAAAAAAGCCGAAAGACCGCAGAGAGAGCATCCAGAAAATACCAATAGCTAGATTCATGTAGGGTGTCTAACTTGCAGCGGCGTAGCTTAGCATGTTTAGGCTACGCCGCCGTAAGTTAGCGAGGCAAGTACTTGATTCTCAAAGTACTTGCCTGCTAAGTTACGGCGACGTAGCCTAAAGCGGGCGGGCGTAAGGGCGCCGAATTCAAATTTGTCTGAGGGGGCGTGTTTTATGATAATGAGGCTTGACCCTACGTGATTGACATTTTTTTTTAACTGCGCATGCCCCGGGTGCCTACATTTCCCAGTGTGCATTGCGGCTAAGTCCGCCGCATGGGCCTATTGATTTTGACGTGGACGGAAACGACGTAAATCCCTATTCACGGACGACTTACGCAAACAACGTAAAATTTTCGAATTTCGACGCGGGAACGGCGGCCATACTTAACATTACTATTCCATCTATTTGATGGAATAACTTTAGGCGGCCTATCTCTTACGGAAACGGCGTATCTGTACTGCGTCGGCCGGGCGTACGTTCGTGAATAGGCGTATCTAGTGATTTACATATTCTACGCTGACCGCAATGGAAGCGCCACCTAGCGGCCAGCCTAAATATTGCACCCTAAGATAGGACGGGCGCAAGCCGTCGTATCTTAGATAGGTTTAAGTGTATCTCTGTTTGAGAATACACTTAAACCTAGGTCGGCGCAGATTCTGAGTTAGGTCGGCGTATCTACCTAACTCTTACTGAATCTAGCTACAAGTTTAGTAGTGAGCAGAGCCAGGTCACAAGCCGAGTTCAATAACAATCGAGCAAGAAGGCACCAAATTGTGAACAGGATCAAGGTCAGGGACGAGCAGAGGTTGGTAACGTGCTGGCTGAGGTACAGAATTGGTAGGCAATAAATTCGTATTCGTTATGTTCACTAACAGCCAAATTTGAAAGGAAATTCCAATACCTATAATTTAATAGTTTAGTAATAGTTAAGTTATTATTAGTTAGTTATTATTTCAGATTTTTTCATTTCGAGTTTTCGAATTTTCATTCTTTTGAATTTTCGTATTTTAATTCTTATTTTCAAATTTCCAAACTTTCGGATTTCCGAAATTTGTAATTTTTGAATTTGCGAATTTTCGCATATTCCAATATTCGGAAAAATGTGTTAATTCGATATTTACGAATTAAAATATTCGTTGAAATTCATTAAAAAACTAATTCAAAGCGAATTGCACATTTCTATACATAATCCTTATGGCTAGCACAGCCTTTCTGTGGGCTGCCATGATGTTCCTGACATTATCCCATGGGATGTCATACTAGGGGGGGGGGGGCAACATACAAATTACCATGGCTGATGGCACGAAGGAATGCATCACCATTTCTTCCTATTAATAGAATATGTCCTTTAAATTTGGTCAGAATATTGGCAAAGTGCATCACTAATATAAGGAACAATAATATAATGACCCCACCCCATGACGAA
This sequence comes from Rana temporaria, assembly GCF_905171775.1. Classification (NCBI taxonomy): domain Eukaryota; kingdom Metazoa; phylum Chordata; class Amphibia; order Anura; family Ranidae; genus Rana; species Rana temporaria. The sequence continues at coordinate 349,382,898 of NC_053489.1, read as the reverse complement.
GTCAGGAAGAGATGAAACGTACTTTGGGGTGTGACTGTATGGCAACCAGAATCATCACATTAACAGCCCTGTCTTCGACACATGTCAGCTCCCATCAGGCAGGGTGCACAGGCCACCACTGGGTCGCAACCTGCTTTTAGCTCCACCACCTTGTGCAAAATGTGGAGGTAGGGAGCAGATTGTGGGAACTGATGCCTGCCTTTAGAGTGCAGCTTTACCTCATGCCTGCTATTTTTGTTAAAGGATATGTAAATATGAATTTATTGTACATTGTTTATTATTGATTTTGGTTTTTGCTTACTAAGCAGTGAATCCATCACGCTTTCCTTTGAAGAAGCCTATAATGGCGAAACATGTCGGAAGTAGAAGCCTGGTTTTAGATAAATGCTATACACACTTGAGCAATGACACCAAATGGTTGTACTAATGTTTTTAGCTTAATTATGTCTGAATAAGTAAACATTATTGTTTTTAAGATATTTCTTGTACTATTTGATTAACCACTTGCCGACCGCCACACGACTATGTACGTCGACAACATGGCACGGGCAAGCAGATTGGCGTACAGGTACGTCCCTTTAAATCTGCCGCCCAGCGGGTGCGGGCCCACCCGCCGTGTGCCTCGCGAGTGTGGCCGTGGGTCCCGGGAACTCAATGTTTCCGGGAGGCCCGTGATTGCAGTCGGCAAGGGCAGAACAGGGGAATGCCTTTGTAAACAAGGCATTCCCATATTCTGCCTAGTGACACTGTCACTGATGACCGTTCCCCGTGATCGGGAACGGTCATCAGTGACGTGTCATGTGTAGCCACGCCCCCTAACAGTAAGAATCACTCCCTGTCCCTAGGGAACACTTAAGCACATAAAAAAGTCCCATGTTCTTTATTTTTGTTCTGAATTTTAAAATTTTGGGATGTTGGTGCTATGAGTACTGCTAACCTGGTCATGTCCACATAACCTATCGAAATGTAACAGTAGTGTGTTTTTCATGTGACATTAGGTTGTTTTATATACAGTAGTTTCTACTTATTGCACAAATCAGTGCTTGTGTTCTTGTTTGTCATAAATGAGTTAAATCTAATAAAAATGCCCAGCAATAAAACAAAAGCTGTGAAAGGATTATACAGATAAGTGCTTATTTACAGAAGCAGTACAAATATGTGTGAGGTGATTTCACACGCAAGGAGCTTATTCCAGGGGGAGTTTAGTTAGTAGGCACTAAAAAGAAAAAAAAAAAAACACGCTCTGATGTTATACATGTAATTTAAACTCATGACAACTAACGCTGCGAGTCCCAGTAGGTCAGGTCCTCATTGTAATTCCACAATCTAGAATGAATTTGCATAGTATTAAAGCATAAATTATTTCTATTACCTGCAAAAAAATACTGTGATTCTGGAATAATGGAGTATCGAATAAATCGGTCGTGTTCATCTGAGAGGCATAAAAACTATTTTTTTCCTAAATCTGATTTGTTGAATTATGGTATTTGGTTTCAGATAAATAACCTGGGGAAACAATCAGATTATGAGATGCTCGTTAAGTGCAAACCCTGGTGTGTTATTTGACATGTTGAGGCCCACTGACCTGTGTTTGTTCACCTAAGGGCTTTCGATTTCCATATTGCTATTCTGGGTCACAGGGAACTGAGCTCATTTTGAAACCAAAAGGCAAAGCCTAATAAAAGATATATAAAACAAAATGTTTTACCTAGTAACTGATGTCAAATATCTTTTCTGCTTTGCTGCTTCTGTTTCCCAGAGCCGTTCTGTATCCAAGTGCTTTTGTTGAAATGATGGTAGCTTCTAAACTAAGGTGACCAGATTTTTAAAATGAAATCTGGGGACATGTTTTTTTTTTTTACTAGTAATGGCGGCAATCAGTGACTCTCTGTCCGTCACCGCCGCCGACCGCCTCACAGCCTGTCAAGTCTTGCTCTCTGGGCTCCGGCTACTACTGGTGGGGAGCGGAGGAAGATCACTCCACCAGGGAAGGCAGGCGGGTGGTCGGGACTTGAGCCAAGGCAGAAAAACATGCGAGCGGAGCTGAATTGGCATGCGCCCGAAACTGAAGAAATATTCCCTCCGCTCCGACCAGCACGTGATCATCAGAAAGGGGCACAGATAATGGAAAAAAAATACACCCCCACTCCACCGCTCCTACTAGCTTAGGGGGGTGTATTTTTTTTCCATTATCTGTGCCCCTTTCTGATGATCATGTGCTGGTCGGAGCGGAGGGAATATTTCTTCAGTTTCGGGCGCATGCCAATTCAGCTCCGCTCGCATTCAGAATTTTTTTTTTTTATTCTGCACTGACTGTCCTTGAAATTTCCCCAGCCCCTGTTCAAATCCAATCTGGGGACAAAACCGGGGACAGACTTGGTCCGGGGACAGTGTCCTCAATCCGGGGACTGTCCCTGGAAACCGGGCATGTCTGGCCTATTCTAAACTGAAATTTATTTTATACTGCATGTAGTCTGTGAAGCCACGCTTTGCTGCTACTGGCGTTCTTTTTCCAACGGGTGGACATACCGATTGTGCAAACAAAAAAAGGCTCATCAAAGTAGTGGTGTATCTCTGTGAAGGTTCTAGCAGCCAAATGTTAGACCTTATTGTACATAGAGCAGTCCCTGTTTAATGTAGGCAAAAAATGGCTAAAAGAGGCTGAAGGACAGCAGCAAGCAGTATTAGGTTGAATAAAGGTGAAATCAGCAATAACTATGCGTATGATTCTAAAAACCAAAATAAATTGCTGTACCCAATGATAGTCATACTCTGGATGAAAGTCCCCTGAACATTCTATTGTGCTAAGCTTTGAACTGTCATTCTAATGATAAAAAACATGTAGTAATGTAAAAAATGTAATTAAAAGCTTCATACCCTCGAATAACCGAATCCAGAATTTGATTATTCAGCCATGGTCCCTGCTGTGCGTGTGCGTGTTTAGAATGAAACATGAATGTTTGCCCATAGCTGTGCTTAACTTGTAATCTGATTTTTTATTTATACTTACTGTATTTAATATGAATTAAGTGGCACAATGCAATATCATTATACTTTTTAATTACTGACTTCTACAATGTAGGATTCAGGGTGAAGCTCCTATTCACTACCTACCAATGCTTTCCTTTTTCCTTTTCAATATTTTCAATGCTTTTGTCACATAATTATAAAAACGAGTGTAGCTCCCTCTAGTGCAGGGCGTAGGCAACCTCGGCCCTCCAGCTGTTTTGAAACTACAAGTCCCATGAGACATTGGAAGACCCCCAACAATCACAGGCATAACTCTTAAGGCCGCATACACACGGTCGATCCATCCGATGAGAATGGTCTGACGGACCGTTTTCATCGGTTCACCGCTGAAGCGGCCTGATGGTCTGATGTGCGTACACACCATCAGTTCAAAATCCAATCGGGTCAGAACGCGGTGACGTAAAACACACAACGTGCTGAAAAACCAAGTTCAATGCTTCCAAGCATGCGTCGACTTGATTCTGAGCATGCGTGGGTTTTGAACCGATGCTTTTGTATACTAACCATTGGTTTGGACCTATCGGTCAGCGGTCCATCGGTTCGATTTTAAAGCAAGTTCTCTAATTTTTGTCTGAAGGACAAAAGACCCATGGGGCATACACACGGACGGTTTGGACCGATGAAACTGAACTTCGGTCCGTTTTCATCAGTTTGGACCGATGGTGTGTACGCGGCCTTAGAGGCAGGTAGTTTTACCACAGCTGGAGTGCCGAGGTTGCCTACCCCTGCTCTAATGCAGTGTTTCTCAACTCCAGTCCTCGGGGCGCACCAACAGGTCTTGTTTTCAGGCTTTCCATTATTGTGCACAGGTGATTTGATCAGTTTCACTGCCTTAGTAATTACCACAGCAGTTTGATCTGAGGGAAATCCTGAAAACATGACCTGTTGGTGCGCCCCGAGGACTGGAGTTGAGAAACACTGCTCTAATGTATGCTACTAGAGTTGAGAGGAGGTAAAAGCATTTCTGGAGGGAATAAACCTGAGTCACTGAATTGGTTTAGGGTTACAAGAGGCCAGGGCTGGATGGCTCATCCTGGAAGCCCTCTGGTGCCTCCCCTTGGTATCTGGAAGGATGGAGACCCTTCAATAACTAGAGGGCAGGCTGCCTTGAATATTTATGGGCTCTCAGCCAATCTCCAGTGGGCTGGCAGGGAACTGTTTTAGCCCATAAACAGACATGGGCCATGCCAGCACGGGAGTCATGTGGAAGATGGAGATGGAGTGCTGAGGAGAAGTTGTCGGCGGCCCTTGAGGCAAACCCCCTAGTCTGTAGGGAGGGGTGCTCTGCCTTGGGCTGGAGCTCAGGAAAGCTGTCCTGGAAGGATCCCACCATAGGAGGCAATTGGAAGGATTCATGTTGGAAGAGCTCAGGCTGGTGCAGGACCAATACAAGGGGAGAGACTTTCAGCTGTAGCTGTGCTCTCTGAAGACAGCATTGTGCTTAAAGTGGAGTTCCACCCATTTTTTTTATGTTTGTCTGTGCTGCATGCTCTAATCTCATAGTGTTCAGAATGGACAATTTTTATTTAATTTGTTGCTTGTAAATACCTTTATTTTGTAGTCCTTCATTACTTCCTCCTCCTTATTTGCCTAGGCTATTTGCAAGGGTTTCTGGGATAGGCATCATGTTTCCCAGTAGTCCTTGCAAACCTGACTGAAACCTATTACATTGCTTGTGCACTGAGCATGTGCGAGATATGCAAAGCTGAAATCCAGGAAGTCATACAGTCTGGCTTCATGATGTCCACACTTAAGATGGCCACGGTCTATTTCTAGATTATAAACTATCTAAATGCTGTAACAACCTAACAAAACGGACCTTAGTTTACAGACTAACTTTACTAGAATACATTAAGCTTGTGTATTACAGGGGTATTTATATTTAAAAAGTGAAATTGTGGGTGGAACTCCCCTTTAAGTCTTCATCCTTATCCAGGGAAATATCCATGGAAGTGTGACTGTCATGAAGGACTGGGGAAGCACATCAGACTGGAAGGACTGGGGAAGTGTGCCAGTCAGGAGAACTGGAGAAGCAAGCAGGCAGGTGGGCTGGTATTTTCTGCAGCAGTCGAACTGGGCTCAGGATCTACAGGAAGGCAGAAGAAGATGATGCTTACTCCACATTGTGCTATTTAATCCACAATTGGACAGCTCCCAGCCTGTAATGAACAGTCACTTAATTAACACTAAAAGACTGTTAGTTCCCCTGGAGTGATCAGCAGGAGCTGTGTATGTGGACCAAGTTTCTGCAGGAGGAAGGAAAAAGAGGATTTTCAGTGTACATAGTGAGGAAGTTGTTCCCTCTGTTAATAGTGCTGGACATTTCTCAAGTTGGGCATTCCATAATTCCCTACCCCAAGTCATTAACCCCTATTAAAACAACAAAAGCAAGCCAAGGATTGTTTTTTGTTTTGGAATGCATGAAGGAAAATGCTGTTTGCCTGGCCGGGTAGCAGTGGGGAATCCTAACTCAGCAGCTCCTACATGGGGCGTGCTATACTAGTTTTGGTAGCGCCATTTGGATAAAAAGACTAATGTTAAAAAGACGTTGTTAAAAAAATTGCCATTAAACAGTGATCTATCAGTGAAACCTTCTCTGTAAAAAATAGCCAGTGCTGGGTACTAATTTGTACCATTCAGTGCAGGTGAATGGTTTTTACAATTCATCACCATTAGTAATCCATAAGCAAGCAATTATACAAAGGTCGCAGAGCCCCTGCTGTAGAAAAAATAGACATTATAAAAGAAAGAAACAAAAGTAGGTTAAACTAGATAACTGTAGGCAAAAATGCTGAAGGCATATACCAAATGCCCAAACTAGTATAAAAGGCTACCTTTTTCATATCTACTACCCGAACTTGAAGCCCAAGCTTGTTTTTTTAATATGTTTTTAATCCACTTCATCCTACCTTCGGCCTGAAGGTTGTACTTGTTCAGGGTGTTATAAAAGAATATGATGGTAACATACATTTTAACCTGCAAACTGAGGGAATGCTCAGGTTTTATCCCATGTTTTCGCCACATGAACACATTATCAGTCAGCCTCCCATATTGGAGGATGAAAACACCTTCTGAAACATGGGAACAAACTCGCTGCCAGACCTAGTCTGTAACAAGGAACATATGGAAAAACATAAGTAACAGGCTAGGAGGCAAGGGGTGCTATAAAGAGAAAGAAAGGAGGGGGTGGGACCTCACGCTCCAGTTTTCACAATCTAGAATGCAATCTAATCGGGTATAGTCTGGAGGTCATTGGTTGGATATTTGACCCAAGGATCCATTTGACCCAAGTACCATAGAATACATTAAGGTAAAAAAACTTCTACCTTTATAACCACTTTAAACCCTCTGTGTACTGTAGTTAACTTAAAAAAGTGGTTATAGTAATGTAAAATATTACACCAAACACAATGATATTGCAAGGTCCATGAGGCAGATAAGACACAGTAGACCTTCTAAGATAAATGTTCATCAAATATATATCACGTTTTGTCTCTAATAACCCATCATTTAATGACAAGCTGGTTTTCAAGAATGCATTTAAGGTGTGTCTGCTAGGCATTATAAATTCGCTCAGCACATCTACTACACAGTCCTCAGACCTTTACATTGGGTAAGTGTTGTTCTGCAAAACACTGTCTATGGAAGAAAGAGTGCACTTGTTTTACTATCAGAATTATTAAGGAATATTAAGGCCTCTTTCACACTGGGGCAGGACGTGCAGTGGCGGTATAGTGCCGCTAAAAATAGCAGCGATATACCTCTATATACCTCTGCGGTCTCCAATTACTTTCAATGGGAAGGAGCGGTAAACACACCGCTCCTTTCACTGCTCCAAAAATGCTGCTTGCAGGAATTTTCTTTCTCCCGCCAGAGCATCGCCTCAGTGTGAAAGCCCTCTGGCTTTCACATTGAGAATGCAGTTCAGGAGTTTTTCAGGCGGTATTTAGGCGCTATTTTTATCGCTAAACCGCCTTAAAAACTCCTCAGTGTGAAAGGGGCCTAAGAGTCATTTATGAGAACCAGGGACTCTTGCAGCATCAGATTGGACTTAATCTGTAAGTGATACAAACTCTGCACTGTACCAAAGAGAAGGTGGATACTAAGAATGTTTCATTTTTATTTTGCTGTTGCTTACGTCTGTTTTTGTTATGTATTGTAAATATATATTTTCTTTTTATAAAAATAATATTTTAAAACTCTCTAATTATATTTAAAATAAATGATTTTTTCTGAAGAAGCTATCATAGTGTAAACTCTGTTACATTCCTGTCTGGGCATGGCAGCAAGAAATACAGACATTTTTTATAGGTCAGAATTGCAACAGCATATGAAGTGAACTGTGTTTTTTTCTATTAAAAGACACAGTGACAAGTATTGTGTATGCATCTGTGTAAGGTATTAAATGCCCGGTTGAGCTGCCCAAGTGATGGTCATTTTGTCTGCTGGTGCATAGATTTCCATTGAGCTGGAAATTTTTAATGCAGGGTGAGGTTGAGAGTTTCCGTCACAAGGGTGACAAAGTGAAAATTACAACCTGATTCACACCCACATCTGTGTGCAGCATATAATTGTATTATAGATATAGTATGATTATTTTAAAATTAATTGTGGATTTGTATATACGTTTTTATCTATATTATAGTCAGTACTAATTAGTTACACATTTAAAACATTTTGGTGAGGAAAGTATGACATATGGGATATTAATCTTTTGTAATCTTTTATTCAGCCAGCAGATGGAGCTTTAGACTCCTTTTTATATAGTTTCCTCTGTTTCCCTTGTTGTAAAAAGTCTATGCCTAAAGTGGCAGTAAACACTGCTTGCTCACATGTACTTACAGGTAAGCGTATAATAAAGCTTACCTGTAGGTACGAGAAATATCTCCTAAACGTGCTAGAGCCCATGAACCTGAAAGGAAAATCGAGTGAAGATGGAAGCCCTGTAAACAGTGACAGTGCGCTGCTGCAGAGATTGGGGTTATTTATGAAAGGCAAATCCACTTTGCACTACGAGTGCAAACTACGGCCCAGATTCACAAAGGATTTACGACGGCGTATCTCCAGATACGCCGTCGTAAGTCCGAATGTGAGGCGTCGTATGATGGCGCCTGATTCAAAGAATCAGATACGCCAGAATTTGTCCAAGATACGACTGACGCAAGTCTCTTACGCCGTCGTATCTTAGGTGCATATTTACGCTGGCCGCTAGGGGTGCTTCCGTTGTTTTACGTGTCAAATATGCAAATGAGCAAGATACGCTGATTCAGAAACGTACTTGCGCCCGTCGGATTTAGCTACGCAGTTTACGTAAGGCGTATGTTCGGCGTAACTTTACCCCTCATAAAGTAGGGGTAAGTCATGTTAAGGTATGGACGTCGGAAACGTCGGAACAGCGTCGTATTTTACGTCGCTTACCTAAGTCGTACGTGAATGGGGCTGGGCGTATGTTACGTTCACGTCGACAAAGCATTGAGCCGACGTATCTTGGGGAGTATTTGCGACGTGACTCTGAGCATGCGCGCGCATGCACCGTTCGAGCGGACACTCATTTACATGGGGTCACGGCTCATTGTAATACAACACGCCCACTGCCTTGATCATTTGAATTAGGCGGGCTTACGCCGGCCCATTTACACTACGCCGACGTAACTTACAGCGCAAGTTCTTTCTGAATACGGTACTCGCCTCTCTAAGTTACGGCGGCGTAGCGTATATGAGATGCGATACGCCAGCAGAAAGTTAGGCCGATCTTTCTGAATCTGCCCCTACAAGTGCAAAGTGCACTTAAAATTGCACTGAAAGTTCACTTGGACGTTCAGTCGCTGTAGATCCGAGGGGGACATGCAAGGAAAATAAAAAACAGAATTTTAGCTTGCACATGATTGGATGATAAAATCAGCAGAACTTCCCCTCATTTCAGATCTTTCCCTCAGATTTACAGCGACTGCACTTCCAAGTGCACTTTCAGTGCAATTTCAAGTGCACTTTGCACTTTGCAAAGTGGATTTGCCTTTCGTAAATAACCCCCAATGTGTTATGGTAGTCTTTCATAATGTGCTAAAGCATGTGTGATGCATATTATGACATTTAATTGCAGGGGGAAAGTTTTTTTATTTTTTTTTTACTTTACTACTTTAATGACCTCAATTGCTCAAGCTGATGTTTAAAGGCACAACTGAATAAAGCAAAGGTATGATTCATTCTTTATGGGACAGCTCCACCTGAGGTTTCAGTTAGACAAAGTAAGTTTAAAGGCAGACAGTGTCTGCCCTGCTGTCTTTTTAGCTAACTTAGACCCCTTTCACATGGGCAGACCCGATTGGATCTATGAGGGGAAGGGGGGGTACGGGCCGCACCCGGATGACACCTGCCAGAGGAGTGGCACCAGGGCTTTTTTCAGCTGGAACATGGCGGACGTAAGTTCTACCATTTCCAGCACTGCCCTGTGCTTTCCAGTCAGTACTGCCACTTCTAAACACAGAAGCCAGGCTTCTGTATGTAGAGGTGACACAGCTCTGTGCTCCTGTTCTGCCGGATTCTCAGCACCCACCCGCACTCATGCAGCATCGCTTGCTGCCGCCTGTCACACTAGAGTAGCGGATGGAAAGCTTTTGCTAGGCCTGGGAGGAGGGGCATCTCTCTCACTGGATTGAGCCGTGCTGTATCTGAGGTCTGTGTTTGGTGGGGATATTTGTGTGCTAATTGTACAGGTACCAGGATGTGTGTATGTGCTGGAAGAGGGAAGACAGTCCTGTCAAGGATGGCGATTTGGTGGTGGAACTCTGCACCCTGCACCCACCTGAGCTCTGCACCCTGTACTTACCTGAACTCGGCACTCAGCACCCACCTAAACTCTGCACCCTGTACCCACCTGCATGCTGCACCCTGCACCCACCTAAACTCTGCACCCTGCACCCACCTGTACTCTTGTACTCTGCAGCCTGCATCCACCTGAACTCTGCACTCTGTATGTAGGAACATTATGGTATTTAATGACCCTTTAGGACCCTCCCACACCCAGTTGCTGTGGCACGCTTAACCCCCTTACTTTGAGGAAAGGTGTGGAGCGTGGTTGAGTTCCTGCACCTTTTCCCTGAGAAGAATGCCCAGGGTGACACTATCAATTAGCACTGTGGCAGGCTGGAGGGGGGGTGACACCATGTTTCACCGCACCGGGTGACAGCAACAATAGTGACGCCATTGATCCATTGCCCTCTATGGAGCAATGGATGTAATAGACATGTGTCCGTTTGCATCCGCTGACATCTGATCTGATCTTATCTGCCAAAAACAGACAGATGGGGAATCCGTTCCCCAGCCCTCTGGCAGATCTCAGTCAAATGAAAATGGACAGGCATCCATAGAGGAGAGTAGGCTGTGACCATGTCATCCACCTGCTCAGTGGGGATCAGCGGACAGATCCCCCATTGAGCAAGTGAATCTGTTGGCGGAGTTCGCCCATGTAAAAGAGCCCTTATAGTGCTGGAAAGCCTTTGTCTTGTGTTAAATGTATTCTTAAAACTGTGCACTTTTTTACAAAAACTCCAGATACAAAACCTTTCCTAGTTCAAGACCCTTACACTGTAATATTGCTTGGGGACATGAACACAGACATAAATACAAATAAAATTGTTTTTCACTCAGGAGGGAGTTATGTGTGTAATCTGCTAAAATCTTGTTAAGGCGCGTGGGCAGTAATATCATTAAAAGCTCATTTTGCAGACACTGTGACACTTTCCTAGATACATGGCTAACCACTGTCTCGTTTTAACCCTTAGGAACCCTTATTAATTCTATTTGTCTCTTGTTCTTATGTAAATTATCTTTCTATTGAATCTTCAAAGGAGAAAGAGTAAACATAAAAGTTTTTAAGAAAAAATAGGCAACATAATCTTATATATAGTGCATCCGGAAAGTATTCACATCGCTTCACTTTTTCCACATTTTGTTATAATACAGCCTTATTCCAAAATGGATTAAGTTCATTATTTTCCTCAAAACTCTACAAACAATACCCCATAATAACAACGTGAAAGACGTTTATTTTAAATCTTTGTAATTTTTTTTTAAAAATAAAAAAACGTTGGTCTTGTCTTTTTGAGTATGATATTGCAAGCTTGGCACATCTATTTTTGGGCAGTTTCTTCATTTCTCCATTTCTGTAGGATTCTCAAGCTCCATCAGGTTGGTTGGGGAGCGTCAGTGCACAGCCACTTTCAGATCTATCTGGAGATGTTCAATTCGGTTCATGTCTGGGCTCTGGCTGGGCCACTCAATGACATTGACAGAGTTGTCCCGTAGCCACTTCTTTGTTATCTTGGCTGTGTGCTTAGGATTGTTGTCCTGTTGGAAGATGAACCATTGCCCCAGTCCGAGGTCTAGAGAACTCTGCAGCAGGTTTTCATCAAGGATGTAAATTGGTACAGAGGTACATTGCTGCATTCATCTTTCCCTGAATCCTGACTAGTCTCCCAGTTCCTGCTGCTGAAACACATCTTCACTGCATGATTCTACCACCACCATGTTTCACTGTAGGGATGGATTGGGCCAGGTGATAAATGGTGCCTGGTTTCCTCCAGACATGACCCTTGCCATTCAGGCCAAAGAGTTCAATCTTTTTTTTATCAGACCAGAGAAAGTCCTTCAGATGTCTTTTGGCAAACGCTGGGTGGGCTATCATGTGCCTTTTACTTCCGCCTGGCCACTCTACCAAACAGGTCTGATTGGTGGAGTGCTGCAGAGATGGTTCTTCTGGAAGGTTCTCCTCTCTCCACAGAGAAATGCTGGAGCTTTGTCAGAGTGACTGTAACGGAATGACCCGGGACAAACAGAGACTTTGTAAGGATGAGAGGTACTCCTGTACCGGCGTCACCAAGGAGTCTTATGTCTAGGGTCACCTTATGTCCGATAGGGCCATAGGGTGACTGAGAAATTATATCCTAAATAACAGAACAGGGGACATCACTGATAGTTCATATTGCAGGATCTTGAGATATTGCAGGTTGTTGGTTAATTGTGACCCAACCAGTCAATAGTGACTCATTTCTATGATTAGCCCTGGCTAGTGACATGCTAATTGAGTCTGCTTCTGAAAGACCTCTCATTGTGTGATGCTGCTTTGTGTGAATTCTATTGATATAAGATGTGGAATGGAACTTGCCAAGCTGTATGTCGGAGACAGAACGTCTGTCTAGGGATGTGGATTGAGAAGGGATCATTGTGTGATGGTGTTTTGTTTGAGTTCTGTTAATGAAGGAATGTGCAGTGATTAGATCATGATAATTATAGGCCGGCGCCGACATGTCTAGAATGTTTAGCAATTAGCCATCTGAAGGTGTATTGAAGCCCCCCAGGGTGTGGGTGGAGAGTTTGATTGTTCCTGTGCCTTGAAAACTGTATAAAATCTGAGAGTGAACCATTAAAGTTGTCTTACATTTGAAACCAGACAACACGGAGCAAGTCTTGTTATTCTGGGAAATGGGATGCCTGCTGGTTTGTCTGTGTGTCAGATAAGCTGTCGTAGTTGATGGAAGGTCGTAAACGGTGGTGACCGTTACAGAGACAATTGGGTTCTTGGTCACCTTCCTGACTAAGGCCCTTTCCTCCCGATCGCTCAGTTTGGCCGGGACGCCGCTCTAGTAAGAGTCCTGGGGGTTCCAAACTTCTTCCATTTACGGATGATGGAGGCCACTGTGCTCATTGGGACTTTCAATGCTGCAGAAAATTTTCTTTACCCTTCCCCAGATCTGTGCCTCAATACAATCCTGTCTCTGAGGTATACAGACAATCCCTTGGACTTCATGGCTTGGTTTGTGCTATGACATGCACTGTTAACTGTGTGTGCCTTTCCAAATCATGTCCAATCAGCTGAATTTACCACAGGTGGACAATCAAGTTGTAGAAATATCTCAAGGATGATCAGTGGAAACAGGATGCACCTGCGCTAAATTTTGAGTGTCATGGCAAAGGCTGTGAATACTTATGTACATTTGCAAAGATTTCATGGAAAATAAGGAATTGAATCCATTTTAGAATAAGGCTGTAACATAACAAAATGTGGAAAAAGTTAAGCGCTGTGAATACTTTCAACATGCACTGTATTATTTCATAAAAAGGCAACAAAAAACAACCAAATGGCCATGCTGTTGCGATGACTAATTATTAGAAATATGTTAAGGCACGATTATGTATTTCAGCATGCATCTCAGATGTAAAATTAAAAAGATGGGGGAGGGAAGGAAATTTATAAAAACTGGAACAGACAAAATATGGAGATGCTGTGCATGGCAAGCATCTTTAAATTGTTCAGGTAAAGTACTTGTAAACCCTTACATATATCCAGTGAAGTGACTAGATCAAACAAATCCTCCAACATAAGTTGTAGCTGTGTATCTGCCCACATTTCTTTTGTAGATCGTTCTGAAAACACACAGAAGAAAGTTTTTTTTCTCAGGCCGCGTACACACGATCGGTCCATCCGATGAGAACGGTTTGATGGACCGTTTTCATCGGTTAAACGATGAAGCTGACTGATGGTCAGTCGCGCTTACACACCATCAGCTAAAAAAACGATCGTGTCAGAACGCGGTGACGTAAAACACAACGACGTGCTGAAAAAAACGAAGTTCAATGCTTCCAAGCATGCGTCGACTTGATTCTGAGAATGCGTGGATTTTTAACCGATGGCCGTGCCTACTAACAATCGGTTAGGAATCCATCGGTTAAATTTAAAGCAAGTTGGATTTTTTTTCAACCGATAACTAACCAATGGGGCCTACACACGATCGGTTTGGACCGATGAAAACGGTCCATCAGACCGTTCTCATCGGTTTAACCGATCGTGTGTATGCGGCATCAGTTCTAGGAACAAGGAGAAGGGATCTGAAGTCTTCAGAGAGCCTACAGCTCTGAGCCCTAATTGGAGGGAAGGGACACACTCCCCTTCACACAGCACAGAAGACAAGCACAGCTGTGGATAACAGTCACAGGCTGAGTGATGCAGCTCCCTCCCCTGTCATCGTTTTAAACCCGAATACACACTATTCCTTTTTTTTTTAATTCAAACCCGCGGGTTGAACGAAAAAAACTATCAGCTCCGGTCAGAGCCACTGTACTAATGGCGAGGTTAGTTCAGTGATCTCCCCCGCTGAGATGTTGAGTTCTGATAGGGGGACAGACTCCCTGCTAGAACACCCTGACCAGCACTTTGTGCCATTGGCTATGATCTTGGATCGCGAGTCGGTCGGATGCTGGTATGCTCGCCCGACGGAAGCTGGCCAAATGAGATTGATAATGCGTACTACAAACATATATTTTAAATCTTTAACCACCTTCCGCCTAGCCTATAGTGAAAAAACATGGGAGCACTGTTATTCCGGGAGGACGTCATAAGTCCTTTCTTCCATTTGCGTGCCTTGTGCGCGCCTTAGGGGGTGCACAACCGCACGATCTGTGGGCAGCTGCAGTTAAACTATTAGAAAATAAAAATTAGGGCTGTTACTGATTACAATTTTCGTGTTCGATTTATCGATTTTTTTTTTAATCGATGAATCGACTAATTTCGATTAATTATAACGCACATACAGCTACTTTTAGCTGATCTCCTTGCATTGCAACTCTGCATTAGTCAGTGGTAAATGTGGTATACACTATATACAATCACCCGACACTAGTTAGTTTCCACAATACATGACTTAACTTCACAGTTCACACAAATCCATTTTAAATTCAAACTGTAGCACTGACGTACGTAATTTTTTCTTATTAAACTTTAAGAAAAACGTAGAAAGTTAGTTTAACTTTAATTATAAAACGTATCTAGTATATTGACTGTCAGTCACTTTATAGTAGGCAAGTAGGCATCACTTTAGGCATTCACGCAGACATACCAGAGTATTTACATTTTCTGGAAGCAGATATGATCGCATTTTATTGACAATATACCCCGAAGAACTGAAAAGTCAGATGTTGCCGATACACATAGAATTGTCTGCAAAAAACTGCTTAGAACAGGAAAACAATGTTTTTTTTTTGCCCCTTTCCCCTGATGGAGCCTGATGCATCCTCCTGCTCCACAGATGCAAAGGTACCTCAATCCAATGGATGCAGTTTGCTTACATCCAGTAAGGTAAGTCTCACTGTCCAGGCTTTCCAGTGACGTCAAGAATTTTGATTGATCCAAAGAATTTGGATCGATCAAAAAAATTAAAGATTAATCGAGAAATGAATCTTTAATTTGCCCAGCCCTAATAAAAATACAAAATCGTGTCTTCTGATGTGGTATAAGTACGAGGGGAGGCCAATAAGTTCTTGACCTCACCATGATCTAGATGTGCTTGGGATCTGAAATTTTACAGGTTTATAGGTGGATATTGTTTTAGGTTGTGGTGAATTATAGTTAGAGCCAACAGAAATGGAGTAGGTGTCATGCCAGACAAAGTTGAACACCGAGCCGTGATTAATGGATGAATGTTGCACCTTAGCCTTTTTGGGGGTGGGTGATAAAGCATATTTCCATGTTTTACTAATTTCTTTAGTTTCAGGATCATATAAATATACCCAGCTTTCATCCATGGTCACTAATCTGTTTAAAAAGTCCTCATCATTTTGTGGTACAGGTCCAAAATGTTTTGTGCACATTCCACTTGTTGCTGTTTTTGGAATCAGGGCTCATTATTTAACTTTGTCTGGCATGACACCTACGCCATTTCTCTTGGCTCTAACTATAATTCACCAGGACCTACAAAAACAAAAGAGACCTCTCTCTCCACTTGCCCATCCAGGATCTTTTCCCAACATACCCCAAGACAGGAAGTGACATGCATAATTATACATTACAGTGTAATACTAGCAGCTGACTATAGAGGCCAGCGGATTTCTATACTGCCATCAAACCTTTTAGTATATTTTTTACATTTTATTAAACGATGACAGGATTGCATTAAATTTTTTTCTCACCTCAGAAAGTTGAAATGATTAATGTTCAGCTATTCTACCACTGACACAATTACTGTAGCCATGATGCTTTTGATAACTGGAGTCTTGTGTTTTGCTATGTGTTTATTTTATGTGGTTGTTGTAACTGGAAATAACTCCATTTGTTTGCTTAGAGGCCAACCACATACAAAAGTACTTTTTTAGTTGTGGTTGTTGGCAATTGGGACGGCTGGCTTCTTATAATTCTCATGATCTCCAGGGGCAAGACATCCACTCCAAAATTCCCTGGTCCGTCCAGTTACTACAGTCATTACAAAGCTAAATCATGGTGTCACGCGCCTTGATTGATTCTCTATTATACAGATTAAACAAGCTGGGGACTCCAGCTGCATGACCCCTGTCACTGCCTTTTCAGAAGGGCCAGAGATGTGAACTAATGCAGGGACATGTCACCCCTGAAGCCTGAGATAGTTAAGGTAGATTTTTTATAGCATATGCTTCTTGTATTTCATTTCCATGATAATATTTTATACATTCAGCACTGGTGAATAAATGTAAGAATGTAGAGTATTAAAGGGGTGTTCCAGGCATTTTTAATGTTTATTAAAAGTCAGCAGCTACAAAATGTTTAGCTGCTGGCTTTTAATAAACATACACTCACCTGCTCCACGTTCCAGCGACGCGCCGGCCGGAGCTCCGCTCCTCTCCCACCCTCTCCGGCTGGTGTCCTCATTGTTACTGTGGGCACCCGGCCATGACAGCTTTCGGCTTCACGGCCGGGCACTCACTGCGCATGCGCGAGTGGTGCTGCGCTATCTGATTGGACAGGCGATCGCCTGGGACCTGTCACGTGTCTCAGGCGATCGCCTACAGGGAGGGGCTGCCAAAAGGCGATATGACGTATCGCCTTAGCAGCCCCTCGGCGGAAGGAGGAAGTGGGACAGGATGTCCCACTCCTCCTGAAGCCCCCACTCCCCCCCAAAAAAATTACATGCCAAATGTGGCATGTAAGGTGGCGAGGAGTGGATTAAGCGGAAGTTCCACTTTTTGGGTGGAACTCCGCTTTAACTACTTTAACCCGAGGTCAATTCTGACATTAGTTACATGTAAAAATCAGCATTTTTTTGCTAGAAAAATTACTTAGAACTCCCAAACATTATATATATATAATTTTAGCAAAGGTGATGGAGGGTAAAATGCATTTTGTTGCAATTTCTCTGTAGTGCAATATTTGCGCAGCGGTTTATTAAATGCACATTTTTTGCGACTTGCGGCGGTCGGGTCCCCTCGGGGAGTGATCCGGGACGACAGCGCGGCTATTTGTTTATAGCCGCTCCGTCGCGATCGCTCCCCGGAGCTGAAGAACGGGGAGAGCCGTGTGTAAACACGGCTTCCCCGTGCTTCACTATGGCACTGCATCGATCAAGTGATCCCCTTTATAGGGAGACTCGATCGATGACGTCATTCCTACAGTCACACCCCCCTACAGTTGTAAACACACACACAGTGTACACCAAATCCTACAGCGCCACCTGTGGTTAACTCCCAAACTGCAACTGTCATTTTCACAATAAAGAATGCATTTTTTGCTGTGAAAATGACAATTGTCCCAAAAATGTGTCAAAATTGTCCGAAGTGTCCGCCATAATGTCGCAGTCACGAAAAAAATCGCTGATCGCCGCCATTAGTAGTAAAAAAAAAAAAAATTAATAAAAATGCAATAAAACTATCCCCTATTTTGTAAACGCTATAAATTTTGCGCAAACCAATCGATAAACGCTTATTGCGATTTTTTTTTTACCAAAAATAGGTACAAGAATACGAATCGCCCTAAACTGAGGAAAAAAAAAAGTTTTTATATATGTTTTTGGGGGATATTTATTATAGCAAAAAGTAAAAAATATTGAATTTTTTTCAAAATTGTCGCTCTATTTTTGTTTATAGCGCAAAAAATAAAAACCGCCGAGGTGATCAAATACCACCAAAAGAAAGCTCTGTTTGTGGGGAAAAAAGGACGCCAATTTTGTTTGGGAGCCACGTCGCACGACCGCGCAATTGTCTGTTAAAGCGACACAGTCCCGAACTGTAAAAACACCTTGGGTCTTTAGGCAGCAATATGGTCCGGGGCTTAAGTGGATAAAGTTACACAAGAATTATTATTTAAATGTTTACGTTCTCGGCGATACCTATGTGGTGCGATCACCATTTATATCAGTGGCGGCTGGTGTGCTTTTTCTTTGCGGGGGGCGGCAAAAAAAACCCCGGTGGGCGGCTGGTGGCGTGGCACTAACACCCCCTATGGCGGGCGGCCGGCGGCACGGCACTAGCGAAACCCCCCTGCTGTCTAATGGCTGGTCCTTACCCCATCTAGGTGGTGAGGTGCGGGCAGTGGCTCTGGTGTCCCCTCCAGCATGTCGGGTGGTGAGGTGCGAGCAGTGGCTCTGGTGTCTCCTCCAGCACCGCGGGTGGCGAGGTGCGAGCAGCAGCTTTGGTGTCCCCTCCAGCATGGCGGGTGGCGAGTGTCTTTACTCTCTTTCTCCTAAGCGCTAGGTGTCCAATAGGATCACCTGAACTTTTGGCCAATCGGAAAACAGGTCTCACGACCTGCTTCCTGATTAACTTGGAGGAGATTGTGAAAATAGTGAATATTACATAGTAGTAGTATTCATTCGCTATCTCACACAACTGGGTGGGCTTCAGGTGAAGTGCTCTGCCCCAGGTGCCCACCCTTTTTCGAAGCCTATTAGAGGCTTCGGACGCCTTCGGATCGTAGGTGTAATACTTTGGCGCCCGCTGGGTGGAGTTTGTGTCGTTTTCCGCGTTGGGTATGCTAATTAGCTGTTTACGGCGATCCACGAAGCTACGCACGCTCGTCGCATTCTCTTACGTCGTCGCTAGTCGGCTTTTCCCGTCATAAAGTTACGGCTGCTATTTCATGGCTTATATTTAGACCAGCCATGTTAAAGTATGGCCGTCGCTCCCGCGTCGAATTTTGAATTTTTTTTTTTTGCGTAAGTCGTCTGGGAATAGGAAAGGACGTAACGCACGTCGCCGTTCAAAAAATTACGTCGGTGCGACGTCATTTCGCGCAAAGCACGGCGGGAAATTACAAAACAGAGCATGCGCAGTACGTTCGGCGCGGGAGCGCGCCTAATTTAAATGATACACGTCCCATTTGAATTAGGCGGGCTTGCGCCGGACGGATTTACGCTACGCCGCCGCAAGTTTACAGGCAAGTGCTTTGTGAATCAAGCACTTGCGCTGAAAACTTGCGGCGGTGTAATGTAAATGGGATACGTTACGCCGCCGGAATTGTACATGAATCTGGCCCTTTGTGTCTCCACTTTGCAAAAACTTGTTATTGGTCTATTGACTTTTAAATAGTAATTTAAAGCGGAACGTAAAGGGTTAATACTCACCTTTCCAACGGTCCTTTGCCAGAACCAACATCTTTTTCTGTGTGCCTCTTCATTGGGTGACATATTTAACATATTTGATACAGTTAAGCAAGTAAACAATTCATGTTAGGCCCCTTTCAGACGGACGGATAGAATGGTGCTTTTAGCTGCGGATTTTCTATTTTTCTACCGCAGCTAAAAGCACACAATGTTTTCCTATGGCCCCATTCACACACAGCGTTTGCGTGCGATTACGTTACATGCGGTTTGGTGCGAATAGAAAAAATAGAATTGAATGCGTCCAGGTGCGATGTAGCGCAGCTATATGCACATAACCGCAGGTAATCGCAGTCTTTTTTGTCAACTGCGGATAGCAGCGTTTTAGAATTCAAGGGACCCAAACAAAAAAAAAGAAACAAATGGTTGCTATGGAAATGAATACCGCAGCTAAACGCAGCCGCAGTTAAACGCACGTAAACGCATGTAATCGCAATGTGCAAATGCAGCTAATCGCAGTGCCTGGAGCCTTGAATTTCACAAAACATTTGTAGTGCTTTTAACTGCGGCAAAACAGCTGTCCGTCTGAAAGGGGCCTAAAGCTGGTAGAAATTAGAATCTTTTATAGTAGAACAATTGATTCTTTTCAGTTTTGTGGCTCATTTGACAGTCTGCAATGAATTTAACATTGCAGCTTGTCATTTTGATGTTATGTTTCCATGTAAAATTCCCTCCCTCCCCAAATCAGAGCTTTTTTACCACTGTAATGTGGCATACCTAAGTATAAGCTCAGTGGTAAAAAGCTCTGATATGGAAAACCTTAAACAATTGCACATATTTAGTGAAGTGTTTTTTTTTGGGGGTTTTCTTTTTAAATGCTAATATTTATACAATTTTTTTCGGTATTTTGGTGCTGCTCCTGTCCTGCCCACTGGAGGGGGATATTGCTTTTGAAATGTCTAGTGATAGCCTTTAAACTGAAAAAAATAAATAAAAATTACAGTCATTGTTCAATCACAACTGTACCAAGTTTTATTAATTCAAAGTTGTTTTAGAATAATGTTTTTGTACTTACATATTTGATACTGTCAAATATATTTATTCTTGTATGTATAACACTGTAAATTCACTGTGTAGTTTAGGATCAGTTCCATGTAAACTATTTAAAATTAAATGTTTGGAAAAAGTAGGGTTACTTATTTTTCATGTACTCTCCGATACCGACTACCGATATATGTTTTCTTTTTTTTGGGGAGTTGGCGAGGAAAGTGTCAGTGTGTTTTTGTTTTAATTAATTTTTTATTATTTTTACAATTTAACCTTTTAAATATTTATTTATAAAAAAATAAAATATCAGCCCTGTTGGCTTCGGTGAGATATCAGGGGTCTTAACAGACCCCTGACATCTCCCTTTTGAGACAGGGAAATGAACTGAGGATAGAGATTCCCCAGTCCCTTCCTCTGCAGCCTCAGCTGCACTGGGGATGAATGGAGAGGAGACAGTTAACAATGCTCAGTTACAAATGGACAAATTTAGTGATCACTAACTCTGTTAATTCAGAAAAGGAAGGATGGAGGAGCTCAGAGGGGGGACCGGAGCACAGATGGGGACCAGAGCAGAGCACATGGTTCAAAGCTGCCTATAGAGCATTTGATGATCATTTTTAACTCCTTATTAATGCTTGTAAAACGCCTGTCTAATTCCTATTCTAAAGCTCATTGACGCCTGTCTGATGCCCATACTAATGCCATGCAAGCGCTACAGGAGCTTTGTTGAGCGTTAGAAATTTAGGCAAGTGTGAACAAGCCCATATAGTGATCGGATTCTTACCAGATACATTTGGCTAACAGCCAAACAGTGCAGTATATAAATTCTAGGTAAGGAATATATACAAATATCCAACAGTCCTATGTTGCAGCAGCCTTAGTATACCTCTCCAGAGACTTTTATATGCATAATAAAAAAACAGACAGCCTCCTCATAATGTAGTATTTTGTAAAATCAACGAGTTTAATAAAGTATTGCCTTACATTTAACAAGCTGAATAAAAGCATGTAATATCACTAGAGGAACCAACCAACTAGATGGTTGGTGTCTGTGCCGGTCCGTGATGACATCAAATGCCGTAGCTCCAGGGCCCTGACGATGTCCTTCTAGTGATGAAACATGTACAGTGGAGCTATGGCGTGTAACATCATTGTGCATCAGTACAGACAGCGACCATTTTGTTGGTTGGTTCCTCTAGTGATATTACAAAGGTATGGTTTAACAAAATTGGAAATAAGGATTGGTTAATTCACCATTTTCTAGATATTATTCATAGTCCTTAGAATGAAGTATATATATTAGATCTGCTTTCTGCAAACATCAAAAGTTAAATATCAATAATATGGCAACACCCAGTGCTGTTTGTCAGGCATTGTGATCCTTGACAATTTGCAAAATTATAACTGCAGCTTTCTTATGAAGGTTAGAGTTAGTCAATTTAGTTGGTTAGTTTGTTTTTGTCTCCTGAAATATTAGCTTGTTTGTTTTTGTACTTTCTTTTCAATGCTGGACATTTTTGCACACAAATTTCTGCCACTGCCAGCTTTGTGACTTGTATATAAAATTAATTGGTCACAGTGGTTTACTGACTATTAACACCAACCTCACCCTAATCCAACAATAAATCTAACCATTAACTGTGACCATTATCCTGAACTTAGACTCTAAAAAAACCCTCTAAATACTGATAAGCAAACCAGGCACACTTGCTGCCCCCTCTTTCCTGACCACCCAGGCTGCATGCCCAAATAAGGGGTATTTTATGCATTTTTAGAAGAACCCCAGGCTTTTTTTTTTTCTGACACCGGACAACAGGTGGAATCTTCTCCGTATGGGGGTGTCTAGCATGTGCCCAGGCACGCCTGGCACACTCCCTGCGCATGCCTATGATCTGTAGCGTGTTTATCATATAACTGACTGGTGGATTTTATGTGATATGGTTTTTACTTATTTTATTGTGTAAATAAAAATGTTATTTTATCTATATGTATATTGAATTTATTGGCACATATAAAATTCGAATTTTCCCATCCTTCTCATTGGATCGACTGGAAATTATTTGTTTTATTATTGTTCAATTGGGAATGATACCGGGATTGTCCCATCAAGATTCTCCACCTCTTATATCAGACCAAGAGCGGAGAACGCTGGCAACGGGAGGTGGCAGTATAAGAGCACGTTACACCCTAAATATGGGCATATCACGTAACAAACTCCTAAAGGTGAACTTATCTTTCAAAAAGCTTGCAAATTTACCTTTAAAGGCCAGAAATTGGCAAAATTAGGCTCCCATAAATTTCAGTGGGATTTAGCTCTATGTTTGAATTTAGCACATTTTTTCCTGGGTTCCCTTGATGAATCAAACTTTGCCCTTTTCACGCTTCCCTTTTGGAGATAACTCCTTATTCTTTTTTCAACATCCAGGATTTTTCTGCCCTTACACACTTATCTAGTTGAGAAACGTGTTATTATAAATCTAGTCGGTGAAGGCTGATTTTTTTATTTTGTTACATACCCTGGATGTCTACTACGTATACACACACACACACACTTATGTTTATACAGCATGTTTCTAACAATCCAATGCAGGGCTGGTGCAAGGATTTCTGACACCCTAGGGGAAACTTAATTTTGCCGCCCCTATTGACTCCACCCCCTTTACCCTACCCATGTGACAGGAGGCAGCGCTATACAGGAAGCATCGGCTTCCTCTAGTGCTTGTTTCAGTTCTGCGATGCACCTCTAATTACACCACCGGTCGGACAGAGCAGCTGCCTGAGACTGAGTTAGTTACATGCTGCAGCCTGCAGAGCATGGCTGCAGCCCCTAGGCAGCAGTGCACCCTAGGCGGTTGCCTAGTGGTTGCACCGTCCCTGATCCAATATGTAGCTTTACTGCATTATTGATGGTTTTACCTATGATGTAATCTGATTGGGACTGGAAAGAAAAATCCTTTGATACCATATTATTGTGTAATACACAATATGCTATATGTTAGAGATGTTAGCTCTCCGTATATGAAAATTGTACTTGATTCTGTACTTCAACATTATGTCATATAATGCATTGTAATGACCTAAAACTTAATAAACATGATATGCTCAATACATATGGGTGTTAATTTGAGTGTGTTGTGTAATACATGCATTGTAATGACCTAAAACTTAATAAACATGATATGCTCAATACATATGGGTGTTAATTGGAGTGTTTTGTGTAATACTTAATAAAAAATGATATGCTCAATACACATGGGTGTTAAGTGTTTGCTTTGTTTTCTGTATTATTGCAATGAAAAGAATGTGAGTATCAGTATTTATCAGTATTCACAGGCAGCACTGGTTCTTACTAATGTCTGCCTTAAGAACACCCCCCTTTAAATCCAGCTGGCATAGGAAATATAAACACGAGCATCATGCACCTGCTGCTTATGTGTATAAGCTCTACATTGAGCATCCCTGATATATATATAAATGCATTCCCATATCTCCCTCTTCCAGTACAGGCATACAAGGTTAACAGCTTGTGTTGTATTTGCTATAAAGCCCAAGGCATTTCTTCAGTCCAGTAAGAAACACAGCAGTTGTATTAGATGAATAAAGCGTGGGTGTGTTTATCACATATGCAAATGATCTGTTTACATAAAGGTATATTTAATTAAACAGTTACTATAACTCAGATTTCTTGGTGAATGTGATATTATACCTCCAGTAGTGATTTTAGTAGTATTACTCATAATTGTTTACTTAGCAATTAAACATTATTTATGTGCAAATAGGTTGGAGACATTGAACATGAAATTTTTTTTTTTGTTGAGGAGTTTTTTTTGCCTTTGATTGTCTGGTTTTACAATTTGTGTTCTGTTTAGGTTCTAAAGAAAAGTTTCACTTATTTTTTTAGCAATAAAGACCAAATGGTAAATATAACTATTTCTAAAAAAAATTATGGGCCAGATTCACGTAGAAGTGCGGCGGCGTAACGTATCGTAGATGCGTTACACCGCCGCAAGTTTTCATCGCAAGTGCCTGATTCACAAAGCACTTGCAATGAAAACCTACGCTGGCGGCCTCCGGCGTAAGCCCGCGTAATTTAAAGGGGCGTGTGCCATTTAAATTAGGCGTGCTCCCGCGCCGGACCTACTGCGCATGCTCCGTTTCGAAATTCCCGCCGTGCTTTGCGCGAAGTAACGTCATTTTTTCAAACGGCGACGTGCGTAGCGTACTTCCGTATTCCCGGAGTCTTACGCAAACTACGTGAATTTTTAAATTTCGACGCGGGAACGACGGCCATACTTTAGACAGCAATACGTGTGCTGTGTAAAGTTAGGGCACCCAAAACGATGACAAAATTTGCGACGGGAAACTAGACTAGCAGCGACGTAGCGAACGCGAAAAACCGTCGTGGATCGCCGTAACGCCTAATTTTCATACCCGACGCTGGTTTACGACGCAAACTCCCCCCAGCGGCGGCCGTGGTACTGCATCCTAAGATCCGACAGTGTAAAACAATTACACCTGTCGGATCTAAGGGCTATCTATGCGTAACTGATTCTATGAATCAGTCGCATAGATACTCTGAGAGATACGACGGAGTATCTGAGATACGACGGAGTATCTGAGATACTCCGTCGTATCTCCTTTGTGAATCTGGCCCTAAATGTTTTCTTTTCCAAGTACCCACTAGTGGATCAAGACAGTTCCCCCCCAAGGAATGTCAGACTTTATTTTTACCATAACATGTGGCAGATTCTTGGTGCTGTGTTTGATGTAATTTGGACCCCTAATAGTGCACATAGACCTAGCTGTGGCTTAAATATTTTACCTGAGTCACCAGAGATTTATGGACAATTAAAGTAAGAGTACTTACCCAAATTATGTAATAATACAAGTGCACAACCTTTTGGAGACAGCAGCAGCTTTTATAGGGATCTATGATTTTTGCTATATCCTACCCTTGTGGCCTCCTGATGAAGCAGACCTTACATTACCTGACAAAGGCGTACCTGTTATGAAAAGACCATTATTAATTTGTGTAAAAAAGTTAAACAGATGTATGGCATAGGATAACACAAAGATAGATGTGGTACAATGGCCCATACATTTGAGTAGTGAACAATAAGTGGAAACTTGCTACTAGAATATATCTAGTAGGGGTACCCATACAACCCCTATTCTTCAGGATGGTGGTACCACCTACAACAGCTTTAACACCAAACACATTTAGCATTGTGCTGTTCTTTATCAGTTTTAAAGATGGCATAAAACAGGTTTTGTTCTAGCTGGTTAAAACACACTCGAGTAGTCCTACATTTCATTTTTACTTTAATTAAATGGGGTCCTTTTGGATGAGTTGATTTTCTTCCTCAATCTAAAAAATGCTAGCAGCTAAAAGTGAAAAAAGGGAGCTTGACGAGTAGTGTTGCTCAAGAATATTCGTATTGCGAATATTCGTTACGAATATTGCATATTCGAGTATTCGCGAATAACTCGAATATCGCGGTCAAAATTTGCTATTACGAATATTCGTATTTTTTCAAATTTATTTTTAAAACAGATCACATCCTAGTGATCTCCATCGACGTCTAAAAGCATTGCTGGTATGATTAGAGACCCTGGGCCGAGTAGCTGAGGCGATCCTTTTATGTTGACGAATATTCGCGAATACTTTCTCCGCCCTTCTTTTGCATCAGAGCCAATCAGAGTTCTCCTACCACAGTTGTCAGAGGTTAGCAACCTCCATAGCAACCAATAGGAACCTGCCTGCACGACCAGTATATAAGATCACTCCCAGCAGTATTTCAGTGCAGATTCACAAGGTGGCTAGAAAGAGTGGAGTGTTTCTGTGCGTTTTTCCAGTGTATTGTGATCTTAGAGCTTAGAGCATTGTGCTTCCTATAGTGCTTTCAGTTCTGAGTTTCCTGCTTCTATAATCAACTGCTTTTTTCAAAGCAAAAGACCCAACAGCTTTTCTAAAAGCTCAGATTTGTGTTGTTTTGTCCAGGTTAGTGTAGCTTAGTGTTAGATAGATTTCTGTGTAGTTAGGCCCCTTTCACATTGAGGAGTTTTTCAGGCGGTACAGCGCTAAAAATAGCGCTGCTATCCCGCCTGAAAAACTCCTTCACTGCCTACTCAATGTGAAAGCCCGAGGGCTTTCACACTGAGGCGATGCGCTGGCGGGAGACAAAAAAATCTCCTGTCAGCAGCATCTTTGGAGCGGTGAGAGGAGCGGCATGTATACCGCTCCTTCACCGCTCCTTCCCATTGAAAACAATGGGAAACCGCGGCAATACCGCCCGCAATGCGCCTCTATATAGGCGCATTGCGGGCGGTATTAACCCTTTATCGGCCGCTAGCGGGGGTTAATACCGCACCGCTAGCGGCCGAATCCCACGGCAATCCCGGCGGTATAGCGCCGCTATTTTTAGCGGCGTTATACCGCCACCGCAGCTCCTGCCTCAGTCTGAAAGGGGCCTTAGTGTAAGTGTACATTTCTTTAAGGTAGCTTAGTTTAGTGTGTGTTTAGTCTCTGTGTT
Organism: Rana temporaria; assembly: GCF_905171775.1. Taxonomy (NCBI): domain Eukaryota; kingdom Metazoa; phylum Chordata; class Amphibia; order Anura; family Ranidae; genus Rana; species Rana temporaria. Next base: position 349,355,954 of record NC_053489.1, on the reverse strand, counting down.
TTGTGTATAAAAAAAAAAAAATTATCTTTAGTTTAGTCATATAAGTTTGTGTAAGTAGAGTTAGTGTTTAGTGCACATTAGTTTAGTATTTGTAGTCCTCGTCCTTGTCTGCGTCCTTCAGTCTAAAAAAAAAAAAAAAAAAAAAAAAAAGTTTTAGCTGTAGTATTTTAGTTCCTGTTTAGTAACTGTCCGTGTCGTAGTCTACGTCTTTGTCCGTGTAAAAAAAACAAAAAAAACTAAAAGTTTTAGGTGTAGTAGTTTTATTCTAGTTTAGTAGCTGTCTACGTCTTTGTCTGCGTCTTTGTCTGCGTTTTTGTCTGCGTGCCTGTCTTGCTAAAAAAACAAAAAACACTCCTTTCTCACATTTCCCCCCCCCAATAAAGTTTACACCCCCCCCCCCACATCAGCAAGCTGTCCAGGCATGCTGGGAGTTGTAGTTTTGCAACAGCTGGAGACACACTGTTTGGGAAATACTAATATCTGATCTTATATCCTAACTTTTAAACTAGTCTAAAATGCAGTTAAAGATAATGAAATAACAGTGGTGAAATTACTTACATTAATCAGCAGTTTTTCCTCACTGGATGAAAAGTTACTCCCCACCATCTTCGCTTCGCTGGGCAGCACAAAATAGCGATCCGAAAATCGACTGGCAAAGATCCAGGAAATGATCTCCGTTCTCGCGTGTTCTTAGCGCGCATGCGCGGACGAGAATTTCGCAATCAATTTCGCATTCGCATTAGCGAAATTTCGCAAAATTTTTTTTTGGGATAAAATATCACGAATATTCGATTTTAACGAATATTTCACAAATATTTGTCTATATATTCGTGATATATCGCGAAATCGAATATGGCGTATTCCGCTCAACACTATTGACGAGTGACAGTAAGCACTGGCACAAAGATCTAAACATCCCAGCCTGGTGATGATGCTGGATTCTGAAGGCTTCAGGAAAACTGCTTGAAGGTTGCTGGAAGCTTTGAAAAGGCTCTGTTAATGCTTTCTGTTTATGCTCCACTTATACTTCCACAAATTTGCCATAAGGTAAAATAAGTCTGAGGCCCCATACACACGACCAAACATGTATGCTGAAACTGGTCCGCGGACCAGTTTCAGCATACATGTTCGGTCATGTGTAGGCGCGAGCGGGCAGAATTCCAGCAAACATTTGCCCACCGGGCCTTTTCCCACCGAGCAAATATTCCTGGACTTGTTTTAAAACCGTCCGCTGGAATCCTGCCCGCTCGGACATGTATGGTCGTCTGTACAGACCTACCGTACATGTCCGAGCGCCCGCCGTCCCTCGCATGCGTCGAATGACTTTGACGCATGCGTGGAAGCATTTAAAAGGCAGGCCCACCCACGTCGCCGCGTCATCGTCACGGCGACGGCGCGGACACGCCCCGCGTATTGTTTACGCGCGGACTTCTGTACGATGGTTAGTACAGCCATCGTACAGAAGTCCCCGGGCAGACATGTAAGGTGAAAACGGTCCGACGGACCGGTTTCATCGTACATGTTTGCCCGTGTGTACCCGGCCTAAGATGGAAGGTGATAGTTTTTGACTTATAGTATGTATACTACTTCTAGGCCAGTATGTGTCTTCACTGCAAGTGGCATCAATGCCCTTGAGCAAGTATGCAGTCTAGAGGTCAGGGAATTACAGCTTCTACCAAAGTCGCCTCATGAAGGAATTTTGTTTGGGACAGATAAAACTAATAATATTATAACTGCCTAATTTAGATGTAAAAAGGAAGCACAAACAATAAATTGTTTTTTTTTTCTAGTAAACAGGAAGCAGAAGCCTTAGAAACAGAATTACTGGAAGACTACCGTTTTGGGAAACAGCAGTTTATCGAAATACTGGGGCACAGCTGTGCAATGGCTGTAACAAAGGTATGTTGTGTCGACAAAGCAAATGTGTTTCCGTACTATTTTTAAATAAAGTTTCATAAAAAAATGTATCCGTATAAAAACAAGACATAGTTAAAAAAATTGTGCATATATTAAAACATTGTAAACGTATATTCGATACACTACGCCAGCAAATCTATGCGCCGAGCTACCTGAATCTAGCCCATTGTTTTCAATACATTAACATAAGTTCTAAGGCTTGACATGTTCGCTTACTTACACAAATGGGAACTGGTGTGTTACATAAGCCAGGGTGGCATTTATCTATGGAATAAATGTAAAAGGCAGTTAGATATTGTAGTTTTTTTTTTACAAGCATGGACATTTTCATATTGTCTGTGTGTGTATTGTACATAATGGTTTATATTGAAATCCTAGTCCTCTACTGACCTCTTGATAGCATGCTAAATCATCTTTATGTAATACCAGTGATCCTGGTGCTGCAACATCAGGATCACTGGTAGCTATTGGAGAGAGAGCAATCACCTGCTCCTATGGCATCTCTCCCCTGCTCCTGTGCTGCCTCATCTCTGCTTCCTTGTTGGTGAGTAAACATTTTGGCCAGTGAGGCTGCTGAACGGCTCGTTTTAATGATCCAATTGCTAACATTTTGCCAACAGTGACAGAATCACCAATGTGACATGGTCTTTAGTGAGCCTATTCACATGCCCAGAGCTTTTTTTCTCAGAAAATAGGTGCAGGAACTCAACCACGACCCCGTTCAGATTTCACAAACAGTAGAAGGGTCTTAAAGGGGCATTAAATACCAGGATTGCATTACATACAGAGTGCAGAGTTCAGGGGGGTTACACACAGAGTGCACAGCTGTCACTTGTAAACACAGAAACCAGACTTCTGTGTTTTGTGTTTACAAGTGATTGTGATGAGCAGTCACCAAAGGGTCTGAGCCAGAGGTGGGGGAACTGAGTTCCCCCTGAAAAAGAGCCCTGCACATGCTGATCATTGAAAGGTATCAAAAAGATTTTGAGTTCCCTGAAAGACACATCTTTGTTGTATTGCACACAGATAACAATTTTTCCCGTTTTTTTTTTTGCCAGGTGTACCCACTGAAAACCCTTCCTAAGAAGCAACCAACGGTTTTGATTATCTGTGGTTCAGAGGAGAATGGTGCTATTGGCCTTGTCTGTGCCCGGAATCTTCGTACTTATGTAAGTGGTTTGAGTGGATTTGTAAAATCTGTATAATAATGTGAAAAAATTAAGGTTCTCTATTTTCTTTCCTTTTTCATTTTGACATTCTAAGTTTAACTTAGAACTCATGCAGACAAATGGATATAGAGTTTAAAAAAAAAATGGTTTGCTGTCTCAACAGCTTTTCGTCTGTCTACTTTGGTTTACTCAGGAAATCTCTCCACGTTCTTTTGTTGTTGCTAAAGGGGTTGCTGTTAAACCATGTTTGCTCGGGCATAATGGACCTTGTTAGTTGCATATAACACAGGCAATAGAATGTAGAATACACGAAAAAAGGCAGGAGCGTCTTCAAAATGTTGGATACACTAAATCAAACTTCAAACAAAGGCGTTTAATTTGATACATATTCTGCCAGGAAGAGAATGTTCTCTCTAATACATTTCTATTTTCTTTCCCCTCTGCTCTTCTTTTCACGTCCATCTTACCTAAACTGCAATGCATTCATTTTTTTTGTCTTGTCATTTAAATTATTCAACTTTTTTTTAAATAGTTAATGTCTGTGACACATGCTGCTTATCTGGACACATGGGGCAACTATGCTTGGCACAGCATAACCAACAAAACACCTGGGGTTTTAGGGAGCAGGTGCAGTCGCTCTCTAGTCCCAGCTGAGAGATGATGTATTGTGCATGGAAGGCACTACACCAATTAATCACATTATCTTTACTAAATTATTTACCACTTTGTTACTGCAGTCTAGTCAGATCTGTCACTGTTTAATCTGGTGTTGTGGTTGTTTGGGAGCTAATAACTCCTGCATTTCTACCATCTACAGGTTGACAATTTATAATGAAATTTGTAGTTCTCCATCAAGTAATTGGCTGATCTTTTGCTATGCCTAATGATACTTTCAAAAGCATTTGTTTTTTTCACATATGTTTATTTGCAGCAGCTGACAGAATTGGGTACCTGTGACAGAAATTTAAGCTGCGGACAAGTAGAAGCCTTTATTTTGCTGAAGTGTGCAATACTGTACAGTGATGGAATGTATTATTCAAGCAGTCAACATCTTGATGGGGTCACAGATAATAAAGCACTGTCATCAAAACTGGAAAACAAAGTGTCCCTGTATATAACCCTGTGCCATGCACAGTTCTAAAAAACTATTCACAGTAAATATCTTTTAAAACAAATAAGCAACCAAAACATTATAGTGACAAATTGTTAAAAAGGGTTGTTGTTGTCAGGTCCCTGTTGGAGAAATTGTTCCCCCGGTGTTGAATTTTGTTAGCACTTATAGGAAGCAGTGATGGCACCCCTTATGACATATGACACCCAGGAGTAGTGATTGATCATATGCACCCCCATACCCAAATGTATTTTGTGCTGGAGGTATAATGCCCTGTACACACGATCGGTTCGTCTGATGAAAACGGACCGTTTTCATCGGACGAACCGATCCTGTGTGGGCCCCATCGGTTTTTTTTTTCCATCGGTGAAAAAACTTAGAACCTGTTTTAAAATGATCTGATGGTTAAAAAACCAATAGAAAAAAAACAATCGTCTGTGGGCAAGTCCATCGGTTAAAAATCCATGCATGCTCAGAATCAAGTCGACGCCTGCTCGGAAGCAATGAACTTCATTTTTCTCAGCACGTCGTAGTGTTTTACGTCACCGTGTTCTGACACGAACGGATTTTTAACTTATGGTGTGTAGGCAAGACTGATAAAAGTCAGCTTCATCGGATATCTGATGAAAAAATCCATCGGTCCGTTTTCATCGAATGAACCGATCGTGTGTACGTGGCATAAGAGTTTTCACAGTCAATGTCACTTGGCCCTATTTAGGACAAACTGACAGTGCCCCTTTATGTTACCTGCATATTCTTCTACAGAACATTTTCCATTCTTACATATTGAGAGGGCATTGCATTTTGAAGGTTTTTATTTTATTATTCTATTACATTTTTTGTGAATAATGTTTTCCAACTGTGGCTGAAGCAGATCTATATACAGGGACACTTTGTTTTCGCTTTTGAGTGTATCATAATTTCTATGCAGCATGACTAGGGACCAGTGTTAATCTTGGCAGCAAATTTCAATTATGTTTTAGTCTTATGCCGCGTACACACGACTGTTTTTCATGACAAGAAAAATGCAATTTTTTAACTTGGTCATTAAAAACGATCGTGTGTAGGCTCCAGAGCAATTTTCTTGACGTGAAAAATGGGCATTAAAAATTTTCACATCGTCGTTTTTCACGTTGTGAAAAACGGTCGTGTGTAGGCTATACCGACGGGGAAAATAACGCGCATGCTCAGAAGCAAGTTATGAGACGGGAGCACTCATTCTGGTAAAACTAGCGTTTGTAATGGAGATAGCACATTCGTCATGCTGTAACAGACTGAAAAGCACGAAGACTGAAAAGCGCAAATCGTCTCTCACCAAACGTTTACTAACACGAAATTAGCAAAAGCAGCCAAAAGTGCGGCGCCATCCGAATGGAACTTCTCCTTTATGGTGCCATCGTACGTGTTGTACATCACCACGCTTTGCTCGAACATTTTTTCACGATCGTGTGTATGCAAGACAGGCTTGACAAGAATCACGTAGAGAAAAACGTTGTTTTTCTAGGACATTAAAAACGGTCGTGTGTATGCGGCATTAGGACTAAAATGGCATTTTAGTTTTAGTCCCATTTTAGTCTTCTGCAATTTTTTTAGTCATATTTAGTTGACTAAAAGTAAATAGAGTCCACCTGTGTGTAATTTAATATCAGTATAAATACAGCTGTTCTGTGAAGCCCTCAGAGGTTTGTTAGAGAACCTTCGTGAACAAAAAGCATCATGAAGTCCAAGAAACACCAGACAGATCAGGGATAAAGTTGTGGAGAAGTTTAAAGCAGGGTTAGGTTATAAAAAAATATCCCAAGCTTTGAACATATCACGGAGCACTGTTCATCTGAAAATGGGAAGAGCATGGCACAACTGCAAACCTACCAAGACATGGCTGTCCACCTAAACTGACAGGCTGGGCAAGAAGTGCATTAATCAGAGAAGCGGCCAAGAGGCCCATGGTAACTCTAGAGAGGCTGCAGAGATCCACAACTCAGGTGGGAGAATCTGTTCACAGGACAACTATTAGAAGTGCACTCCACAAATCTTGCCTTTATGGAAGAGTGGCAAGAAGAAACCCATTGTTAAAAGAAAGCCACCAAAAGTCCTGTTTGCAGTATGCGAGAAGCCATGTTGACGACACAGGTGCTCTGGTCAGATGAGACCAAAATTGAACTTTTTGGCCTAAAAGCAAAACGCTATGTGTGTTAGAAAAATAACACTGCACATCACGCTGAACACATTATCGCCACCATGAAACATGGTGGTGGCAGCATGATGTTGTGGGGATGCTTTTCTTCAGCAGGGACAGGGAAGTTAGTAAGAGTTGATGGAAAGATGGATGCAGCCAAATACAGGGCAATTTTAGAAGAAAACCTGTTAGGCCCCATACACACGAGAGAATTTATCCGCGGATACGGTCCAGCGGACCGTTTCCACGGATAAATCCTCTCAAAGATTTCCGCAGATTTCGATGCGATGGAGTGTACACACCATCGCATTGAAATCCGCGCGGAAATCCTCTGGCGATGACGTGTCGCGCCGTCGCCGCGATTATGACGCGGCGACGGGCGCGACGCTGTCATATAAGGAATTCCACGCATGCGTCAAATCATTACGACGCGTGCGGGGAATCCCTTTGGACGGATGGATCCGGTGAGTCTGTACAGACGAACGGATCCATCCGTTGGAATGGATTCCAGCAGATGGATTTGTTGTGCATGTCAGCAAATATCCGATCTGCTGGAATCCATCCCAGAGGAGATTTCTCCGCGGAAACAGATCCGCTGGCGTGTACACACCATAGGATCTATCCGCAGAAACCCATTTGCTGGGATTTATCTGCGGATGGATTCTATCGTGTGTACGGGGCCTTAGAGTCTGCAAAAGACTTGAGATTGGGGTGGAGGGCTACCTTCTGGCAGAACAACGACCCTAAACATACAGCCAGAGCTACAATGAAATTGTTTAGATCAAAGCATATTCATGTGTTAAAATAGCCCAGTCAAAGTCCAGACCAAAATCCATCATTCTTTATGATACCAATATGATCTGACCTCCCTTTCGTACTATTTATGTACTTAAAGAATTTCTTGGGATTTTTCTTACTCTCCTCCGCTATGTGTCTTTCATGTTCTATATCTTAGCCGTCCTAATTCCACCCTTGCATTTCTTGTTGCATTCTTTGTAAAGTTGGAATGCTGATGATGATCCCTCCGCCTTGCATTTTTTAAAGACCATCTCCTTTGCTTTTATATGCATTTTTTCTGTTAAGTTAAGCCACCCAGGACTTTTATTAGCTCTTTTACATGTATTTCCCGTTGGGATGCACTGGCTAATTCCTTTTTTTAATATGCTCTTAGAGAATACTCATTTCTCCTCCGTGTTCTTTGTTCCTAAGATTTTATCCCAATTTACATCTTCTTAGGCAAGTTGGCTCTTTTAAAATTCAGTGTCTTTGTATTTTGTTCTTGCGCTGACTGAGCTAGCCACCCATTGAACTGTGAAACTCTCAACTGTTGATTCTAAAGTATTTGTGTTATTACATATAATGCTGTGCACATATACAGATAAGTATGTATATATATATATATATATATATATATATACAGTGATGAAAATAAGTATTTGAACACCCTGCTATTTTGCAAGTTCTCCCACTTGGAAATCATGGAGGGGTCTGAAATTGTTATCGTAGGTGCATGTCCACTGTGAGAGACATAATCAAAAAAAAAATCCAGAAATCACAATGTATGATTTTTTTTAAACTATTTATTTGTATGATACAGCTGCAAATAAGTATTTGAACACCTGAGAAAATCAATGTTAATATTTGGTACAGTAGCCTTTGTTTGCAATTACAGAGGTCAAACGTTTCTTGTAGTTTTTCACCAGGTTTGCACACACTGGAGGAGGGATTTTGGCCCACTCCTCCACACAGATCTTCTCTAGATCAGTCAGGTTTCTGGGCTGTCGCTGAGAAACACGGAGTTTGAGCTCCCTCCAAAGATTCTCTATTGGGTTTAGGTCTGGAGACTGGCTAGGCCACGCCAGAACCTTGATATGCTTCTTACAGAGCCACTCCTTGGTTATCCTGGCTGTGTGCTTCGGGTCATTGTCATGTTGGAAGACCCAGCCTCGACCCATCTTCAAAGCTCTAACTGAGGGAAGGAGGTTGTTGCCCAAAATCTTGCAATACATGGCCCCGGTCATCCTCTCCTTAATACAGTGCAGTCGCCCTGTCCCATGTGCAGAAAAACACCCCCAAAGCATGATGCTACCACCCCCATGCTTCACAGTAGGGATGGTGTTCTTGGGATGGTACTCATCATTCTTCTTCCTCCAAACACGGTTAGTGGAATTATGACCAAAAAGTTCTATTTTGGTCTCATCTGACCACATGACTTTCTCCCATGACTCCTCTGGATCATCCAAATGGTCATTGGCAAACTTAAGACGGGCCTTGACATGTGCTGGTTTAAGCAGGGGCACCTTCCGTGCCATGCATGATTTCAAACCATGACGTCTTAGTGTATTACCAACAGTAAGCTTGGAAACGGTGGTCCCAGCTCTTTTCAGGTCATTGACCAGCTCCTCCCGTGTAGTCCTGGGCTGATTTCTCACCTTTCTTAGGATCATTGAGACCCCACGAGGTGAGATTTAGCATGGAGCCCCAGTCCGATGGAGATTGACAGTCATGTTTAGCTTCTTCCATTTTCTAATGATTGCTCCAACAGTGGACCTTTTTTCACCAAGCTGCTTGGCAATTTCCCCGTAGCCCTTTCCAGCCTTGTGGAGGTGTACAATTTTGTCTCTAGTGTCTTTGGACAGATCTTTGGTCTTGGCCATGTTAGTACTTCGATTCTTGCTGATTGTATGGGGTGGACAGGTGCAGCTAATGACCTCAAACAGGTGCATCTAATTTAGGATAATAAATGGAGTGGAGGTGGACATTTTAAAGGCAGACTAACCGGTCTTTGAGGGTCAGAATTCTAGCTGATAGACAGGTGTTCAAATACTTATTTGCAGCTGTATCATACAAATAAATAGTTAAAAAATCATAAATTGTGATTTCTGAAAAAAAAAAATTGATTATGTCTCTCACAGTGGACATGCACCTACGATGACAATTTCAGACCCCTCCATGATTTCCAAGTGGGAGAACTTGCAAAATAGCAGGGTGTTCAAATACTTATTTTCCTCACTGTATATATATATATATATATATATATATAATATATATACAGTATATATATAATTTATATATATATATATATATATATATATATATATATATATATATATATATATATATATATATATATATTTTTTTTTTATTATTAAATCCCAATTGTTTTTTCTAGGACTATGAACCTACAATCTTCTACCCCAAGAAATCACTTGATAATATGTACAAAGACTTTACAATTCAGTGTGAGAAGATGGATATCCCCTTTTTATCCTACCTTCCGACAGAAGTAAGTGCTTATAATTCTAATTTCAGATGTGTAATCAAATAATTTTACACTAAATGGGTGGTTGTTTGTGGACCATCAGCAGCTACCAAAGTTTGTGCTCTTTCATATAACTACTTTAGGTAATAATTATAACAGTGAAAAAATAGATTAGAACAGGTCTCTAGGCCTGACTAAAGGATGGTTGTGCATTAACACTTTTTTTTTTGAATAAGGGCATATGTCAACGGGCTTTGGGCTTGTGTCAATGCCGTCAGTTTAAGACAATTTTTTACCTCTTTTTGACTTCTATTTGACCATACATACTGTAACTATGTTCATTATACTTCAATACTAGAATCTACCTTCGGTAGCTTCTAACCAGTACTGTGATACAGCACACTCCGTCAATGCTGTGAACAGGGCCAGATTAAGAACATCATGGGCCTGGTTCTGAGGATTTTGGTGGGGCCTTTTAGGCTGCATTCACACCTCCGCGACAAGTAACGCCGCGTACACGGCGTATTTTGCCGCGAATAGTGTAACTTTTTTTTTACAAATCCTTCCTATTGCTTTGTATGGCCGAACGCCAATGCTGCCTGAAAAAAAGGGTTCGGGACTTTTTTTCATGCCGCAGGTGTACGGCATCTATGAGATGTGAACCATCTCATAGACAGCAATGGGAATTCTCCCCTCCAGCGGCACGAGCGGCCGGCGTCGGGCGTTTTGTCGCGGAGGTGTGAATGGGGTGTAATAAATAATAAATAAATGCGTGGGAATGACATGAACGCAGCCCAGCCAAGGCAAGTGACCAAAGGCACAGAACCCAGAAGGAAGACCAGGTGAAGATGGAAGCGCCCGGGCCCCGCCTGATTCATCGCAGCACTGGAGGGCTGTCTGAAAATGTAAGTGAACACTAATGTGCTAATATGCTGTGCATACTTGTACATTGTGGCATAACCTACCCCAGGGCCTCTAAAAAGTAGTAATGTCAGGAAAGTTTACTACCGCTTTATTATCACAGGATCCCAGGAGCCTCTCATGGGGCCCCCTACTGACCCGGTGGACGGTGGCCCTTGGGCAGTGCCTAAGTGCACAGTTGCCAACATTTAAAAAATATTTTCAGGGCCACTTTTTTATATAAGTGCTATATTTAGAGTAGCTGAGATCCCCAATGTTCCTCTATACATCATAGTAGTAATCACAAAATTAAATGAGTACTAATAATGGGGCAGAACAAATATGAGAACTGATATTTCCTTTAGTTGAACTAACAAAAGTGTGTCCATTCTAGAGCTGGTAATATTGAGGATATTCAGTATAATTTTAAAGAACTGTTTTTGTGGGTAAGCGACATAGGGGAGGAGTATGGACGGTATATAAGTGGGAAGTATGTGCAGGTGAGGGAGAGGAATGTGGAGGGTCTAACAGTGGGCACTATGTACAGGAGAGGAGTACAAAGGGTACGGAAAAAAGCACTATGTACAGGAGAGGAGTGTGAAGGGTATGACAATAGGAAGAGTACAGGAAGAGTACAGGAAGAGTGAGGGGGTATGACAGAGGGTAGTACGTACCAGAGAGAAGTGTGGAGGGTATGATGGGGCAGTATGTACAGGAGAGGAGTGTGGAGGGTATGACAGTGGGCAGTATGTACAGGAGAGGAATGTAGACGGTATGATAGTGGGCTCTATGTATAGGAGAGGAGTGTGGAGGGTATGACAGTGAACACTATGTATAGGAGAGGAGTGTGGAGGGTATGACAGTGGGCACTATGTATAGGAGAAGAGTGTGGAGGGTATGAAAGTGAGCAGTATGTACAGGAGAGGAGTGTGGAGGGTGCGACAGTGGGCACTAAGTACAGGAGAGAAGTGTATGACAGCAGGCACTATGTACAGGAGAGGAGTGTGAAGGGTATGACAGAGGGCGCTATGTATAGGAGAGGAGTGTGGAGGGTATGACAGTGGGCACTATGTACAGGAGAGGAGTGTGTAGGGTATGACAGTGGGTACTATGTATAGGAGAGAAGTGTGGAGAGTATGACAGTGGGCACTATGTACAGGAGAGGAGTGTGGAGAGTATGACAGTGTGCACTATGTACAGGAGTGGAAGGATATTTAGGGACTGAGTAGTGGTTAAGCGGGTCATACATGGATTGAAATTACGCCAATTATGCAGAGACCAGCCATAGTCAATCTATGTACGGGCTAGCTGGTTTTACACAAGTCAATCTATTAATCAACTTGAGTACAACCAGCCTGTTTTTTTTTTCTTAAAACAATCAGTGCTGCCAGCTAAAGTTAGCAACACTGATTATTGTACGCACTGGCAGAACACAATAACACTGCAGGAGTGATTCCCCCATCCACAGGTCAGTAGGTAAGAGGGTGTGTGGGGACAGGCTGGGGAGAGATACTAGTCAGTGGCTGGGTAGGCACTGGTAGTATCAGAGCCAGATACACACAGGTTACATACGCCACGATCGTTAGAGCGAGAACAATAATTCTAGTACTAGACCTCCTCTGTAACTCTAAACATGTAACCTAAAAAACTGTAAAGCATCGCTTAGGATACCAAAAAAAATTGTGCTAACTTAACTAACTAACTGTTTTTTTAATGAATGAAACATTTTTTTCCAAAAAAACATTTTTTTAAAATTGCTGCGCAAATACCGTGCTAGAGCTGCACAATTAATCGTTAAAAAAATCGTGATCTCGATTCAACCCCCCTGACGATCTTCAATGCAGAGTTTGCTGATTCTTTCATATAACAAGTGGAGAGACTTTCAGCTGTCAAAAGAAAATATCTGGGCAGTCTGCCAAGTTTTTAACAGGAAACATTGTAACTGACACTTCCTTCTTAGATTAAAGGGATACACTTCTGTGTGTAAAGAACAAATCTGGGCAGTCTGCGAAGTTTGTAAACAAAATGAAACATTGTAACTAACTAACATTGTAACTAAATTTAACCACTTAAAGTCCAACACTTGTTTCTTAAGTTAAAAAGCAATATTATTTGCTAGAAAATTACTTGGAACTGCCAAACATTATATATATTTTAGCAGAGACTCCAGGGAATACAATGGCAATTGCTGCAATATGTTATGTCACACTGCCTTTGCCTACTTCAATGAATAATAAAAACCATAAAAACAAAACAGTGAATTTAGCCCATTTTTTTTGTTTGTTGTTGTTAATGTGAAAGATGATGTTACGCCGCAACAATCGTGAGAGAATCGTGATCTATCTTCTTTTTTATATAAATACTTTTATTCATTTTTTCACAAAACAATACAATTAATACAACATAAAATCAGTATACAGACTGACATATATGGTCTCGATATGTACCCCTTTCATTAAAAATAATGAAAAAAAAACTAATACAAAAAGAAAACTGTATCTTCTTCTACCAATACTATATACTACTCCTGGATTTCTCCACCACGTTCCCCCTCCACTCTCCCGGGGAGACAGGGTCACACCACCTATACCCTATACCCACAGTGAGTGGAGGGGGGGGAGGAACATAAGGAAAGAGAGAGAGAGGAAAGAGAAGGAGAGGGAGGGAGACAGAGAGAGGGGAAGAGAAAAGAAGGGAGAAAAAAAAAAAAAAAGGGGGGGGGAGGCTTTCCCCTGTGAAAACCAGATGAAAAATACTGAGTCCTACAAAAATATAGTGAAAAATGTAGGGGTTAATTCCCCTTATTGTGTATTTACTTAAATATACAAAAACACCAGTGAATATGTGAAAGAAAAAGGAAGAAAGTGAGGAATATAGGGGTTAATTCCCCTTATTGTGTATTTACTTAAGTGTACATAAACAAGAAAAAATTACGAAAAGGAAGAGAAAAAAAAAAAAAAACAGATGAAAAATACTGAGTCCTACAAAAATATAGTGAAAAATGTAGGGGTTAATTCCCCTTATTGTGTATTTACTTAAATATACAAAAACACCAGTGAATATGTGAAAGAAAAAGGAAGAAAGTGAGGAATATAGGGGTTAATTCCCCTTATTGTGTATTTACTTAAGTGTACATAAACAAGAAAAAATTACGAAAAGGAAGAGAAAAAATAAATAAAAAAATAAATAAAAAAAAATAAAAAAAAGGGAAACACTAAGTCCATCTAAATTATAGTGAGAAGTGTAGGGGTTACTTCCCCTTATTGTGTAATTACTTAAGTGTACAAAAAATAAGAGGGGAGAAGAAAAAAACTACCCCATAAGAAAGAAAATAAAACTAAGAACAATTTCTTCTATATTGTAAAGGGGAGAAAAAAAAAAAAACCTACTAAGATATAGTGAGAAATATAGGGGTTAATTCCCCTTATTGTGTATTTACATAAGTGTACTAAAACAGGATGGAATTGTGAGGAAAAAAACACTGAGTCCATCTAGAATAATAGTGAAAAAAGTGATCTATCTTCTAAGCAAAAAAATTGCAATTCTCATTTTAGCCAGAGTCGTGCAGCTCTGTACCCTGCAACATAAAAAGTGCAAAGACCACCATAGAGTAATTTTCTAGCAAAAAACAAATGATGATTTTTACATGTAGTAGAGAAGTGTCAGAATTGGCCTGGGTGGCAAGGGGTTAATTACCATGAGTAATATACAAATAATTATTATAAGCCCTGTGATCCTATCAGTCTGCTGTAGTGTGTCAGCTTGTATTTATATTGGCCGCTCTGAATGTAGCTTCTGACAGGCTGTGCAAGCATGCCCGTATCTCCGGAACCATAAATGATAGCCGTCCCAAATTTTAACCAGTTGTGGGGTAGGTCTTCACCTGCCTACCCCCCCCCCAAATGTGGGGTTTCTGTGACCTCTGGTCATCGAGCTACAACCCCCCAAATTCAATCTATAAAAAAAAAAAGATTATTAAAAAAAAAAAAAAAATTTTTTTTTTTTTTTTGGGCAAATGGGCCTATCTTGAGAAAGGGGCCTGGAGCTGCAGCTCCATCAGCCCCATTGTTAATCCGGCCCTGGCTGTGAAGTATGTCTAGGTTGACATTTTTGCAGGTGTGTAAATTCCACGCATTCCCATGTCCGCCGCCAAAATGTAGGGGTGCCATTATTTCACACCGCGTTTTCCCATGTGGCTGCAGTCTCAGAAATGGTTGGTAAACTTTTACCTGCCTTTCCTGCAGGTACAGCAGCCCTTTCAAATAAATGGGCCGCTGTGCCTGCACAAACACCTCCCAAGATGTGAACGTAGAGGTGTTTCTATTATTCCTCTTTCTGTGCCTCAGTACTGTGCTTACCAGCTCCAGTGCTACCTGCTTCCAATGCAATCCAGAGCATTGGAATATGGTGAGCTACAGACAGGGTATAGCTACAAAGTTTAATGACCAGTCTGTCCACCCCCCCAACTTCAGCAGTGGTGTATGAAGCTGATTCTAATAGGTGTTTTAATGCTATGTCTGTTTTCAGCTTAGCATATGCACCAGAAGCAGTAAACAACGTACAGACAGCCCGGAGCTAGGACCAAGGGGACTTGGTGGAGGGCACACATGACACAGTTAACAGGGCAAATTAACCATTGGCTCTCGGGGGGCGGGGGGGGCGGAGAAAGGAGGTGATAAAAGGGTAAGTCCCCGCCCCCCGAGCAAGCAGAACGCGCAGGAAAGTTTCAGATAGAGACACCATGGCTGATCTGGCTACTATTTGGGCCCAGCTGCAGGCAGAAGCGGCGATCCACGGCCCGGATTGGCTCCAGGACCAGCTGCGGCCCATTCTGGGGGGGACAGCCACGGCAAGTACCGAGTGGGGGCGGGATCTGGGACGAGCTCGGCGGTCGCGGCCCCCGGAGCGCTTCTCCCCGGATTCATCTCCCAGAGCCCAGCTTTCCACGGGGAGTCCCCATGTGCGGGCCCCTCCGGGCCCCCCGCGAAGCGTGCGGCAGTGACAGGCGGGGGGGGGGGGACCGGGAGGAATCCCATTCAAGGACGGCGCATGGAGTCGGAATCGGCGGGCTCCTCCCCCCGGGGTGCAGCGCGGGGTGCGGGGCCTCAGCGGGGGAGGCAGCGGAGCACTGCTGCTGGGCATTCATCCTCCGCTGCCGGCAGCACGGCTCATGTGGAGACGGATGGAGCGATTGCGGGTGACAGCGGTGTTCGAGGCGTCGGGGCTGGGGGCGCCCCCCCCGGCCCGCGGAAAGCGTCGGAGAAATCCGTGAACGGGTCTGACAGCCAGGGATCCTTCCCCTGGCGGGCTGTCCGAGGAGGGCGAAGGGCCTGCTACGGTCCGATCGGAGGGTGAGCTGAGTGACTCGGAGGAGGATCTCCCCCCCAGGAGGGGGGTGGCGGCGGTGGAGACTGTGAGATCGGCTAGTGGTCCGACCCCTAGGCAGCATGGTAAGTCAGCTTCTTCTGCTATCTTGAATGCGGGGTTGGGTATGTTGGGACAAGGGGTGCCTGTGGTAGCGGGGGCGGCGGGGGGTTCCCCTCCTGGCACGGGTTTAGGGGGGGGGTGGACTCGGGGTTGGGGGGGTTTGCGGGGTTCTTGGCGGGCATAAAGGCACTGGTGGGTCAGTTTGAAGGCACAGGGGGGGGTTCCGGGGCCGGCGGCCGCTTGGGTGGTTCCCGCCGGGGCGGGGCCTAGCGCGGTGGTGGCTTCTGCGGCTCCTGCGGCTCCGCCGGTGGTGGCAAGCCTGCCCCCGCCGGTGGTGGCCCCCGCTGTGGCCCCGGCAAGTGCGGCGTCAGCAGGAGTGTCCGGGGAGGGAAAGGGGGCGGGTGATGTAGCAGCAAAACAAGAGATTATACGTCTAGCGGACGCAGCTAAGTGCGAGGTTTACATATGTTACGAGGCTTCGTTAGGGACCCACCTCAAGGCGGAGGTCAGGGAAAAAATATGGAAAGGTGAGTATGTGGAAATTTTTTCTCTCCTCCCGCTAGAAAAATTTAATCTGGATAGGGGGAAGCCTGATGAGTCTAAAAAGGAGGAGGAGGAGAGGCGTCGGTATCGGTTGATACCCCGCACTTTCGCAAATTGGTTGCAGGCCTTTAGTATCTTGGCATGTGTGGTGGGTGAGAAAAAGCCGGAGTGCTGTTCGGGTTTATTCATCTACCAAAATGCAATCGGGGAAGCTCAGAGGGTCTATGGGGGATCGGCGTGGCTACGCTATGACGAACAGTTTCGTCAGAGGATGGCCGTGCGCCCGGACCTGCGCTGGAATCAAAAGGACATGAACCTGTGGTTGTGCTTGATGACGGCGGCCAGGGCCCCGGGACAGTTTTTTCAGGGAGGGGCGGGTGGTCCCTCTACCCAGGGGCAACCGGCCAGTCGGGCAAAAGGGGTGTGCTGGCAGTTCAACTCTGGCACCTGTAAGTTTGGGGGCAACTGTCGGTTCAAGCATGAATGCTCAGGTTGCAGAGGCTTCCACCCACTTTCCAAGTGCTTCAAGCAAGCCAAGGGCCGTGGAGGGGAGCCTGCAAACAAGGGGGGAGACGCCGGTGAGGGTGTAAAGGATGCGGCCGTTTCTCGGTAGGTATCCGGACAGGGGGGCAGCGACCGTTCTGGAGAGGGGTTTTACCGTGGGGTTCCTTATTCCGTGTAAGATGGAGACGGTCCCTCCAGTGCCGCGCAATTTGAGATCGGCGTTGCTTCATCCCGAAGTGGTTTCGGAGAAACTGCGAAAGGAGGTGGCGCTGGGGCGCATGGCCGGTCCCTTTCCGGTAGCTCCATGGGGGGGGGGGGGATTTGGTAGTCTCTCCATTGGGGGTGGTGCCCAAAAAGGAGCCCAACAAGTTTAGGTTGATACACCACCTCTCGTTTCCGAAGGGGGGGTCGGTCAATGACGCCATTGATCCGGAGGCTTGCGCGGTCAGTTACACGTCATTTGATGCAGCGGTTCACTGGGTTCGCCGGTATGGGCAGGGGGCGTTGATGGCGAAATCGGATATCGAGGCGGCGTTTCGTTTGCTGCCGGTACACCCGGACAGCTTCCGTTTGTTGGGGTGTCACTGGGAGGGGCAGTTTTATGTAGACCGGTGCCTTCCCATGGGGTGTTCCATCTCCTGTGCGTTTTTCGAGACGTTTAGCTCCTTTTTTGGAGTGGGTGGTGAGGGATGTTTCGGGCCTCAATTCAGTTATCCATTATTTGGATGACTTTCTGTGTATAGGGCCGGCTTCCTCCAGAGTGGCCGCGACACTTTTGGCCACGCTGGAGCATATGGCTGACTATTTTGGGGTTCCCTTAGCCCCTGAAAAAACGGAAGGTCCGCGCACGGTGATGACGTTTTTGGGGATCACGTTGGATTCCGAGGCCATGGAATGTCGGCTGCCGGAGGACAAAGTGTTGGCGCTCAAGACGGAAGTTAGAGGCATGTTGGGGGTACGCAAGGTTCGGCTAAGGGAGCTTCAGTCCTTACTGGGCAAGCTGAACATTGCGTGCCGCATCTTGCCGATGGGACGGGTTTTTTGCCGACGGCTGTCGGCTAGCACGTCGGGGGTGGAGTCCCCGAACCACTTCATTACCTTACAAACAGTACACAGGGAAGACTTGCGGGTTTGGCACTCCTTCTTGGAATCCTTTAATGGTAGGGCGTTGTGGATGTCGGGCCCGGTTAGCAATTTTGACTTGGAACTCTACACCGACGCGGCAGGTTCCTCGGGCTTTGGGGCCTCCTTTAGGGGCAGGTGGTGTGCGGGCCCGTGGCCGGCGAGCTGGGTGGCGGCGGGATTGACAAGGAACTTGGTGCTGCTGGAATTGTTTCCAGTAGTGCTGGCAGTGGAACTGTGGGGGGGGATTTCAGGGACAAGAAGGTGAGGTTTCATTGCGACAATCTGGGGGTGGTGCAGGCGATTAATTGGGTATCGGCATCGTCGCCGCCGGTGGTGCGATTTCTGCAACATTTGGTACTTAGATGCTTGCAATTGAATGTTTTTATTCATGCAGTGCATATCCCTGGGATGGAAAATTTTATTGCTGACGCATTGTCTCGCTTTCAGTGGGACAGGTTCCGAGAGTTGGTGCCGGAATCGGAACAACACGGAGTACCTTGTCCGGAAGGGCTATGGAGGATTGCGTTGGCGTGATCTCTGGTTGGCTTAGAAAGTCGGCGAGCGAGACCACATGGGTGGCGTACAGTAAGGTATGGCGGGACTGGGAGACCTTGGCGGACTGGGCAGCAGCGGAACCCTTTGGGTCGGAGGCGCGGGGTTTGTTGTTTTATTTTGTTTCTAGGAACATGGAAGATGGGGTGTCAGTGGCGGCGTTAAATAAAAAGCTGGCGGGGCTGGCGTTTCTTTTTAAGCTACGGGGATGTCAGGACTTTACCAAGGATTTTTGGGTGAGACAAGCGGTAAAGGGGTATAGGAAGGCGAATGTCTCTAGAGACTCGAGACGCCCGGTGTCGTTTTCAGTACTACAGGGGCTGTTGGAGAAATTGCCTTCAATATGTTCTTCGGAGTACGAAGTGGGGCTATTTACGGTGGCTTTCTCGTTAGCTTTCTTCGGGGCCTTTAGGATAGGGGAGCTGGTTAGTCCGTCCAAGAAGAAACACGATGGCTTGGGAGCCCATGAGGTGAGTTGTGGTGGGGACAGGGTATCCATATGGCTGCGCAGGTCCAAGACGGACCAGGCAGGTAAGGGTAGGGAGGTGCTGGTCTTTGCGTTACCAGGTTCTCCGTTGTGCCCAGTGGGGGCGGTGCGGGCTTTCCTAAATATGCGCCCACAAGTGGGAGGTTCGTTTCTGATACATGGGGACGGGTCTCCACTGTCTAAGTACCAATTCATAGCCATCTTAAAAAAAGGTCTACGTGCATTGGGAGTGACAGAGAAAGGTTTTTCTTCTCACTCTTTTCGCATTGGTGCGGCAACTGAAGCAGCTAGGAGTGGTTTGGGAGTTGAGGTAGTGAAACAGATTGGCAGGTGGGAATCCAGGCGATTCCAGAGCTACGTGCGCCCCCACCTCCTGGACGGTTAATTCCGGTAAGGGGGGGGGCAGAGGAAGAGGGTAGAGCATTCGGGGGTTTTTGAAGGTGGTGATGTGTGTGTATGTCGGTGTGAGGATGCGCAGTGTATTACCCCGTTTGTACAAATCTCTTTACAGGTGGGATTCCGGCCCTGGTGTGGATCTTGGGCCACTCCTATGTGGCGTGGGGAGCTAGGCGGGCGGATGCTAGGCCGGAAGGTCGGCAGTAGATATGTGCATTCCCGTTCTTACGAATGTTATTTTCGTACGAAAATGTTCATTTTCGTACCCGCAGAATAATGTGTACATACGAAAAAAATAAAGCACCAAAATACGAAAACGACAGGATTACGAATGAGCCGCATAACGAACAACCGCAAATACGAACGAACGATCTGACGAAAATACGACAAAACGAAAACGGCAAAAGAACAAAAATTACATCTATAACAAAAGATTTGCATTCTGTATCCTGTTTGAATCCCCTCTCTGTTCGCATCCTCAGCCGTATGTTCACACGACATCCACAACAAAAGACCCGCACCCTGTATTTTGAATTCCTTTTTTCTGTTTGTATTTTGGATTCAACAGAAGGCAAATCTTTTGCCACAGATGTCACACGAACACACGACCGAAAACACCAAAAGAAAAAGGACCCAAAATACAGAATAGAAATCTTTTATTATAGATGTCATTTTCGTTTTTTTGAATGGGCAGTGAGTGTAGTTAGTGAAGCAGCTTCTCTTTTGTGCCGAGTAGTACAGTAAAGCCAAATAAACTTTTCTGTGGATTTTCATCTGAAGGGAGATCAGTTGGCCAGACTTTTGAACCCAAAAATGGTTTTCTGATGGAGTTTAAAATCGAACAAATTTTCTGAGAACGAACGGAAAACGATCGTTTTTATGTTTGTTGTTAAAAAAGTCTGACCAAGTGTATGGGGCTTAACAATCGTTAATATGGATGAGCCGCGTGTTGAAAGTGCTGCGAATCCCCGCAATATATTTACGAAAGTACAAAATGACGAAAATCCTTTTTCTGTTCGTAGCTTCAGTCGCATGCCCACATGACATCCACAACAAATTGTCATAGATGTCACACGAACACACGACCGAAAACACGAACAGAAAAAGGAATCCAAAACACAGAATGCAAATCATTGACGAAAATTCACGAAAATTATTGTCTAACAAGTAACGAACATGAATTAAACAGAATAACGAACCATCCCGCATGTACGAAAATAAAACGGTAACGAAAATACGAAACGATCGGAATACGAAAAAATCTCGTCGTACGAAAAACGAACGGGAACGAACAGGAAAACGGGCGTCTTACGAAAAACGAACGGAAACGAACCTACGGAACGATACGAAACAGAACGAAAAAAAACGAAAAAAAATTCTGTGCACATGTCTAGTCGGCAGATGGGCTTCCCAAGGGAGGAAGCCTGTGTTCGCTGGCTGGGGGTCCCGGGAATGCTGTGGGGAAGGTTGGTGGGAGAGGTGCACCGCTATGCACGCCTGGACCGTGCACCCGACGTGCTGTTACTACACGTGGGGGGCAACGATCTGGGGGTCAGGTCCATGCTGGAGATCACGAGGGACATCAAATTTCCCGGATATGGTAATTATTTGGTCCGACATTATTGCTCGGACCGCATGGAGACTAGCGAGGTCAGTCAGTAGAATCAATCGGGCCCGAAGGAAGATCAACCGAGACGTGGGCAGGTTTATGGTTCGAAATGGGGGACTGGTAGTCCGGCATCTGGAATTGGAGGAAGAGACCTGGAGATACCTGCGGGGCGATGGGGTGCACCTTACAGATGTGGGCATCGACATGTGGGTTATGGGATTGCAGGACGGGATTCAGAGGGCCATTAGGGTGTGGAGGGGCATCCAAGGATAAGGTTTTACCCTTGGGTGCTGTGGCTTGGTTTTGGTCTCTGCGGGTGAAGGAGGAGCCGGGTTACAATAAAGGATTGAAGACCTGTCGGTGACAGGGGATATATGATGCCCAGAGAACGGAGGTTACCTGGGGAATGAGCATGGTGCACTGCGGTCGTAAGGTCTTTGAGCCAGCATCGGCTTGAGGCCTGTCAGAAGGACACGAGGGACCGCAGTGCAATTAGAGAGTTGGGATACATATGTTTATATGTATATATGTTTATGTATATATGTTTATATATACAATTTAGGTTTTACAGTTATAGGCTTTCGTCTGCGGAGACCAAATAGGCAGTTAGTCAGTATGACAGGTGTTTACGTTAAAATTGTTAAATTTTTTTTTTATTATCTTTAATAAATTAAGGCTGCTACGGCCTATTATTTACCCAACAAAATGGTGTGGTCTCCATGTTAATGGGGGGGAATTAAGTTTGGGTTGGTTTAAGGTGTTATTTATGTTGGGTAATGGTACATCTGTTATACTTGGGTCATGACCTCTGACAAGCTGGCTGTGAAAACACTAATTTCTCTACAATAGGAGCTACTGACTGCATTTACGTTTTTACTATTAAACCAGGGGGAACATGGCTATTTTTTTTAAACACACAAACTTTTAAACAGGTCTGTCATGCATTAGAGGGGACATTTTTTTTTACTGAATGAATAGTGCTTGTCATTGCTGATCTTCCCGTCTGAAAATGTTAGTTGCCTGGGTGAAATGAATATCCAATGTTTTTATTATATTCTAAGACAAGTACCTGAAGCAAGTAAACTGATGAGGAGTTCATCAGTTTAGGATGAGGAGTTTCTGAGGCCACGTACACACGGCCGAGAAACTCGACGGGCAAAACACATCGTTGTTTCGGCTGTCAAAAAACTAGTCGAGCCAAATGTTCCCATTGCCCAACGAGGAAATAGAGAACATGCTCTCTTTTTGGCTCGACGAGTTTCCTGACGGGTTTCTCGGCGAAAAGTGTACACACGACCGGTTTTCTCGGCAGAATACGTCTCCCATCGAGTTTCTTGCTGAATTCTGCTGAGAAAACCGGTTGTGTGTACGGGGCCTGACTTTCTAATCTGCATATGTCAGGTCAGTGATTGAGAAAGTATTGAGTGAAGTACCATCTAGGCAACTAGTAACTTTAGAAGGAGGTCAGTACAAGGTTTCTTTGCAGTGAACCTGTCATTTTACCCTGCAGGTTAAAGCAACAGATTCACCTAAAATGGAACTAAACCCATTAATGTAACTGTTTACCAAAACAGAAACATTTAACGATCTGATTTTTTCAACAGGAATTGTGTGATGACAGGCTGTTGGCGGAAAATCCGACCGTTTGTATGCTCAAACGGACAATTGTTGTCAGATTTTCTCTGGACAAATGTTGGATAGCATACTTCAAAATTTTCCGCCAACAATTGCGTGTTGTCGGATTTTCCGAGCGTGTGTACACAAGTCCGTCGGACAATACTCCAAAGTACAAACACGCATGCTTGGAAGCAATGCTCACCATAACAACATTAGCAGAAGTTGCCCACAGGGTGGTGCTAAAGAGCTGAAAAAACATGTAGTTTCGTTGTTTGTTAACTGACAATTCTTTGCTGTTTGTATGCAAGACAAATTCTTGGCCAATGCCCTTCACAAAAAAGTCCTACGCTTTGTCTGCGGAAAAAATCTGATCGTGTGTACCAGGCTTTACTTGTGCTCTCAGTAGAACTGTCATGCCATTAAATAACTGGTGTCATTACTGATCATATGTGCAGCACCATAGCAATTGCAGATCAACAGAGACTAAGGGTCCTTTCACACGGAGCGGACCGTTTCTGTGTCCGCTCCGTGTGTCCGCCAAAGCTCAGCGGGGATCATCCGTCATCCCCGCTGAGCTGTCGGCGGATAGGGCGGTCCCCGCACACAGTGCAGAGACCGCCCTTTCTCTGCTCCGCTCTCCCCTATGGGGGATCGGATGCAGACGGACTGTCTGTCCGTCTTCATCTGATCCGTTCCGCCGGACGGAAGAAAAATAGGGTTTCTTCCGCTCGCAAAAGCGGATCCCGACGGACGCGGATGGTCGTGGACGTTAGCGGATGCTCCACCCGCTAACGGACGCGATCCCATAGGGATTCATTACAAGTCCGTAAACGGACTTGTAATGAACGGACGAGCGGAGCGGACATCTGAAAGGGGCCTAAGATGGCAGCTTCCTTGACCCTAAACCGTGGGGGTTTTACTTTAACTATCACCATCCCCAGCTAAACATAATCGACTTTCCTTCACTACCTTGCTCTTGCATTCTTCTGTCAAGAGCTGGTACTTTCAGCTATTGGGACTTTCTTTCCTTCTTCTCATCTGACATCATTGGTGCTTGCAGATAGGCTGCCCAGGCGCTGGGAGGTCTCAGCCCATGGAAGCTTCTTTACTTTCTCTCTTTTGTTCCCCAGTGTCTTAATGGAGTGGTAGGGGAGCAAGGGGGAGAGATAGCTGAGAAGGGCAGCACTTAGTGGAGCCTGTGGTTGTACCCTTCATGAGCCCAAAGTAAAAATGTGAAAAGCAATGTGTAATTTCAATTGCACATTAACTTCTTCTCTGTGTGATAAATGTCCGAAGCAGTGTTTAAAAAAATAAAAAAATAAATAGCTGCTAATAGAGAACAAAGCACAAGATATGCCGAATATAATTATTCAGCAACAATTAGAGGACCTCAGTGCATGGGGCTGTGTAGCTGCAGAAGGCTTCTCAAGTTTCCAGTGCGCAAATTCAGAAGGTGAGCCGTTAACTGCATCATGCAAAGAGATTAAAGGTAATTGTAGAAAAAAAAATGAAGGAACTCCAAAACTGGAGCTTACAGTGATTGTAGATTATGTTTAGCTAATTTCGGTGTCACTTTGCCCTAATAAGGTGTTTTACTATTTGAAGGGGACATATAAGAAATCAATAATGCATTCATAAAAAAGTTTTATTCCTAACTGACAAAAATTGTTCCTTCTGTTATTTATGTTATCAATTTGAATATGAAACTTGTGCTTTGTTTTCTGTTCTATAGGTGCAGTTAATTAATGATGCCTATAATCTAGTGGTGGACGCAGTGCTGGGCATTGAGGCAAATAGCGAAGAAGGTAATAAAGAGCCATGGGTCACTATTTTGGGAATAATGAAGCAGATAAAGATACCCATTATCAGTCTGGATATTCCATCAGGTGGGTAACTAACACCTTTTTTTTTCAATATTAGAGTGTAAGTTTTTATATTCACAATTTTATAACAATGTTTCAGCTAGGTATTGTGGTTGCATCACAAATCACATGTAAAACAGTGAAAGCATACATGCAAAATAACTTAGACCCCTTTCACATTGGGTCAGTTTGCAGGAGCTATAACGCTAAAAATAGCGCCTGCAAACCGACCTGAAACAGCCGCTGCTGTCTCCCCCGAGGCCCCCGAGGGCTTTCACACTGGAGTGGTGCGCTAGCAGGACGGTAAAAAAAGTCCTGCTAGCAGCATATTTGGAGCGGTGAAGGAGCGGTGTGTATACTGCTCCTCCAACGCTCCTGCCCATTGAAATCAATAGGGCACCGCGGCTATACTGCCGGCAAAGCTCCTCTGCTGACCCTTTCTTGCCCGCTAGCAGGGGGTAAAACCGCCCCGATATTGGCTGAATAGCGCCACAAAATTAACGGTAAAACCGCTTTACCGCCGACGCCGCCCCAGTGTAAAAGGGTCCATACAATAATAAACAAAGATTTGATTAAGCTGAAGACTTTCAATGAAATAGAACCCCTCACTTCCACAATTCCAAATGTGGATTTATATTTACCATTATTAACCCTGTCTGCATTATGCTGGCTGATCTTATTATGATTTCTTACCTAGATGTGCACACTGTCTATCCTAACAAAGGATCTCAAGCTGGGTTCACACTGGTGCGATGCGGGAACCACAGCAATTCCTGTGTAGGTTCCTGCAATGCAATCTGAATTGCAGGCAGTTCACACTGCTTGCTACGAGCCACTGCGAGTGTCTACATAAAGTTAATGACACCCCCAAATTGGTTTGCAGAACGCAGTGCGAACTATGCAATTGGATGGAATCTAATCACATAGGTCTGAACACACATGTGATCCGATTCCAGTGCAGGCAAAAAAAAAAGGGTCCTGCACCATTTTGGTCCTTCTCAATTATTGTGACAAAAAAAGGGTCCTGCACCATTTTGGTCCTTCTCAATTATTGTGACTTCTCAATTCATATACCTGTATCATCCAGCACTATGCAAATCGTGTCTTCAGCAGATAATGTGCACACTCCACGTCCACAAAAAAACAAACTTTATTAATTTTTTTTAGTGAATTAGGACTTATTAAAAAAAAAGTTTATGTATAACATGCCAAAACAAGAAGTTCAAATTTATTTCAGACTTTAGTAAATCCTTTAGTGAATCAGGCTGAAGTTGAGTTAAAGTGTTACTAAACCCACAACAGTAAAATCAGTCTGTATATGCAGCATAGCATGCTTGTTATACTCACTGCATTAGAAAAAGGCTATTTTATCCTGTATGCACAGATCCTTCCCTCCCTGCACTGTCTATCTGGGGAAAGCCAGATAACATTGGCAGGGTAGCTGACCTGCACATGCTCAGTTGTCTCTATTATGCTGGAGAGAACAGTTTCTTGTTCTCAGAGCTAGCCATGTCACATGATATTGACATCACACATGTGGGCGTGTATACAGGTTGTAGTGGAAATCTCCTCCTACAGTGAACTCTCAGCATGCGGAGAAACTGGGCAGTTTATCATGTAAACGTGGTATACAGATCAGCCAAAAAGGTATATAGTGGCAGCATTTTAATGTAAAAAAAAAGATTTATAAGCTGTGGGCACTGTGGGGAGCAGATGAACTATTTTCATATTACTGGGTTTAGTAACAGCATTTCCCTTGTTCTGAGCTGGTGGTGGTGATTTGCTAAAAGGGAACATTTTTCATTTAGCTAAGTCAACTTAAGAAGCATCAATCTTATGCAAAGGATCTTCTATTTCCTTTTCATATGATAGGATGTTTTAAAGTGAATACTGCTAAACTGTGCTAAGCAAAATATCATTATTTAAACAATTATCCCCAAGGAGTACTAAAAGTATTAAGCAGACATGGTATTTGTATGTGTTCATCATATTTTATATAATTTTATAATGCATTTTGTATTTGTTTCTGTAGCCTTAGCGAACAAAATAAAAATTAGATTTTTCAGCTCCCCATCAAATTATTCGACAAACCATTTTGGTTACAGTTTTTAGATATGAATGGAAAATCAAGATTAAGATCACTTGATATAACTTTTTAGATATAACCATTTTGTTTTACATTAACCACATGCAGTACAGACAGAGGCATAACTAGAACCTTCAGGGCCCCGGTGTAAGAAAGCATGATGGGGCCCCCCCATCCATTTGAGCTCCCAGAACCATGCCTCCCGTGTGCCCCCTGGGACGTTTATCCACCGCAATCACAGCGGCCCTTTACCATGTGATCAGCTGATCACATGTAAACAGACTTGCCAGTTATCTGCAGCCCTTTTACTCCGACGCTGTGCCTATGTGAGGAAAAGACTGCCGTTGACCGTCAAGAATGTCAGTAAATTGTTTACAATGATAATCAGTGCCCCAATCATCTGTGCCACCTATCAGTGCCCATCAATGCCACCTATCAGTGCCCATCAATGCCACCTATCAGTGCCCATCAATGCTGCCTATCAGTGCTCATCAATGCCTCCTATCAGTGCTGCCTATCAGTGCCCCTCAATTCCACCTACAAGTGTTATCTATCAGTGCTCATCAATGCCGCCTATTATTGCCCATCAATTCTGCCTATCAGCACCACCTAACAGCGTCCATCAGTGCCACCTGTCAGTGCTCTTCAATGCTGCCCATCAGTGCCATCTGTCAGTGCTCATCAATGCTGCCTATCAGCATCTATTAGTGCTCATCAATGTAGCCTATCAGTGCTCATCAATGCTGCCTATCAGTGCCACCTATCAGTGCTTACCAATGCTGCCTATGAGTTTTGCCTATCAGTGTTCATCAGTGTCCATCAGTGCAGCCTATGAGTTCTGCCTATCAGTGTTCATCAGTGCCCATCAGTGCAGCCCTTGAGTTCTGCCTATCAGTGCTCATCAATGCCCATCGATGCTCATCAGTACCACCTATCAGTACTTATCAATACCACCTATTAGTGCACATTAGTGCCTTCTATCAGTGCAGCCTATCAGTGCTCATCAATGCAGCCTATCAGTGGCCCTTAATGCCAATTATTAGTGCAACCTATCAATGCTCATCAATGCAGCCTATCAGTGCCCATTAGTGCCTTCTACCAGTGCTCATCAGTGCCCATCAATGCCTCCTATCAGTGCCCGTTAGTGCCTCCTATCAGTGCCCATTAGTACCTCCCATTAGACGAAGCAGATTGACTTGTGTCCTCTATCTCATCCCATGCGAGAGAGGATGGACTGAGGGGGAGATAGAACTGTCAATGCTGGCTCTATGCTGTTCCATGAGAGAGATGCTCTCAGCTCAGAGCTGTGCGACTAGCAACCCTGATGGGGCCCCCCCAACAGTGGTGGAATGCCTGGGCCTCGTCGCAAGTGTGATTGTTGAGACCCTGGTAGTTCCACCACTGAGTACAGAGCAATGTTTATAGTTTGTAGCTGTTCTCTATTGCAAAATTAAAGTATTTATTCTCAGTAATTTAAAATAGATGTAAAGTCCCACTGCAATGATGAAAGCTCTCGAAATGGTTGGAAAAGAAGGGGACACCTGTGAAATGATATACAGGAATTTTTGCCATTGTATTTTAAGGCAAGTAACTGAACTTAGAAGAAACTAATCCAAAGCCAAGTTAGGACTTTTACAGACTGACCCATAAATGTTGCTTCTCAAAGAAACCTTTGGTCAACCAATAATGTAACCAGTTAAAAAAAATATGGTAAGTACAGAAATACATTTGTATTTTAAAATGTCCAGCAGTGGCGCTGCGTCCATAAAGGGTGCAGGAGCGCCGCCCCCTCTCTCCTGCACCGCTCCAATCCCCATAGATAGATTCATGCATTGCATGAATCTATCTATGGTCGCTGCTGACACCCCCTATTCAGGTGTCAGGCCCCTTTTCGGGCCCTTTGCTAACACTGAATCCGCCTTTCAGCCATTTGGGTTGCCGCGTCTGTTACCGGTCACCTGTTTGGCTGAAATATCAGGCGCTGTGATTGGACACCTGAGAGAGGATGGAAGAAGACATGGAGGACGTGCAGGAGAACGCCGCTGAACCACTCCGAGACAGGTAAGTGCAGGCAGCATCTGATGGGGCACACTGGCGGCATCTGATGGGGCACACTGATGGCATCTGATGGGGCACACTGGTGGCATCTGATGGGGCACAATGGCAGCATCTGATGGGGCACAGTAGCGGCAATTGATGGGCACACTGGCAGCATCTGATGGGGCACAGTAGCGGCAATTGATGGGCACACTGGCAGCATCTGATGGGGCACAGTAGTGGCAACTGATGGGCAAAGTGTCAGCAATTGATGGGCACAGTGTCAGCAATTGATGTGTTTGCTGGGCACAGTGGCTGCGTTTGATGGGCACAGTGGTGGAAATTTATGGGTACAGTGGCTGCGTTTGCGCCCACCCAAAAATTTTGAGCACCAGCCACCACTGATGTCCAGTATATGAAGTACTAAACTAAAATGTATGTCGCCGGTTACCAACTCCTAAATGTGGTGGCTGCATTAGTTTTCATTTTTAGGCTTTCTTCCCTTTATTTTCACCTGGTGATTTTGTCTGTAATACAATTCCTGCCTAAGGCTGACCATACACTTTCAATTTTCTGGTACATTTTTCCTTTAATTTACCAAAAAACATATATGAGGTCAAAACTAAATAACTCTTAATTGTATCCAATTAGGCAGGCCCCTTGCACTACATAGTTTAAATCTAAAGGAAAATGATACAAGAGGATTGAACATGTACAGTATGGCCGGCCTAAAGCCGGATACACACCAGTCGGAGACACTGCACTAACCGTGCAAGGTTAGAAGTCCGAAGTCCGATGGACTTTTTTCATCGAAAATTCCGGTCGTGTGTGGACCCCATCAGACTTTTTTCCGTCAGTGTTTAGAAACAGTACATGTTTTATTTTTTTCAGATGGAAATTAAACCGATAGGAAATTCCTATCATCTGTTTGCAACTCTGACGGCTCAGAATCAAGTCGACGCATGCTCGGAAGCATTGACATTCATTTTTCTCAGCTCGTCGTAGTGTTTTACGTCCCGCGTTTTGGACGGTCGGAATTTAGTCTGACAGTGCGTATGCAAGACTGATGGAAGTCAGCTTCATCGGAATTACGACGGAAAATTCCATCGGAAATTCTGATCGTGTGTTCGTGGCTTTAGGTGTGAACCCAGCTTTAAAGCAGTTACAGCAACAATGTTGGGGGGGTGAAAGTTTTACATAAAAAGTGATTTTTGTAAACCCCTGTCAGTGTTAAATGGTTTGTCTCAACCCTCTACTTGCTACTTTGCCTGGACAGCGTGATCTGTAAAAGGAAGTTGGTAAAAAAAACAGGCTTACTGCGAGGATCACCAGATGAACGTAAAGGAAAAATAAACGTAAAAAAAGAAAAATAATGCAGCTACTACATGTAACAATTAGTAAGCTGCAATATATTAGACTTTAGCTTTTTTGGGTTTAATATCACTTTAAAGTTTGAAAGTAGGTAAATGAGCAAACTGTTTTGCTCCTAAGTTTTAGGGCAATAGAGTTATGGAAGTATTTAGTAAATGAGCATAACTCATAGGCAGACACTAGACATTTCACACATTTAGGCATTTCAAGGTTAACAGTACAGGTCACTGTTGGGAGATTGTATTTCTGTACCTCATTTTTATGGCTTTGATGGGACTCTCTAGAGTAAGGAGCTATGAGATGAGAGGCAGTAGACGTGATGTCATGTGAAAACACTTCACTGCCCATCTGCATCTGGAAATCCATTCAACAACAGGAAGAAAGAATGAACTGAGGGGATGAATGAAAAAAATGTCGGCAAGAAACAGTTGATTGTCAATTCCATCTCTTTCTGTCTACCTTGTACTAACCACAATCATAGTAATACTCTGGTCTGCTACTGTGCCTTAAACATACAGTAAGCTTATGTGTCTAGCCTTTATAATGATGGCTAATCCCTAATCACACAGGGCCAGATTCACAGACATTTACGCTACGCTGCGGCGGCGTAACGTATCCCATTTACGTTACACCGCCGCAAGTTTACAGCGTAAGTGCCTGATTCACAAAGCTCTTACCTGTAAACTTGCGGCGGTGTAACGTAAATGCGCTCGGCGCAAGCCCGCGCCGAACATACTGCGCATGCTCCATCGGGAAAATTACCCGACGTGCATTGCGCTAAATGACGTCGCAAGGACGTCATTGGTTTCGGCGTTAACGTAAATGGCGTCCAGCGCCATTCATGGACGACTTGCGCAAACGACGTGATTTTACAAATTTCGACGCGGGAACGACGGCCATACTTAACATTGGCTAGTCCACCTAGAGGGCAGCCTTAGTTTTACGTGGCGTATCTCGACGGAAACGACGTAAAGTTAGAGCGACGGGTAACGCGGACGTTCGTGAATCGCCGTAACTAGTCATTTGCATATTCTACGCCGACCGCAATGGAATCGCCACCTAGAAGCCGGCCTAGAATTGCATCCTAAGATCCGACGGTGTAAGTCAATTACACCTGTCGGATCTTAGGGCTTTCTATGCGGAACTGATTCTATGAATCAGCCGCATAGATACGACAAGCGTATCTCAGAGATACGACGGCGTATCAGGAGATACGCCGTCGTATCTCTACTGGCCCATAGTTATTACTCCTACTGGATAGTTACCACTTATATTCTATGGCCCGGATTCACGTACAGCGGCGTATCTTTGAGCGGACGTAGCGCATCTCATATGCGCTACACCGATGTAACATAGTGAGTGAGAAACTTATATAGCGCTGCACATGTGCATTAAATCGCCTCTGGGCGCTTGTAGAGAGGCAAGACCAGTATTCACAAAGCACTTGCTCCCTAAGTTACGGCGGCGTAGCGTAAATGGGCCGGCGTAAGCCCGCCTAATTCAAAGTAGGAAGGTAGTGGGCGTGTTGTATTAAAATGAAGCGTGACCCAATGTAAATGAAGGGCCGAACGAATGGCGCATGCGCGCACATGCTCAAAATCACGGCGCATATATACTCCCTAAGATACGTTGGCTCAATGCTTTCGACGTGAACGTAACCTACGCCCAGCCCCATTCACGTACGACTTACGCAAACAACATAAAATCCGACGGCTGTTCCGATGTCCATACCCTAACATGACTTACCCCTGCTTTACGAGGGATAACGTTACGCCGGACTCGGCGTATCTAGGTCATTTACATATTCAACGCGTAAATCAATGGAAGCGCCCCTATCGGCCAGCGTAAATATGCACCCAAGATACGACGGCGTAGGAGACTTACGTCGGTCGGATGGAGCCAGAATTGAGGCGTATCTGGTTTCAAGAATATGGCGCATAGATCCGACGGCGCATCCTAGAACTTACGCGGCGTATCAACAGATACGCCGGCGTAAGTTCTCTCTGAATCTGGCCCAATGTGCATAAAAATTCACAAAATTCATTGGTCAACAAATGTCTCTGTTCATGCTGCTGAAATTGAGTATCTACCAAACTTTTTCGCTCTGATATTACAGTGTTAGTTATCAGTCAATAGCAATCCCCAACTTCTTTGTGATGTCTTTTTGAGAATTATGTCTCATCCTGGTACACATAAGTTATTTAAAGATTGGTCGTAGGAAGTGCTACAGCCAATCATCTTGTAAAACCACTTGGCTATTTCTTACCTCTATCCACAGGCGCACAAGCCTGAGCTTCTTAGGAGCAACTGTCTGATGTGACACTCTAATGAGGATTGACACATATAAGAATAAGGACATACAGTATCTCACAAAAGTGAGTACACCCCTCATATTTTTGTAAATATTTTATTCTTTCTTTTCACGTGACATCACTGAAGAAATGACACTTTGCTACAATGTAAAGTAGTGAGAGTACAGCTTGTATAACAGTGTAAATTTGCCGTCCCCTCAAAATAACTTAACACACAGCCAGTAGTGTCTAAACCTCTGGCAACAAAAGTGAGTGCATCCAAAAGTGAAAATGTCCAAATTGGCCCCAGTTAGCCATTTTTCCTCCCCGGTGTCATGTAACTTGTTATGCCGCATACACACGACCGTTTTTCATGTCATGGAAAAAAACAAAGTTTTCTCGACGTGATTCTTGTCAAGCCTGCCTTGCATACACACGATCGTGCTAAAAAATGCTCTAGCAAAGCGCGGTGACGTACAACACTTACGACCAGGGCCGGATTCCAGACAAGGCCAACAAGGCCAGGCCTCGGGGCGGCAGTGGGTGCAGAGGCAGCACTGCAGCTGAGAGGAGAGGACACTTTCATTCCCCCCCCTGTCATGTCACGGATGGTGAGAGGAGAGAAAACAGAGGGAAGAGGAGGTGAGATGGTTTGGTTTAGATGTAATTTTCGGCAGCAGCACCCCCCCCCCAATGATCAATGTCATTTTTGGCAGCAACATCCCCCCCCCCCCAGTTGTCAATGTCATTTTCAGCAGCAGCAGCAGCATCCCCCCTGCTTCCCAGTGTCCTGCCGAAAAAGTCCCCCGGCGGATAATGTCCCCCCCTGTACTGTGCAGGCAGGGCGGAATTGAAGGACCCGGCCTTGGGGCGGCAAAGGGAGTAAATCCGGGCCTGCGTACGACGGCACTATAAAGGGGAAGTTCCATTCGTATGGCGCCATCCTTTAGGCCGATTATGCAAATTTCCCTTCTCATAACTTGCTTCTGAGCATGCGCGTTTTTTTCCCTGTCGTTAAAGCCTACACACGACCGTTTTTCAAGACGAGAAAAACGACGATGTGAAAAACTAGGAGAAAAAATAGAGCAGGTTCTAAATTTTTAATGCCCATTTTTCGCGTTGAGAAAAATGCTCTGGAGCCTACACACGATCATGCAAAACGGTCGTGTGTACGCGGGATAAGTGTTACAAGGTCTCAGGTGTGAATGGGGAGCAGGTGTGTTACATTTGGTGTTATCCCTCTCACTCTCTCATACTGGTCACTGGAAGTGAGTGTACAAGCTGTACACTCACTACTTTACATTGTAGCAAAGTGTAATTTCTTTAAAAGAAAAGATAGAATAAAATATTTACAAAAATGTGATGGTTTTACTCTTAAAGGAACACTAAAGGTTCGTTTTTTATTAGATCAATTGATTGCTGTAAGCTAGAGCATTTACATATCACTTACCTCGTTTTTCCTTTTGACCTCCAAAATACAGTAATCCAGGTTTGATAATGCCATTTCCTGTCTCTCCTCTTATTGCTTTCCACCAGCATCTGAGCTGTTTTGCATGGTGGAAAGCAGAATGTGCTCACCCCCTCCCTATGACTACAGCCCTGTGTGAAGATGCTCTCTTATCCCTCACAGGCATGGAGGCTAAGCCTAATGGGAACTGTAGTTCCCATTAGGCCGTGATGTAGCAAGAATGAATGCGCACCGCAAACCAGGAAGTCAGTGAGAATAATGATTCAGGAGTGACGGAGGTGAATAAAACAGCTCGATTTCAACAGGTATCAAACTAGTTATAATGCAAAACATTACTTTTTACTTTATAAGCTACTGTCAGACTTTAATTTAAGAGGAAAATATTTTTGTCTTTACAACCCCTTTAAGAGATACTGTATAAGGATTCTTCCTTCTCATTGAGAAAAGCAAGGATGGTAGCAATTGTGTGTGCTTCTTCCCATTAGAAAAGTAACTTAGTAATCAGTGCTGGTGTAATGTAGGTCAGGCAGATGTCTCCCCACCTGCTGCACTTGGGTAGACATCTGTCTGTCTCCGCTAGTGTTGAGCAGAATATGCCATATTCGATTTCGCGATATATCTCGAATATATATTCGAATATTCGAGATATATTCGCTAAATTCGAATATTCGTGATATTTTATCGAAATTAATTGATTGCGATTTTTCGCTATTGCGAATGCGAAAATAATTGCGATTTTTTTAATAACTGCGGTAGGAGCGCTCTGATTGGCTTAGAATATTCGTGATATTTTATCGAAATATCGCAACATGCGAATGCGATATTAATTGCGGAATTTCGAGATATGCTGGAGGAGCGCTCTGATTGGCTCAGAATATTCGTGATATTTTATCGAAATATCGCAACATGCGAATGCGATATTAATTGCGGAATTTCGAGATATGCTGGAGGAGCGCTCTGATTGGCTCAGAATATTCGTGATATTTTATCGAAATATCGCAACATGCGAATGCGATATTTATTGCGGAATTTCGAGATATGCTGGAGGAGCGCTCTGATTGGCTCAGAATATTCGTGATATTTTATCGAAATATCGCAACATGCGAATGCGATATTTATTGCGCAATTTCGAGATATGCTGGAGGAGCGCTCTGATTGGCTCAGAATATTCCTGATATTTTATCGAAATATCGCAACATGCGAATGCGAAATTGATTGCAGATATTTCGAAAACTGCTGTAGCAGCACTCTGAAATCGAATATGTATGATATTTTAACCAAAATACATATTGCGATTGCGATTTTTCGATCGCGCATGCGCAATTGCGCGAACAACACGCGACCATTTCCTGGAGCCTTGCCAGTTTCCAACTTATGATCGCAGCGCAATCACACAGCAACATGGTTGGAAGCAATTTCACTAAGTCTGAGGAAAAGTTGCTGATTTGTGTAAGTATTTTGACCACTGTTATTTCATCATCTTCAACTGCATTTAAGTCTAGTTTAAAAGTTAGTATATATGATCAGATATTAGTATTTCACAAAAAATGTGTCTCCTGCTTTTACAAAACTACAAGTCCCAGCATGCCTGGACAGCTGCAGACACCCTGGTTGGCAAATGTGTATTTAGGCACGTTTCCTTGTTATTTAGCATAATGAATTTAACATTTTATTGGACATAGGACGTATGCGAACGTCCTGACTTCAGTGTCCTCAAGGCCCAAGGACGTTCGAATACATATTGCCCTTTAGATGTTGCAGAACTACAACTTCCAGCATGCCTGGGAATGCTGGCACTTCTAGTATTGTAAGTTCTGCAGGCCCCCATTTTTCAGGCCTTTATGCACGGGTCTCTAAACTGTGGCACCCTAGATGCAGCAAAAGTAAAATTCTTAGCATGCACTGACAGACCGTGGCTGATGGGAGTAGTAGTTTTGCAACAGCTGGAGTTGGACTGGTCTTGAAACCCAGAGTTAGGTAACAAACCCGTAGTGTTTTGCAACCATTCTGCCTCCAGCTGGTTATTTTCTGTTGAAAAGCCTGTGGCGTGCAAAACACAACCCAAAAACTCCACCCGGTGCAAGGAAAAATTTGCACACACCTAAAGAGTGACATCACAAAAAACTGCGACGGTTGCATACGTCAGTGGTCCTCCGAAAAGGTCCCGTCTCTGACCCCCCGGGCGTTAGGCTCCTGACAGGGAAAAGAGTTACTGTGGTCCATACAGCCGAAGCCATATGGACCCATCTCGGTCCAAGCAGCGCAATCAACACGCGAACAACACGCGACCATTTCCTGGAGCCTTGCCAGTTTCCAACTTATGATCGCAGCGCAATCACACAGCAACATGGTTGGAAGCAATTTCACTAAGTCTGAGGAAAAGTTGCTGATTTGTGTAAGTATTTTGACCACTGTTATTTCATCATCTTCAACTGCATTTTAGTCTAGTTTAAAAGTTAGTATATATGATCAGATATTAGTATTTAACCAAAAATGTGTCTCCTGCTTTTACAAAACTACAAGTCCCAGCCCAGCCCAGCATTTTAGTCTAGTTTAAAAGTTAGTATATATGATCATATATTAGTATTTCACAAAAAATGTGTCTCCTGCTTTTACAAAACTACAAGTCCCAGCATGCCTGGACAGCTGCAGACACCCTGGTTGGCAAATGTGTATTTAGGCACTTTTCCTTGTTATTTAGCATAATGAATTTAAAAAATTTTTGGACATAGGACGTATGCGAACGTCCTGACTTCAGTGTCCTCAAGGCCCAAGGACGTTC
The DNA here is from genome assembly GCF_905171775.1 of Rana temporaria. NCBI lineage: Eukaryota > Metazoa > Chordata > Amphibia > Anura > Ranidae > Rana > Rana temporaria. The sequence continues at coordinate 349,319,262 of NC_053489.1, read as the reverse complement.
GAATACATATTGCCCTTTAGATGTTGCAGAACTACAACTTCCAGCATGCCTGGGAATGCTGGCACTTCTAGTATTGTAAGTTCTGCAGGCCCCCATTTTTCAGGCCTTTATGCACGGGTCTCTAAACTGTGGCACCCTAGATGCAGCAAAAGTAAAATTCTTAACATGCACTGACAGACCGTGGCTGATGGGAGTAGTAGTTTTGCAACAGCTGGAGGTGGACTGGTCTTGAAACCCAGAGTTAGGTAACAAACCCGTAGTGTTTTGCAACCATTCTGCCTCCAGCTGTTTTTTTCCTGTTGAAAAGCCTGTGGCGTGCAAAACACAACCCAAAAACTCCACCCGGATGCAGTGAAAAATGTGCACACACCTAAAGAGTGACATCACAAAAAACTGCGACGGGTACATACGTTAGTGGTCCTCCGAAAAGGTCCCGTCTCTGACCCCCCGGGGCGTTAGGCTCCTGACAGGGAAAAGAGTTAGCAACGCATATCTCCCCTATACGTGTATCCTGTGTTGTTAATAATATATTCATAATTATGCAAATGATAATGGCTGCTATATTTATGCAAAAAAGGTGGCGACCGAAATGGCAGGATATAAAATCTTTCATGTTACCCCTGTCATTGATTAATAAGGCGAGAATGCTTCCAATTGTTGAATAGCATACATTTATATCCATAAGGCTGTCAACAGAAGTATTACAATATACTTTGTTCTTCATCTTGCAGAAGTTCCTGGAAACAGGATACGATAAGCTGCGGAGGCAGCCAGAGAAAAGGGCTGTGGTCAGCGCCCTAATCGCTGACTTTGGCGGCCAACACGACCACAATGCAATTGTGAAGAAGTGGTCTGACCTGAAGAGGCGCCAAATGGATCAGGTCAGACGTCTTCGGGCTAAATATCATCCAGGTAAGTTATTGTTGACAGTTATGTTTTTTTTTTAAAAAGTGTATTTTGTGCGTGAACTCGAAAGAGAGAGGAGCCGGCCTGCAGGAGTTGGGAGGCCTCCCCCAGAGGCAATCTGCCACCTTTCTCCATGCCCCGGTTGGCAATGGCGGGTGTGAGGGGGTCCTCCCAACCCAACCTCGCATAGCACACCCACCAGGGGCGGGGCTGAGACCACCAAACTCAATTCACAGGTAGCCGAGAGCGGGATCCGAACCCCTAGCTGCAGAGGTGAATCACTTGTCAGTGCAGTGGCAATCGCGTGGAGCCACCGCAGCTCCTTTGGTGACAGTTATGTAAGGTCATATGTAATTCATGTAAGGTCAGATGTTGTTAACCAAGATGCCATGTTGTGCTAACATATATCACCACCAGCCAAGGTATTCATAGTACTGTTGAAAAAAGACATGGGACAGCAGACAGGAACACAGAAGTTATGTGGGAACATAATTTTCCCATTGCTTTGCATGGGACTTTAAAGAAAAACCCCGACCATGGCAAGTGGGGGTGGGTAAGGTTTAAACCACCTATCCTATGTTTGTGGCTGACATATAAGTAACCTGTGTGCCAAGTTTCATATAAATATCTTTAGCCGTTTGTACGTGATGCTGGAACATACATACATACATACATACATACATACATACATTTATGCACACACACACGTTGAGTTTTATATATATAGATTACCACTAAATTCCTGTGTTAGGAGTGGGGTTGTTATAGTAATCCCGTGTGCTCCATCAGGCCCTTTTTTTAACATGAGATGGTCTGAACAAAACAAAGTAGACAAAAACAGCTCATTTTAACATGGTTGCATCCCAGCTCACGCTCAGTCCCCTGTAGTGCCCACAAGACCCTTTAATATAACATTGTCCCATTGGTTAACTGTCTATATAAATCAATTTGTATTCATATACAATACAGCAGAGTACACAGAATTTGCATACGTCATTAGAAAACATTTTTATAATATATGAACATTGTGTTATTATAGGAGCTCCAATGCCAGTTATCCGCGCCAAGCGCAGAAGGCGCCAGGCCGATGAGGAGGAGGAGGAGGATGCGGCAGAGGAGGATGCGGCAGAGGAGGAGATGGATGAAGAGGAGCAGCCAGGGCCCTCCCACTCCCCAACCCCAGCTCCTGCTGAGGAGCAAGCTGAGGAGCTTCCCCCCCCCACCACCCCAACTTCTCAAGCAGAAGAGCAGGAGGAAGAGAGCGGTCCTGTGAGCCTCGTTCAGGAAGGTAAATATGTGCACAATGATTAATAACATTTCAACAATAAAATGTAGATATAAAAATGGACAACATATAAAGCGCACCTGTCAGATTGTAGAACCATAATATGGTATTGATGCTAGAAGTATACAGGTAGTGCATAATTATTAAGCAAGTAGTATTTTTGAGGATTCATTTTATTATTGAACAACAACCATGTTCTCAATGAACCCCAAAAACTCATTAATATCAAAGCTGAATTTTTTTGGAAGTAGTTTTTAGTTTGTTTTTAGTGTTAGTTATTTTCGGGGGATATCTGTGTGTGCAGGTGACTACTATTACTGTGCAGAATTTTTAGGCAACTTAACCAAAAAATAAATATATACCCATTTCAATGATTTATTTTTAAAAGTGAAACCAATATAACATCTCAACATTCACAAATACACATTTCTGACATTTAAAAACAAAACAAAAACAAATCAGTGACCAATATAGCCACCTTTCTTTGCAAGGACACTCGAAAGCCTGACATCCATGGATTCTGTCAGTGTTTTGATCTGTTCACCATCAACATTGCGTGCAGCAGCAACCACAGCCTCCCAGACACTGTTCAGAGAGGTGTACTGTTTTCCCTCCTTGTAAATCCCACATTTGATGATGGACCACAGGTTCTCAATGGGGTTCAGATCAGGTGAACAAGGAGGCCATGTCATTACTTTTTTTTATTTAATACCCTTTCTTGCCAGCCACGCTGTGGAGTACTTTGACACGTGTGATGGAGCATTGTCCTGCATGAAAATCATGTTTTTCTTGAAGGATGGTGACTTTTTCCTGTACCACTGCTTGAAGAAGGTCTCTTCCATAATCTGGCAGTAGGACTGGGAGTTGAGCTTGACTCCATCCTCAATCCGAAAAGGCCCCACAAGCTCATCTTTGATGATACCAGCCCAAACCAGTACTCCACCACCACCTTGCTGGCGTCTGAGTCGGACTGGAGCTCCCTGCACTTTACCAATCCAGCCACGGGCTCTTCCATCTGGCCCATCAAGACTCACTCTCATTTCAGCAGTCCATAAAACCTTAGAAAAATCTTTCTTGAGATATTTATTGGCACATTCTTGACGTTGCAGCTTGTGTGTCTTGTTCAGTGGTCATCGTCTTTTAGCCTTTCTTACCTTGGCCATGTCTCTGGGTATTGCACACCTTGTGCTTTTGGGCACCCCAGTGATGTTGCAGCTCTGAAATATGGCCAATCTTGTGGCAAGTGGCATCTTGGCAGCTGCACGCTTAACTTTTCTCAGTTCATGGGCAGTTATTTTGCACCTTTGTTTTTCCACACGCTTCTTTTGTTTGATGATCACGCTTCAGAAGCTTTGCAACTTTAAGAGTGCTGCATCCCTCTGCTAGATATCTCTCTATTTTGGACTTTTCAGAGTCTGTCAAATCCTTCTTTTGGCCCATTTTGACAAAGAAAAGGAAATTGACTAATAATTATGCACACCTGATATAGAGTGTTGATGTCATTAGACCACACACCTTCTCATTACAGAGTTGTACATTACCTAATATGCCTAATCTGTAGTAGGCTTTCGAGCCTATACAACTTGGAGTAAGACAACATGCATAAAGAGGATGATGTGGTCCAAATACTCATTTGCCTAATAATTCTGCACTCCCGGGATGTGTTAGACACATAACAAGTGTATACACATGATAATGATTGATTAATAAGCAAAAAAAAAATGTTATTTATTTGGTAACGTTATTTTAAATCCAAATTTTTTTTTATTATATCCTAACAGTATCAGGAAAGATGAGGAGGCAGACCGCGCTCATAAAGACAACCCACCAGAGGATCCAGGCAAATCAGCGCCAGATCCGCTACCTTATTCAGCAAAATGTGCTGCTGGAGCAGCAGCAATTAAAAAATATAGAGAAGCTGGAGCGCCTTCAGAAGCTCAATCAGAGTTATATCTGAAATTATGTTTTTATTAATAAATATTATTTTTTGGAAATGTTTCATTTCTTTTTGAGATAGATTTGTAGGTTTTTCAACACATCTAACTTAACATCAAACAAATCAACATCAACACATTTAACTTCATAATAAGCAAAAACATTTTATACTATTATTTTATTTAACAGTAACCTAGGACAAACTAAAGCACACGACACAGACACGACGAACACAAAATAAACAGTTGAAAAATGAACATAACAAAAGCAACAATATATATATATATACAAAGAGAGAGAGAGGGAGAGCAAGAAAGAGAGAGAATGCAGATGAGCTCTTGCAGACAGCCCAATGGTTGCAGTATAAATGCCGCAAAACAGTGTTTAACATAAGGTTCATTGTTATAGTTACACTTGCTGTTTAGATCCGGTCTGGTAGCTTGTAGCGGAGGCTGTTGGTGGATCCGCTGTGCCAGAGAGGTCATGAAGCTTTACTCAGCATGGAGGCAGCAGCAGGAGTATTAAAATATAATATAACTAGACAATGCATTTCCTGAGGAAAATGCGAGTGGGAATGCTGAATAGCTTAATTGGTGAGCCCCTTGCCAAAGACATTCACCATAACCACTACACTATCTTTAGGACACACAGCTTCTTTCTCTATCTGCAAAGTATAGCGTATGCTGACTTCCTGGTCGCCCCTCCCCCCTCAATAGGTTTCCCCTCCCCCCCAGGTCAGTGAGGAGGAATATTGCACTGAGGTCAGGAAAGTGATTTATAGAAAGAAATAACATTACAAACGCTTTTAATTCACAGATCTAATACATGATTTAAGCCTCCAAACAAAGCTTAATAAATCCTCAAACGTACATGCAATTGATACAACGACTACACCGTTTGAAATACACGGCCCTTGTAAACGCATCGATATGAAATTTATGTAGATAAACTTAAAAATGTGGCCATGTCTGCGATTTAGAAAAGAGCGTCTTTGTGAGTTCTGCAGCAACATTTTTTAGATAATTTAACATGAGAGTCTATGAGACATAATTTCTGGCTGTTGCTCCAATAACTAAAACTAAAATACGTATCGCAGACTTGATCACATTGCCATAAACCAGACAAGCATAGCTACGTTTTGATATAAAAATTGTGTATGAAAAGTAGATCTTGTGGGCGTGAGACCAATTTGTTTCCCCTTTTTGTAAAGATATTTTTAATTACAAAGATCTAGAATGTTAAGGTCACATGACAGACTCTAAATCCCCTCCATAGGATTACATTATAACCTATCGCATTTTTGTGAAAAATTCGCAAAACGTAAATTGCGTTTTCACCAAAAAATTGTAAACGCTAACGATCTGAAAAGTCATAGCCGGATAGCTAAATATTTTGTGACCGCTTTACAGTTTTTTCAGTGTCTGTAAGTGAAAGTATGAAGTAGCTGAAACTTTTGGCAGGGCATGTGAATTCAAAGGGGAAAAGGATGTTCTCATTGACTTCAATGTTAAAAAAAGGGTCTTAAAAGCTAAAAATTTATAAAAGTGTAAAAAGTAGGAAAAAACTTGAACAAGTCCCATCATTTGCTGAAAGAGACGAACATTTTTACAGTTGAATGGTCTCAATAGCTGAAAGTATGCCGAAGTTACGCAGAACCAAAAAACGTAAGGAATAATAAGATTACTAAATTTACGGATATCAATACTGGAAATGTTTATTAAAGCATTCACACTAATTAAGATTAATACATTTACGGGTATCCATACTAGGAATGCTTATTAAAGCATTCCCACTAAGTATCACACAGGCACGATTTACAAGCAGTAGTGGTAATAGTAATACATAGCATAAAAACACTTGGGGAATACTTTACAGCATCAGTAGTGGTCATAATAGTCAATAGTGTACCAAAAAATTGGGACACAGGTGTCTTGACTGAGCTGTAATAGTAGTAGTAGACATTGACAATACAGTGTCAAATCACTCGGGCAAGAGGTGCCATGATGAACAGCAGTCTTAATAAGAGTATATAGGGTGTGAAATAACTGCTGACATAGGTGTCTTGACTGGGCAGCAGAAGCAGCAGTAGTAGTATTAACAGTAGTAGTTGATACAGAGTCATATCACATGGGCAGGAGGTGCCATGATGTACAGCAGTCTTAATAAGAGTATATAGGGTGTGAAATAACTGCTGACATAGGTGTCTTGACTGGGCAGCAGAAGCAGCAGTAGCAGTATTAACAGTAGTAGTTGATACAGAGTCATATCACATGGGCAGGAGGTGCCATGATGTACAGCAGTCTTAATAAGAGTATATAGGGTGTGAAATAACTGCTGACATAGGTGTCTTGACTGGGCAGCAGAAGCAGTAGTAGTAGTATTAACAGTAGTACTTGATACAGAGTCATATCACATGGGCAGGAGGTGCCATGATGTACAGCAGTCTTAATAAGAGTATATAGGGTGTGAAATAACTGCTGACATAGGTGTCTTGACTGGGCAGCAGAAGCAGCAGCAGTAGTATTAACAGTAGTACTTGATACAGAGTCATATCACATGGGCAGGAGGTGCCATGATGTACAGCAGTCTTAATAAGAGTATATAGGGTGTGAAATAACTGCTGACATAGGTGTCTTGACTGGGCAGCAGAAGCAGTAGTAGTAGTATTAACAGTAGTACTTGATACAGAGTCATATCACATGGGCAGGAGGTGCCATGATGTACAGCAGTCTTAATAAGAGTATATAGGGTGTGAAATAACTGCTGACATAGGTGTCTTGACTGGGCAGCAGAAGCAGCAGTAGTAGTATTAACAGTAGTAGTTGATACAGAGTCATATCACATGGGCAGGAGGTGCCATGATGTACAGCAGTCTTAATAAGAGTATATAGGGTGTGAAATAACTGCTGACATAGGTGTCTTGACTGGGCAGCAGCAGCAGCAGAAGCAGCAGTAGTAGTATTAACAGTAGTAGTTGATACAGAGTCATATCACATGAGCAGGAGGTGCCATGATGAACAGCAGTAGGAATAGGAGTATATAGAGTGTCAAATAACTGCTGACATAGGTGTCTTGACTGGGCAGCAGCAGCAGCAGAAGCAGCAGTAGTAGTATTAACAGTAGTAGTTGATACAGAGTCATATCACATGAGCAGGAGGTGCCATGATGAACAGCAGTAGGAATAGGAGTATATAGAGTGTCAAATAACTGCTGACATAGGTGTATTGACTGGGCGGCAGCAGCAACAGCAGAAGCAGCAGTAGTAGTATTAACAGTAGTAGTTGATACAGAGTCATATCACATGGGCAGGAGTTGCCATGATGTACAGCAGTCTTAATAAGAGTATATAGAGTGTGAAACAACTGCTGACATAGGTGTATTGACTGGGCGGCAGCAGCAGCAGAAGCAGCAGTAGTAGTATTAACAGTAGTACTTGATACAGAGTCATATCACATGGGCAGGAGGTGCCATGATGAACAGCAGTAGGAATAAGAGTATATAGAGTGTTAAACAACTGCTGACATAGGTGTATTGACTGGGCGGCAGCAGCAGCTGAAGCAGCAGTAGTAGTATTAACAGTAGTAGTTGATACAGAGTCATATCACATGGGCAGGAGTTGCCATGATGTACAGCAGTCTTAATAAGAGTATATAGGGTGTGAAATAACTGCTGACATAATTGTCTTGACTGATCCAAAGGAGTCATGGGAGAAAATCATGTGGTCAGATTAGACTATAATATAATTTTTTGATCATAATTTCACTAACCGTGTTCGGAGGAAGAATAATGATGAGTACCATGCCAAGAACGCCATCCCTAATGTGAAGCATGGGGGTGGTAGCATCATGCTTTGGTGGTGTTTTTCTGCACATGGGACAGGGTGACTGCACTGTATTAAGGAGAGGATGACCGGGGCCATGTATTGCAAGATTTTGGGCAACAACCTCCTTCCCTGAGTTAGAGCTTTGAAGATGGGTCGAGGCTGGGTCTTCCAACATGAGAATGACCCAAAGCACACAGCCAGGATAACCAAGGATTGGCTCTGTAAGGAGCATATCAAGGTTCTGGCGTGGCCTAGCCAGTCTCCAGACCTAAACCCAATAGAGAATCTTTGGAGGGAGCTCAAACTCCGTGTTTCTCAGCGATAGCCCAGAAACATGACTGATGTAGAGAAGATCTGTGTGGAGGAGTGGGCCAAAATCCCTCCTCCAGTGTGTGCAAAGCTGGTGTAAAACTACAAGAAATGTTTGACCGCTGTAATTGCAAAGAAAGCCTACTGTACCAAATATTAACATTGATTTTCTCTGATGTTGAAATAGTTATATTCAGCACTGTAAATACATCAGGTCCGGGGCTTCATCAGGGAATGCATGGCAAGGGACCCTTCAGCGCCCTGAACCGACGACGGGTGCCAGAAAGTCACCGCCGATCCAGGACTCATTCATCTTTATGAATGTGAGTCTGTCCACGGAGTCTGTGGACAGACGGGTCCTCTTGTCCGTGACCACCCCACCTGCCGCGCTGAATGTCCGCTCAGATAGTACGCTGGAGGGGGGGCAAGACAATAACTCCAGCGCATACTGAGCGAGCTCGCGGCAGGTGTCCAATCTGGCAACCCAGTACTCCATGGGGTCGTCGGTGCTCATACTGTCAGAAGCACCGACGGACGCCATGTAGTCTGCCACCATGTGGGCCAGCCGCTGGTGGTGACTGCTGCTGCTGGTGGTGGTACTGGGTCGCTCGGTTTGGAAGAACATCCTCATCTCTTCCAGCCACCTGCTGGGTGAGATGAGGGGGGACAACTGGAGGCCGGGGAGTTGCCTGCTCCAACCGTCTGACAATGGCTGCCTGCAGTTCCTCCATCCGGTGCTGCCTCCGGCTGGCTGGGATGAACTGCTCCAGTTTCCCCTTGCACCTGGGATCCAAAAGGGTGGCCATCCAGAAATCATCCCTCGTCTTGATGGTCTTAACCCGGGGGTCCCTCCTGAGGCATCTCAGCATGTGGGCAGCCATGGGGAAGAGCACAGCCCGCTGTGACTCCTCAATGCTGGCCAGGTGAATGAGGTGCGACTCTTCATCCCTGAGGCGCTGCTGGTCAAACTCAGACATGCCCAACCCCCGGACTATCGGTGCCCCCAACACCGGCTCTCCCTCCTGACCAGGCCCTGACTCCGGGACGACACCAGCAACCACCTCCTCCTCCTCTTCATCATCATCCTCCTCCTCCTCGTCCTGGCCCTGGTCTCGGTGGAGCATTGCTGACTCCTCCTGCTCCACCAAGGCACTCTCCCCAGCCTCGAGCAGGCGATCTAGTGTCCTCTCCAGCATGAACAGTATTGGCAGCACGCTATTGAGGCCAATTTGCTCACTGCTGACCATCTTGGTCGCCTGCTCGAAGGAGGACAACACTTGGCAGACCTGGTTTATCTGCCCCCACTCCGCACAGGCGATGAAAGGGAGTTGTGGTGAAGCCCTCTCAGTGCCTAGTTCCATCAGGTACTCCCTCACCGCCCTTTGCTGCTCCCACAACCTCTTCAGCATGTGGAGGGTGGAGTTCCACCGCGTCACACTGTCCACAATCAGCCTGTGAAGGGGCAGATTGTACTTCCGCTGCAATTTGGACAGGGACGCGGTAGCGGTTGGGGAGCGCCTGAAGTGGCTGGCAATCCTACGCGCCTTTGCCACAATGTCACTCAACCCTGGATAAGTGCGCAGGAACTTCTGCACCACCAGGTTGAGGACATGTGCCAGACAGGGCACGTGGGTCAGACTGCCAGCATGGAGGGCGGCGAGTAGGTTGCTGCCGTTATCGCAGACAACCATACCTGGCTGGAGCCTTCGGGGTGTCAGCCACTTCTGGACCTGAGCCTGAAGTGCTTTCAGCACTTCTTCTCCAGTGTGTCTCCGGTCCCCTAAACTAACAAGCTGGAGCACGGCCTGACAGCGCACGTGCCCCACACTTGAGTAGCTACGGGGGCGCTTGCTGGGAGGCTCAGCAGCTGCGGAGACAGTGGCTTGAGGGAGACCAGCAGTTCTCCCCTGGACACCCCGGGGCGGCACCACAAGATCGGTTGCCGCCGATCCCTCACCGACGCCTCGGAGGGAAACCCAATGGGCCGTGAAGCTGATGTAGCGTCCCTGCCCATGCCTGCTGGTCCAGCCATCCATTGTCAGATGAACCCTGTCGCTGACAGCGTGATCCAGCGACAGGGTTACATTCTGCACAATGTGCTGGTGTAGGGCAGGGACACCAGTCCTGGCAAAGAAATGACGGCTGGGGACACGCCATTGGGGTTGGGCCTGCTCCAACATCTGCCTGAAGGGGTTGCTGTCAACTATGTTGAAGGGCAGCAGATGTTGGGCAATAACCCTTGCCAGGAGCCCATTGAGGGAACGCACACGTCGGTCTCCAGGGGGGAAGGGAGTGGTGCGGTCAAAGGCGTCTGAAATCGACGCCTGGCGCCGGACGGCAGTGCGGGACACAGACGTGGAGGGTGCTGTGGAAGTAGAGGTCTGGCTGCCGGTACCAGTACCTCTACTAGAGGGAGCGGGGGGGCATGACCTGCTGGAAAGAGATGAAGATGTGGCAGGGGCTGCTGTACCCTGCTCACTTGTGGTGGTGGCGCTGCTACCACCACCACGCTTCATCTCGTCATACAACGCCCAGTGGTTTATCCTCAGGTGCTGGTTCAGGGCTGTGGTACCCACCCGAGCCAAACACTTCCCTCTCTTCACCCTCACTTTACAAATCCGGCAGATGGCCACGGTAGGGTTGTCTGCCACCAGGGTAAAGTAATTCCAGACAGGTGACTTCAGCACCGCCCTCCTGTCAGATGGGGTGACGCTTACTTGCACCTGTTGGGACTCGGTGCGCACAGGTGGAGCTGCCTGCTGCTGCTGCTGCTGCTGCTGCTGCTGCTCCTCCTCCTGACACCTCCTGCTGCCATCACCAGTGGAGACCCTGACGATGGTCTCCCTGGTGGTGACCTGGCGCACCGTTTCACCAGGGTGCCTACCTTCACCGTCGTCACTGACGTAGTGAGCCGACGCGTCAGATGGCAACCATGATGGGTCACCCTCTTCGCCCCCAGAGATGTCAGACCAAGGGCTGAGATGTGTTGGTCTGAGGGAACCACCTGACATGGAGCCTCTAGCCTGGCTCCGCTGTCCCCTCACCCACGCCTGGGTCTGACTAGGTGCTGCTGTTTCCTGCACCAAAACAGCAGCACCAGTTTGAAGGGATGTCTCTGGGATACTGCCAGCAGGTATCCCATCCTCCTCATCCATCCCTTCAAAAAGGTCCTGACCATCAGGACAGAGCTGGAGGTCTGCCTGATGCATGGCCTCCCCCAAGAGATCCCTCTCACTGTCGCTGTCGAACAGTAAGATGCTGGACTCTTGGGGGCTGGGGGGGGGGTAGTACAGGCACCGGTGTAATGGTGGTACTACTGTGAGTCGGGACCGACGACTCAGTGGCACTGCTGTGCCCCATGTAGTCCACCACTACTTGAGCCTGAGATGGCAATATCGGGCGGCTGCCCGATGGGAAGAACTCCCGGATCAGGCGTACTCCCCTTGCACCCGATCCTCTACCACTAGTAGGGGCACGAGAGGTACCCCGTGCTGGCAGCGATCCAGCACTGGGAGTAACTCCCCTACCCCTGCTGCCACGGCCACGGATGCCGCTCATTATTGCTGATATGTGTGTGGGGGGGTAAACTTTATTGGGGGGGGAAAATGTGAACAAAATGTGTTTTTGTGTATTTTTTACAAGACAGGCACGCAGACAAAGACGTACACAGACAGCTACTAAACTATAAGAAAAGTAGTACACCAGACAAGGACTACAAAATTAAAGAAAAAAAAAAAAGCACTAAACAAACACTAACTTATTTTTTTTTTTTTTTTTTTTTAAACACAAAACACAGACACTAAACACACACTAAGCTAAGCTAGATGAAATAAATGTACACTAACAGTGTGTACACTTACTACACAAAATTTAACTAAACTGAACACAAAACTTAGCTTTTATAAAAGCTCTTTAGGGAAAACTAAACAAAATGTGAACTGAGATGCCTATCAAATATCACTGAACAGCGAACCTGCAAGATCTAACAGTAACACAAGATGAACAAAACTTAGCTTTTAGAAAAGCTCTTTTATAAAGCTCAGCAAAATGTGTTCTGAAATCTCTTGCAAATATCACTGAACAGCGAGGATTGCAGGATCAAACAGTAACACAAATGAAAAAAACAGCACAAAACAGCACAAAACGTAGCTTTGAAAAAAGCTCTTGGGTCTATTGCTTTGAAAAAAGCAGTTGATATACTGGAAAAGATCCACTGGAATCACTAAATAGCAATGCTGGTGATGATCTAAATCAATCAAGAACAAAGACACAGGAAACCAGGAACACAGAAACAGCCTCCACACTCTATAGCCAACTTCTGAATCTGCAATGAAATGGTGCTGGGAGTGAGCTTATATAATGTCCATGCAGGCAGGTTCCTATTGGTTGCTAACCTCTGACGAGTGTGGAAGGAGAACTCTGATTGGCTCTGATGCAAAAGGGCGGAGCAAATAATCGCGCAATATTCCTATTGCCGAATATTCGCATTGCGAATATTCGGCAATATAAAATGATCGCTTCAGCTACTCGGCCCAATGGCTCTAATCATACCAGCAATGCTTTCAGACGTCTATGGAGATCACTAGGATGTGATCTGTTTTAAAAATGAAACTGTAAAAATCGCTCTGATGCGGAAGATCGGGGCGAGGAAAATAATCGCGCGATATTGCGTTTGCCGAATAATCGCATTGCGATCTTTCTGGAAAATTCAATGAACGCTTCAGCTACTCGGCCCAGGGTCTCTAATGATACCAGCAATGCTTTTAGACGTCGATGGAGATATCTAGGATGTGATCTGATTCAAAAAAAAAATTGTAAAAAATCGAATATTCGGAATTGCGAATATTCACCGCGAATTTCGAAATATAGCGCGATTTCTCGAATATGCTATATTCGAGTCGAATATTCGCAATGCAAATATTCGTGAGCAACACTAGTCTCCGCCTAGCCCAATTCACTTCCCACTGTCTGTAAGGGAGATCCTATTCGTGTTAGCCTGGCCCTCAAGAACTGGACTTACACCTTATCGTAAATATATATGATGAGGATTCAACCTCAAGTGTAGAGCTTTAAGAACAGTTTCACTCTCCACATTTAAGAGCTTTCCCTGCCCACTTTTATTTAAAGAAATTCCTTTTGAGGCCCCATACACACGAGAGGATTTATCCGCAGATACGGTCCAGCGGACCGTATCCGCGGATAAATCCTCTCGAGGATTTCAGAGGATTTCTATGCGATGGCGTGTACACACCATCGCATTGAAATCCGCGCTGAAATCCTCTGCCGATGACGTGTCGCGCCGTCGCCGCTATTATGACGCGGCGACGGGCGCGACGCTGTCATATAAGGAATTCCACGCATGCGTCAAATCATTACGACGCGTGCGGGGAATCCCTTTAGACGGATGGATCCGGTAAGTCTGTACAGACGAGCGGATCCATCCGTTGGAATGGATTCCAGCAGATGGATTTGTTGTGCATGTCAGCAAATATCCATCTGCTGGAAATCCATCCCAGGGGAGATTTCTCTGCGGATAAATATCCGTTGGCGTGTACACACCATAGGATCTATCCGCAGAAACCCATTTGATGGGATTTATCTGCGGATAGATTCTATGGTGTGTATGGGGCCTTACAGAAAAAGTTTGTACATGAAGGGGTTTTTAGCGTCGTAATGATACAACAGAAATTGTTCAGCCCCCTGGCTATCTGGATGGCATAGTCCCTGAGCCCATCTCTGCACAGACTCACTACTTAATCTCACTTGATCTCATGTCTAACAAAATGGCCAGCTTGGGCTGTACAGGCTCCTGTCTATTCTTTATTTATTTTTTTCCACCTCAGAGAACTCTATCAGGAAACGTAATCAATTTTGCGTTCATTCGCTGTCTCCATCTTAGTTCACATCATAGTAGAAAATTGCTTCATAGCTTTGTTTATTACATGCATATGTATAAAAATAAAAGATCCTATTCCAGCCCCGGAATAGGAATACAAAAATGCAAAGGGTGCTTAAATTGCTAGGTTATTAAGCGTTCACCCACCCTAAACCAGCCCCCAAAACCACTCCCCCCCCAACCCGCCCTCCTCTCTCCTAACATCCTGGCTCCTGTCTATTCGAACACTGTCTCTCTCAGGTGACATCCTGGTAGATTGCCTCTCCTAGAGGCCAGAACAGACACTCCCCCATTGGCTGTTCACTGATTCACTGCTCATGTAGCAGCTTGTCCCACTGAACCCCTAAACTATAGTTAGCACCCATATTAAAACATTGGTTTCTGCCAATCCACTGATTAAGGGCCAAAGAGTTCATGCTGCCTAATACTCTAATAAGTCTCCAGACTCCAGAACCCATTGCAGGATTTACCAATCCTGGAGAAAACCACAAAGCCATTTTTTTTTGGGGTAGTACAGTGGCTTCGTGCTTAGCAATTCAGGCTGGCAGCACTAGGGTTATCAGTTTGAATCCCAACCACGACACTACCTGCATGGTATTGATTGCATGTTCCCCCTGTGCATGCATAAATTTCCTCAGGGTACTTTGGTTTCCTCCCACACTACAAAGACAAGCTTTTAAGCCTAGTACACACGACCGGTTTTCCTGCCAGGAAAACTGCGGGGAGAGCTTTTGGCCGGGAAAACCGTCCGTGTGTATGCTTCCTAGCAGTTTTCCCAAAAGGAAAACTGCCGGGAATCCTGGCGGGAAAATAGAGAACCTGCTCTTTATTTTCCAGCCGGGATTGCCGGTGGTTTGAAACCCGGCAGTTTTCCTATGGGAAAACACTGTAAGGGAGCATACACACGGCCGGGATTCCCGGCCAAAGCTCTGCCCACAGTTTTCCCGAAGGGAAAACCTATTGTGTATACACAGGGAAAGTTAACGTGCAGGTTCTCGGTTTTCCCGTCGGAATTCCTATCGGACTTTATACCGCCGGGAATCCCGGTCGTGTGTACAGGGCTTTAGATTAATTGGCTCCTGTCTAAATTGGTCTTAGTATGTGTATGTATGAATGTGAGTTAGGGATCTTAGACTGTAAGCTCATTGAGGGCAGGGACTGATGTGAAAATACAATATATATGTAAAGTACTATATACAGCAAATACCTCTACCTATTGTATATAAAAAAAATTGCACTATATAAATACCAGTAACAAAAAAAAAATCATTCTCCTCTCAAAACACACATGCAGGGGCTTTTCAACCTGAATAGCTGACAACCCTTGGTAACATCTAACCCTTCTCACACTGTTACATAATCCTGTGTTGTCAGATGAACACATATGACACTTCTTATTACTGTGTCCTGCCTAAGTCTGGGTCATTTTATTGTTTTGTAGATTTATCAGTGTCCCACGGGACGAGAATAATGGTTGTTAACGGCGTCTCTCATTCTATACTCAGCTTACAAAAGACACTTGAGTAGATTAATATCTCTGGGCATTGGACATGCAGTGACAATGCCATAACCCTGTGAAGGGAACACACATATAAATAGTTGCAGGGGCTAGCATTTGTCACGGCTTCCTGCTTAGGTTCAGATAGAGTGCAATTTCAGGGGATAAGTGACAAATTCTTAAGCTGCTAATACTGTGTAGGAAGCAGTGACAAATGTACATGAAAATGTAACCACAGTCAAAGTATTTTTTTCTTTTTTCATTTTGGATACAATGGGGGCAGATTAGAAGCCCTGTCAGGTTTTTACTGCTGTGTAGAACTTTGTTAGAGTGATTTCCTCTTACTTACACCCAGAGCCTTTTACCAAACAGCAAGTGAAGGAAACTCTCCAATGGCGATTTACAGTAGACAGAAGTAAAATGTTTTTTTTTTGTTAAAGTGATACTAAAGTCTCATTTTATTTTAGATAAAAATAATAAACATGTTATACTTACTGTATATGCTCTGTGAAGTGGGTCCCTCTTCCATGCTCCTGGCCCCTCCCTGTTGAGTTCTCCCACAGAAAGCAGCTTGCTATGGGGGCCCCAAGCTGAGCCACAGCTCCCTGTGTCCATGCAGACATGGAGCTGCGGCCCGGCCTCGTTCTTTTTCTCTCCTTATTGGCTGACTGACTTTGACAGCAGCAAGAGCCAATGGCGCTGTGCTGGTGTCTCTGCCAATGAGCAGGGGAGTCCTGAGCAGCTGAGACACTCCTGCAACATTTCTGGATAGAGATGGGCTCAGGTAAGTATAGTTGGGCTGCTGTACACAGAAGTTATTTTAATCTTAATGCATAGAATGCATTAAGATAAAAAACCTTCTGCCATTACAACCACTTTAAGTAGAGGAATTGTGCCCATTATATGCAGCCACTTGTGCCAATCATACGCAGCCACTTGTGCCCATTAAATGCCGCTACTTGTGCCCATCATATGCAGCCACTCATGCACATAAGTTGCTGCCACTTGTGCCCATCATATGCAGCCACTTATGCCCATCATATGCAGCCACTTGTGCCCATCAAATGCCGCAACTGGTGCCCAAAAAATGCTGCCACCTGTGCCCATCAAATGCCGCCACCTGTGCTCATCAAATTATGCCACCTGTGCCCATCAAATACCACCACTTGTGCCTATCAAATGCCGCCACTGTGACACCCAGCCCGCCCCCTGTGTGCCCGGCATAGAATGCATTAAGATAAAAAACCTACCTTTACAACCATTTTAAGTAGAGGAACTGTGCCCATCATATGCAGCCACTTATGCCCGTCATATGCAGCCACTTGTGCCCATCATATGAAGCCAATTGTGCCCATAAAATGCCGCCACTTGTGCCCATAAAATGCTGCCACTTGTGGCTATAATATGCAGCCACTTGTGCCCATTAAATGCAGCCACTTGTCCCCATCAAATGCCGCCACTGTGACCCCCAGCCCGCCCCCTGTCTGCCCGGCACTTACTCCATCTTAGTGGCGGGTCAGGCAGTGGGTGACGGCAGCGAGTTGTGGGATGGCTCCTGTGTCGTCCATGCTACCCCCTCCTCTCTTCTTTGGTCTGCTAGGTGTCCAATCGGGGCACCTGTGCCTTCAGCCAATCAGGTGACGGGTATCAGACCCACGCTATCTGACTGGCAGAGAGATGGTTCAGTGTTAGAAAAGCAAATATTCATTTGCTTTTTTAACACATCTGGGTAGACTGCGAGCACAATGCTCTGCACTCCAAGTCCACCTTTTTTGAAGCCTATGGCTCTAATCAGGTACTTCAGAAAAACACCCCCGCCGCTGGAATTCAGGTGCCCGGCATCCAAAAAAGGGGCTGGACGCCTGAATAGTGGGTGGCAGCGGCAGCCATGAATAGATTCATGCTATGCATGAATCTATCCATTAGTCATAGAGGGGGGTGGTTGGAGAGAGGGGGCCCCTGTTAGATCCCCTGACAGAATTTTTATTGTCTGTTTCCCTGATGCAGCTTTACCCTTATTTCCGCTCTTGAAAACGTTTGTACTCAAAACAGAAAATGAGGGGAAATTGCTCTGACAAAGCTCTGGATAGCAGTAAAACCTGACAAGGTTACTAACCGCTCCCCACTTTATCCAAATAAAAATGGTGATGGACATAAAGGCCAGTGCTAGGAATAATTGCCATTGCTAACCTCCTCCTGAAAATGCTAATTGCCTGGCTACCCCTGACAGTAATATTTCGAGAGATTGACCTGGAACAAACATGCAGACTGAGGTCAAAACCCATAATATGCATACGTATTGCAATACTGAAGGCACTGCATGAGCATGACAGTTAAACAACTAGCATATTTATCAGCAGAGGTTAGCAAGAGATCTTTCCACATTTTCTTATTAAATATAAGCAGTCAGTGACTTGTGTTTCAAGCGATACCTACTTAAAGCGGAGTTCCACCCAAAAGTGGAACTTCCATTCATCTGTCTCCACATTTGCCATCTTTCGAGGGGAGGGGAAAAAAAACAGAGTTGGTAGTCTGAGCCCTCTGTATGCAAGCCAAGGATTCAAGTTCAAATAAGTCTTGAATACAAATGTACAATATGGTATATGGACATATTTATTGATGAGTGTCTCTGTTTTCCAGGCTGGGAAGTGGACGCTGGAAATACTGAAGGCATCGATCCTGAGGTTCTCATTTCCCTTTCTGCACCCAAGAGATGTGCCATCCAATTTTCTGGGAAACATCACTTTGTGGCAGGGAGGTTCCTGCCCTATGATATACAGAAGAAATTTGAATTGAACATACCAAAGTATTCTGAGACAGACTGTGTGGTGGAGATTTAGAATGAAAAATCCGTTTTTAAATCTGTCAATAAATGTGTACATTTTCTGTATTGTACTGAGTACAGTGTTTTTAGTGATGTGGGAAACTGAATTGTCTTTGAAAAGCTTGCATCTCTCTGTCAAGGGAAAATGTTAATGGTTATAGGTAGGGTTGTCCCGATACCACTTTTTTAAGACCGAGTACAAGTACCGATACTTTTTTTTAAGTACTCGCCAATACCGATTACCGATACTTTTTTTAATGTCATGTGACAGCTTCTGGACTAAACTGTTGATTGTTTAAAAAGTTAATAGCTTCCATGGCAGCACACTGGTTGGAATATAATCAATGCTAAAAAATCAAACAAAAGGACTGAAACAATCACCTGTTCACTGTTACACTAAAAAAATGAAAAACTGACTTCTAGACTGGTGCACCAAAAGAGACAGAAAACCATGGATTGACTTCTTCCCAATCAAGGGTCTGCCGTGGGAAGACACTCCTATCAAAACACCAGATCTCAAACCATCCACCACAATTACCATTGCCAAAACCCACTTCAAAAGAACCATTTTTACCTCCAACTCCTATTTCAATTATACTGATGGTGAGATTTCCACTCCTACCTTACAGCCTGACTGATCCCCAATTATGTAAGCTAATCAAGAAAGGTCAATTCCATCTAATTTAATTCAGCCATCAGAATAGAGATAAATATAAAATGTTACGTCCCCAGCGACCTTTTGGGTGTAAAGCAACTAGACAGTATAATATGGTTCAGAACAATCTGTCTGCGTCTAAGTCCTACGATGGGAAGTGTAGGTTCAGGACAGCACTATACAAGGAAGTTCACCTTCAGGTAACATCAAATGCATGCTACGTCCAGGATAGTGAGATCACTGTCAGTAAAATTCCTGCCAACGGCATTGCCCGATCCGATACCTGGGAGAGAGAGGCAGCGTGTAATGCCTGTGTCCCTGTATAATGCTCAGACAGCAGCCATCCAGTGTACAAAAGCCGCGCCTCCTCCTTGTCCGTGATAGGGGAACTCAGTTTCCCAGCAGTGAGTTAGTGTTCCGCCTATCACGGACATCCTCTTATCCTCGTCCATGGGATGAGGATGAGAGGGTGTCCGTGATAGGCAGAACACTGACTCACTTGCTAGGAGTGTTCCCCTATCACAGACGAGGAGGAGGCGCGGCTTTTATACACTGGATGGCTGCCGTCTGAGCATTTTTTACGGGCACAGGCATTACACGCTGCCTCTCTCTCTCCCAGGTATCGGATCAGGCATCGGGAGGATTTGCACGAGTACAAGTACTCAGCAACAGGGCCAAGGTTAAACATTTGAAATGGGGCCCAGAGTTCCACCTGTTAGCTGGAAAATTAAAAAGATGAGCTATTTATATGCAATAGTGTATATATAAACAGGAAAAATAGTTGCGCTTAAACAATGCAGTATACAGCAAAAACTGTAAATGATAACAATGATTAATGTATAAAACGTGGATATTAAAAAATATTACACAGTGACATGTGATAAATCAATAGTCTATAAAAGCGCCCAGAGGCGATTCAGTTCGCATGAGTTGCGCTATACAAGTCATTCATTCATTCATAAAGCAAAAAAACTTTTGTGAAGTATTTTAATGCTTAATCTTCTTAAATCTTCCACCACAACAAACCGCACTCACCAACTTGCAATGCCTCCCACTTTCGTGTTTGGCTCAGATGCCTTTTAAACCTCACAATGGGTTAAAAAACGATCATCCAATATTCAACCGTGCTTTACACAGGATCTCTTAACATTTGAATTGAAAATAGTGCACCAATAGCGTGATATTGTTTCAACCAGTTTATTAAAATCACACACAAGCTTCAATCTTTGTAGTCACATTTCATATAATTCAAAGCAACAAAACTTGCAAATATTGGTACAGCGGTGCACTGCAGTCACGGTGGACCTGAAGTGTGTGCTCAATATTAGTTCTCCCCCACTCCAAATTGTGATGTCAGTGTCCTGCAACCAGCTCAGGCGTCACATGGCTGTACAGCAATCATCCATACTGACGTGTGATGCCTGAGCTGATAGCAGGACACTGACATCATGATTTGGAGCTTTGGAGTGGGTGAGAACTAATTCCGAGCGCACACTTCAGATCCGCCGTGACTGCAGTGCACCGCTGTACTAATATTTGCAAGTTTGCTGTGGTTTTCATGGATTGCTGGTTTGAATTATTTGAAATGTGAGTGCAGAGATTGAAGCTTGTGTGTGATTTTAATAAATTGGTTGAAACAATATCACGCTATTGGAGCACTCTTTTCATTTCACATGTAGATCCTGTGTAAAACACGATTGAATATTGGATGATCGGTTTTAACCCATTGTGAGGTTTAGAAGGCATTTGAGCCAAACACCAAAGTGGGAGGCATTGCAAGTTGGCGAGTGCGATTTCAAAGGGAGAGGAGTCACTTGCACATTGGTGTGGTGGAAGATTTAAGAAGACTAAGCATTGAAATATTTCACAAAAGTTTTTTTGCTTTATGGACTATTTATTTATCACATGTCACTGGGTGATATTTTAAATCATTCTTATCATTTACAGTTTTTGCTGTATACTCCATTGTTTAAGCGCCACTATTTTTGCTGTTTATACGTCTTTTGTTTAAAAAGGTTTAATTCCACATATATGCTTTATTTTCACTAAGTGGCGGCTTTTGTCACTGTTTTTATTTTTCATAGGTGCAGTGGTGGCATAGGGTATCAGGGGCGGTCACATATCTATTGCCAACAGTTAATAGTGTATATATACTTAAAGTCTAAGAGAAGCCTAACTAACTATTTTTGAAAAATGGTCCCTCGCCCCTCCTCCTACCCAGTGTTGCCGACAGTATATTTACTGGCAGCCAGTAAAAAATAGGCACTTTTTTTTCCTGCCAGTAAATGTCAGTGACAGGAAAAGTTTGCCAGTAAAAAATATGGCTGTAAAATACTATATGAAAAATAAAATAAGAAATATGTTTTTTGCCTTAATATCTACTTTAAATCGCATTGCTATTTGTGTAGTGCACTTGTTTTCATGAAATTTGCACTTAAAACTGTAATTTTAGAAATGGCAGTAAAAACTTGGCCGTGCCAGTAAATTTTGGGTGTCCTGTCAGTACATTTAAATCTGGTAGGTTGGCAACACAGCTCCTACCTATCCTGCCCAACCTATATTAAAAAAATGTGTGTACTTCCCTTTTTTAGTCTGCTCTGATCTTGTCATGTAATCCTGCTGCTCTGGCTTCCCTGTGTCAGTGAGAGGCTAAACTTTAGGTTTAGGTAGGTCTTTTGCTGGAGTTAAGCCTTATGCACATGACTATAAAGTACAGTGTATGAACGTACACTGTAAAACATGTCTGTTGTTGTGGTGCCTGGGAGCCACAGCTACAGAATATATTTGCCCCTATGAGAAGGTGACCAGATTTTTAAAATGAAATCCGGGGACATATTTTTTTTTTTTTACTAGTAATGGCAACAATCAGGCCTCGTACACACGACCGAGAAACTCGACGGGCGAAACACATCGTTTTGCTCGCCAAGTTCCTTGTGAAGCCGTCGAGAAACTCGACAAGCCAATTTTCTCCATTCCCGTCAAGGAAATAGAGAACATGCTCTCTTTTTGGCTCGTCGAGTTTCTCGACAGTTTCCTCGACGAAAGTGTACACACGACCGGTTTCTTGCTGGTTTTTGCCGAGGAACTCGGTCATGTGTACGAGGCCTCAGCGACTCTCTGCCCGTCGACGCCTGCCTCACAGCCTCTCAAGTCTTACTCTTCGGGCCCCGGATACTACTGGATGGGGAGCGGAGGAAGATCACTCTACCAGGGAAGGCAAGGAGATAGGCAGGTGGCTGGCCAGGATTTGAGCCAAGGCAGAAGAACATGCGAGCGAAGCTGAATGGTCATGCACCCGAAACTGAAGAAATGTTCCCTCCGCTCCGACCAGCACATGATCATCAGAAAGGGGCACAGATAATGGAAAAAATACAACCCCCCTATGCTAGTAGGCACGGCGGAGCGGGGGGGTGTAATTCTATTTTTTTTATTTTAATTCTGCACTGACTGTCCTTGAAATTGCCCCTGCCCCCTATTAAATCCAATCTGGGGACAAAACCAGGGACAGACTTGGTCCGGGGACAGTGTCCTCAGTCAGGGGACTGTCCCCAGAAACTGGGGATGTCTGGTCACCCTACCCTATGAATGCATAACAGAAAACACTGTGCACCCAAAACCTCCAGCAAAAGCAAAAGTATATGGGTGTATTTTTCAAAACATAAAAGTTAATTTTTTCTACAGGCACCGCAACAACAGACATATTTTACACTGTACACTGTACACCCATACACTCACCATACAACCTTCTCCTTACATTCACATATGTTTCCATATTTTTCCAATTTAACACAATTATGAAAATGTGTGAATCTTGGGTGAAAGTTATGTGAATCTTGGGTGAAAACATTCATAAATAGTCTCCTTGATATCTAAAATGCCCAGCTATAAAAAAAAAACTTGCTGTGATTTTAGAAAATATGTAAGTCTGTGAATAAAAAAAGCTTCCTATATGATAGGAATTATTTTGCAAATATGTCTGCTCTTTGGAGTGACTCCACATTTTAAACCATATAAATATTTAACATGTCTGTGTCATATACGTAAGTCTGACATGAACAAAATATTAATATGGTTAGAAATTTGTTAGACTCATGCAGGTTGGCATGTAAATTGTCATCATGCCTATATATATTAAATATATGAGTACCTCTTGGTGGGATTTTTAGGGCAATTTGAAAAAATGTAATCTATAAAATAAAATGTATTAATACACAGTTTAAAAGATTCCCAGATTGGAAACCATATTGAAAAAGTACATGTACATGTATCATAATATTACACAAATTCTCATAGGTGGTAAAACCTCACTACACAAATGTATCATGTATGGATGGTTGTATTTTGTGTAGTGAGGTTTTACCACTTATGAGAATTTGTGTAATATTATGATACATGTACATGTACTTTTTATATATGGTTTCCCATCTGGGAATTATTTAAACTGTGTATTAATTTATATATTTCATTTTTTCATTTTTTTAAATTGCCTTAAAAATCCCACCAGGAGGTATTCATATCTTCAAAATATTAATATGGTTACTAGCAATCAAAATAATACAGATGATAAAAAAAGGCAGGATCATGTTCTTTGTTTTGAGTTGAGATTCAGTGGACATCTAATTTGCATAAAATATCCTTGCATCTGCAACTGTTAGTTGAAACAAGAAATCACAAAACATTATTTTCAAACGAATGTATGCCAGGACAAAAAAATAATCTTTGTAATACATGCACCTTTCCCCATCTAATACGCTTGAAACTTAAGCCCTGTTGTGGGCTGATAACATTGCAATTTTGTGAATGAAGTAGTGTCATCCCTGCCAAGTTGTCTTGTGCTAAACTACTCAAACCCACCCCTAACCCATTGTCCACTACATAGAGACTTATCATTCTGTAGTCCCAAGAAAAGAAATAGGGGTGCTATATAGACTCCTTGATATAACTCAGGAAGTGTACACAAGATGCAAAGCAGCTCTGAAGTTCTTGCATAATTGCAATTCTTGAACAGATGTAACAAAACAACTTTCAGTGGTGTATTTAACAGACAAAGGGGAGCACATTGTAGTAATTTATTGTTAGGGTTTATAGACACTTTAAAAAGAATCCACTGATAATTACTTGCACTTTGAAGGTCCAACAGAAGCAACAAAGCAAACCAGCGCTCTAGAATTTTATTAAACAAATTGTAAAAGTCAGGTACACTTGCGTTCAAAAGTAAGGCTATAATAGAAATGTCTCCATGCACATTTTCTGGAGCTGTGAGAATTGTACCCCTTTCTTCTGCTGCACAGGTGGTTGGATTATGTACTCCAAGGACTGAGTTACATATTTGTGGTGACCCATCAGTGGTAGGGTGAGTGCCTTCTATAGTTGTGACTTTCATCTGAACCACTTCCCCCAAAGCCCCAGCGTTCATTTAATTTGCTTTTTACACATAAGGGGCATGATCACTGTTATTAGCTGTCACAGTGGTTGTCCTGCTAACTCCTAATCACGGGAACTGTGTAAAGCAACTTCCTTTCCTGTGACAGATCTTGGGGAAAGTAGTAGCCAATCACTTACCCCTGAGTACTGTCCGATGATAGAGGAGATGATGTCAATAAACTCTTGAGGATCTGACACCAGTCAACACAAGCTTTTTTGGTGCCAGCTGCAACAGAAGGAAGATAACCACATAAGTGGGTAATGATTCTTTGGGGAAGTTCTTTACTGAAATTAAAGCGGAGGTTCACCCAGTAGAGCTTATCCAGAAGAGCTTATTTTACACATCAACATTTAGCTATTTAAAGCGGTAGTTCACCCCCCCCGACACATTTTACCATCGAGACAGGCATTGTAGCGCGAGCTACAGTATGCCTGTCCCGATTTTTTTAACCCCGTACTCACCTTGTAGTCGTCCATCGTAGATTCCGGCTCCCGCGGGGAATGGGCGTGCCTATGGAGAGGGAGGATGATTGACGGCCGGCCCTGGCACGTCACTCTCCCCGAAGACAGCCGGAGTAGGTCTCGGCTCTTCACGGCGCCTGCGCACAGGCTATGCGCACGCGCCGTGAAGACCAAGCCTATTTCGGCTATTTCCGGAGAAGCGTGACGCGCCAGAGCCGGCCGTCAATCATCTTCCGTCTCCATAGGCACGCCCATTCCCCGGAATCTTCGATGGACGACTACAAGGTGAGTACGGCGGTAAAAAATTCGGGACAGGCATACTGTAGCTCGCGCTACAATGCCTGATTTTAAGGTAAAATAAAAATTTTTTTTTTTTCCCGTCGATAGGGTGAACCCCCGCTTTAAATTTTTTTAAATCATTTAAATACCTGTAATCTGTTGTTCTATGCAGACACTTCCTGGTCTGTCTACCGCTTCTCTTTCTCAGTGCCCGAGTGTCTCCTGGGAGCACAGCCTCATGCTTTCCAGGAGACTAGTAATAACACCCAAAGACAAAATCTTGCGGTATTTTACTTGTCACGTGACTCAAGAAGCAGGTTCTAATTCCGCCATTTGAATTAATGGCAAAAAGGTAAAGAATGCCATTAAACACCGGAAAACATGCGGAGAAGGAAGCCATTGCTTGCACAGGACAAGACGGAACAAGATAACTAGCGCCTTATACTTTACATATAGTTCAGCAAAACGTAAGTTGTGATGGCAACCGTGAACACTGCTCATGCACGGGATAGAGCGGTGAATGCTGGGATATCGGCATTCACCGAATCCCGGAAGTATTTGCTTGTGTGCTTTGCAAGCAAGCAAGATGGAACATTTCTGGAGGAAATTTTATAAAACATTATTTACGGCAAAATGACAGTGCGGACAAATTTAAACTACAGACAAGTGAGTACAAGCTTACCAAACTGAAAAGCAGTAGATGCACATATATTAAAAAAAATAATAATAATTCCCGCAGAACCCCCGCTTTAAGCTACAATTTAAATTTTTGGAAGTTTTTGATAAATATGGGTAGCTGCAGACTGAGATGGAAAGGTATTTTTTTTTCTTAAACTAAATTGAAATGGATTTTATGTAGCAATTATACTGTATATAAACCATGAACAAGTTAGGGACACCAAGGATCACTCCAAACACGTTTGTTCTGCACTTTTATTCAGCAAGTTAACAAAGGCTTTGTAAAGCAAGTCCATGGAATTAACAGAACAAAACATCTTCTCATCCAAGCTTTAAACTTATGCCCCGTACACACCATCAGAATTTCCAATGGCCTAAAATCCGATGGAATTTTTTGTCGGAATTCCGTTCAAGCTGTCTTGCATACACACTGTCAGACCAAAATCTGACCATCCAAACGCGGTGACGTAAAACACTACGACGAGCCGAGAAAAATGAAGTTCAATGCTTCCGAGCATGCGTCGACTTGATTCTGAGTTTTTTTCTCCGTCGGAGTTGCACACAGACGATAGAAATTTCCTATCGTTTTTTTTCCATCGAAAAAAAAAAAAACATGTTCTATTTCTAAACACCGATGGAAAAAAGTCTGATGGGGCCCACACACGATCGGAGTTTCCAATGAAAAAAGTCCATCAGACTTTGTTCATCAGAAATCCTGATTGTGTGTATGCGGCATTATGTAAGTTCCTGACTAATGGGTTCACTAAAACACACTAAAACACACAAGCAGCACTTGTAGCTTTTTAGTGTTCTGTCAACAGTCATCCTTTAACTCATTAGCAGGTTCTAACAGCAACGAGAGCAAGAGAGCCCTGAGCATCTCTCAGTTCATATGTAAAAAAGCCTGTGGACAGCTGAGACAACTAATAATGAGTTCTGGTTACCAGGTAAGATATGGACCAATGAATGGAGGCTTTATCCCACCTAAAACTCTACAAAGTCTCTGGGCTCTAGGACCCATACAGGACTTTTTGAGATCAAAAATCTTCACAAATAGGTGAGATGCATATTCTATGTACCAGGTGTATGAAAGAAGATTTTTGGGAAATTAAATGAGGCCTGTGTGAACATAGGCCTCATCCCTATTTTGATACAATAGCAGAAGGGTTTGGGACTTTAAATGAAGCAGATGATCAAATAGTCAAAATAAGTTAATTTATTCAAATAAATACATTTAACACATTATGCCGCGTACACACGATCGGTCTGATGGACCGTTTTCATCGGACCAAACCGATCGTGTGTAGGCCCCATCAGTTATTTATCCATAGGTTAAAAAAAAGCAATCTTGTTTTAAATTTAACCGATGGATACCTAACCGATAGAGAAAAAAAAACGATCGTTTGTAGGCACGTCCATCGGTTTAAAATCCACGCATGCTCAGAATCAAGTCGACGCATGCTTGGAAGCATTGAACTTCGTTTTTTTCAGCACGTCGTTGTGTTTTACGTCACCGCGTTCTGACACAATCGTTTTTTAACTGATGGTGTGTTGGCACGACGGACCATCAGTCAGCTTCATCGGTTAACCGATGAAAACGGTCCATTGGTCCGTTCTCATCGGATGGACTGATCGTGTGTACACGGCATTACAGAAAATGTAAAAGAGGTTTAAAAGCAATTTCATATATATACATAGCATGAGTACTTTACATATGCATACATGCATCAACATAAAAGCAGTTTATCCCAATATCCCATCCTTGTTATGGTAGATACAATGGCAAGTGGTATCTAATTTGACATTGTTGGCATATAATACTTATATATTTAGCGTATCATACTTGGGTGATTAGTAGTAGTCATATAATTGCATCCTATATAGCTTGATGCGTTTCGTGGTTAGGACCACTCATCAGGAGCGGATGACTTAGTATGTCTAAAAAGAACATAATAGTAGGTTAGGTATATGGCATAATGTAATGTGTTAAATGTATTTACTTGAATAAATTAACTTATTTTGACTATTTGATCCTCTGCCTCATTTAAAGACCCAAACCCTTCTGCTATTGTATGTACCAGGTGCTGGGGACAGGCAGCCTCCAGTCTGCCAGTTAGACAGAGTTCCAAAAAGTCACCACACTCCAAAAGTTTCTTGCTCATATCACATATACCTTTATTGTCATTACATCAACCATGAGTGCACCTGATGAACAGCCAGGAGGCTTGAAATTGTTATGCATTTCACATTGCATTGTTATGATAATAAAGATATCTGTGTTATAAGCAAGAAACTTTTGGAGTGGGGCGACTGTTTGGAAATGTATATAATATTGAATATTAAATAGTTCAAAAGCAAGATTATGACCCTATAATAATGGGTCAAGCACGAGAGCTCTCACCAAGAGACTCCCTAAGACATACAACATTGGCAGAAGGCTAATGCCCCATACACATGATCGGAATTTCCGATGGAAAAAGTCAGACCGACTTTTCCTCCGATGGAATTCCTTCGGAATTCCGATGTGAGTTTGGTCGGGCTAAATCCCGATTGTGTGTACGGGGCATAACTCTCCAGCATCCAGAAAATATAGAACTATTAGTTTTGGGGAGAATGACCTTTAAAAGTTAAGTAATGCCCTGTACACACGATCAGAATTTCCGATGGAAAAAATCGGATGGACTTTTTCCATCGGGTTTTCTGATCGTGTGTAGCCCCATCAGAGTCTTTTCATCGGAAATTCCAATGAATTCCATCGTAGTTTAGATATAGATCATGTTCTATTTTTTTCGATGGAATTCCGGAATGGCCGGGCAAAAGCCTGATCGTGTGTACGGGGCATAAGAGTATAGTTGGAAGGATGTAGAGAAGATTTTAGGAATGAATGAACAAATTAATAAATTATCTGCATACTTCAAAAAATATTTGTTTAAAAACTAAAAGTTAAATCAGCATGCAAACAGCTCATGTAAGATTATCATTACTGCCATTTCTTGTTAACCTTCAAGTCTAGGCTTCATCATTTCAAAAGTGAAATTTAATTTACGTATTGAAAGCTTCAATGACTGCCATTAATTACTGGTAAGAAAACATGACTTGAATCACATAAAATTACTCTTACAGAGGTGTACCGTAAATAGAAAATAAAACCCCAAAGTCTTGTAAATGTGAATCTATTACCTGGCCTGTTGAAGCTAACAGACGTAATAAATTGTGTGAACTTCTGGCGGTGTGACATATATGTGAAACTGCATAAACAGACTATATTGGTCTCATGTCTAGCGATGTAAAATCTTGGTAGCAATACATTATTTTAAAAGACAATGACAGCTCAATCGTGATTTTGCATTTATGGTATGATAAATCATCCAACTTAGCCCACAGGCGAGGTTGCTTTCATACTGGCTTTTATCCTTCTTTTTAAAAGCTGCCTGACATACTATATTCAGTTCTTAAAGCTGAACATCAGGTAGATAAAAAAAGGCACAAATTAGTGCAGTTCTGTATTAATTAATACACCCAATTTTATGCAAGCAGTACAAGTACATGAATTTGTCCTAAATTAGCTACTTGCAGTCTTGTTAATGCTAGAGCTCAGATCCAGGATTAACCTCCCTGGCGGTATGATTATTTCAGATTTTAGGTGCTGAAAGTGGTACCATTATTTTGCATGGAAATTTGGCGTTTTATATTGTAGGCCTGCAATTCTTAGGAATAACTCACTTAAATCTGTCCAAACAAAAGTCTAGTAGACATCCCGGGTATAATAAAATTTGGAACACAAAATCATAAATTATAATATAACAAATACATATAAGTAATTATAACAAATAATATAATAATAATAATAATAATAATAAAAATTATTACTTTTAATTTTTTGATGACGTATTTTCCCACAAATCACTATCGCTCAATTCTGCAAGTGATTATAATTTATTATTGCTGTTTTCCAGCTGGTCTAAAACCACTTTTGACATAAAGGGACACTTTTTGGTTGCTATGGACAATCTCCAGTTTGCAGGCAGAAAGAACAGTTTTTATTATATAAAAGTGCATGTAGGACACTGGGCAGACCACTAGGGACAAAGTGTGTGTGTATTTTTTTCATACAGTACTGTAATCTATAAGATTACAGTATACTGTATGTATTGTGTTTTTTTACTTTTTAAATTTGGCGCCGATCTCCGCCCCTGTGCGTCGTAATGTCGCAGGGAACAGAGCTCGGCGGCACTCGCACTGTGAATCGAGCGAGGAGGACACCGCTCGATCACACAGCGGGGTGGCATCGCAGGATCCAGGGACAAGGTAAGTAACTTGTGCCTGTGGACACTGCGAGGTGGTCCCCGAGTCTGGCTCGGGTTACCGCTTTTGGTCCTGAATTTACACCCCGAGCCTGACTCGGGATTACCGCTCAAAGGGTTAAGAAGCTACCAATCAGGTGTGCTGCAGTGCAAGGAGCTGAAAAAAGAGGAGAAAGGAGAGTGACAGAGAGGTAAGCTCATCAGTGCACTGCTTTCCTTTACTCTCATAGGGAGTGAAGCAGATCTGTAGGCAAAAGTGAAACTGCAGCAGAGAAAGATCAAGTTCCCTCTCATGCTCAATCCAATTGAGCTGTATGATGGCAGAGCTGTGTATATCTCAGAAAATGAATGGCAGAAATCCAAAATGTTTGGCAAATCTATCATATACGTATTTTATTTGTATACATAACCTTGAAAAAGTATTCATACCCCTTGAAATCTTCCACATTTTGACATGTTAGGGTATTAATACTTTTTCAAGGAACTGTATCTAGCTGTTTGCCCGGAATGTAGCTTTAACATCATATTACTGCTTCTGGTTATAGACTCACAGATCACAAAAAAACTGTTTATGTCCAGTTTGTTAAATATAGGGCACCCGCACCTCTGTAATATACGGCAATGTAATTGGTCGGCTGCTGTCAATACTATCCCCACTAGTGGGACAAATGGTTAATAAATGAATACTAGACAGTATTCTAGTTTAGTGCTAAATACCAATATTATAATCCTCCGTGTCTATAACTAGATCGGAAACATAAACTAATTTATGCTTGATATCTCAGTCATTTGAATTATTTAAATCAATAAATGATGAAATTGACATATACATTAATAGCTTAATAAACCAAAAGTCAATGTGGGTGGTGAATTTATCTGAAAATCTATGGAAATTTTTAAGTGACATTTATAGTGCATAAAGTGATAACTGTGCAAAACAAAGCATTTTCCTTAAAAGAAAGTGTTTTTGTGCTCCACGTCCC
Organism: Rana temporaria; assembly: GCF_905171775.1. Lineage (NCBI taxonomy): Eukaryota > Metazoa > Chordata > Amphibia > Anura > Ranidae > Rana > Rana temporaria. Next base: position 349,288,001 of record NC_053489.1, on the reverse strand, counting down.
AATGGTATCTGTGCATCCACCTTGTGGGGGGCTGTAAATACTCCCCAATCACCAGATATGCTGGACTCCTTTACCATATAGCAAGAGGAGTCTACTGTGCTTGTAGGTCTTTAGGGGGACCTATGCCACTGTGATATCTTCCGGTTAATCCCGCTGGTGTTGGTTACCTCCAATTATGACTCCAGAGCTCCAGGGCAAGAATGTGTAGGTGTGCAATAATGGAGAGAAAAATTCCTCATAGTATAAAATCCTCAGATGATTTATTAAATATCTGCATTATACATGATAAAAATCCATTAAAATTGAATGGTCAAATATAACCCGACTGGACGTCACTAAGAGCAAAATCGTCTCTACACATGTGTAGGTAGGGGTCGCTGCCTATGGTATGGCGTACGTTCCACTGTCTGGGCCGGTAATGACATGTAAGGGATTTAGCTTGACACGTTTCATCATCTATGTGCAATGTTATCAAAAACTGCTTTTGATAACATCACACATAGATGACAAAACGCGTCAAGCTGAATGTTTCTGGCACAGCACCATATTTTTTCCCATCAGAATATATGAGCGTCAACACATCTTACAACAATGAAATTAATTTTCAGTGTCATCGCAAACCTAGCTTTGGTCTGAAATCCCACAATTCACCATTACTGGGTCTCTAGGCCCAGGAATATTACTCATGCTTGTTCAGCAATGATATTCAACACTGATTTCAAGGAGTGCTCCACTTACATTTCATATTGTCCCCCAAGTAGTGACCCCAAACATGATCGCCTCTTCCAGTGGCGTATGTAACATATTTATTGTTCAGGGTTCAGGAATGTGTAATACAGAGAGTAGCAAGGCCAAAAGTAACGATACAGAGAGAGCAGCACATTCAATCTGAAACCACTAATTCCTTTTTCTCCTACAAGTTAGGATAAGTCATTAATGCATACTAAAATCTTCCTCCATTTTAAGCAATTCTCACACTTCAAGAGCATCGATTTATGGGGTTAAAATTCACAAACAGATCAAAAGCATGACGGGGTGCATGTTTGCCTTCAAAGTATATGAAGGAAGGGACTTATAAATTAACCCTCAGGCTGCCCAGAAAATATAGAAACAAACAAAAATGTGTCTAGCAATTGATGTTTTTCTTCTCAAAAAAAGCTACCTAGATACATAAATGGCTACTGTACCAGGCTACAGCTTTTTAGATCTTTGTATGCTGCAAACACAGGAGCATGTGAGACCATAGCTTTGGGAAAAAAAGATTCCCACAGCAGCTGGCGAGACAGCATCTACAGGGAGACACATCAAAAAGTTTTCAGCAAAAGGGAACTGCTGGTCGGAATGATGTACATGAGCTGACGACCATGAAAGATGAAATATGGGTCAGCTACACAGAAGCAAAAGCCACTCTCTGTCTCTGAATACAATTACATGAGTGTGGTCGATCTATTTGGCCAGGTCTTACACCCCTACCTGGTCACGAGGAAAACAAGGACTACATTTAAATAGGTTGCAATATACTTTATCCAGATGGTTCTCTACAGCTCATTTGTAAAAAAAAAAATTACACAGGTACAGTTTTCTGCAGTACCAGGAAACAAATTGTGATAATATAAAAAACTTTTAATAAAAATTCAGGAGATATCCATTAACATTACCCACCAAATGAAGACAGAAAGTGTTCTGAAAAAAATGTGTCTATTGCATGGGGGCCCCATAATCTCCTATTGCCTGGGGGCCTCATAATCTCCTATTGCCCGGGGGGCCCCATAATCTGCTATTGCCTGGGGGCCCCATGATCTCCTATTGCCTGGGGGCCCCATTTAAGAGCCTAGGCCGGCTCTGTGATGTCTAAAAATGGATCACAGGAGTACAGAACTAACTGCACTCCTGTGATTCATAATAGAAGTATAGCCAAAATAGCTTTGGCTATATTTCTCCTTTAAGCAGTTTGAAATGCTCCATGAATGTCATCGCTGGATAAATAACTGAGCTGGCCATCGCTGGGGTAAATCTACATGCATGTGCTCTTGAAATAATCTTTTTTTTAAGACTTTTTTTAAGACTTCCTTCCAAAAAATAAAAAATTTACTGAGCCATCCAAAAACTGGTAAATGTTCCCACTAACAATAGTTACTTTGATGACATTGCAGATGGAGGCCTTACTTTCCCTGACTTTGCAGCTAAACACTGTAATTCCACTTTTCCAATAAAGATTGCCTGTAGCAGGGTGCTGGGTGGCAGTTGCTGCTATCTCACCTGGCAGAATTGACACTCAAGCAGGTGGCAGAGCAAGGAGGGTAAGGCACTGACCCAAACATCACTCAACACAATGATCACATGATTGCTGCTGGGGAAAGCCTGCTGAGGACTCACTTTGGGTTCCCTTTTTGGGGCATCTGTGTGTGATTGGACACAGATGTAGCCAGATGCAGTCTACTTTCTCCACAGCAGGTGGCATTCTTCCGCAGTGGCAGTGTTGTTGGAGAGAAAGTGAAAAGGAATAGGGTTCCTCTATGGTTTACTGGGTCACCGGGGAAGCTATTCCATCTTGTGTCAGTAGAGACAGATTTTCTGCCTGTTAGGGAAAGCACTAGCGGTATGAAAAGGTTCCTGATGAGGAGAGAAAGTGTAGGGTCGCAACTCCTTTGGCCATCATCCTGTTTGGGCATGAGATGGCCAGTCTGCACTCTTCCCTCTTTACAGACCATGGTAGTCCGGCTGATAACCACTCTCTTCAAATTACTGGAAACGATGACTGCACCCGGTCGGGCAGCCTTCACCATTGAATTTGTTGTGAACTGTTTCTGCACTATTCCAATAAAAGTTTTCCATTGCACCTGACTGTGTGAATTATTACGTCAGCACCACTCTGCACCTTACCTACACATAGCTCTCCTGAGATTCGAACAGTCATATTAGACCCACTGAGGTTATATAGAACCTGCTGTGCCATTCTGATCACCCTGCACTCTGGGAAGTGTGCAGATAAGGTCAGATACAAATTGACTAGGGAGAGATAGGCCTAGTGCAGGAAAAAGTTCATGAGGATTTGGGACAATATAAGGACAGCCTGGTGTTCCCCTGGAATGCTACTCGGAGTTGAGAAAGGATACTGTTGCCCAGCTTACATTTGGATTGGCACATACTTGCACCCTACAAATGCCAGCACAGCACTCTATCTAGAAGACCAATATCGGAAACCTAAAGAAACCTGTAGCGGGACATGTTGCAGTACTGTACTATTTAATATTCACTGCATAAATAAGAAAATTCTTTGAAGATGTTGTCTCACCTGGTGTCTTTAAATTACCACCACATGGGGAACTCCCATGATGAGAACTCTTTTATTACCTGCAAATGAAGCACTTTCTCCAGCATAACATTCATTGGGCCCAGGATGCTCACCCATTTTGAATACAATTGTGATAATGATCCCATTGCACCAGGCTTGATTGTATACTTTATTCTACAGACAACCTCTTCCCAACAACGCCCCTCTTGCATCCATGGTCATAAGATCAGACTTGGATATACATGACTGTAGTCAAATATTGGAAACTACTAAATTCTGTTCCACTAATGTTTTAAGCATCGTACACACAACCGGTTTTCCTGCTAGGAAAACTGCCAAGAAAGCTTTTGGCTGGGAAAACCGGCCGTGTGTATGCTTCCTCGCAGTTTTCTCGAGAACCTGCTCTCTATTTTCCTGCCGTGATTCCTGGCATTTTTAAACCCGGCAGTTTTCCTATGGGGAAACACTGTGAGGGAGCATACACATGGCCGGGATTCCTGGCCAAAGCTCTCCCCGCAGATTTCCCGATGGGAAAACCTCTCGTGTGTACACGGGGAAAGTTACCGAGCAGGTTCTCGGTTTTCCCATCGGGATTCCTGGCGGACTTTATACCGGTCGTGTGTACAGGGCTTCAGAGGTCAAAATCACCTTTAAGTTATGACAAGACGGTACCTAGTTCATTCTAAAATCGCTAACTACAGTATGTTCTAGGCCAGTGTTCCCCAACCCCCGGTCCGCGGCCCACTACCGGGCCGCGGCACTTCTGCAGCCGGGCCGCGAGCAGGCGGCATGAGAGAGCCCCACATGCGGACCGCGGCACTCTGCCATTCGGACCGCAAGGAGACTTTTCTTCCTCCTGCGTCGCTCATAGAGCCGACAGCGGGAGGCGGAACAATTCTGGGTGGAGGGCGGAGCTGCCCAAGGTTATCAAACAGGCGATTGGCTGCTAGGACTGTCCTTCATCCTAGCAGCCAATCACCTGTTTGTTACCTCGGCCCTCCATCCAGAACTGTCCCGCCTCCCTCCCTGCAACTTTTCTCCTCATGCTGTGCCTCCCTCCGATCTGTCCCTAAGTGTGGGGGATGGAACCGAGGACTGTAATGTGTGGGGGATGGAACCGAGGACTGTAATGTGTGGGGGATGGAACTGAGGACTGTAATGTGTGGGGGACGGAACCGAGGACTGTAATGTGTGGGGGACGGAACCGAGGACTGTAATGTGTGGGGGATGGAACCGAGGACTGTAATGTGTGGGGGACGGAACCGAGGACTGTAATGTGTGGGGGGACGGAACCGAGGACTGTAATGTGTGGGGGGACGGAACCGAGGACTGTAATGTGTGGGGGACGGAACCGAGGACTGTAATGTGTGGGGGACGGAACCGAGGACTGTAATGTGTGGGGGACGGAACCGAGGACTGTAATGTGTGGGGGACGGAACCGAGGACTGTAATGTGTGGGGGACGGAACCGAGGACTGTAATGTGTGGGGGACGGAACCGAGGACTGTAATGTGTGGGGGATGGAACCGAGGACTGTAATGTGTGGGGGGGAAGGCTGAGGACTGTAATGTGTGGGGGGGGGGGGAAGGCTGAGGACTGTAATGTGTGGGGGGGAAAGGCTGAGGACTGTAATGTGTGGGGGGGGGAAGGCTGAGGACTGTAATGTGTGGGGGGGAAGGCTGAGGACTGTAATGTGTGGGGGGGGGGGAAGGCTGAGGACTGTAATGTGTGGGGGGGGGAGGCTGAGGACTGTAATGTGTGGGGGGGACTGAGGACTGTAATGTGGGGTTATGATATAAATAGGGGCAGATGACAGTACTGTTAATGGGGGAGCCCAGAGTATGACAACACTACCAGTGACAGGGTGAGTGTGAGCAGGGTCTAGTGGGGGCACTAGCTTCATCTGTTGGGGCCTTACCACATCTGGTGGCAGGCAGCGTGGCAAGTGACAATCCGCATCTGGTGGCAGGCAGCGTGGCAAGCAGCATGGCAAGTGACAATCCGCATCTGGTGGCAGGCAGCGTGGCAAGTGACAATCCGCATCTGGTGGCAGGCAGCATGGTAAGTGACAATCCGCATCTGGTGGCAGGCAGCGTGGCAAGTGACACACTCAAAGCTCCCACTGATTCTGCATTATGGTGGGTTTAACTTTATTTTTTACTACAATGTAATAAATAGAAATAATGCGCTGACAAATTGCCCGCGAAAAATCGCTTACCCCCCGCATGCCATCCTCAACCTCCCCCCAACCGGGCCTTGGAAAATTTTCTTACATTCAGCCGGTCCCCGGTGCCAAAAAGGTTGGGGACCACTGTTCTAGGCTACTCCACTCATTTTTCAGAAATGTGACCAATTGGGAAAGTTTTTCCATGTGTGGGGGACCTGCCCTGTCGCACACAAGTTCTGGAAATAGGTCTTCTAGTGGATTTCTGAATTGGTTGATTTTCTAGCCCCTATCCAATCCCAACATGCCCTTTTACATTTGTAAACAAGACTTTAAGTTGATATCGCTCATTCTTACTGCGGTCAAACAGACAATTGCTAGGGCATGGAGAACACTCATCCTCTCCATGGGAAAGACCAAATCCAGAATCTATTCAGTTTTTTGACATGATAAAATAAAGGCTAGACTTCGCGGCAAAATAAACAAACTTCTCTCCAGTTGGCATCCATTAATATCACATTTCCTTCCTATGGAATTTCATTAAGACCTCTTGACTTTTTAAAGGAGTGTAGGCCTGATGTTACTCTGCTACTCCGTTTCTTCCCTTAGGCCTTATGCCACACTTATGTCCTTTTCTTGTTTCACTTTACTTTTGCTCTCTTTTATGTCTTCTCCCACCCTTATTCTTCGTTCACAATTTTTGCATCCACTGATCTACCACATTTGTGCAATGATGCAGTACCTCTACGGTACAAGTTGTTGATTGCATTACCTCACATTACTCTCAAAGTCATCATTGTTTCTGTATGTTAAAACAAATAAAAAGGTTGAAGAGTTAACTACTGCTACATGGTTGTGTTACCCTCATGCTTCCATGTTCATTAAGGGCTCTATCATTTGACAGGGGCATTGTAGTTAATAGGGTTCTGCCACAAAGTCAGGAAACAACTGGTAACAAAAGGAAAGTAAATCAGAAATAAGGACAAACAAGGCTTTTCTGGCTATAAATGTAATAGAATGCTTTTCATAGGTAGGGTGTTTACTTCTATGTTTACTTTTGTGGATGAGTGAGTTTGGGGTGGAGAGACTTGACTAGCCCGCACAGAGTCCTGACCTCAGCCTGATAGAACACCTCTTTGGGATGAATTAGAGCGGAGGCTGCGAGCCAGGCCTTCTCATCCAACATCATTGCCTGATCTCACAAATGCGCTTCTGGAAGAATAGTAAAACATTCCCATAGACACGCTCCTAAACCTTGTGGACAGCCTTCCCAGATAGGTTGAAGCTATTATAGCTGCAAAGGGTGGGCCAACTCAATATTAAACCCTACAGACTAAGACTGGGATGCCATTAAAGTTCATGTGCGTGTAAAGGCAGGTGTCCAAATACTTTTGACAATATAGTGTACATTACTCTGTTGTATAAATGTAGCCAATTGGAGCTTTACAGTACTAAGGTACAATAGTGTACTGCACTTTTCAAATGTAACCCTCACTGGCTCCAGATCCCTAAAATTGTCATTTTCCCTATTTTCTTGGATCCAGGCTGTATTGAGATATAGCAGGTGAACTGCTTTTTTCGCTCCCTACTCCCCAAAAGGCATAGTATGTGTAGCTATGACCTATGATCCTCATAGCAAGGCCAGGCACCCGACTAGGGTAGGCACAGGGTAGCACAAAACAGCTGGACCCAGGAGGACAAGAAGTATAAATTAATCTCAGTAACTAAACAAAGAAAATAATTTCAACTTTTTTTATACTGTGAGGCTATCTCCAAAATGCAACAATATTGTAATTTTGCTATTTAAGCAGTTCTTGGCTGTGCTGACAAATGTCTGACACAGATCAGACTTTGCTGCAGCCTCTCACCTTGTGGCTTGCTACAGCCTTACAATGTTGTCGTTTCCTGGGGAGAGAAGACTGAGAAAATGCTTCCCCCTGCCTGTAGCAGACTGACAACATAATCTCAGCCTGTAGATGTTAGGGATTTTGCAATGCACACTTGTAAACTTACTGAGTGCTCCACTTTAAAAAGTAACATTGCTTAGTTCTAATGCCGCGTACACACGATCGTTTTTCGGCATGAAAAAACTACGTTTTAAAAAAATTTAATTTAAAACGATTGTGTGTGGGCTTCACAGCATTTTTCGGGTTATGAAAAACGAAAAAAAAAAAAATTGCAACAGGCTCCATTTTTTAACGACGTTTTAAACAATGTCGTTTTTCGGGTTGTAAAAAATGATCATGTGTGGGCTTAAACGACGTGGAAAACCCGCGCATGCTCAGAAGCAAGTTATGAAAACTAGCATTTTGAATGGAGATAGCACATTCGTTATGTTGTAAATTATTGCATTGTGTAATGCAGCGCATTCTTTTCTTCTTTTTAATGCTACACTAATCCAAATCTTTTGCTGCTGATATTGTCACATAGTTATGACAAGCTTGTTACTTTATTATTTATTGTTATCTCATGAATATTAATGTTTTTTTTTTAAGCCAGATCTCTGTCTAAAAAGTTTTCTGCATATTTAAAATCTTTTAATGTAGCTCTTCTTTTTTGGTTATTAATTGGATAATATTTTAGACTGCTTTCCATTTTTTTTTTTTGGAGTGTGTCAAGTTACCACAACAACATTATTATTTAGTATAATTTACCCACAAGGAGGTTAGTGTCCCTTGTTAATAAGAACATTTTATTTTTTTAAATGTCCCTGCCTACTCACTAGCAAACTCTCTATTTTTAATAGAAACACATGGTCAAGTTTTGTCAGAAAACAAAAAAATCCATTTATTCTGGTGTAAGTAACATAAAATAAAGGCTGATGGCAAACAAAAAGCTCCTTTAATAAAAACAAAGAAGCCAGGAAGGCAGCACTGGAGAGCCTGCTTGCATTTGTAAAGAAACAGATCCCCACAGCAAACAACCAAGGATGTGATCCAAAAAATTGCGACCATTAGGGGCATCACATCTCTCCTCATTTCCTGGATTTGGTTGTCCTCTTCCCTGCAGTCTTCCCTGCAGACCGAGTCCTCGGAGGCTGGGTTCCTGGAGGCGAGGTTGTGCCAGGAGCAGGACCAAGAGCAGGCTCAGGAAGAGGAGCAGGAAAAGGAGCAGGACTAGGAGCAGGAGGAGCAGCAAGAACAGGAGGAGCGATCCGCACAATGTCGGTGTCGTCATCGAGCTGCCCCAACATGGCCATGTTTACTGCCTTAAAGATGAGGGTATCACAGCGCACACGCTGGCCCCTCTCCGGATTCTGGAGCTTGCTTGCAATGAGCCCTGCAAAACCCTCTTCTGCACTGGGGGGCTCTCAGAGGGCCGCAGTTGAATCGCGAATAAGGGCCTGGTCTCCTCCTCCATTTGAAGAAGCCTCCTGGCCCTTTTCGCGGGAGTGCGGAGAGGAGGAATCTGCGAGATGGTGTCACGCTGTGCCTCCTGTCTCCCACTGGGACCTGCCTCCCCCTGGCTCCCAGTGGGCTCTGCCTTCTGTCTTGCAGTGGGCCCTGGCTCCCTGTGGGCCCTGCCTCCTCCTGGCTCCCTGTGGGATCTGCCTCCTCCTGGCTTTGCTCTGTCTGTGTATAAAAAAAGGTACATAGTTTATTTGTTGTCTTCCTAAATCACACACATTTTTCAACTCATGACAGATGAAAATTGAATGCTTATATATATTACAGACAATCATTCTGACCCCAGCATTTTTCATTTTTGTCCCCATCATGTTTGGCCACTACTGTCTATTGATATGTCCAACACTTTTTGTTCAATCCTTTTAAATTTCGAGCACTAGTAACATCAATTTGACATCATTATACTTTTATTCCCAAAAATCATTAGCAAAATGCAATACCTGGCTCCATGGGTCACAATCAGGCTCCTCCAGGAACTCTGGCTCTTCCTCTGAGGATGGCTGGTCTTGGCTGCAGGGAAGGCTGGAGGGTTGACTGCAGGGAAGGCTGGAGCTCCCTCTGGGGGGAAGGGTCGAAAGGGATGTCCTGGGCTCCAGGTGGTCGTCCAGGAAATGCAGTTGACTATAGTACCAGAGGTTCGGCCTATAGACGCTGTCAGCAGAAGCTCCAGACCTCATAGAGCTCAGGACTTGCGTTCGTTGAGTCCTATAGGTGCCCCTAATGGTCGCAATTTTTTTTCACAGTCTTGACTGTTGCTGTGGGGATCTTTGTCTGTACAAATACAAGCAGGGTCTCCAGTGCTTGATTCCTGGCCTCTTTGTTTTTATTAAGTTTGCTTTTTGTTTGCCACAATATAGGCAGATCCCTCCACCTCTGAACAAATTCTGTAAAGAAATCTTTGTCCTTAAAAGCTTCCATGTTTTCAAAATCAATACAAAAAAGCTAATGTCAGTCAAGCCACTAACAATAAGCTTTCTCACCATATATAGGCCACAAACTCATCCACTGATTAATAAAGTCAAAAATCATGTTACGTACGGTCAATATACACGCTCGTTCCTTCCACCTTCTTCCACACACTGAACGCCGGTTTGCCTCATGCGTTATCCCTTTATACACTGCGCATGCGTGAAGCTCCGCACATTTCCCCGCCCCTGACGTTCATTCTAGTACTTTCCCCGTCCTTTCTTGGCTGTCAAGTGCAAGACAACATGGAGGACACTTGGCAAGTGGCAACCTCAAGCCAGGAGCGAACCCAGGCGGAAACACACACCAAATCCCGGAGATACAAGGCCACAAATATGGCGTTTGAGGAGATGGTGGAAATGGTGGCAATATTGAGGAGGGAGGATTATGATGCTAAACATGGCCCATACGAATACCCTAATAAGGTGAAGGCCCAAATAATGGACAAAGTGGTGAAAAGTCTCTACCACAAATTTGGGGTGCACAGATCCAAGAAACATCTCTGCAAAAGATGGTCTGACATCAAATTGAGGGAGCCGGAGCAATACCAGAAGATTAAAAGACTCATTAGAAAAAGTAAGTAATTTTCCTGTGTACTCAGATTAGTATTATTAATATCATTGTGCTGCATGTGCTTTTTCTTTCATCTAGTACAGTTCAAGATGTCAAGTTTCATGTTTGTGGGCACAATAATTGGTCGTAGGAGTCGTCGTTCATTCGCTACCTAATGATTAAATATAATCTTTTTGTCTGATACAGTGTTTTAGAAATTTCATCATGCCTATTTAGGCATGGACAAATGTAGTTAACACTGTATCAGGCAAAAAGATCGTATTTTATTATTAGTGAGCGAATGAACGACGACTCATACGGCCAATTATTGTGCCCACAAACATGAAACTTGACATCTTGAACTGTTTATGTGAGATTATTTTATTTATTTTTTTATTTTTAGTGTAGATGTGTTCTTAACTGGATTTAACAAATCAAACTGAATTCAATATACAGTAAGGAGAGTATGCTCAGCAAAGATAAATGTAGCAGCTTTGGTAATGGACACAATCCTGTGTCCAGCTTAGAAGTATTGACAAAACAGACAATTGTACCGCACTTACAAAAAGAATGATTCATATTCCTCTTTTAGGCCTCAAATCTTTTTGACTCAATTATCCCTTTTGTTACAATCTCATAGGGCGAGAACGAGCTTCCAGACAGGAGCCAAGAAACCCCACACCTCCTACCCAAGCCCCACCCCCGCGGGATGTGGAGGAAGAACAGGAAGGAGAAAGTGGCACCACAACAGGTCAGTGTCATACACCACAGCTTCAAGTAATAGATGTAGGCCTGCATATTTATAATACATGGTGTGTTTCCAAATTTCAGGAGCTTTGATGGCTGGGGACGGCTTGTATACACACAGCGCCCAGCTGCTAATTGACGAGGTGATGGCCTGCTGTGCTGACATGGAGGACATCAACACAAGTTTGGGGCAGGTAAGGGAAAAGCAAAAAAAGGTGGAGCAACGACTAAAATACGTAATTGATGTTCTTGGGAGGGTTTAAAAAAAATATATATATATATTTTTGTATACTCTTAAGTTTGTTTGTTGGTAATGTTTTATTTGTTTTTATTTGTATTTTAAAAAATAATGTTTTTTTTTTTTTAATCTGAATTTTTTGTTTTATGTACTCACAGTTTAATCCCGTAGTGAAGTTTCAGACTCCCCGCGGGGAATGGGCGTTCCTATGCAGAGGGAAGATGATTGACGCCCGGCTATGGCGCGTCACGCTTCCCAAAAATAGCCGAAATAGGACTTGGCTCTTCACGGCGCCTGCGCAGTCAGCTCCTAGTCTGTGCGCAGGCGCCGTATAGTGCCGTGAAGAGCCGAGACCTACTCCAGCTATTTTCGGGAAGCGTGATGCGCCATAGCCGGCCGTCAATCATCTTCCCTCTGCATAGGAACGCCCATTCCCCGCGGGGAGTCTGAAACTTCACTACGGGATTAAACTGTGAGTACGGCGCCAAAAAAATAAATAAAGGCATACTGTAGCTCACGCTAGTATGCTGGATTTAAGGTTTACAGGACCTGTACGATAGCAGAAGAAGTGTCCGGGATTATGACTAAAAGAATGCACTGAAGAACAGCAAGGCCTCTGAAGAACGACCTGAAAAACAGTAACGAGCGGACAAGAACTCACTGAAAAAACAGATACGAACTGACTACAAGCACTGAAAGACAGATACGAACCCACAAGCACAAACTGAACACCAGAAAACGATCTTTAAAGCACGAAGACTGAAAAATGCGAATTGTCTCTCTCCAAACTTTTACTAACATGCGGTAACACGAAATCAGCAAAAGCAGCCCCAAGGGTGGCGTCATCTGCATGGAACTTCCCCTTTATAGTGCCTTGTTATGTGTTGTACGTCACCGCACTTTGCTAGAGTATTTTTTTTTCACGATTGTGTGTGGGCAACGTCGTTTTAATGATGAAGTTGGAAAAAACTTAGTTTTTTCTAGAGGCTGAAAAACCTTGTTTTTTACATGCCGAAAAAAACGATCGTGTGTACGCGGCATTAGAATCAATTGCATTAAAATAGGGCTTTAAAGTTTTTTTTTTTTAATGAACTGAAACTAGTAGCTGTATTCATGGGTGGAATTGTACACAAGTATGTGGCCAAGTCCTAAGTGACAAAAGTATGCAACAGAGGAGGCTGTATTTTCCTTGGGTGTTTGACAAAAGTAGTGAATGTGTAAAAAAACGAATTATTCAGATAAAATACTATATACAAAGGACTAAAAAAGACACTTGTTCCTGAAAGAAAATGCAGAGGATAGTTGAAAGAAGAAATGTGAATGTAAAAAATGTGACACAGACACATAATAGTGTTTTTTTTGCATTTTGAGTTGCCTCCAGTTCTGCTAATACCTTTGCTGTTCTCCTATTTCACCCCTGCTTGGAGACCCCTCAGCTTGGGGCTGGATAAAGCTTTATATTCTGCTACCCTGTGAAGCTTACTGACAATCATTACTAGACAGAGCAAGAGCCAAATCCATCCACCCTATACTGGCAGACATGCTAGCTTGCCATTTTGCACTGCTGCTGTCTGTCCTTTTTACTTCTGCATTGGGTAAGTGAATTAACTTACATATTTATATATATATCTATATCTATCTATCTATCTATCTATCTATCTATCTATCTATCTATCTATCTATCTATCTATCTATCTCTCTATATATATATATATATATATATATATATATATATATATATATCTTTCTCTCTCTATAGAGACAGAGAGAGAGAGAGAGAGAGAGAGAGAGAGGGGGAGAGAGAGGGAGAGAGAGAGAGAGAGAGAGAGAGAGAGAGAGAGAGAGAGAGAGAGAGAGAGAGAGAGAGAGAGAGAGAGAGAGAGAGATCTAGATATATATATTATTTTTATTTTTTGCATGTTTTTAATATAATGCAAAATATGTTTCCCTTTTTTTTTTTTAGAAAACATGTCTGCTTTTTTTTTTATTATTAGTTGTTGATCATCAATGTTGGTACTGTCTATACTGTTTATATTACACTAACATTTTAGAGGTGTTCTTATTGTCACTGTCGTTTTTTTTTTTACATCATTTTCAAATTTCAAGTATTTAGAAATAGTTTGCATTGTCAGGTTGGTAATTACTTGGGCATTATTTTGAAGTAAAAATCTGTTGTATGTGAGATATGGCTAACAATTTTGAATGTATATTTTAGTATATATATATATATATATATATATATATATATATATATATAAAAACACATTATATATATATATATATATATATATATATATATATATATATATATATAGACATATATTGTGTAAAAATGCCAAATACATATTTTAATAAAAGCAATGATTATGATAATAAAATAAGGTTATATGTAGCAATGGCTGTACAACTACAAACCTAATGACCACTGCTGCCATTAAATCTCTATATGGTATATAAGTATAGTAAAACTAAACATGACTTTACGTTTTTCTTTTATGATGTCTCAGGTAGATGGCCAAAAGATAGGGGTGGATTAAAGAGTTTAGGTTATTAAAAGATCTAACTAACTTCCCAGTTTCCTGTTGAAATTTTGGGCAAAACAGGTTGCTACTTAAAGAGATATTAAAGTCATAAAATGAAAACAAATGCTGACAGGCAGGGTTTTTATGACCCTAAGACCCCGTTCACATTGGCGCAATGTGACAAGCGACCTGACAGGTCAAATTGCATGTCAAATTGGAGCCTATTTCCGGCAATAAGAGCATCTCAATCGGTGCAATGCCGACTTTGAGGCCGCATCAATTTCCAAAAGTAGTTCCTGTACTACTTTTGGTGACTTTGGGGACAATTTCAATAGACATCTGTGCATGAACTCGCACAGATGTCTTTCAAGTCGCCCCTGAAGTCGGACTGAAATGCGGCTTTGAAATCCTGCGAGTTCAGATGATCTCACACGATTTCAAAGCTGTGTTCAGTGTGAATGAGGGCTAATGGTCTCTTCTGTCATTAATACTTCCCACTGCCCATTAGCTATAATGTACACTGAGCCCCCCAGGCCCAGCTCAGAGTACATTTACAGCACCTACTCTTAGCCATTATGAAGTGACTCCCGTGCGCATGTTCAGGGCTGACGTCATTGTAGCCCGGTCATTCAATCGACCAAACAGAGAAAACCCAAAGGAAGACTGGGGGAAGATGGAAGCATCTGAGCACTGACAGCGCAGCACTGGAGGGCATCCTTTGATAGGTATGTCTGTCATAATATGCTAGTATGTGGTGCACACTAGCACATTATAGCATAAACCTGAAAAGGCTCCTTTTTAAACATTTTTGTTGTGGAGTTTACTTCCGCTTTAATGTGGAATTTGCTGCTGGTTTTGGAGTAATACCAGTTAGGCTGTTAGAGGGGATTAAAGTCCTTGCTTAATCCAGGAAAAAATTTAAAATATTGCAGCTTACAAGTCTTTAGATATGGTGGCTGAATTTGTTTTGTTTTCAATTTTTTTTAACTGGTGACCCTGACAGTATTAAACTTTCTGTACTAGGGTGAAAGTGCACTCACTGTGCCATATCAACAGAGGGGCAGTTTTGTCTAGGACAGGAGTGCAGAACTCCTCTATCTGTTCTCTATAACATGGGGAGGTGTTTTATAGTCCACATTGATAGCTTGGAGCAATGTAACTGATACGGATGCAGCACAGGCTGAGCACACAAGATAGTGGCGTTTTATGAAATCAGTGGGCATGTGTGCAAGATCATGAGTTGGGCCCCATTGCCCTAAAAAATAAATAAGAAAATACGCCATGCTTAGTGAACCGAGTCAAAGAGTGGGCATGGTTTTCATTGTGATTGGGGTGTTGCTAGGGTTGTAAAAGACCTGTGGCATGTTTGTGTACCGTAACTGGAGTAGTAATTGCGAATGCAGCAGATGGTGAGCATAGCCAAATTGTGTTAACAGTGGGAGGGGCATAAAGTGGTGTGTTAACTAAAACAAAAGCCTTCTTGACTACTTGTACCTGTAAAATATGCTTTTATTGCTGTGCCTAAAGCAAGAGTAACACAGAAATGCATACACCTCAGCACAATCATTTTTTTAAATAATAGTCTTCCATTACATATGATTTTATGTACACTAAAAATAGTCATAGAGCTAACATGTTATCTGAGCCTACCTTATAGATAGAAGAACTTCAATAGAATGGTCATGGGCTGCTTAACTACCAGCAACCGTTGAGACAATGAACACTTTGGTGAGAACTTGAAGTATGTAATCTATAATATAGTATATATAGTGAAGGAATGAAAATGTCTTTACAGTCCCCCCTATCATCATGCCTCATAGTCAACCCCCCATCCTCAGACTTCTCATCCTCCCTCATCCTTGCAGTCGCCCCCCATCCTTAGGCTTCCCATCACCCCATTCTAAGGCTTCATAGCCCCCCATCCTCAAGCTTCATAGTTTCCCCTTATACTCAGGCTTCTCACTCCCCCCAATCTTCATTCCTCACAGCCCCTTCATCCCCAGACTTCACAGTCCTTCCATCCTCAGGCTTTACAGCCCCCCCATTCTTAGGCTTCACAGCCCCCATCCTCAGGCTTTACAGTCCCCACCAGCCTCGGGCTTCACGGCCCTCCTATCCTCAAGATTCACAGTCCCCCCCTATACTCAGGCTTCTACTTCCCCCCATCCTCGGTCTTCTCAGTCTCTCACTCCATTCTCAGGCTTCACAACCCCCATCCTCAGGCTTCACAGTCCCCACCAGCCTCTGGCTTCACAGCCCTCCTATCCTCAAGGTTCACAGTCCCCCCCTATACTCAGGCTTCTACTTCCCCCCATCCTCGGTCTTCTCAGTCTCTCACTCCATTCTCAGGCTTCACAACCCCCATCCTCAGGCTTCACCGTCCCCACCAGCCTCTGGCTTCACAGCCCTCCTATCCTCAAGGTTCACAGCCCCCCCCTATACTCAGGCTTCAACTTCCCCCCATCCTCAGTCTGTCACTCAATTCTCAGGCTTCACAACCCCCATCCTTAGGCTTCACAGTCCCCCATACTTAGGCTTCACAGCCTCCCATACTTAGGCTTCACAGCCTCCCATCCTCAGGCTTCACAGCCCCCACATCCTCAGGCTTCTCGTTCCCCCATCCTCGGTCCTCTCAGTCTCCCCATCCTCTGGCTTCATAGCCTCCCCATCATCCGGCTTCACAGTCTCCCCTCATCCTCAGTCTTCTTAATCCCCCCCCTATCCTCAGTCAAGATCGCCTGCGTGGGACCCAGAATGGGAGGATTGGGGCCACTCTGTGTGTGTGTCTGTGTGTGTGTCCCAGTGAGCAATTTCTCTGTACTTCCTGTCCTACACCTGGTGTGACCGGCTGGCAGAAATACGCCGACAACTATACTGAATGGACTCAACTGACCCTTGTGCAAAGGCCCTAAGGGTGTTGAATTTTTTTAAATGATCTTTCCATTGAACATTTTTCAATTTTTTTTTTCCACAACAAAGAGTGCATAAAGAATAGAACTGATTAAGACTCAAGAACAGTATTTTGTATAAATTCTAACATTAATAAAGCTTACATTAAATTCTATTGTATAGGTCCATGTACTGCCGGTGCAATAATAAAAAATAAAGTAAAAACATTAAAACATGTGCACCAAACATTTTGCTATGGTCTCCCTATGTTGTTATGTTTCTCAAGGGTGTTTTTTTAGCTTAGGTATTCACTCTAGCTAATGCTTCCATTATGGTCATTCTATTTATTATAGTGTGGATACTTTATGGGTAAATATTCAGAGAAAATATAATGTCTGTAATAAAACCATATTCACATTCAAAGTGAAGTGGTCAATGAACCAAGAAAATACATCTCTACTAGATTTGTTAATTTCTATATTCTTGATTTATTTATTAGCAATTAACATGCATATGAGGGACAGGTATAGTACAAGATGCACAATGGCTTTCCACAAAGACATCTGGAATATGTGTCATATATTATCCATTTAGATGATTGTATTGTTGGATGTAGAGCTAGAACAGTTATATATATACCACATAAAAAGTAAAAAGTGACGTGTATATAGGGGAATCAGAGCCGGAGTATCAATTGTCCATCTTTGTCACTTGCAGATTTAGATTTTTTTTAAATATAAACCAAATTAAACAGGTAACCAAGGATAAAAACACGGAGGAACAAAACAAGTTTTCAGGACAGGGGCTTTGATTCCCTATCTTTAAAGTGTCACTAAACCCACATCATAAAAAACTATGAATATGGTGTGACCTGCTTGATCCTGCTGTTCTCTATCTCCACCTTTTGTTCATGTTTCCAATTCAGCTAGGGGTTTTGCAGCTTTGGTGCCAACTCTGCACATGCTCAGTTTTTAGTGGGTTTCAATGCTGAGCATTTCCTCCCTATCACATCTGAGCAGCCCATGTGACTTCAGAGTCACACTTATGGCGTATACACTCTGGTAAAGGACAGCCCACTTCCTCCTCCTCCTCCATGTCACTAACCAGGTAAACACAATGGGGGCAGGATATTACATGTCGATTAATGTGGCTTCACCTCCCTCTTATTTCAAGACACAGGCTGGAAGGACGCGACATAGCATGTGACTGGCAGAAATCCGCCCACACCATGTTATTTTCACAAAATAATAAAGATTTGATTTTAAATATATATTTCCATAGCTCCCAACTGTCCCTGATTTCGAGGGATTGTCCCTGATTTCCCTCTGCCCCTCTTTCCCCCTCATTTGTCCCTCATTTTGGTCTGATCTATATAGTTGTATATAAAATGCACTTTTTATCATTTAAAAGGTGTTTCCCAATGCTAAACTTTTCATCCAAATTCTAAATGGCTGCATTTGTAGATTTTAAAAGCCAGTATAAAGGAATAGTAGTGGTAAAAAAAAGCACTTGTGGATTTAATTAACTTTTTTTTGTTAATTCTCCTTTAAGGGAGTGTTTTCATCAGTTTGGACTGATCGTGTGTACAGGGCCTAAGTGTCAAACGAGATTATGCTGTGCATACTTAAAGTGGTTCTAAAGGCAGAAGGTTTTTTACCTTCTGATACGACTGATATACCTTCAGATACG
Source organism: Rana temporaria (assembly GCF_905171775.1). Classification (NCBI taxonomy): domain Eukaryota; kingdom Metazoa; phylum Chordata; class Amphibia; order Anura; family Ranidae; genus Rana; species Rana temporaria. The sequence goes on along the minus strand of NC_053489.1, from coordinate 349,269,533 downwards.
ACGGCGTATCTCCTGATACGCCGTTGTATCTGTTGTTCTATCTATGCGACTGATTCATAGAATCAGTTACGCATAGATAGCCATAAGATCCGACAGGTGTAATTGTTTTACACTGTCGGATCATAAGATGCAATACCGCGGCCGCCGCTGGGAGGAGTTTGCGTCGTAAACCAGCGTCGGGTATGCAAATTAGGAGTTACGGCGATTCGCGACGGTTTTTCGCGTTCGCTACGTCGCCGCTAGTCTAGTTTCCTGTCGCAAAGTTAGTCGTTTTTTTTGGTGCCTTAACTTTACACAGCAATCGTATTGCTGTATAAAGTATGGCCGTCGTTCCCGCGTCGAAATTTAAAAAATAACGTCGTTAGCGTAAGCCGTCCGGGAATACGGAATTACGCTACGCACGTCACCTTTCGAAAAAATGACGTCACTTCGCGCAAAGCATGGCGGGAGTTCGGAAACGGAGCATGCGCGGTAGGTCCGGCGCAAGAGCGCGCCTAATTTAAATGGCACACGCCCATTTAAATTGGCCTGCCTTGCGCCGGAGGCCGCCGGCGTAGGTTTTCATCGCCGCCGCTCATCTACGTGGATCTGGCCCTAAGTCTTTATTTTTCAACCCTTTCGTTGAACGAAAAAAATGAATCATCTATGGACTGTGTGGCCGGAAGTGGGTGCAAATACCTGTCTTTAGACAGGTATCTGCACCCCCCTCCCCCTGAAAGGTGTCAAATGTGACACCGGAGGGGGGGAGGGTTCCGATGAGCGGGAGTTCCACTTTAGAGTGGAGCTCCGCTTTAAGCAAATCTAACACTTGCACTTTGTCACTAGTAGCAGAATGGCCTGTCTGACATCAGCCTTAAAGTGTAACTTCACTCTCTCAATCAACATTGACTATTTTTAACCCTTATACTGCCATTAGTAGTAAATAGATAGGGATCAAGCATATCATATTTACTTGTTTTAAACATATTTTTTTGTTTACATTTCTTTAGTTACGTCCTGGTTTTTGGGCCTAGGCAAATTATGTCATATATCCCATTATTTTTTAGGAGGGAAGGTGGGGTTTCTAAGCTAAGCCCCCACCCTTCTGCCTGTATGCCTGAGCTAAGGACAGATGGATTCCAGTAAGTAAATGCTAAATTTTTCACCTGCCTCTTCTGTCACAGACAGAAATGCTAGGGGGTGTTTTTCAAAGTGATTTCTTAGCGAAATAAACCATTTAGACATGGATTAATGGGTGTGTGTGCTTTGAATATTAAAAATGAATTACATTTTTAGTTTGTGCTGCTCAGATGCAGTGTAGGTCAACTTTAAATTAATTGCAGTGTATATTTTTTTCAACTTAGTTAAAAATGTAATTGGAATTTAGTCAAGACAGCTTGTGCTCTGTTGTATATTTGCCATAAAGGTTGCCTGTTCTACTCATAATAATTAAGGTAAACAGATGGGTTCAGTCAGCGCAAAACTAAAATAACAATCCTATCATAAGCAGCTGGAGACTCAAGGTCAATATATAGCAATCCTTGAATAAGCACATAAAATAGAAAATAGTGCAGTGCTAAAAACAAAAAAACATAACACTAAAAATACATTGGGGTAATATCTGACAGATTAAGCCATATACGTAGATAGTCCCAGGGAGGGACGCTGAAGAAGTCCCGCCCACAGGGACGATACACGTGTGGGAGGACTCTGTGACATCATCACAGCCACCTTCCTAGTCTCGAGGAGACGTTTTACTAGCACTGGGGATACAGGGCCTAATCCTCAAAAGAGATACTCCGGCGTAAGCCGTCGTATCTCTGGTTCTAACTTTGGAACTGATCCTCAGAAGCAGTTTTCCTAAGTTAGGCAGAAGATCCGACATCTGTAAGGGACTTACACTGCCGGATCTTAGGATGCAGTACCGCATCCGCCACTGGGGGCATTTCGAGTCGAAATGCCTCTTCTGGTATGCAAATTAGCACTTAGGGCGATCCACAAAGCTTTTCTGCTTCGTTTTTTCGCCGTAAGTTTTAGTTTGCCAAGTGTAAAACTAGGGCTGCTTTTACATGGTCTAAAGTTAGTAACACCATGTAAAAGCACATTCAAGCGACGGCATTTGGTATGCATTCCCGAGGGAGAACTCCACGGCAATTTGTAAAATCCAAACCGGCATGGGCTCCCCCCCAGGAGCATACCAGGCCCTTAGGTCTGGTATGGGTTGTAAGGAGACCCCCCCTCCGCCGAAAAATCGACGTAGGGGGTCCCCCTACAATCCATACCAGACCCGTATCCAAAGCACGCTACCCGGCCGGTCAGGAATGGGAGTGGGGACGGGCGAGCGCCCCCCCCCTCCTGAGCCGTGCCAGGCCGCATGCCCTCAACATGGGGGGGTTGGGTGCTCTGGGGCAGGGGGGCGCACTGCGGGCCCCCCCACCCCAGAGCACCCTGTCCCCATGTTGATGAGGACAGGACCTCTTCCCGACAACCCTTGCCGTTGGTTGTCGGGGTCTGCGGGCGGAGGCTTATCGGAATCTGGGAGTCCCCTTTAATAAGGGGGCCCCCAGATACCGGCCCCCCACCCTAAGTGAATGGATATGGGGTACATCGTACCCCTATCCATTCACCTGGAGGCAAAAAGTTAAAGTTATTAAACACACAACACAAGGGTTTTTAAAATAATTTATTAGTCTGCTCCGGAGGCCCCCCCTGTCTTCTTTATTAGCTCTAATACCAGGGGGGCTTCTTCTTCCGCTCTCCGGGGGTCTTCTCCGCTCTCCGGGGGGGGCTTCTTCTTCCGCTCTCCGGGGGGGGGGCCTCTCCGCTCTCCGGGGGTCTTCTTCTCTCTCCGGGGGTCTTCTTCTATCTTCGCCGCTCTCCGCTGTTGACTCGGCGAACCCCGGTTCTTCTGCAGCTGTCCGGTGCCTTCTTCTTCAGCGCTGGCGGGTGGTGCCTACCCACGTGCACCCACCACGTGGGTACCTACCGGAGCATGATGGGACGGTGATGCCTATATAAATGGGATGCAAGGCGCGCTTCCATCATTGCAGTGTCAAGAGGCGACGAGTCAACATCGGAAGAGGGGAGAAGAAGAACCTGACGTCACAGAAGACCGCGCTGGCTGCCTGTTACTAATTGAGCTAACACACAAAGATAGCAGGCAGCCAGCGCTGAAGAAGAAGGCACCGGACAGCTACAGAAGAACCGGGGTTCGCCGAGTCAACAGCGGAGAGCGGCGAAGATAGAAGAAGACCCCCGGAGAGAGAAGAAGACCCCCGGAGAGCGGAGAGGCCCCCCCCCGGAGAGCGGAAGAAGAAGCCCCCCCCGGAGAGCGGAGAAGACCCCCGGAGAGCGGAAGAAGAAGCCCCCCCTGGTATTAGAGCTAATAAAGAAGACAGGGGGGGCCTCCGGAGCAGACTAATAAATTATTTTAAAAACCCTTGTGTTGTGTGTTTAATAACTTTAACTTTTTGCCTCCAGGTGAATGGATAGGGGTACGATGTACCCCATATCCATTCACTTAGGGTGGGGGGCCGGTATCTGGGGGCCCCCTTATTAAAGGGGACTCCCAGATTCCGATAAGCCTCCGCCCGCAGACCCCGACAACCAACGGCAAGGGTTGTCGGGAAGAGGTCCTGTCCTCATCAACATGGGGACAGGGTGCTCTGGGGTGGGGGGGCCCGCAGTGCCCCCCCTGCCCCAGAGCACCCAACCCCCCCATGTTGAGGGCATGCGGCCTGGCACGGCTCAGGAGGGGGCGCTCGCTCGTCCCCACTCCCATTCCTGACCGGCCGGGTAGCGTGCTTTGGATACGGGTCTGGTATGGATTGTAGGGGGACCCCCTATGTCGATTTTTCGGCGTGGGGGGGTCTCCTTACAACCCATACCAGACCTAAGGGCCTGGTATGCTCCTGGGGGGGGGAACCCATGCCGGTTTTTTCTTTGAAAATTGGCATGGAGTTCTCCCTCTCAGGAATGCATGCTGAGCGACGCTGTCATTTTTTTTTATAATTATTTGTTTTCCCGGCGCGTATATTTTTTTTCACCCGTCGCAACTTTAGTGTCCCGTCGCAATCCACAAAGCCCGGCGTCAATTACGTTTGCGCGCTATGCACGTCGGGAAAATTACGTCACACGCATGCGCAGTACGGCCGGCGCGGGAGCGCGCCTCATTTAAATTTTAAACGCCCCCCGGAGAGGAGGACCGCCTTGCGACGGAGGCACTTAAGTTACACGGCCTGAAATTTCTAGGTAAGTGCTTTGTGGATCAGGCACTTAGGTAGAAACTTTAAGTCAGTGTAACTTAACTGCTGAAAGTTAAGTTACGCCGCCTGGCTGAGGATTTGGCCCACAGTGCTTTGTTTGTGAGTGACATTTTTTATTGTAATAAAATATGTTTTTAGTTTAAAGCGGAGGTCCGGCGGTAAAAATTTTTTAATAAAAATTAAAAATCAGCAGATACAAACACTGTAGCTGCTGACTTTTAATAAGTACACTTATCTGTCCAGGCTGCCCGCGATGTCGGCCGCCAGAGGCCGATCCGTCCCTCGGACCGGGTCCCGGTGCCACCATCCTTGCGGCCACTGTCCTGTGTGTCCCAGGAGGCAGCGCGCCTCCATTTCCCAGGAGGCAACGCGAGGAGGAGAACACAGAACCTCACCGTGGACGAGAAAGAAGCAGATTAGGACGATCTGACTAGTAACAGCCTTTTCTGGTGAGTATAAAAATGTATTTATTTTTTTAACCTTTTTGGCTTTTTTTTTTTTAAATGGAGAGCACTATGTATGTTTTATTGATTTTACGACTACTACTTTTCCATCAACTGCGTAGGAGAGTGTAATCTCGCTGCTGCACTAAAAAGGCTGGTTTTCAATTCTTGGACCACTTAGGCCGTGTACACATGGGCAAACATGTACGATGAAACCGGTCCGCCGGACCGTTTTCACCGTACATGTCTGCCCGGGGCTTTCTGTACGATGGCTGTACTAACCATCGTACAGAAAGCCGCGCGTAAACAATACGCGGGGCGTGTCCGCGGTATCGTCGCGTCGATGACGCGGTGTCGCCGCGACAATGACGCGGCGACGTGGGCGGGCCTGCCAGTTAAATGCTTCCACGCATGCGTCAAAGTCATTCGACGCATGCGAGGGATGGCGGGCGCTCGGACATGTACAGACGACCGAACATGTCCGAGCGGGCAGGATTCCAGCGGACTGTTTTAAAACAAGTCCAGGAAGATTTGTCCGCTGGGAAAAGGCCCGGCGGGCAAATGTTTGCTGGAATCCTGCACGCTCGGGCCTACACACGACCGAACATGTCTGCTGAAACTGGCCCGCAAACCAGTTTCAGCAGACATGTTTGGTCGTGAGTACGAGGCCTCAGAGGCAAATTTTCACCTTTGATTACCCCTGTGGGGAATGCTTGAATAACCTATTTGTTACTCAGAGGTCTATAGTGTGAGGTGAGCGGCTTGTATATATACGGTGGTGGAATCCCGAATAAGGATGCACATAAATTGCAACATCTTCCGAGCACCTTGGTCTCTACTGAGGAGATCAATCTTACCTTTTAGTGTCATTCTTTATGTCATCCTTGGCTCTCATACTATACGAACTGGGACTATCTATGTGGCTTTGATCTGTCAGATATTACCCCAATGTATTTTTTAGTGTTATGTTTTTTTTTTGTTTTGAGCGCTGCACTATTTTCTATTTTATGTACTCGGAATGATTGCCATAAAGTGACAAAATGCACAATCAATGTGCAGTAACAGTTTGAATTCACCAAATATTTAAGTATAAGGTAAATCAACATTGTATTTCCAGCATATAATGGCAATGTGAGTGATTGTAAAACAGTTGTCTTTACATACGCTTTGGGAAAAGCATAAACGTACTCTAATTCCCTCTGTAGTAATATAACTAACAGTACGGTAACCTTGACCCTCATAAAGAGAAAAAAATGAATTGAATAACAGTTGAAAAAGCAATGGTCTGTGGCAAGCCATAGAAATCAATCATGGATCATCAGTCACTTGCCTCATTGCTGTAATTTATTAGTAGCTTATGGTGTCCTATTGGGAAATGGCATTAAACCTTACTTTTACCCATTGACACACAATAAAGCACAATTCACTTCTGTATCCTCCCTGTACTTAAACAGCAGTGAATGGTAGTGTTGTTTACCTGTGTGACAAGCATCAAAGCAACAACGGTGTGCTGCAATGTCATGTGAAAGGTCATGCTACTTTAACAAAAACTCCCTACTTTTTTGTATTTTTCTTTGCATTGAACTGTATCAGATTGCCTTTGTTTGAGGTAGGCTGACATCTAGTGGCTGTTTTGGATCACTGCAACTTGTTTACAATGTGATTTTGTTTCTCTTTCTATTCTCCCCTATTGTTTAGAGCTAATTACCGTAGTTCAGTCCTAGCCACAGCCTCCCTTTTTCCTCCATGCTCCCTCAGTCAGTGTTAGCACTTTGCAGTCAAGGCTTAGGGAAGACTTTGTCTTTGTACGCTTTAAAATACTGGAAAAATATACTCTGTGCTACAATTACTTGAAGTAAAATTAAGTTGGATTCTGTGTTTTATGAACAATTAAACAACCTGTGGATAGGGTTGTCAGCTTTTCTTCAAGTCAAACCTGAACACTTTAGCGCAGCAATTTTTTTTTATAGTATAATCTATTCATATATTTTGCTATTAAATAACATTTCTAATCATATGAAGTTAATAACAAGAGTCCCCGTTTACATTAGAGTCCAAAGAGTTCCCCTTTTAGATATGAATCCACAGAGTTCCCCTTTTACATCTGAACTTGCAGAGTTCCCTTACACTGTAAGAGGTGACTCTATAGACTCTGATGTAAGGGAGAACTCTGGGAACTCTAACATAAGGGATGCTCTGGGAACCCTGATTTAAGGGGGGACACTGAGAACTCAGTGTTGGGGGGTTGTTAGTGCTGGCTTTGGGCAGTGTGAAAGAGTGTAATAGACACTCCCACCTTAGACAACTGCAGCCAGCAACCCTGCTGGGAAGCCATAGTCCAGTTTAAATAATTTGTCCGGGTTTCAGGCAGTCTGAAACCCGTACGCATGATTACAAACCCAAACTGAATCCTAGACAGGTGGCAAGCCTACCTGTGGACAGTGCCAAGCGAGCAGTTACCCATAATATCGAGATGGAAACTGTGCCTGCGTGGGTTTCCTGCAGGTACTTCAGTATCCTCCCACAATCTTAAGACATGCTGCAAGATTAATTGGCTCCTGTCTAAATTGGCCCTAGTATGTATATGAATGAATATTCGTTAGGAATCTTAGATTGTAAGCTCCATGAGGGCAGGGACTGATGTAAATGTATAAAATATATGTAAAGCGCTGCATAAATTCATGGCACCATGCAGGGGCGTTGCTAGGTCTACCCAAAGTTTAGGGGCTAGAGCCCATAGCAGCGAAGTAAAGAAGAAAGTGATACGCTTGGATGGGCATACACATGTATATTATATATATATATATATATATATATTATTCTTACATCAGGGTCCCCAGAGAGCCCCCCCTTACATCAGGGTCCCCAGAGAACCCCTTCACTTAACTCAGGGTTCCCAGAGAGCCCCTCCCATTACATCAGGGTCTCCAGAGAGCCCCACTGCCTTACATCAGGGTCCTCAGAGAACCCCCCTTACAGAGTCCCCAAAGAGCCACAGCTGTTTTTGAGAGACTCTGGGCCCCAAATTCGGGGCTATAGCCCCAAAAGCCACCCCCTAGTGACGCCACTGGCGCCATGTAATTTCCTGAAAGAAATACAAAAAATAAAATAGACAAGGTCTATGGAATGTAAACATAGTGGCAGTCCTACTTTTTTTCAGTGGGCAGGCATGATGGCTTAGAGCAGTGGCAATGACATTGACAGTGGCTGGGGCATCGTAATGCAGTGGTAGCAAACAGTGGATTAGGCAGTGATTGGTGTGGTGGTTAGCAGTTATGACAATTACAAGACTGAATGTAGTTTTAGATGGAGAATAAGGGCCCTGGATGCTGCCGTGCACATGTCGTCAATTGGTTCAATCAGGATTTTAACTGAAATAAAAGGTTGTGGACACCAACCTTGATTTAAGTACAGCATACTTTTAACACAAATATATTTAGCGTGTGATAAGCATTTGTTAGTGATAAAAAAAAAAACACACAACACAAAATAAATCTGCTAAGTAATAGACTAATGTGAGCAAGCGTAACAAGGACGTTTTTTGGAATGCAGTTGCCATGTATGCATGATCATGAATTATGCTTCCTGCTCCTTCCTGTGCCCAGGCTCCTTTCATACAATATTTAAACAGTATAAACAATATGTAAACTTATCAATACCCATAAGGGTAATCCCCTTGTCTTTACAGCTAAATACATTTAAAACAGTGTGACAAAATGTAAGCATGACTTGGATAATGAAAGACCTGGGGCATCCCGGGATAGAAGTGCTCACATATACCACAGTTGTTATAACAGTTTTATACAGAGGGGGGCAGTTGATAGTGGGAACATGCAGTACAGAGGGGGACAGGTAAAGACAGGTAGTACCAAAGAGGGAAGTAGATGGTGGGGACAGTCAGGGCCGTCTTAATAGCATCATGGGCCCCTGGCAGGGGTGGACTGACAACTCATGGGGCCCCCTGGGCAATAGAAGAATATGGGGCCCCCGGGCTTACAGATGGCCACCACGCCAGGAGGCATTGCATAGGCAGGGCAGCTAAAATCTCAGGATTTTCACATCAAAAGCATGTCGGTTTTGGACATATCAGGGACAGATGTAAAAAAAAAACACAGATTTTTACATACTGTCCCTGTTTTTATTGAGCCTGGCAACCCTGATGGGGCCCCCTCGGGCAGTGCCCGAGAGTCCCAATGGTCAGTCCGCCCCTGGCCCCTGGGCAAAGTAATGCTCTGGGGCCCCTACAATGGAGACAACGCAGGTAAACAGACATCAAGTAGGTAGGAAGCAGACAAGCGGAGCTTCCCCTTTTGGGTCAGAGCATCACTGTCGCTCTGGCTCCACCCCTCCCTGCTGGCTGTAAATAGGTATCGTTCTGCACAGCATGGCGCACCACTGCCAGACTGCCTCCCCTGTGTATCCATCACTCTCAGTGCCATCATGGGGCCCCCATTTTCTGGGCAACGTGGGCTCAAGGAGCAGCTTCTTTGGGGAAAGTGCAGGGGCCCCCCATGCAGCTGGGACCCCTGGGCAGTGCCCAGGTGTGCCCTCTCATTAAGATGGCCCTGGGGACAGTCAGTACAGAGGGGAAGTTGATGGTGAAGAACAGGTAGTACATGCGTCAGGGGGAGGCAGTAAACACAGGCTCCACCATCTCTCCAAGTTTTAGTCTCCTCCATCAGTGCCTCCACACTAACCTCAGAGATCCAAGCGTTTGGCAGCTGATTTAACCACTTTCTTACTGAGCACTTAAACCCCCTTCCTGCCCAGGCTAATTTTCAGTTTTCAGCATTGTCACTCTTTGAATGACAATTGCACAGTCATGCAAAACTGTACCCCAAATGAAATTGTTATCATCTTTTTCACATAAATAGAGCTTTCTTTTGGTGGTACAGTAAAACCTTGATTTGAGAGTAACTTGGTTTGAGAGCATTTTGCAAGACAAGCAACATTTTTAAATACATTTTGACTTGATATACAAGCAATGTTTGATATACAAGTAGCGTCATGTCACAACTGCTTTGGATTACAAGCATGTTTCCGGGAAGGAATTATGCTCGCAATCCAAGGTTTTAGTGTATTTAATCACTGCTGGGTTTTGAAAAACAAATGTGAAAAAAAAGTTTGTTATAAAATTTTGCAAACAGGTAATCTTCCATTGATGTGTGCTGATGAGGCTGCACTGGTAGGCACTGATAGGCTGCACTGATGGGCACTGATAGGCTGCACTGATAGGCACTGATAGGGCGGCAATAATAGGTAACACTGATGGGCACGGATGGGTGGCACTAAAGGGCACTGATAGGTGGCACTGATGGGCACTGGTAGGTGACACTAATAGGCACTGGCAGGTGGCACTGGTGGGCACTGCTTAGCAGCAGTGGGTGTCAGCAGGACCAATTTCCTTCAGACAGAAGCCAGTAATCAAAAAGCCAATTACGATCTTCTGTTTACATCACATGATCAGCTGTTATTCTCTGACAGCTGATCACATGGTAAGGGGCCGGGATCTGCACCTTACTCCGATCTGTCAATTCTCATTGGTCCATAGGGGGCGTGCAGGCGACGCATGTTCGGGAGGACGTATATGGATGCCCTCCTGGCAATTTAGGCCCACACTGTAGCCATCTTTCGGCTATAGGACGGGCATGAGGAGGTTAAAGTCCATTTCCAGGCTCTCTGGCCACTGTCTCCCCCTAGCCCTTTTTATGTATGGCCAGGGGAAGCTAGAGTCATTAGCTGCTGATTCACCAAAAAACGCTTCAACTTCCTCTCCAGGCTGGGTAGCTACTGGCCATACACTTATCTTTTTTGAGCTACCACCAGTGCACATTGGGCCCCACGCCCCTAGGGATAATGCACAATGGTAAGATTGTCTTTTCACGTGGCTTTAGCTTTACAGCATTAAAAATGCACAAATTGTTCACATATGTGCTTGGGGTGGTGTTAAAGCTGTACATGGTCTTATGGAACAGTACACTTTTCATGAATAGTCTTGGTGGCTGTGTACACTGGTAGCATACATTTACCAGCCACTTTATTAGATACACCTGTACAATTGCTTGCTCTAGAGTCCAATAGAAGGAGCAGCCAGCTTTGAGCGCATAGCCTTCACCACTGCAGCCCTGATTGACAAGATTCTAGCCCTGACTTGGTCCAATCAGACAGTGGCATCACTTTCTGTTCCACAGTCCATGCTGGTTATTGTGGAGCTTCCTGGTTCTTTGCTCCTGGAGAAACACTGTGATCCATTCCAGCCAGCTGCCTAAACCTTTCCAGCTATCTGGAACAGCGGTGGGACCCACAGGGCCATGTGCAATGCCAGGACTGCACTTTACTTTGACGAGCATGCATCTTCTATCATTTTGTAAGTGTTTTTATTCTAATTCATCATTTTAATACTAGATCCTGGTCGGCGCCTCCCCCTTGCTGTTTTTTCCTCTAAATTGGATTTAGGTCTGGACTTTGACTGGTCCACTCTAACACATGAATATGCTTTGATCTAAACCATTCCAATGTAGCTCTGGCTGTATGTTTAGGGTTGTTGTCCTGCTGGGAGGTGAACCTCTGCCCCAGGTTCAAGTTTTTTTACGGTTTCTAATGCCGCATACACACGATCGGACATTCCGACAACAAAACCAAAACGGAATGTTGGCTCAAACTTGTCTTGCATACACACTGTAAATTGATTCCGAGCATGCGTACGATTTTTGTGCGTCGGAATTGCATACAGGCGATCGGAATTTCCGTCAGGAACTTTTGTTGTCGGAAAAATTGAGAACCAGCTCTCAAACATTTGTTGTCAGGAATTCCGACAGCAAATGTCTGATAGAGCATACACACGGTCAGATTTTCCGACAACAAGCTCACATTGAACATTTGTTGTCGGAAATTCCGACCGTGTGTATGCGGCATTACAGGTTTTCTTCTAAGATTGCCCTGTATTTGGCTCCATTCATCTTTCCATCAACTCTGACCAGCTTCCCCATCCCTGCTGAAGAAAATAATCCCCACAACATGATGCTGCCACCACCATGTTTCACAGAAAGGGTGGTGTGTTCAGGGTAATGTCGTTTTCCACCACACATAGCATTTTGTTTTTAGGCCAAAAAGTTCAATCATCTGACCAGAGCACCTTCTTCCACATGGCTTCTCGCAAACTGCAAGCGGAACTTCTTATGGCTTTCTTTCTTTCTTGCCACTCTTCCATAAAGGCCAGATCTGTGGAGTGCACGACTTCTAGTTTTCCTGGTTGGCACCGGCCCAATTAGGGCTAGGTGCCACGGACTAAGTGAGATGCAGGACAGCCAGGAAGGGGTAAAAAGAGCCACACTCATTTCCCCCCCTCTCTCATGGGGGATGGAGGCTTACCATAGGCCAGCGTGGAACCAATAGTGCAGGAGTAGGGGAGCGGGGAGTACTTGGAGATGGGACAGAGGCTATAAAGTAGGGATGCTCCCCCCTCCCCACTTCCTCTTACCGTGCAGCGCCAGCAGAGCAGCTCCCCGCCCTCCCGCCCCTTACTGTCTGGAATTATCAGCAATTTTATTTACGTTTTGTTCCCCTAAAAAAAAATAAAAAAATAAAAAAAAGAGAAGCGGACGAACACGTTGGACTGTTTTGCTGTAATTCTATGTTTACGGGGATATGTCGTTGGCCTTGCAGGCCCTGTTTTATTTATTTTGCATTTATGTGCGAGTGGTTATATTGGCTATTTAAGTCACAGCTGGCGGTACAGGAGAATAATTATGGAAAGGAGGGGTGGAAGGCTATTATGCCCGTCGGCTTAGGACGGCGGCTGGCTGGTTGCTTCCCCCCTGGTAATCAACCATGTGAAGGTTAATAAAGGTTAACAAGTTACGTTATGTTTTAACAAAATAAAGCTGTGGCTGACCCCTACGTCCATTCAAGGCTAAGAAGTTGTCAGTGTCGTCATTTAAGGTACGAGGGAGTGAGACGAACAAAGGGTTACGGGTTGGGGTGTTCAATTAGTCTATGGACAAATTCTCTTACCTGAGCTGTGGATCTCTGCAGCTCCTCCAGAGTTACCATGGGCCTCTTGGCTGCTTCTCTGATTAAGGCTCTTCTTACCCAGCCTGTCAGGTTAGGTGGACATCCATGTCTTGGTAGGTTTGCAGTTGTGCCATACTCTTTACATTTTCGGATGATGGATTGAACAGTGCTCCGTGAGATGTTCAAAGCTTGGGATATTTTTTTATAACCCAACCCTGCTTTAAACTTCAAACTCTGTTTGTTCACTAAGGTTCTCTAACAAACCTCTGAGGGCTTCACAGAAAAGCTGAATGTATACTGAGATTAAATGACACACAGGTAGACTCTATTTACTAATTAGGTGGCTTCTGAAGGCAATTGGTTCCACTAGGTTTTCGTTAGGGGTATCAGAGTAAAGGGGGCTGAATACAAATGCACGCCACACATTTTATTTATTTTGTTTTTAGTTTTCTGTTTTTCTTTTTCTTTTTCTTTTTATTGAAATCCAAAAACCACTTAGGATATTTCCAGATGCAATAATCACTGTATGTTTATCATACTGTAACTTCTTATGCAATTATGTATGGATTGTCTCTCCAAATAAAACTTTGTGTTTAATGATTGTTGGATCTGCTTGCTCATGGATCTCATAAAACAGATTGCTATTTACAAATATTAATTAAGAACACTATATGTCAAAACACCTTGCTTTTTCTACTTTCAAGTAGTAACACTATATCATACTGTTTTATTATTTATATTTATTTTTATTTTCATTGTATTACTTCTATTCATAATGACGGCACACCAAGGAATGTTTTTCCCTTATGCCTCTGGGCGCAGGATGGATTCAGGAGAGCCATACGGACACGTAGGGAGCTGCAGGGGTTAAGAGGGTTTATCACTCCCCTTTCATTATTGTTTCCCCTCAGGTCCCTTTCTTTTAGACCATTTACGCCAGCACATCCATTCCCAGCTTGAGTTTTGTGTGTTTTTTCAGCGCTGCTGCGCTGTCTATTCCATTTGCCTTCCAGCTATCTTGTACTGGAAACCTTTCCAGCCTCCAAAATGGCGCCGATCGTTTTTGGACCGCCCACAGAGACCTTTTCCTTGGTCTCATGTGTGCTGTCATTACTTTTGGCTACATTGGGATCAGCTGAGCTTGTCAGCTGGGTGGATTATTTTCCTTCTGCTGACGCCCAGGTCATGTGTCTGCACTGCGGCGCTCTGATTGGTCAATCATCGCCGTGGTGGCAGATTTAAAGCCTAAGCGCTGTGTTAGGTGCTCCAGCTGAGACCAGACCTAATTAATGCAAGGAAAGGCTGCTGTATGCACAGCTATCTAGGTGGCTCTGCCTTTTCATCTTTGGACTTTGTCCTAATCAGGTATTTACCTTACAAGCTTTTTGGCTTTGTGCTTACACACTGTGAGCATTAGGGATTTGTTTGTTCTGTGCATTTTTTGGCACTGAACTATCCCTATTTACTTATAATATACTTTTTTATTTCTCCCCTTTTTTCTTAACAGAGCGGATGCCGCTTTTTGATCAGGTTATTTGAGGGGCTGTGAGAGTGTCTTCCTTCCCCTTTATCCTCTTTCAATCCATATCTATGGCAAACATTAGACTGTTTCTACTGACAATAGGCATTTGTGCTTACTATTGACAGGTATATATATTACATATATTGTTCATTATAACAAGTTTTTGGAGTGTATATTCTCTTTACCCACTGTTGCATAATACAACTGAGAGTAGTTTGCATATGTGTTTCCACATGTGCTTTCCTGATTTTTCAGATTAATTCTATTAATGGCTTAAAATCCTGCTGTGGTTCTCCTGAACTATTCTGTTTTCCCTGAGGACTCTGGTTCCTTCCTGTATGGTCTGTTGTCTTTTGCTGTTTTACCTTTTTGGTAAGTAAATATTATTGTTTTTACTTTTGGCCCCTGTTTATATGTAGTTGAGATCCTTGAGCATGCATTATCTACAATAACTGATGCATTCATGATCAATATTTTTCTTTTCCCCCTTTTTTTACATTATTTACCAAAATGTATTGATATATAAATGATTGTTTTCAACAGTCATTTAATTATATGTCTTGTTTTTTTTTTTTGATATTTAGCATTGTATGTCTGAAAGCTCCTGAAGAAACTCGTCGGAGTGAAACATGTAGAGCTGACTTAAACAATGCTTCGTCTTGATATCACGTATTTAATCGAGATGTATTTCAAATTTATCGTATTTATGGCATATTAATTATTTGTGTAATAAATTATATTTTCTAATTTTATAATCAAATTTTGTCTGATTATCTATTTGCACCGTTCAAAAGCCCCGGGGTCCTTTTGGTTACCCCCTTTTTTTCCCCCCCTTCTCGTTTTTTCTTATCATTGGGGTGAGGTGCCTGTGACTACTGATACTTGTCCACAAAACGTATTCACACTTTTCAGATATTTATGTAGCACCCTGTAGTTTAGGCAGGGAGCTCCTCACAAAATGACTTGGCAGGAGTAGTTATCCTGGTTGATTGATAAAGATCTATTCATTTCTCCCTAAGTTTGGCCTTGTTGCACTTTTCTATTCTACCAATAGGTGGCCAGGTATTTGGTGGTACTAGACAGGAGAAGGGCAACCCAAGGTCAAGTTATGAGTATGTAGGGTATCTCAGCCAATGGGCAGGGTTTTCTTGAATACAATGGCCTGCTGGGAGAACCTATATATTCGGGTGTCAGGTGATCTATGTTCTGTGCCACCTGGACGTCCATCTGGGTGGACTTGTGTCATGTGCCCCGGGCTGCTAGGCCAGAGATTGGGCCTAAACCGGGGACATCTGGCTGCTAGGCTGTGTGAGGGCCTATCCAGAAGTAAGAGAGCAGCGCAGGGTTGGGATTGTGGCTTGCAGTCCAACCAGAAGTGGTCGGAGAACCTGTCAGTGGTCGGAGGTAGAAGGGAAGCTGTCGCCACAAAGGGACCAACCACCTTATTGCCAGGGACCCCAATGAGTAACTAAAGGAACCCAGCAAGGAAGCGGGGGTGATGCTTGAGAGAGATACCACCTCAAAGATTTGAGGAGCTCAAGGGTCAGTGAATCAGAGGGTCTAGTGAGAGACCGGGAGCTCAAGTGTTGAAGAACTACAAGACACAGTTGTAGTGAAGCTGTAGGTACTGTTGGTTTTAGTTAGGAACTGTTAAAGGCTGTTGCCATAGGAGACAGCATTCCTGCATGTGCAGATGTGGCGCCTTGCTGGGGTTTTTCCCTTGCAGACAGCTATATGGTATCTTTCCACCATAAACATTTTTCAAATATACAGACTGGCACAAGATATGGCTATCCTGAGAGCTGCTAGCAAGCCTAGATCATATTATTGCACTGACAAGAGTCATAAATGTATGAGAGGTATTTCTAAAGAAGTGATGTTTGAACATGACATGCAATCATGTTACTTCATGCAAGTGTGTAATTTTCTTGCTTTAGCGCAGTGACGGTAAAAGTTTTATTACAAGGTTTTACATAACAGCGATCCTTGTTCTCTCCTCTGTCATATTAAAAATGAATATTTTTCTCATTGATTGTTGCAGAGTGCCTGGTGCTTTACACACTGCAGTAAAACCTAAGGAGATCGTGTCTGAATCCTATTTCTTCCGAGATAAAGATTTTATTTTTTTGTTTAGTATTCTTTTGAAAACAAGCTGTTTTCTGAATATAGAGCCAGTCTTTACTCCTAAACAGCTTGCTAACCTTTCAAGTTATTGACACTTCAGAATTGACTTCCCCTAACTCTTCTTAGATTCAAGGCACATTCCTGTAGTCAATTGACCTTTTAGACTAACACAAAGTGGGGCTGGGCTGGAATTAATAATGGCAAATATTTCCAAACCTACCAGAGCAACGTGTTAAAATTAAGAAATACAACATTGTAAACAACATCACTATTGGGTTGATTTACTAAAACTGGAGAGTGCAAAATCTGGTGCAGCTCTGCATAGCAACCAATCTGCTTCTAGGTTTTCTCAAGGCTTAATTGAACAATCTGACGTTAGAAGCTGATTGGCTACCATGTACAGCTGTACCAAATTTTGCACTCTCCAGTTTTAGGCTGGGTTCACACTAGTGCGATGCGGGAACCCGCATCGCACCCGACTCGCACGGCAGTTCACACTGCCATATGCAAATTGCTCGGGAGTCTCAATACATTGTTAATGACATCCCCATTTCAGGTTGCATATCGCACTGCAAACTGTCAGTTCGGACATGAATCGGATCGCATATGTGTGAACACCCATGTGATCCAATTCTGGTGTGGAACAAAAAAGGGTCCTGTGCGAGTTTAGTCCGAATGCGATGTGATTTCAGCCATACTATCTGAATGGCTAAAATCGCATTGCACGGACATCGCATGTGATTTGCACTGTAGTGAGGTGCAAATCACATGCGATTTTGCACCACACAGCAGTGTGAACCAGCCCTTAGTAAATCAACCTCTATATCTGGGAAATTGTGGTTGCATGAGAATGCAGCTTTTCTCTGAAACATATATACAGGCAGTGGCGGCTGGTGCTCACAATTTTTGGGGGGGCGCAAACGAAAAAAAAAAAAATTGCAGCCTCACTGTGCCCATCACATGCAGCCACTGTACCATCAAATGCAGCCACTGTGCCATGCCACCAAATGCAGTCACTGTGCCATCAATTGTCACCACTGTGCCATGCCATCAAACACAGCAACTGTGCCATCAATTGTCACCACTGTGCCATGCAACACAGCAACTGTGCCATCAATTGTCACCACTGTGCCATGCCATCAAACACAGCAACTGTGCCATCAATTGTCACCACTGTGCAATGCCATCAAATGCAGTCACTGTGCCATCAATTGTCACCACTGTGCCATGCCATCAAATGCAGTCACTGTGCCATCAATTGTCACCACTGTGCCATGCCATCAAATGCAGTCACTGTGCCATCAATTGTCACCACTGTGCCATGCCATCAAATGCAGTCACTGTGCCATCAATTGTCACCACTGTGCCATGCAACACAGCAACTGTGCCATCAATTGTCACCACTGTGCCTTGCCATCAAATGCAGTCACTGTGCCATCAATTGTCACCATTGTGCCATGCAACACAGCAACTGTGCCATCAATTGTCACCACTGTGCCATGCCATCAAATGCAGCCACTGTACCATCAATTGTCACCACTGTGCCATGCCATCAAACACAGCAACTGTGCCATCAATTGTCACCACTGTGCCATGCCATCAAACACAGCAACTGTGCCATCAATTGTCACCACTGTGCCATGCCATCAAATGCAGTCACTGTGCCATCAATTGTTACCACTGTGCCATGCCATCAAATGCAGTCACTGTGCCATCAATTGTCACCACTGTGCCATGCAACACAGCAACTGTGCCATCAATTGTCACCACTGTGCCTTGCCATCAAATGCAGTCACTGTGCCATCAATTGTCACCATTGTGCCATGCAACACAGCAACTGTGCCATCAATTGTCACCACTGTGCCATGCCATCAAATGCAGCCACTGTACCATCAATTGTCACCACTGTGCCATGCCATCAAACACAGCAACTGTGCCATTAATTGTCACCACTGTGCCATGCAACACAGCAACTGTGCCATCAATTGTCACCACTGTGCCATGCCATCAAACGCAGCTACTGTGCCATCAAACGCAGCCACTGTGCCATCAATTGTCACCACTGTGCCATGCCATCAAACGCAGTCACTGTGCCATGCCATCAAACGCAGCCACTGTTCCATCAATTGTCACCACTGTGCCATGCCATCAAACGCAGCCACTGTGCCCCTCAATTGTTGCCACTGTGCCAATTGTCACCACTGTGCCCTTTAATTGTCACCACTGTGCCCCATGATGCCACTGTGCCCATTGTCACCACTTTGCCCCATGATGCTACTGTGCCCATTGTCACCACTGTGCCCCATGATGCCACTGTGCCCATTGTCACCACTGTGCCCCATGATGCCACTGTGCCCATTGTCACCACTTTCCCTGTAAAAAGCACTTACCTGAAGCTTCCATGTCCTCCCTCGATATCTTCTGCCGCCGCGGTGAAGCTTCAGCCAATCAGGTTCCTGATAACCAGAATCCGGGAACCTGATTGGCCCAAACGGCCGTCAGTCTTATGCAAGGACCGCAGATTGCCTGCGCTCCGAGTATAGACATCCGAGAGCCGGAGGGCGGTACTGGAAAATCCTATCAGAGCCGCTGGCTTTGATAGGCAGTTCCCCTCAGCCAACCAGCTGCCGCTATTCGGGTAACCAGCGTCCCACGTCCGGTTATATGAATAGACCAGGCAGCTGGCAACCAACAATAACATACATTTGTGCATTTATGCACGAATGTGTGTTATTTGTGAGAGGGGGTGGCGCTGCAGCGCCCTCTATAGACGGCCGCCAGAACTGCGGTTAAAATGTCAAAATGACATTTTAGCCGAATAAAAGTTCTTAAAGGGCCAGTTTTTTTTTTGTGTGTGACTGCGGGAGGGGGGGGGGCGGCGCCCGTTCGTTTCTATGGACAGGCTCTGTTATAGCAGACCAACTGGTGGATAGGTGAAAGGTCAGCTCCCCCTTGTGCTTGGAAATTAAATTACTATATCTGTAATAATGGGAGATCCCATAGCCAAATAATTCCAGGTAAACGTATGAATATATTCCCCTCTACTATTTACTAGTACTATAGACTAATACTATCTGGTGTTTACTACGGTTCCTTATATATGGGATGTTTCTAGTAACAATATACTGCCTGTTTATAGATTTTGAGAATTAAGGGCATATTAAAGAGGCCCATAGGGAACTGGCTCTGGGATGGTGTGCTGTCGCCTGTTGGCCCCTTGGATGGTTTCAGCCTATGGTTTCCTTTTTTCCCCCATCGGCGATATGTTTAAGGATGTAACCCTTAGGCCTTGTACTCACGACCGGATCTGTGCGCTGGAAACTGTCTGCCCGACAGTTTCCGGCGTACAAGGCTGATTTGTGTTTTGTTCCGCTGGCGTGTACACACCAGCGGACCAAATTCCCGTCGTACCGGAACGCGTGCACGTAAACTACGTACGACGTCACTATAAAGGGGAAGACCAAAGTTAATGGCGCCGCCCTCTGTTCCTCTTTTGCTAGTTACGGGTTTGCTCGTGTTAGTGAAGGTTTGGTTAGAGCTGATTCGCGCTTCTCGGTCTCCAGGCTTTGACAGCGTGTATTCACGGGTTCAGTGCGTGTGCTTGCGGTAACGTAGTTGTCATTCGGCTATAGGCAAGCAGGTTGTTTCTGCTTTAGCAGTTGCATCCTGTGCGCTCGTATCTGTTTGTCACGCGTTTGTCGCAGGTAGTGCTGGATTTGCGAGTGCTTTCTGTTTCAGTGTGTTCTTGACTGACCAGCCGGCCGGTTTGAAGCCATGATGGAGCAGCAGCGTCAATTTTCGCGAGTTGGTGCTGTTTATGGGATGGCTGCTGGATATGTTCATTTGTCCAGTACTTTGGCCAGAAACAGGGGGCGGAGGCGTTTCTGGACCAAGAATTGGTTGCGCCAGCGTGACCAGTTCTCACATATGCCTCTGCTTAGGGAACTCCAGGAGAATAATCCTAATGACTTTAGGAATTTTCTCCGCATGACGGACCCCGTATTCAACCGTCTGCTGGATCTTCTGTCCCCCTATATCACGAGGCAGGACACTGTGATGCGCCAAGCCATCACGGCCGAGCAGAGGCTTATTGCCACGTTGCGGTACCTGGCGACTGGGAGGAGCCTGCAGGACCTCAAGTTCTCGACAGGCATCTCTCCGCAGGCGCTTGGGGTCATCATACCGGACACGTGTGCTGCCATCATCAAAGTTATGCATGAGGAGTATATTAAGGTAAGTTTCCTGGCTCTAATAATGTGGCCAACTAACTTTATTTTTATTTTCCCAGATATGCTGTGTGTTTAACTAACGTTACCTTTTCTCCCTATGCATGTTGATATCAGCTTTACATGTTTTATTCTTGGCCTACCTGCATATTTGTCCCTTACCCAATATTAACCTGTCCAGCATGCTATCCTAGGGACAAACCCACCTTGCCATTTTTTCAAACAGGACTTTTTGGTTTTTGTGTCCCCCCCCCCCCCCCCTTCAAACTTTTATTGTCCCCATCAGAGGGCTGTGGAGTCTCTTAATGAAGTGGCCCTATATATTTCATTTCCCAAATTCTCCATGCACATTTTTCTAATGCAATTTTAATACTGTGAACTGTCACAAGGATGCTTGTAGGATGTTTTTGTTACAAAGTACTAAATCTCTTTTTTTGTTTGTCCCCACAGCTACCCTCCACACCACAGGAATGGCAGTCTGTGGCTTCCCAATTTGCCCAGCGGTGTGATTTTCCAAACTGCGGTGGAGCAATAGATGGGAAACACGTCCGCATTGTGCCCCCACCCCGCTCGGGGTCCTACTATTATAATTACAAGGGTTATCATAGTATTGTGTTGATGGCGGTGGTGTCGGCACAGTATGAGTTTCTATATGTGGACGTGGGGAAGAACGGCCGGATGTCTGATGGGGGAGTGTTCGCACGGACTGATTTCTATGATCGTCTCCAAGCTGGTGGTCTGGCATTGCCACCAGATGAAGATAATGTGGAAGGACTTCCGTTTGTGTTCCTAGCGGACGAGGCTTTCGGGCTTGGTCCTCACCTCATGCGGCCTTTTCCCCAGAGGACCCTCACCTCAGAGAGGAGTGTGTTTAATTTTCGGTTGGCCAGGGCTCGGAGGGTAGTCGAGAATGCCTTTGGGATACTCACCAACCGGTTCCGCCTGTTCAGGACATCGATACATCTGGCGGAATATAAATTGGACACCGTTGTATTTGCCTGCTGCATTTTGCACAACTTTTTACGCAGGCACTCCCAGACGTACCTACCCGACATCGGTTCTGAGGCAAGACTACCCTCAGATCCCCTTCCCGGGCTGGACACTGGTCGCGCTGGCTTGGCCCCCCAATCAGCTCGTGAGGTACGCGACAAATATGTTGAGTACTTCATGGGTCGGGGGGCCATTGCTATGCCAGATCATATTTCTTTCTAATTCGGCCCCCAAAGAAAGGAATATTCTCTCAAATAATAAATAATTAGACCATTGGACTTTATACAGTTGTTTGTCATTAATGCTTTTTCTCTTTTTCTCTGTCTTCCTGGTTCTCTAACTAACTTCTTCAATTGTAATGCATAATTGATTTCTCCACTTTTAGTAACTAACCACATTTTGCACAGTATTCACTCATCTACAAACAGGGTATTGAGTCTAGAAATAATAAGCAACTCCATTTGTAAATTTTGAGGTCAAGTATTTTAATTTTTGCTTGTTCATGACCCCAAAAATTATTTTATATTTTTTTCATTACTCCCTGCTTTTGTACTTAGGAGTCAAAAAAATTTTTTTTTTTTTTGTTTTTTTTTTCAGGTAATTCAACCAAAAATATTATGCAGATTATACATTTATTAACAAGTTCACTTTTTTTTTTATCAAATATAGTTAGATTTATTGTTTACATATATATATATATATATATAGATTATATTTGGTGGGGTGTTTAGCGCCTTAATTTTTTTTTTGGGCATATTTTTTATGCACAAAAAACAATAATTTTTTTAACATTTTTTTTGTTTTTGGTGTGTTTTTCTAAAACTAAATTTTTAGGTGAGAATTTGGAGTCAAATCTCTACTTCACTAAATTCAGTGATTAGAGAGATTTATAATTCTATATATATATATTTTAAATTTTTTACCGTTGTTTATTCTTTATGGTCTAAACTTTATAGTATCCCAAAATGTTCAACATGGTCAAAAAGTAACAAAATCCTATTCCAAAAATATAAAAACTCACAACAGCAGTCAGTCATGGTGTGCTTTCACACTGGAACACGCCAAAATTGGAAGATACACACATTCAGTGCAAACTCGCCAAATGTCATTGGTTCAACAGACAAATGGCCACATGTGCTATCTGACATCATGGGTGATCAATGTCTGTGTTTTGTGGGAGCAAACCCTTCCTCTCAACTACTTGAGGATGGAGGAGGGGGTTGGACCCACAAAGCACAGACATTAGATATTCTGTGATGGCAGATAGCACATGTTGGCACACTGTGTGTGTATCTTCAAATTTTGGCGTATTCATTATTCAAACTGTAAAAATGTTTGTGGGGGCGGGGGATGGGCGGGGGGTGTTTCAGTCTTTGACACGGCCCATCATGTCAATAATGTTCTTAAAATTAGATTCGATGACCATCATTCTTTGCCGCATATTGTCCATTTCCGTGCTGCATTCCAAAAGCACATTTGTTACATTCTGTTCCATGAGAAACATCCTTTCACGCATATTGTGCATTTCAGTGCTGCACTCCATTACCTGCTGAATAATTATAGCAGCACTTGCACGTGAAAATATTGGCACACCATCCTCCTCCCCTAAAACCAACAAAAAAAAAGGCATTTACAACATTATTTTTCGATGAGGCCTATCTACATATGTTTTTTTGAATCAAGCTAGGGTGACACTGACCTGATGGGCTTCTCCTTTCCACCTCTTCGACATCTTCTATCACTCCTCCTTCTTCCACCACCTCCCCATCATCTTCAATCACTCCTCCTTCTTCCACCACTTCCCCATCATCTTGGACTCCTCCTTCATCCATCAATCCACCTTCTTTCAATTCGCCAAATTGTTCTTCCGCCACTTGCCCTTCATCTGCTATGACTTCTAAGTCCAAAAT
This sequence comes from Rana temporaria, assembly GCF_905171775.1. Lineage (NCBI taxonomy): Eukaryota > Metazoa > Chordata > Amphibia > Anura > Ranidae > Rana > Rana temporaria. Next base: position 349,246,061 of record NC_053489.1, on the reverse strand, counting down.
TACTTCTTCCTCCTCTCTTCCTTCCTCCTTTCTTCCTTCCTCCTCTCCTTCCACATCCTCTTCTCCTTCCACATCCTCCTCTCCTTCCACATCCTCTTCTCCTTCCACATCCTCTTCTCCTTCCACATCCTCTTCTCCTTCCACATCCTCTTCTCCTTCCACATCCTCTTCTCCTTCCACATCCTCTTCTCCTTCCACATCCTCCTCCTCCTCCACATGTTGAGATGGCAGATTTTGGCCTTGTCTGGCCCTCTCTGCCTCCTCCAAATGCTGGCGACTTCTTTCCCCTGAAATAAAACAAAAAAAATGTAGACTCATCAGCACACAGATATTGGAGAGCATAAATCGCACACATTGCTTAGAAGATGCTTTCATTTAGTTACTTTTATCTTTCACCAAACCTACATTTAGCAATTACTTCTATATGGCAAGCTCTGATCCTGCCCCTTTTTAGCAAAGTGACACACATGGATGTCCCCCCTAAACTGTATTTCTGGGAGACCCTACCAAAACCCATTTTTTATTTGTGGAGACACAGGTGCTCTGCATTGCAGATGTGAAAACATCTGCTTTAGTACCACTGTTTTTAGAATGTATCCTGTTTGCCTTTCCCATTCTCATACTTTTTTTTTCTAGAACTAGCTTTTACACAATGTTTACAAACAAAGTTTTTGGCCAGTGAGCCATGTCCAGGTGTGTTGTTCCTGGAATAACCGAGCCTTTCTGATAAACTATGTGATGTTACGTTGTTTACTAAGAACACTGTTTGTAAATATGTAGTTATTTATGTCCTAAAAAATAAATGACAACATGTCTTTAAAATTACAAGCAGGCCAAGGAGGCAGATGGTGAAATATACATGGCAACACATTATTGCAGACAATCACCCCCCCCCCCCAACCCCAATATATATTTACTTACTTTTACGCAGAATTTTAAGTATTTTCTTCATCTGATGTGGCTCCCTCAATTTTAAGTCTGACCATCGTTTCCTCAGCTGTTCCTTGGACCTGGTGATCCCAAACATCCTCTGCATTCTCCTCGCCACCTTGTCCATAATATGTGCCTTTCGGCGGTTAGGGGTCTTGTATGGCCCTAATTCACCATCATAGTCCTTCTTTCGCATGATGTAAACTAACTCCACCATTTCCTGGAACCGCATATTAGTGGCTTTATATCTTCTTTTCCTTGATCGGGACGTCCCTGCCTCTGTCCCTTCACTTGTGGCATGAGAGCATCGTGCCCGCTCGTGTGACATCGCCATCTTTCCTTTCCCACAGAGATTATGGGCGTGGAAAAGATGAATTCTTACGCCATGGGCGGAGAAGAGGGCGGCGTTTAATACATACGCGGAGTGTAGAGAATGCAAACAACGTGTTTACGTCGGTTACGCGGAGAATCTTCGAGCGCATCCAGAACATACACAGTTAACGCCATATTTCCTAAACTCATTGATTAGGGGCCTCGCAAAGGTGACGAGGGCGGGGTTTCATAAATACGCGGAGTGTTTAAAAGGTTTACGCCGTGATTACGCATCTTACGCGGTAATTAGGCGAGCGTGAGAAACGAGGAGCGAGAGACAGGAAGGTAAGGAAATTAAAAATGTGATCAGCAGAGGCCTTGAAAATGTAGACACATGGGATGGGGGTTTGGGCTGTTGGTTGCACCCTTTTTAAGCTATTCTGTCTATGGGGTACCACAATGTTATTTTGGTATCCAAATGCTTTTGGACACCTCACAAAATAGAGATGTGAACAATGCTGTACCTCATTGACAAGTTTTTGAATGGTGTATTCAGATCAGGCAAAGTATTGTTCAAGTGTTGGTTGTACAGAGGTCATTAGGAAGTGTCTTTTATGTCATCCATTGTCAGGGGCATGAGATTTACACATGAAAGAGTGCCTAGATGAAAACTGTCATTTGTAAGCATTGTTTAATTTTATATATTTAAAATATTTACTGCAATGTGAACAATGGCTCTGCATCTAGCAAATCAATGTTTGGTACAAGCAATGCGGCCGAGCTGCCAATCATTGTTTAAACAAGAGAGACTGTGTTTGTAATTAGATATAGGTAATAAATTTGAAGACACATATTAGATCAAGGTCAACGCTGATCCTTTGGAATATTTATTTTTCTGTGGTTTATGTTTTTGTAATCTAGACTCAAAAAGAAATATAATTTGGGAAAAATTACAATGGACCTCCTACAAAGCAAGGAATCTATAGAGGCCTTACTTCAAAAATACCAGGACACGCCCATCCTGTGGAATTCAAAGCACTCTTTATATTGCAATAAAGAGGTACGAGCGGCAGCACTAGAAGAGCTAGCAAATTATATGCAAACTTGGGTGCCAGGATGCACTGCCAACATGGTGAAGGATAAACTTGCCAACCTCAGAAGCACATACAGGAGAGCATACAAAGCTAATAAAAGCCAAAAATCGGGAGCAGCAGCAAGACAAGCAAAGGAACCCAAACTGTGGTATTATAAACAGATGGCTTTTTTGCGGGACGAAATGGAAGGCAGGAAAACGATGTCCAGTCTTTCTTCCAACCTTTCCTCCATGCTACCTTCCAGCGGACATTCCCCAGATGACCACAGCCCTGCAGAGTCGGAGGAAGAGGGCCTGGCTGACAGAGATGCAGATCTGCCACCCTTCGATGAGGAGGTATAGTAGTTTCCTCTATATTTATGGCGTAAATAATTCTTGGTGGATTAATGATTAGATATTGTAAAAAAAAAACCAAGCTGGGAAAAAGCAAACAAAAAGGTGTACAGACAAATAGGTGTCAGGGATGACAACTGCAGGGGTCAGAAGTAGAGTGTATTCAAGTAATAATGAACAGAAAATACTAAACGAAAAACATGAAAATGAGTGTGGTTTTATTTAGCGAAATTGTAAAAAAATTCCTTTTTTTTCCACACAGGAAGAAGAGATCAGCCAGGAGGTGGCAGATCCTCAGGTGTCTGTCAGCCAGGAGGAGGCCGGGGTCAGTGGCAGCCAGGAGGAGGCCGGGGTCAGTGGCAGCCAGGAGGAGGCCGGGGTCAGTGGCAGCCAGGAGGAGGCTGGGCCCAGTGGCCTGCAGCAGGTCCACCCGGCCAGGAGAACCACCACCAGCCAGTCTTCTCCCCCCCAGGTGAGGCCATCAGGCCGAAGGAGGCAGTTGAGGCCTGTGGAGGAGGCAAGCCTCCGCATGATCCAGGAGGCAAGCGCCATCATGAGGGCCCCCCTCAACCCCACAGAGGCCTTCAGTGCCTCATTGGCCCATGATTTAAATGAAGGGGAGGAGGACCAGAGAAGACTGGCAAAGGCCCTGATGAACCAGGTCCTTTGGTGGATGCAGAGGGGCCTGCTGACCCCAGACACTGGGCTATGTGATCCAGCCCGGCTTGCGGAACACCATCCTCCTGCTGCCACATCAACCCCACCTGCAAGACCCCGTGTTCGATCCGCTGGAAGGCTGCCTGGAGGGAAGGCTGGAAAGAGGAGGAAACGTTGATTTTCTGCCTTCCATTTCCTTCCACATAAAGGACATCTTGTTTGTACTACCACAGTTTGGGTTCCTTTGTTTGTGTGCTGCTGCTTCATATTTTTGTGTTTGGCTCCTGAGGCTTGGAAGTTTATCCTTCACCATGTTGGAAATGCAAGTTTGCATATAGTTTGCTATCTATTCTAGTGCTGCCGTTCTTTTTATTTTTTGTGATGACATTTGCCTGAATAAAAGGCCTTTTGCTTTCATTTGAAAACATGCCTATTGTTTGATATACTGTGGGGATTATTAGGCAGCAAACCTTTAATAAATATACAATGGGTAATTTACAAAGGACACACTCCTTGGGGGGGGGGGGGACATTTGGTGTGCCAACATGGTTTAATATTCTCTAATGAAACACCAAAAAAAAAAATTAATTTAAAAAAACATGTAAAAAAAAAATTGTTTAAATGGTGACATAACTAGAAACAAAAAAAAAATAAAAAAAATGCACATTCCTTTACAAAAATGACTACTCTAAATTATGGAGGACCACCAACCAAAACACACGTCTGGCATAGAAAACATTATTAAAGGATTACATCACAAGCAAGAAATGTGACATTTCAGTATGGGACAACTCTATTGAAATTGCATCAGCAAGAGAACGGGGTTATTCTAGCAAGAGAAGAATTAAGAAAACGAGGCTTTAAAATGTGGTTTAGTGCGCCTTTTTAAGACATTGTTCTCTTGCTAGAATAAAAGGTTTCTAATGACGAATGTGCCATATCCCAAAGAAACGCGAGTTTTACCTGAACGAGCGCTCCCGTCTCCTCATTTGGACTGAGCATGCGCGGGGTTTTTGTACGCTGCTTTTGTGTACAGACGACCGAACATGTCTGACGGACACGATTCCAGCAGACTGTTTTAAAGCAAGACCAGGAAACAGTTGTTCGTTGGAAAACGGTCTGGCCGACGATTGTTTGCTGGAATTCTGTACGTTACTGCCTACACACGAACGAACATGTCCGCTGAAACTGGTCCGCGGACCAGTTTCAGCAGACATGTTTGGTCGTGAGTACGAGGCCTTAGAATAATACTACCAGGATGACTGTAAGGCCTCGTACTCACGACCAAACATGTCTGCTGAAACTGGTCCGCGGACCAGTTTCAGCGGACATGTTCGTTCGTGTGTAGGCAGTAACGTACAGAATTCCAGCAAACAATCGTCGGCCAGACCGTTTTCCAACGAACAACTGTTTCCTGGTCTTGCTTTAAAACAGTCTGCTGGAATCGTGTCCGTCAGACATGTTCGGTCGTCTGTACACAAAAGCAGCGTACAAAAACCCCGCGCATGCTCAGTCCAAATGAGGAGACGGGAGCGCTCGTTCAGGTAAAACTCGCGTTTCTTTGGGATATGGCACATTCGTCATTAGAAACCTTTTATTCTAGCAAGAGAACAATGTCTTAAAAAGGCGCACTAAACCACATTTTAAAGCCTCGTTTTCTTAATTCTTCTCTTGCTAGAATAACCCCGTTCTCTTGCTGATGCAATTTCAATAGAGTTGTCCCATACTGAAATGTCACATTTCTTGCTTGTGATGTAATCCTTTAATAATGTTTTCTATGCCAGACGTGTGTTTTGGTTGGTGGTCCTCCATAATTTAGAGTAGTCATTTTTGTAAAGGAATGTGCATTTTTTTTATTTTTTTTTTGTTTCTAGTTATGTCACCATTTAAACAATTTTTTTTTTACATGTTTTTTTAAATTAATTTTTTTTTTTGGTGTTTCATTAGAGAATATTAAACCATGTTGGCACACCAAATGTCCCCCCCCCCCCCCAAGGAGTGTGTCCTTTGTAAATTACCCATTGTATATTTATTAAAGGTTTGCTGCCTAATAATCCCCACAGTATATCAAACAATAGGCATGTTTTCAAATGAAAGCAAAAGGCCTTTTATTCAGGCAAATGTCATCACAAAAAATAAAAAGAACGGCAGCACTAGAATAGATAGCAAACTATATGCAAACTTGCATTTCCAACATGGTGAAGGATAAACTTCCAAGCCTCAGGAGCCAAACACAAAAATATGAAGCAGCAGCACACAAACAAAGGAACCCAAACTGTGGTAGTACAAACAAGATGTCCTTTATGTGGAAGGAAATGGAAGGCAGAAAATCAACGTTTCCTCCTCTTTCCAGCCTTCCCTCCAGGCAGCCTTCCAGCGGATCGAACACGGGGTCTTGCAGGTGGGGTTGATGTGGCAGCAGGAGGATGGTGTTCCGCAAGCCGGGCTGGATCACATAGCCCAGTGTCTGGGGTCAGCAGGCCCCTCTGCATCCACCAAAGGACCTGGTTCATCAGGGCCTTTGCCAGTCTTCTCTGGTCCTCCTCCCCTTCATTTAAATCATGGGCCAATGAGGCACTGAAGGCCTCTGTGGGGTTGAGGGGGGCCCTCATGATGGCGCTTGCCTCCTGGATCATGCGGAGGCTTGCCTCCTCCACAGGCCTCAACTGCCTCCTTCGGCCTGATGGCCTCACCTGGGGGGGAGAAGACTGGCTGGTGGTGGTTCTCCTGGCCGGGTGGACCTGCTGCAGGCCACTGGGCCCAGCCTCCTCCTGGCTGCCACTGACCCCGGCCTCCTCCTGGCTGCCACTGACCCCGGCCTCCTCCTGGCTGCCACTGACCCCGGCCTCCTCCTGGCTGACAGACACCTGAGGATCTGCCACCTCCTGGCTGATCTCTTCTTCCTGTGTGGAAAAAAAAGGAATTTTTTTACAATTTCGCTAAATAAAACCACACTCATTTTCATGTTTTTCGTTTAGTATTTTCTGTTCATTATTACTTGAATACACTCTACTTCTGACCCCTGCAGTTGTCATCCCTGACACCTATTTGTCTGTACACCTTTTTGTTTGCTTTTTCCCAGCTTGGTTTTTTTTTTACAATATCTAATCATTAATCCACCAAGAATTATTTACGCCATAAATATAGAGGAAACTACTATACCTCCTCATCGAAGGGTGGCAGATCTGCATCTCTGTCAGCCAGGCCCTCTTCCTCCGACTCTGCAGGGCTGTGGTCATCTGGGGAATGTCCGCTGGAAGGTAGCATGGAGGAAAGGTTGGAAGAAAGACTGGACATCGTTTTCCTGCCTTCCATTTCGTCCCGCAAAAAAGCCATCTGTTTATAATACCACAGTTTGGGTTCCTTTGCTTGTCTTGCTGCTGCTCCCGATTTTTGGCTTTTATTAGCTTTGTATGCTCTCCTGTATGTGCTTCTGAGGTTGGCAAGTTTATCCTTCACCATGTTGGCAGTGCATCCTGGCACCCAAGTTTGCATATAATTTGCTAGCTCTTCTAGTGCTGCCGCTCGTACCTCTTTATTGCAATATAAAGAGTGCTTTGAATTCCACAGGATGGGCGTGTCCTGGTATTTTTGAAGTAAGGCCTCTATAGATTCCTTGCTTTGTAGGAGGTCCATTGTAATTTTTCCCAAATTATATTTCTTTTTGAGTCTAGATTACAAAAACATAAACCACAGAAAAATAAATATTCCAAAGGATCAGCGTTGACCTTGATCTAATATGTGTCTTCAAATTTATTACCTATATCTAATTACAAACACAGTCTCTCTTGTTTAAACAATGATTGGCAGCTCGGCCGCATTGCTTGTACCAAACATTGATTTGCTAGATGCAGAGCCATTGTTCACATTGCAGTAAATATTTTAAATATATAAAATTAAACAATGCTTACAAATGACAGTTTTCATCTAGGCACTCTTTCATGTGTAAATCTCATGCCCCTGACAATGGATGACATAAAAGACACTTCCTAATGACCTCTGTACAACCAACACTTGAACAATACTTTGCCTGATCTGAATACACCATTCAAAAACTTGTCAATGAGGTACAGCATTGTTCACATCTCTATTTTGTGAGGTGTCCAAAAGCATTTGGATACCAAAATAACATTGTGGTACCCCATAGACAGAATAGCTTAAAAAGGGTGCAACCAACAGCCCAAACCCCCATCCCATGTGTCTACATTTTCAAGGCCTCTGCTGATCACATTTTTAATTTCCTTACCTTCCTGTCTCTCGCTCCTCGTTTCTCACGCTCGCCTAATTACCGCGTAAGATGCGTAATCACGGCGTAAACCTTTTAAACACTCCGCGTATTTATGAAACCCCGCCCTCGTCACCTTTGCGAGGCCCCTAATCAATGAGTTTAGGAAATATGGCGTTAACTGTGTATGTTCTGGATGCGCTCGAAGATTCTCCGCGTAACCGACGTAAACACGTTGTTTGCATTCTCTACACTCCGCGTATGTATTAAACGCCGCCCTCTTCTCCGCCCATGGCGTAAGAATTCATCTTTTCCACGCCCATAATCTCTGTGGGAAAGGAAAGATGGCGATGTCACACGAGCGGGCACGATGCTCTCATGCCACAAGTGAAGGGACAGAGGCAGGGACGTCCCGATCAAGGAAAAGAAGATATAAAGCCACTAATATGCGGTTCCAGGAAATGGTGGAGTTAGTTTACATCATGCGAAAGAAGGACTATGATGGTGAATTAGGGCCATACAAGACCCCTAACCGCCGAAAGGCACATATTATGGACAAGGTGGCGAGGAGAATGCAGAGGATGTTTGGGATCACCAGGTCCAAGGAACAGCTGAGGAAACGATGGTCAGACTTAAAATTGAGGGAGCCACATCAGATGAAGAAAATACTTAAAATTCTGCGTAAAAGTAAGTAAATATATATTGGGGTTGGGGGGGGGGGGGGATTGTCTGCAATAATGTGTTGCCATGTATATTTCACCATCTGCCTCCTTGGCCTGCTTGTAATTTTAAAGACATGTTGTCATTTATTTTTTAGGACATAAATAACTACATATTTACAAACAGTGTTCTTAGTAAACAACGTAACATCACATAGTTTATCAGAAAGGCTCGGTTATTCCAGGAACAACACACCTGGACATGGCTCACTGGCCAAAAACTTTGTTTGTAAACATTGTGTAAAAGCTAGTTCTAGAAAAAAAAAGTATGAGAATGGGAAAGGCAAACAGGATACATTCTAAAAACAGTGGTACTAAAGCAGATGTTTTCACATCTGCAATGCAGAGCACCTGTGTCTCCACAAATAAAAAATGGGTTTTGGTAGGGTCTCCCAGAAATACAGTTTAGGGGGGACATCCATGTGTGTCACTTTGCTAAAAAGGGGCAGGATCAGAGCTTGCCATATAGAAGTAATTGCTAAATGTAGGTTTGGTGAAAGATAAAAGTAACTAAATGAAAGCATCTTCTAAGCAATGTGTGCGATTTATGCTCTCCAATATCTGTGTGCTGATGAGTCTACATTTTTTTTGTTTTATTTCAGGGGAAAGAAGTCGCCAGCATTTGGAGGAGGCAGAGAGGGCCAGACAAGGCCAAAATCTGCCATCTCAACATGTGGAGGAGGAGGAGGATGTGGAAGGAGAAGAGGATGTGGAAGGAGAAGAGGATGTGGAAGGAGAAGAGGATGTGGAAGGAGAAGAGGATGTGGAAGGAGAAGAGGATGTGGAAGGAGAAGAGGATGTGGAAGGAGAGGAGGATGTGGAAGGAGAAGAGGATGTGGAAGGAGAGGAGGAAGGAAGAAAGGAGGAAGGAAGAGAGGAGGAAGAAGTAATTTTGGACTTAGAAGTCATAGCAGATGAAGGGCAAGTGGCGGAAGAACAATTTGGCGAATTGAAAGAAGGTGGATTGATGGATGAAGGAGGAGTCCAAGATGATGGGGAAGTGGTGGAAGAAGGAGGAGTGATTGAAGATGATGGGGAGGTGGTGGAAGAAGGAGGAGTGATAGAAGATGTCGAAGAGGTGGAAAGGAGAAGCCCATCAGGTCAGTGTCACCCTAGCTTGATTCAAAAAAACATATGTAGATAGGCCTCATCGAAAAATAATGTTGTAAATGCCTTTTTTTTTGTTGGTTTTAGGGGAGGAGGATGGTGTGCCAATATTTTCACGTGCAAGTGCTGCTATAATTATTCAGCAGGTAATGGAGTGCAGCACTGAAATGCACAATATGCGTGAAAGGATGTTTCTCATGGAACAGAATGTAACAAATGTGCTTTTGGAATGCAGCACGGAAATGGACAATATGCGGCAAAGAATGATGGTCATCGAATCTAATTTTAAGAACATTATTGACATGATGGGCCGTGTCAAAGACTGAAACACCCCCCGCCCATCCCCCGCCCCCACAAACATTTTTACAGTTTGAATAATGAATACGCCAAAATTTGAAGATACACACACAGTGTGCCAACATGTGCTATCTGCCATCACAGAATATCTAATGTCTGTGCTTTGTGGGTCCAACCCCCTCCTCCATCCTCAAGTAGTTGAGAGGAAGGGTTTGCTCCCACAAAACACAGACATTGATCACCCATGATGTCAGATAGCACATGTGGCCATTTGTCTGTTGAACCAATGACATTTGGCGAGTTTGCACTGAATGTGTGTATCTTCCAATTTTGGCGTGTTCCAGTGTGAAAGCACACCATGACTGACTGCTGTTGTGAGTTTTTATATTTTTGGAATAGGATTTTGTTACTTTTTGACCATGTTGAACATTTTGGGATACTATAAAGTTTAGACCATAAAGAATAAACAACGGTAAAAAATTTAAAATATATATATATAGAATTATAAATCTCTCTAATCACTGAATTTAGTGAAGTAGAGATTTGACTCCAAATTCTCACCTAAAAATTTAGTTTTAGAAAAACACACCAAAAACAAAAAAAATGTTAAAAAAATTATTGTTTTTTGTGCATAAAAAATATGCCCAAAAAAAAAATTAAGGCGCTAAACACCCCACCAAATATAATCTATATATATATATATATATATGTAAACAATAAATCTAACTATATTTGATAAAAAAAAAAGTGAACTTGTTAATAAATGTATAATCTGCATAATATTTTTGGTTGAATTACCTGAAAAAAAAAAAAAAAAAAAAAAAAATTTTTTTGACTCCTAAGTACAAAAGCAGGGAGTAATGAAAAAAATATAAAATAATTTTTGGGGTCATGAACAAGCAAAAATTAAAATACTTGACCTCAAAATTTACAAATGGAGTTGCTTATTATTTCTAGACTCAATACCCTGTTTGTAGATGAGTGAATACTGTGCAAAATGTGGTTAGTTACTAAAAGTGGAGAAATCAATTATGCATTACAATTGAAGAAGTTAGTTAGAGAACCAGGAAGACAGAGAAAAAGAGAAAAAGCATTAATGACAAACAACTGTATAAAGTCCAATGGTCTAATTATTTATTATTTGAGAGAATATTCCTTTCTTTGGGGGCCGAATTAGAAAGAAATATGATCTGGCATAGCAATGGCCCCCCGACCCATGAAGTACTCAACATATTTGTCGCGTACCTCACGAGCTGATTGGGGGGCCAAGCCAGCGCGACCAGTGTCCAGCCCGGGAAGGGGATCTGAGGGTAGTCTTGCCTCAGAACCGATGTCGGGTAGGTACGTCTGGGAGTGCCTGCGTAAAAAGTTGTGCAAAATGCAGCAGGCAAATACAACGGTGTCCAATTTATATTCCGCCAGATGTATCGATGTCCTGAACAGGCGGAACCGGTTGGTGAGTATCCCAAAGGCATTCTCGACTACCCTCCGAGCCCTGGCCAACCGAAAATTAAACACACTCCTCTCTGAGGTGAGGGTCCTCTGGGGAAAAGGCCGCATGAGGTGAGGACCAAGCCCGAAAGCCTCGTCCGCTAGGAACACAAACGGAAGTCCTTCCACATTATCTTCATCTGGTGGCAATGCCAGACCACCAGCTTGGAGACGATCATAGAAATCAGTCCGTGCGAACACTCCCCCATCAGACATCCGGCCGTTCTTCCCCACGTCCACATATAGAAACTCATACTGTGCCGACACCACCGCCATCAACACAATACTATGATAACCCTTGTAATTATAATAGTAGGACCCCGAGCGGGGTGGGGGCACAATGCGGACGTGTTTCCCATCTATTGCTCCACCGCAGTTTGGAAAATCACACCGCTGGGCAAATTGGGAAGCCACAGACTGCCATTCCTGTGGTGTGGAGGGTAGCTGTGGGGACAAACAAAAAAAGAGATTTAGTACTTTGTAACAAAAACATCCTACAAGCATCCTTGTGACAGTTCACAGTATTAAAATTGCATTAGAAAAATGTGCATGGAGAATTTGGGAAATGAAATATATAGGGCCACTTCATTAAGAGACTCCACAGCCCTCTGATGGGGACAATAAAAGTTTGAAGGGGGGGGGGGGGGACACAAAAACCAAAAAGTCCTGTTTGAAAAAATGGCAAGGTGGGTTTGTCCCTAGGATAGCATGCTGGACAGGTTAATATTGGGTAAGGGACAAATATGCAGGTAGGCCAAGAATAAAACATGTAAAGCTGATATCAACATGCATAGGGAGAAAAGGTAACGTTAGTTAAACACACAGCATATCTGGGAAAATAAAAATAAAGTTAGTTGGCCACATTATTAGAGCCAGGAAACTTACCTTAATATACTCCTCATGCATAACTTTGATGATGGCAGCACACGTGTCCGGTATGATGACCCCAAGCGCCTGCGGAGAGATGCCTGTCGAGAACTTGAGGTCCTGCAGGCTCCTCCCAGTCGCCAGGTACCGCAACGTGGCAATAAGCCTCTGCTCGGCCGTGATGGCTTGGCGCATCACAGTGTCCTGCCTCGTGATATAGGGGGACAGAAGATCCAGCAGACGGTTGAATACGGGGTCCGTCATGCGGAGAAAATTCCTAAAGTCATTAGGATTATTCTCCTGGAGTTCCCTAAGCAGAGGCATATGTGAGAACTGGTCACGCTGGCGCAACCAATTCTTGGTCCAGAAACGCCTCCGCCCCCTGTTTCTGGCCAAAGTACTGGACAAATGAACATATCCAGCAGCCATCCCATAAACAGCACCAACTCGCGAAAATTGACGCTGCTGCTCCATCATGGCTTCAAACCGGCCGGCTGGTCAGTCAAGAACACACTGAAACAGAAAGCACTCGCAAATCCAGCACTACCTGCGACAAACGCGTGACAAACAGATACGAGCGCACAGGATGCAACTGCTAAAGCAGAAACAACCTGCTTGCCTATAGCCGAATGACAACTACGTTACCGCAAGCACACGCACTGAACCCGTGAATACACGCTGTCAAAGCCTGGAGACCGAGAAGCGCGAATCAGCTCTAACCAAACCTTCACTAACACGAGCAAACCCGTAACTAGCAAAAGAGGAACAGAGGGCGGCGCCATTAACTTTGGTCTTCCCCTTTATAGTGACGTCGTACGTAGTTTACGTGCACGCGTTCCGGTACGACGGGAATTTGGTCCGCTGGTGTGTACACGCCAGCGGAACAAAACACAAATCAGCCTTGTACGCCGGAAACTGTCGGGCAGACAGTTTCCAGCGCACAGATCCGGTCGTGAGTACAAGGCCTGACAGGACGGACTTTGGGCCGGGGTTTGTGGAACTCAGCTTGCCTTGGAGAGTTCTGGAGGCTCCTTGTCCAGCTTCCCCTCTTATGTGTAAATCACCCTGTGTCTCTAATAGGAGCACAGGGTGAATGAGAACCCCACTAAGATCTGTGGTAGTCAGACTCAATTCTGCATATATGTATATATAATGTGTGCTGTCTCATGTTGTTGGACTATTTACTGTGATGGTTTGGGGTGTGACTGTATTCTATTGTCTATTGTGGCTGTCTGCCTCAACTATTATGGAATGTGTAAGTGTCTTGCTGGGAGGAAAGAGGGAGGGGGGTTCCTCCAGCAGCCCCCCTGATAAGACTGTTTACTGATGAGAAGTTAAACACACCTGACCTGCGTGTCCATTGTCATTGGACAGTTGAACCCGTCGGATCTGTATAACATGTGCTTGAATAAAGTAGGCTGTTGGTTTTTACCCTATACTGAGGTATTGTCTGTTGACTGGGGGGGGGGGGGGGGGCTAAAGAATATTGGATGGGGCTGGATCTGGACAGAGGAAGCATTGACAGCGGTTTGAGGACTGAGGGTTTGTCACAATGACAAATAACAATTTTGTCTGAAAGAGTCACGTGACATGTGATGCAACGCGTCGGGAGAAGCCTAGTGACGACATCTACGGTGTTTCAGCATACTAGATGTGGAGTGAGGAGGCACTTGTGCGACTATATACTATAGCTTGTAAATGTAAGTGTTTAGGGTAGAATCTAATGTAAGTCATTCCATCTCCACATGGATGACTTGCTTTCATAGTGGTTTCAAGGACTATCTACAGTAATTTCAAGAAACTGAGTATGGTCCAGAAGCTGCCTGTGTAAATAAATAAAGTACAATTTTTGTTATATACAGAATGATGGGCCTTTTATACTGAGGGTATACTTAAAGCACAACTACAGGAATTAGAAAAAAATCTTCTCTTGCTGATTGAGTAAGGTCACTATCACATGGAGGCGCTTCTAAACTGCCAGTAAAAACACTGAGCGCTTTTGAAGAGCTTTTCAGGAGCTTTTGAAGAGCTTTCCATTCATTTTAATAGAGAGGGGAGTTTTTTAACAGCCCTGCCAGCACACTGCCCCAGTGTGAAAGCATTCATTGATTTTAATGGCTATACGTTTTCGTGAGCTTTTTAGGCGCTGTTTTTAGCGTGAAAGCACCTGAAAAGCTCCTCAGTGTGAAAGTGGTCTAAGGGAAGTTTACAAACGCTGTCAGTTTTTTTGTCATGTGTGTCTGATTGGAAAAATGTTCCTTTGCTTCCTACTAAATCTGGATGAGTGCTTTGCAATACATGTTTAAGCTGGCCAACTGTGTAAAAGTAATCACTCTCTGGCTAGTCCCTATTCTGCTCTGCAAATTGCAAATACTACAGTTGATATAGTGTCAATATGGGGCAAATAGCTACTACTGTACATGTACAGTGCTCAGCATAAATGAGTACACCCCTTTTGAAAAGTACAATTTTATTCAATGGCTCAATAAACACAAACAATTTCCTACGTAAAGCACAAAAAAGGGAGTAAAAAGGAAGGCCCCATAGAAATAAATTAAACTAGGTAGAGAGCGAGGTTAAAACATACACTAGGACATAGAACGGGGGCAAGGGGGGGTAGGGATAAGAAAGAAAAGAGTCAGGGCGATAAAAAAGATAATAGAAAATTGTTAGAAAATGTCTTCCTTTTACTGGTTTCGTGATATATAGTTATATGTATGTATTTTTTATAAATATGAAGAAAATAAATAAAGATTATATAAATCAAAAGGTTGATAATATAAAACTCAGATTACAAAATCTTCAGTTTTACTCAAATTAGTTAATCCAAAAATGAATACACGACAAAAACTATTACATGTAGCATTTTGTATGACCTCCATGATTTGTAAGGACGTTTTTTTTTAGAAAATGTTGAAAACTTTTACCGGTAAGTGTTAACATGTGGTCGCACCCCTTTAGCTGATGGTTTATATACATATAAAAGCTATTAGGATTTGAACACAGGCACATCTTACTTCCCTATTCTTCCAGTCCCATAGCCGAAACAGAAAGTGAGAAGAAATCCCTCCAAAGTGAACAAATCCCTGGTTGTCACCAGGGTCACCAGAGCCAGTGTCCATATTGAAAAACTTACCGTTATGGGAACAATCCAATATGTAAGGTTTTCGTTTACTTTCACTCTCAATATTAAAAGTAAACAGCACCAACAGAGGTGGTGAATATTTCAACTGGCGTAACAGACAGCAAAAAAAAAACTGCCATGTGTTCTAATCCATGTTCACGGTATGCAAAAGTAAAAAAAAAAAAAATGTTGCCTTTAGTTAGACTTTAATACAGTGCACACATTTTTTTAGGGTCAGTCTAGCTGATTTTTTTTTTCAAGTATAAATTTTATTGAAAGGTACAAAAGAAAGGTACAGTACAACTGTGGTCAAATTCGACAGTTCAACAGATATAAAGGTCTACAATAGAAGATTCACACTCAGTCTCCAAGAAGAATGGCATATACCGTATGTCAAACGAAAGAAAATTACATGTTGGTTCAGTGTATAAATCGTACTATTCAACCCAAGAACCAGTCCAAACCACATAAACTAATATACTCAACATTGCTATAATAACTGGTTAGTGTACACTGTCGGGCTACCAGCTACCCTATGACCGTAACCAAATTGGAGGAAGAGATCAGCTTCCGAGTAACGCGAGGCAAAGCCATCAGTTGAAAAGATAAGAGGGTGAAACAGACACAAAATAGAAAAGAAAAGAAAAAAATGGGGGGTGGGTATCTGTTCAACACTAGCGGGATGGACATTGCAAGGGCGTCACCCCACAGGAGGTCTACGCAAGCGCAACCCTCAGGAGTTCAGTAAGGTCTGTTCTTCATCAGATAAAAGGAACAGTCTAGCTGATTTTAAAAGATGCTGAAAAGTAAAATTAATGAACAAATATTTTTTTACCCCTTTGGGGGACTGCAGGGATAAGATCTCTGCATTTGAATACCCAGGTTTGCACACCTCTAAGGCTAGGTTCACACATTTAGTTCACACATGTCTGGCTACGGTTTGCAGTTCTGAGTCCGGTGTAGTTTTGTTCATCAGTTCAGGTGCTATTCAGGTGTGAATTTTTTGTTGAATTCGCACCTAAACCAGACCCAAAATCGCACATGACCCTTGTCAAAATCGGACTGCAGCTGCCCCAGACATGTGTGAACCAGCTCCATTGAAAGCCAGTTCAGTTCACATGTAATGCGAATCAGATGCAGTTAGCCTCCCTGGCGGTATTCCCAAGCGTGACTCATTGTTGATTTTCTCTGCCAGGAGTGGTAACCCAGAGTCACGCTCAGGGTAGCTTTGCAGAGCTGGCAGCGGAGTCCCCTTACCTTCTCCTGGAGATCCAGCAATGTCATCCGCTGTGATCGCCGGCGAGAGTGAAGGCCGGAATCTGACTTCCTGGTTCCATTCCATGTGAGCAGCAGCGGCGCATGGGAGCAGAACTGGGCGGGAATTTCAAAAAGTGAAACACACATAAAAGAGGTGAGACATTGTAATCTGAGAGGATTACACTGTATCACCTCAGATCTGACACTTGATGACTGTACAGTGCCCCTACCTGCCATTTTACTGTCATTTGTGCCCAAATCTTTATAACATGGCATCAAAAACACGCCACTTTACTACAAAAGCGCTTTTGGACCAGTTGAGTGACAGCGACAGCGACACAGAGTTGCTCGCAGAACTGAGCAATAGTGAGTCGTGGGGAAATGTGTCGTCTGACACTGACACTGATCTGGCAAGTGACAACGACAATGATCCTGCACCTGACCTCAGCGATGTGCGCATTTGGTGCCCTATTGACTGCGATATGGACCAGGTAGCACCCCCAAGATGTTGAGCATGACAACCCTCTGGCATACCTGCAATTATTCCCCACTGAGGAGGTAATTGACACAGAGACCAATTGCTACCAAGAGCAGCAATCCGCTACGCTGCATGCCAGGTTTTCCAGAAGCAGAAAGTGGGAACCGGTGACCAAAGAGGACATCTGGCAGTTTCTGGGACTCATCATTCTTCAGTGGGTGGTGGGGAAACCGCTCCAAAAATAGTACTGGACCACTAATAAGTTACTGGCCACTACGTTTTTTGGCACCGTGATGTCAGAATACCGGTTTTCTCTCATCATGAAGTATTTCCACTTCACGAACAATGAAGAATTTGATGAGGCCACGCATCCTGTGCCCAAACTAAAACAAATCTGGGAGGTATGCCAAATTCTTGTGACCAATTTCCAGCGCACCTACGTGCCAGAAAGAGACGTCAGCGTGGATGAAAGTTTGATGGCCTACAAGAAACGCCTAAGCTGGATACAGTTTATTGCATCCAAAAGAGCGTGGTTTGGCATAAAATCCTCCATGCTCTGCGAGTCATCCACCAGATACATCTGGAATTCGGTCATTTACATTGGTAAAGGCACAAAGTTCAACCCCAGGTACAGTGGCTTTGGGATGGCCTCATCATCTGTCCTTACACTGCTGGAGTCATTTCTGAACCAGGGATATTGTGTGACCACAGACAATTTCTACACATCTCTGGAACTGTAAGGTTTTGCTACAAAACAAGACTGATGCGTATAGTACCGTTAGGCCTAACCGATGTAACATGCCATCTATGTTTGCCAAGAAAAAAACTCAAAACCAGAGAAATAGTTGCCTAGCTGAAGGGTAAGAAGATGGCAATGCAATGGCGAGACAAGAAGGACGTGTGTCTCATGAGTACTGTGCACAATAACTCCATTGCCCTGGGCCACACAAAAGGTGGGAAAGATGTGCTGAAGCCGCAAGTCGTGATAGACTTAAATAACAAAATGGGAGGTGTCGACAGAGCCGATCAGGCAATGAAATTTGCCTGAGAAGATTTTCAGGCATCTTATGGAACAATGCCTTTGGAATGCATAAATCCTGTACAGAGCAAAGAGTGACAAGCCTCTTGTTCATTCTGTTTTTATCTGGAAGGTGGCTGAGCAGATTTTTGTCAACCACCAGACGCCATCAGTAGCTGTGAACAGACCTGGATGACGTGCTGTTGACGTTGTCAACCCAGAATGCCTGACTGGTCGTCACTTTATGGACTACATACCGTCAACCGCAAAAAAGGCAGCACCTACCAGGATGTGCGTGGTTTGCTGTTCAAAGAGAGATGGCAATGGAAAGAAAGTCCGAAAATAAAGCAGGTTCCATTGTCCTGATTGTGACGTCTGGCTTTGTGCTGTACCTTGTTTCAAAATGTATCACACTCAGGATGTTTATTGAATTTTCTTTGTTTGACAAATTTCATTATTTTGTATTACATTATTGAATACAATTATATTATTTATTCGATTATAATTCATGATTTTGTGTTTCAAACTTTATCACATCTGGGATGTCTACTATAGTCTTGTTTGGTCAGGTTTAAGTAAGTAATTGAAAGAGATTAGATTACTGGACATCCGACCACCCTCTCATCCTGGTAAATTCACTGCGAGCACACACAGAAACAAGTTAAGAAGTATACTTTATTGACTCGTACGAGGAGACAAGTTACAACAAAAGGACAGATATTTGCCTACTGGTTCTGACCGCCTGCCACATGTGCGATAGGGCTGCATGGACAAACAGTCAGCCTGATAGATGCCTATCTGAACAGATAATTGCCCATTGGTTTTCACCCCCATGACCCGTGCAATAGGGCAGCATACACAGAGGTCAGCCTTATGAGCTCCTATCTGACTTGTCTGACTAACAATTGTAAAACTGGCATTTATATACCCTCACAAGTCTTATCTCAGCCATCTCTCCTAGATGTGATTGGTTGCTAAGATCTATGTCAATGTAACACCTGTCCTACAACCAGACAAACTTAATTATTCCTAGAATTCCATTTCCTATATGTTCATTAAAAATTATTTATAACTGGTTTTGTCCAATTAAAGACATCTGTGTAGAGGCAGTCTGGCACCCAGCTGTGTTAGCCACAACTTCAAGGATGACAGATTAATTACTTTCGGAGAATGAACTTTCAACAACCCCACCTTATCTGTTATGTCTCACTAAGGTACTGTATTATTTATTTTATATATATATATATATATATATATATATATATATATATATATATATATATATATATATATATATATATATATACAGTGGGGCAAAAAAGTATTTAGTCAGCCACCAATTGTGCAAGTTCTCCCACTTAAAAAGACGAGAGAGGCCTGTAATTGTCATCATAGGCATACCTCAACTATGAGAGACAAATTATGGAAAAAAAATCCAGACAATCACATTGCCTGATTTGGAAAGAATTTATTTGCAAATTATGGTGGAAAATAAGTATTTGGTCAATATCAAAAGTTCATCTCAATACTTTGTTATAAATCCTTTGTTGGCAATGACAGAGGTCAAACGTTTTCTGTAAGTCTTCACAAGGTTGTTATTTTAAGGGGAAAAAAGTGCGCGATATACGCCGATAAATACGGTACATACATACAAGCTAATTACTTTATTCAATATTGTCTAATTAATTATATATTTTATTCAATTTACATAACTTTCCCAAAACACCCAATTATTTTTAACCACCTGTTATGAGAGGTTAACTCTTATCTTATCTTCTGTGATTTATATTTCAACCACTGTCAGAATGTTCCCTGTCTAATTAGTGAACTTACAATGAAAACAGTAATTACTAAGATTTGCAGGCCTACAATACATAACACCAAATTTCCATGCAAAAAATTGTACCGCTTTTGGTAAAAAATTCCTGTCATAATCATACCGCCAGGGAGGTTAAAAATGAATCAGATGGGAACTGCAATGGGAACTGAGCTTAACTGTATTTGAATTAATTGGTAAATGCAATAAGAGAAGCAATAACACTCTTTCTGGTACAGAAGAAATTAGACTTTAGGGTGGTTAGAAAGTGAGCAGAGGACCACTGCTCAAATTACAAAGATCCTACCCCAGACTCCCCTTGTAGCTAAACTGCTGGGTGGGCCTACACATCTGCACACACACTGTGAAGCATGTGCACAAACATGCACACTCCTGCATGCCTCATCTCTATGCACAGACCTGCAAGCAAGGACACGAGCATGTACAGGTGCCTCACCTATCTAACAGGTATTCCCTGATAAGGTTGGTCACACGACCTTTCCAGTTGAGCCTATTACAAAGCTGTGCTATAGACACCTCTGGTCACAGTTAATTAAGAAAAAAACACAAAAAAAAATGCACAAGGTTTTATACATTTTCCTTTCACTTCTTACCCAGCCTGCCTCCACTGGCAGTGGCATGATGTAATTAACATATAAGCAGCTCCCTATCCAGGTCATCTAATGTTGCCATCTAATGTATTTGGCCATCTTAATGTCAGTGATATAGAGATCCGAGATAATCCAACTACAACTTTGGAAATACTGTTGCGTTTTTGTGAGTATAGGGTTTGGGGAAGGGTAGCATGTTTATCGTTTTCAGCAAAAGATGTTAAAGGGCAGTGCATGGAAATTATGTTATTGAACCAAGAACATAAAAAAAAAAGGCAGTATGTATTTTAGTATTTACGGTTCCAAGTACTAAGGACTAGATAATTTATGTTTTGCTCACTCTGGCAGCTAAATTTAATTACTACAAGTGTGTCTCTGCTTGGTTTTCCAGTACTGTGCCCAGCACTTTTAGCATTTCCGGTTGGCAGGGTAAGAAATACTATCTTCCAAGAATTTTAAATTGAGTCCATGTGTTTCATATACTGTATGTAGCTCATCAGTCTCCAACTGTTTTAAAATCGATGTCT
Source organism: Rana temporaria (assembly GCF_905171775.1). Taxonomy (NCBI): domain Eukaryota; kingdom Metazoa; phylum Chordata; class Amphibia; order Anura; family Ranidae; genus Rana; species Rana temporaria. Next base: position 349,225,199 of record NC_053489.1, on the reverse strand, counting down.
TATATCTTAGGTGCTACAGACTGGACCTCTTGGTTTAATGTAGACCACCCAGGTGATGATGGAGATTTTGAAACCATAGAGGCGATTCGCTTCTATTACCCACATCGTTTGTGCCTCAGACCTGTTGCCATTGAGGCCAGAACAACAGAATGGGCTACTCCAAAGGACACAAAGGAAGTTGTACACACTGATCCAGAGAAAGGTTTCTGGTGCATCAACAAAGAGCAGAAAAAAGGTTACAACTGCTCTAACTACCATGTTCGGTTTCAGTGCCCACTTGGTAAGTAAAGAATCTACAATACTTACTATATAATACCACTGCTAAAGGGGAACCCCATGCTGGCCTGTTATACCTTTAATCCTAATGAGAGATGAAGTAATATAGGCACTAGTGGGGTGTCCCTTTAAATAGCGATAGAATAGCAGTGTTAAAAAATGCAAGGCCTTGCCGTTGTCTTCACCGGCAGTTGGAGCTCAAAGAATCAAGACTTTTAAATGTGGCACAGTGGTATGCAGTCAAGGCAAAGAAGCTGAGACTGACCAGTAGTAATCCTTAAAGTAATCCAGGTGTAAGGTGTAGTGTAGTGTCCTGTGGAGTATGGTAGTGAATGGTACTGAGTTTGTGGGCAGGTGTCTTCTCACCAATCTGGAGACAGTGTAGGAACTTTGCGAAGAGCGATCCAAGTTGATTCTTCCTTCTGCAGAACGAACAGGGATGACGGTCTGGCTGCTGGAACAGTGAATCGTCTGATCCTGCTGTTTACAGCGATGCTGCGGTAGTGCCCCTCGTGCCCCTCGTGTAGCAAGTGGCGTTAGATTAAATAAAAAAAGTTGGGCTTAATATACATTGAAATGGTTAAAGAAAATACAAGCTAAAATAGTATATTTTCTGACTGCCTCACATTATAAAACATCCTGTGATTAATCATATGGGAGACAGGCCGTTGCAGCCATTGGCATGGCAGTAGCACTGCTGTCTGTCAGTGACAGATGGAGTCCAGTTCCAAACCCAAAATCTGATCAGTTTAGCGCCTAGGTTTTATAATATGCAGCACAGTGCTCAATATAAGAGTCACATAGCATTATTTTTATGCTGTTTTTCAATTTAAATACTAAAGACCCCAGCATGCTATCAGCAGCATTTTCTTGAGAAGTTTATGCGCTATGCTAGAAGAGGATTGAGCTAATAAACATCCCTTTCCCTTCAATATTTGTAACAGAAGTCTCTTGTTAACTGATTAATCTATTTACAGATTACTTTTAAAATGATCTTGTGCCACAAAGTTGCATAGAATGCCCCATCCTTGTGACTTAAAGCGGAGTTCCACCCTAAAAATGAACTTTCTATTCATTTCCATTTAAAAAAAAACGTTTTTTTTTTTTCATATTTAATTCCTTTATTTTATTTTATGGTCAAGGTCACAGAAATTTAACATAACATATACCATGCGTACATAATCATATAGTTATTATTCCTTCAATCTTACAGAAGATTAGCAAGAAAAACAAGAGGGAATCAAGAAATAAAAAAAGAAAAACCAAAACAATTACCAACCTAGTCCCTTTATCCTGTTCTTATGCTAACCAGCTTCTTGTCCATAGCTTCTTTTTTTGTTTCCTGAAGACCCCTATATTAACCTCACAAGTCTTTCCCCATTCTGTTCCCTTGTCCTTTCAAATGCCCTATCTAACCCCTCCTTAAACATAAAACCAAAACAAACCTCGACGAAAAAGAGAGAAAAGAAAATGGGGGTAAGACCCCCCCCCACCCCCGCCCCTCCCCCTCCCCGCCGGAGACGGGCGGATCCTCCCTTAATTCATCTCTTCGACCTCCCCCATCATACTTCTACCCTAGTGGGCTCTTCTCTCCCCATTCTATTCCTCCAATAGTCTCTTCCCTTCTTCCGTACTCATAAACTGATTCCAGCCTGTCCATATTTCTACATACTGTTACCTTTTGTTCCGGGCTGAGAGAATCAAGTGCTCTATGGCTCCAGTCTCTCTCACTCTATTGAGCCATCTCGCAATAGAGGGTGGTCTACTATCTCTCCACTGTAATGTTATTCCATTTTTGGCTGTATTTATCAGGTGACATATCACCGACTTTTTATACTCTCGCACTGGGATTTGTGAACTATGGAGCAGAAAAAAAGCCAGGTCATCCGGAATCTGGAACTCCGTAAATTTTTGAACAATTCTCTGAACTTCCTTCCAGTATTCTCTTACTTTTACACAGGACCAAAAAATATGCAGCAAGGTTCCCTGCTCCAGACCACATCTCCAACAGTACTCTGAGTTTTCTTGGGAAAATGTATGCAGCTTTACTGGTGTGTAATACCATTGGGACAATAGTTTATAATTGGATTCCTGTATTCGCGTGGATATTGAGGAGTTTAATGCTAGATGAATTATACGTTTACGTTGAATCTGTGAGAAGTTTCTCCCCAAATCTCTTTCCCATTTACCCAATACCGGCAGCTCGAAATCCTCCTGGGGAGAGTTCAATATTTTATACATCTTTGAGCTCACTCTTTTTATTGGTTCCTCCTCATCACAATATTGTTCAAATTTTGTTAGTTGTCGCCGGAAGTTAGATGGTTGTCCCAGGGATCTTAAAAAATAACTTATTTGAAATGCTTGCCAAAAACTTAACTCATAATTCCCCCCTCTCTTCGTTAGGACCTCAATTGATGGCCACGTGTCAGCTTGCAGAAAATGTGATACCTGCACCTTGCCCCTTTCTTTTAATTTATTAAAAACTGCTCCTACTGTACCTGGTATAAACTCTGGGTTCCCTAATATAGGGAACAGGGGAGAGTAATTTGTTGAAAATTTTGGATTTTTGCATATTTTGGATGCAATTAACAACGTTGGGCCGATTATAGGATGTTTCTTCATCTTACTTGGTAGTATATTATAGCACCAAGGAGCCCTACTTAGTGCTATTGGGCAAATCTGCTGTTCTACCTCAACCCACCTTTTATAGTGCCCATTTCTGCACCAATCTATCAATCTCGTCAAGTGTGCCGCTTGGTAGTATTTGGCAATGTCTGGAACTGCCATTCCCCCAAAACACTTGGGTAACCTCATCACCTCTTTTTTTATCCTTGGCTTTTTCCCTGCCCAGATGAATTTCATCAGGAGGGCATTAATTTGCCGGAGAAAGACCGGTGGTATAGTTGTCGGCAGAGTTTGAAACAAACACGTAATTTTTGGCAAAATGCTCATCTTGACTATATTTATTCTGCCGAACCATGAATGTAGTCCATGTTGCCATTTCTCAAGCAGCGTTCTTACTGAATTAAGAAGTGGTGGGAAATTTATTTTAAAAACTTCTTTTATATTTACTGGAATCAGGGTACCCAAGTATTTTAGCGCGGTCTTCCACTTAAAACCAAAGTTTTGTTGTATAATCGACTGTTTCTGGGGTGTCATTGACACACTCATTGCTTCAGATTTTGCCTGGTTTATTTTTAGATTGGAGAGCTCTCCGAATTTAGCGATTTCTTTGACGAGATTGGGAAGAGAGACATGTGGGTTTGATATAGCGAACAGCAGATCATCTGCGAATGCTGATACTTTATGCCCCCCCCCTATCTGGATACCCTGTATGTCCGGGTTTTGGCATATTTTGTTTAATAAAGGCTCCAAAGATAGCACGAATAGTAACGGTGACAGGGGACATCCCTGTCGTGTTCCATTTGTGATTTGGAAAGTTTTGGAAAATATCCCGTTAACTCTCACTGCGGCACGCGGACCTGTGTAGACACTCCCAATCCATCTTAACATATTCTAACCCAGGCCTACGTGTCTCAGCACTGAGAACAGGAAATTCCAACTCATTCTATCAAAAGCCTTCTCGGCATCGGTATTTAGGAACACGCAAGGGATGTCCCCGTCAGTCGCCTCTTGCACCAGATTGAGGACCCTTATTGTACCATCTCTTGCCTTCCGTGTTGGAACGAATCCCACCTGATCCATGTCCACTAACCCGTTTAGCCAGACTTGGATCCGTCTTGCTAATAACTTCGTGAAAAGTTTTAGATCAGAGTTTAGCAATGAAATCGGCCTATAGCTGCTGCACTCCGCCAGATCCTTCCCCTCTTTGGGGATGACTATAATATGAGCTAATAAAGTGTCCGGTGGAAATTCAGCAGTCTGGCCTACTGCATTGAAAACCTTTTCTTAATCTGCCTAGTTTCTGGTCCTAGGTGGTTCAACTTCCTGTCCTAAGACCCCATTGCCTCCTGGGAAATGATGACAATCATTTCCCAGGAGTCTCTGGGCATTACTGTGCCTAAAAATCGCCCAGCATGCACCTCTCCCTGAAAAGCAGGAAGAAAAAGGAACTGGGCTTTACATGCCCACACATATGATGGATACGGCCACAACAGCTGGAGGATATAAGGCAAGTGTTTGCAATGATTTCTGGAACAATTGGGGAGCTATTAATATGTTTTAGGGGCTATTTAATGTGATTAATTTTAGCTTGCAAAAAAAAAAAAAAATTATGCCTGGAACCCCCGCTTTAATCTATCCTCCATGAAAAGTTAAAGACAAAAGAAAAATTTGACAAAGAAAGTAAAAAAGAAAAGTAAAGAAAACCCCAATTTGTTCAAATTCCCTACACAGTACAGATTATAATATTTGTGAAAAGACAAGGGAGAAACACACAAGCGCAACTGGGATTTACATGTAGCACTACCCCCGAAGGAGCTGCTGGTTTGTTTTGGGCCTATGCTCTGGCTATCAACCCCTGAAACTGTCTCGAACACTCCCTTGGCACAACTGGTATCAGTAAGAATTGTGGACCCCACTGACTGCTGAGAAGCACAATATTTTATTACACCACAGTAAATATGCAAATAAATGGTTACCTTGTGTTGTACTGGTTTTACAGGATAATAGAGAGACTGCACACAGATTTGAACTTAACCAAGGAAGCTTTACTTGGTAAAACATAAAAATAAAAGAACAAAGGTAAAACAGATAGTGGAATACTTACAGGGCCCTGCAAGAGTCAGTAATAGCAACAAGTAAATACAGATTGGATTATGGTAATTATACGGACCTGTGTAAGCGCACAGCAAAGGGATTCCTTCAGTAAGATATATTCACACTGAAGCACCTCTCCTACAGGCCTCACCCAGCTCTCACTGACAACAATGCTGTGCAGCTTAATATAACCAAACACTTAGCTAGAAATATATATATATATATATGTATCAGCAACTCACTTTGCCTTAAAGGCAGTCTTTAAATAAGGTACCACACCAGGGTAGTTTGGTTGATCAGACCAAACGTCAATATGATCGTTTTAACTGTTCAGGCATATATTAGTTGCATGCGGTGGTGCATAATGGTTGATTTGTAATCCGGAAAAGGGAACAGATAAACTGATGAATGATGCCCGGGTAATCAAATCACAATGGCAAGTCTAGATGATTCACCCTCCTGCAATACAGTCAGTATACTTGGGCAGGTGTCCGTCTCACCCAACTAGGCCTGGCCTTTCCGGATTGCTCCATCTGTGAAACTCCGATCCGCGGTCTTTCCGACACCAACAGTTCCCGGTCCTCACACGGGTCACTGTTGAGCTGGGACACAGTCCGGTCACTCCGCCAGGGATCCTCTCTTTCCCAATGGACGATCCGCACAGGCGTGGATAGGTCTTCGAGACTCCGGCCTAGGCTTCCGAAGAGACACCTCACACAGGTGTCCTCCTTGGTTGAAGAGGCGGTCCAGAGAGAGCACGCCAAAGACGTTCTCCCCCTAAATTCCTTCACCCAGCAGGCTGTGCAGGGTGCAAAGTACTTTGGGATTGCACAGTTGCACACTGAGTATTGTAGTCTATCAATTAACCAGGGCAATGGAGTCTTTATCTCCCTGTACTTCAATTCCCACAATTCCTCGCTGCACCAGTGTAAAACCAAATAGAAGGTGGCTATCCAACAACTGGCCACTGGAGGGAGCTAAGTTCCTTCTATATCTGTAAATGGTAGTCTTTTAACCATATAGAAAGTGATACCTTGCTACATACACTTGTGTGTTTTTCTCTTCATCTTTTCACAGTTGCTGGATTACAAGTACCCATTCTGGTTAAAGAGCAGTACCTCCATAGGTAGAAATGCTGCTTAATAATTAGCACTTTGGGCTACCCACACCAACAATCTTTAAGTGTGTGTGTGCTGTAACACATACATTATTCAAATATTGTGTGTCATTTATTGTTTCCAATATTTTCTTTTCTTTTTGACATATTGATTATTGTATACATTACCTATTTAGAGCAGCGTTTTTTAATTGTTGTGCGCTGTGGTTTGTTTGGGTTGTATTAGCCCCTTCAATTTTTGCACCAGATTATAATAATTGCCTACTATGGTTGACAATAGAGCTGATTGGGTCACTGCTCATGCATTGTGAGCCAGTTTGAAAAACAAGTGGGTTGGAAAATCAACGAGTTTCAAAAATTTCAATTCTCTTGAATGATAGTGTCCATATTTGTCCAAATTATAAAAAAAAATATTGACACTTTTGGAAGAGACTTACTAAAGAACTGGAGCACTCAAAATCTGATGCAGATGGTAGCCAATCAGCTTCTAACTTCAGCTTGTTCAAATAAGCTTTGACAATAAAACCTGGAAGCTGATTGGTTTCTATGCAGAGCTGCAACAGATTTTGCACTCTCCAGATTTAGTAAATTCCCCCCTATTGAATCATGATTGTGTGGATCTCCTAAAACATTTAATGGAATGAAAAGGGAGAAAAGCGGCCTGCATATATATATATATATATATATATATATATATATATATATATATATATATATATATATATATTACATCAGACTGTACTTGTGAGAAATAAATGGTGTGTTTTATTGGCTCTAGAATAATTATACATGTAACATGATGCACACATACTGTACCATTCAACACTTCACGGTTTACATCTTGTCTAATGTCACTTTGTACAATGACAGATCTGCTGTACTGGTCACACTGGACTCCTTGGAGTACCTGCTCTCCGACAAGCTGTGGAGGAATGGGAATCCAGATAAGAAGACGCTCCTGTATCACTGTGCAACCTGCAGTTACACTGAGCCTGGAAAAATGTTTGGGAGAAGCTACAGAACGAAGGGTCTGTGTTTCCTCCTCGTGTGTTGGTGAGAATCATGAGTGCCAAGAAAGTGATATGATCCAGATAAATTAAAGCAGTAATAAACCCAAAAACTAACATGTATTATATTGCAACTTGTAGCAGTTAGAGGGTTGAGACAAAATATTTACCACTGGTAGGATTGTCTGCAATGATCAGCTTTTATTTATTTATGTAAGACCTTTAAGCCCCGGACCATTTTGTTGCTAAATGCCCAGGCCAGGTTTTGCGATTCGGCACTGCGTCGCTTTAACAGACAATTGCGCGGTCGTGCGACATGGCTCCCAAACAAAATTGGCGTCCTTTTTCCCCCCACAAATAGAGCTTTTTTTTTGGTGGTATTTGATCACCTCTGCGGTTTTTATTTTTTGCGCTATAAACAAAAATAGAGCGACAATTTTGAAAAAAATGCAATACAATTTTATCGAGTCTCCCTATAAAAAGGGATCACTCAATCGTTGCAGCCGCCACAGTGAAGCACGGGGAAGCCGTGTTTACATACGGCTCTCCCCGTTCTTCATCTCCAGGGAGCGATCGCGATGGGGCGGCTATAAACGAATAGCCGCGCCGTCGTCCCGGATCGCTCCCCGCGGGTTACCGACCGCCGCATGTACCGGGGGGGGGGGGGGGGTCCCGATCGGACCCCCGACCCGTGGAAAGGCGGGGACGTACATGTACGCCCATATGCCTGTACGTGCCATTCTGTGGACGTACATGTACATGCGGCGGGCGTTAACCAGTTAACCCAAAATGTTTTTTTTATTTAACTGCTTAAAAAGTGTAATTTGGAGTTCAGTTTGTTAGTGTATTAAAATCTGCTAGTGCATATAACACTCCCCTCCCCCAGACTGACAATGTGGCTGTCCAAAAATGTCTCTGTTGCTCCTTCATCCAGAATGGAAGTACTCTAATACAGAAGGGGTGTTACTGGCCAGATCACTAGATAACAGCAACCATATCTAATGATTGGCAAGCTGCAATAAATTACATTTTTGGTTTTGAGTTTAATACCACGTTAAAGTTGAGCTGAACATACACACAATTCAAATTACTTATGTGTTAGATGCTATAAATGTAATTTAAACTACTGATATTATAAATACCTATAATCATTATGGTGGCTTCCATAAGTTACTGCGTTTCAGGACCCAGAGTGAGGTTTAGAAACAGCATTTTGAGTAATTGCATTGCTCATTGTTGCCAATTAAAATCCATGTACTGGCAGCCTGTCGGGTTTTTGCCAAACAATCGGTGCTGTTGGCTATAGCATTATTATATTCTAACAGCATGGAAGTTTCCCCTCTATTAGAATACAATAGCTCATTGAATGTGTGGACGTGGGAATAAGCAAATTTTTTGTGGGTTGATTGAAAAAAATTTAATGTATGTATTACAGTAAAACTGCACATTTTAGAGTGACCTCTTATTGTGGCCAGCCTAAGGCACACCTGTGCTATATTCATGCTGTCTAATCAGCATCTTGCTATGCCACACCTGTAAGGTGGATGGATGATCTCGGCAAAGGAGAAGTGCTCACTAACATAGGTTTAGCCCTGGTTCACATTGGTACGATTTGAGATGCGATTTGACATGTCAGATCGCATCTCAATTTGGCGGCATTTGCCGGCAATGGCACCATCCTAATCGGTGCGACGCCGCATTTGCAGCGCTGCACCGATTTCAAAAAGTAGTTTCTGTACTACTTTTTGCGATTTCAGAAACCTGCACAGATGTCTCTGTAATCGCGGCCGAAATCGGGACTGTCAGCGGGAGTGAAATTGTGCGAGTTCACTTCACTCCCGCAGCCCAGTGTGAACCTGGGCTTAGACAGATTTGTAAACAATATTTGAGAGAAATAGGCCTTTTGTGTACAAAGAAAAAGTCAATGCTCTAGCAAAGCGCGGTGACGTACAACACGTACGACGGCAATATAAAGGGGAAGTTCCATGCGGATGGCGCCACCCTTGGGGCTGCTTTAGCTGTTTTCGTGTTAGTAAAAGACGATTCACGATTTTCTGTCTGTTACAGCGTGATGAATGTGCTTACTCCATTACGAACGGTTGTTTTACCAGAATGAGCGCTCCCGTCTCATAACTTGCTTCTGAGCATGCACAGATTTTTCACGTCGTTAAAGCCCACACACGACCATTTTTTACAACCCAAAAAACTACAACGTTAAAAACGTTGTTAAAAAAAAAAATTTTGCCCATTTTTTACAACCCTGACAAAATGCTCTGAAGCCTACACACAATCGTTTTTAATGACATTAAAAAAAAAACGTAATTTTTTAGAACTCGAAAAATTATATAGGTAGATTCACGCAATTTAGAGAGGCAAGTGCAGTATTCACAAAGCATTTGCTCCATAAGTTGCGTCGGCGTAGCGGAAATTGGCCGGCGTAAGACAGCCTAATTCAAATGTGGAAAAGGTGGGCGTTTTTTATGGAAATCATTTGTGACCTCACGTAAATGACGCTTCGAACGAATGGCGCATGCGCCGTCCGTGGACGTATCCCAGTGTGCGCGCTCCAAATCACGTCGCAAATAGTCAATGCTTTCGACGTGAACGTAACCTACGCCCAGCCCTATTCTGAATCGACTTACGCAAACGGCGTAAAACGTGAAAAATACGACGCTGTGCCGACGTCCATACTTAACATTGGCTGCGCCATCTTTTTGGTGGTTTATCTTTACGCCTGAAAACGCCTTACGTAAACGGCGTATCTTTACTGCGACGGCCGTGCGTATGCTCGTGAATAGGCGTATCTTGCTGATTTACATGCAACATTTAAGCGTATCTCAGTTTGAGCATACGCTTAAATGTACGATGGCGCGGATCCGGAGTTACGACGACGTATCTACTGATACGCCGTCGTAACTGTACATGAATCCAGCTAATAGTGTGTACGCGGCATCAGAGTAAGGAACAGAAAAAAATATATTTTTGTCGAATTGTTTGATCATTTTCTTTCTTCATGTATTGTAAAAATGCGAATAAACTGCTAACGCTCCTAAAAACGTCTAAAAGCTACTAAGGCGCTACTACAAGCCAGCACAAAAACACTATTATCAACATTTTTAATCCAGGGGTTTTTTTTCTAGCACTTTGTGAGCTTATAAAAAATATAAATGACGGCAGAATGGTGCGGCTCTTTTTCTGGGACGACATCATATAATGGCGTTCCAGAACGGCCGCTCTCGCACGCCCACAGGGGCACGAAGCATGGCAAACGCGGCCACACCATGTTGCTAGGACACGACAGTACCCCGATCTCTGTAAAGAGCCGCATCCGCGGCTCTTTAACCATGTGATCGGCTCTGACACCTGTAAACATGGAGATGCCGGTAATCGACTCTCCTCGCCTCACACTGACAGAGTGTGTGGCGAGGAGAGCAGATCAGCGGCATCTCCTCACCAATCAGTGCCCATCATTGCCCAACAGTGCCAGCAATCACTGCCCATTAGCAATGCCAGTCAGTGCACCAAAAGAAAGCTCTACTTGTGTGAAGAAAATGATAAAAAATGTGTTTGGGTACAGTGTTACATGACCGCGCAATTGTCATTCAAAGTGCGACAGCGATGAAAGCTGAAAAATGGCTTGAGCAGGAAGGGGATGTAAGTGCCTGGTAGGCAAGTGGTTAAAGTGGATGTAAACCCACTCTCATCCTTTCTAAACTACTGCCATAGTGGTTATCTATAAGGATTTACATGCCTCCTGCATGTATTCTTACCTGTCAAATGTCTCCCCTATGAGACCCGAAAAACTGAAGATTCTGTGGGCGAGTCTGTTGCCTGGAGCTTGTGGGTGGAGTTGTGATGTCAGTAGATTCCCCTCCCACCTCCACACTCCCCCTTATTGAACTTCTGCTGGTCTTGTGGATTATGCCCCATGACCACTAACATCCATTCAAAACTCACTAACATCCAGTCAAAACCCAGGAAAGTCACCATATGACTTCAGCATGCCCAATCATTCTGAGGTGGGAAGCAACCAATCCTGGGAGAGCTGGAGAAGAAAGGGGGAGGGGATCTGAAGGACACAGAATGTACACAGAATGTCTCTCTCAGGCTCTGCATGAGATAGGTGAATCACCTGTCACTCACAGTAAGGGGAAGAAGCGGACATCTATTTCTGTCTGACCATTTTTATCTCACTGAAAAGATAAGAGGATTGCTCAGACCTGGATTAGCTCTTTGTGGCAAGACTGGGCACAGATGACATGAAATCCTATACTGTACAAGGTGCAAGCCTTAATTTTTTTTTTTTGGGGGGGGGGGGTTACATCCACTTTAAGTAGCAATCTTTATGCCCAGTGTGCATGAGCCCTAAAGTTTTACATACACTTTAACCACTTACGGACTGCCCGCCGTTATTATACGACGGTACTATGAAGTGGAATATCATTGTTATGGCAGCATATATAAGAGGACCTGTCATTCTTTTATCTTATTAAAAGGGATGTTTACATTCCTTGTAATAGGAATAAAAGTGATTTTTCTTTTAAAAGAACAGTGTAAAAAGAAAAAATTAAATAAATATGATTTTTTTTCAATTATAACGTGGCCCATCCCGCCGAGCTCACGTGCAGAAGAGAGCGCATACGTAAGTAGCGCGGCATATGAAAACGGTATTCAAACCACACATGTGGTCACGTATCACAGGAATCGTTAGAGTGAGAGCAATAGTTCTAGCCCTAGACCTTCTCTGTATCTCGAAACATGCAGCCTGTAGAAATTTTTAAACGTCGCATGTGGAGATTTTTAAGCATAAAAGTTTGTAGCTATTCCACGAGCGGGCGCAATTTTGAAGCATGACTTGTTGGGTATCAATTTACTCGGTGTAAGATCATCTTTCACAATATAACAAAAAAGTGGGCTAACTTTACTGTTGCCTTATTATTTAATTTCCAAAAAAAGTGCGCTTGTCAGACCGTTGCGCAAATACGGTGTGACAGAAAGTATTTCAATGACTATCATTTTATTGTCTAGGGTGTTAGAAAAAATATATATAATGTTTGGGGGTTCTAAATAATTTTCTAGCAAAAGAAAGTGATTTTAACTTGTAAACCAGAAGTCTGAAAAATAGGCCCGGTCTTAAAGTGGTTAAAAATCCCTTTAATCCACTGTGATGCTTTATTCAGAATCTAAAGTGTTTTTACTAAAATATTTGCAACATAGAATTTGCTTTTTATAGTATTAAAATTGATGAAAATAAATTTGTTGGAAATGATTAATTGTAATATATTATTTCACCCTTTTTAACAGGAAGATGGTCTTCTTGGGGTGCTTGGACACCCTGTACAAAGACATGTGGAGGAGGGAAAAGTGTGAGGCGCCGGATCTGTTCCAGTAAGACAGCTCCTTGTTCAGGGCGTACCTTCCAAATTCAGAAGTGTGGAAGAACTCTTTGTAGAGGTGAGAAAAATATCACTGAGAACAATTCTAATTTCAAGTAGCAACAAAAAAAAGGCGCACGTCAACAGAATGTGCTGCTTATGTAATGTTTCAATTATAGATTTTCATTATTCCCACTTTCACTCTGTATTGGCCATTGAAATGAAAGTGCTAGCGATCGGTAAGAACATATGTCCGCCATTTATATTAATGATACCTAGAGCTCTTCCCTAGTGACCATCTTTAGCATCAAATAAAGGCTGAATAAAGGTTACATTCCTTTAACTGCTTTACCAACTGTAAGTAAAAGTGGATCAAAAAGTATTTGTGCTTTTAGTCGTATGCCTCTGTCCACCTGATTGCCTCTGTTCACCTCCTGACACATATTCATACATGTCCGTATTAAAAATAAAAAAACTTTGATGGCAAACGCCTCATCCTTGACATCCAAACTCTTTCTTCTCCAGTCAGGGTTTATTTACTGAACACTCAAATGTGCTTTAAAAGGCCACTGCCTCCTATTATGGGTGAGCTAAGAAATCTGGTTCAATAAAAATGATAAAGCATGCATATCCATGTGCTAGAAATAGATGTCTGCATTGCCCAATTTCATTCATTATTATTGTAGCAAAGAATAGGAAATACGAGATAGTATTTTACTGTATGCTGTGGGTTAACATGCACCATTTTCTTCCCTTCAATTTATTTTATTTTAGCATTAAAGTTCTATAATGTAATGTTATGTAATTTAATTTCATTTATTAAACTTAAAATTATTAAAATATAATTTGTATTATGAATGTATTATACATAAATTTATAATATAAAATATTACATTTTTTTTAAATGAATTTGAATAAATTAACATTTTAAAGCTGCCCACACTTATTGAAATGTGATTGTTAATTCTTGTTTAGATTTATAATCTCAAGTTGTGCAGTGCTATAGACTATCTGATTGGAAATACATTAAATAAATTGCTTAGGTAGGCTCTCACACTACTATTTAGTTTAATGCTCCACTAAATATTTAATCTAAATTATATCTAATCAGGTGGGCCCTTGCACTGTACAGTTATTGGTGAGTTTTGCTGATCTAACACACCAGATGTAATGAAAATTTTACATTTATGTTTCTAGCCTTTGCCTGAAAGATATCTAGTTATTGTTTCCTGTTTTTTTTTTTTTTAACAGAAACCTCAGAATTGTGTCCTGGGTGTCATTGCAACAATCACACTTTGTTGGGTAAAATCCAGAGCATACATGGCTTTGTCCTTCACAATGCCAAGGTGTTCATGAATAAGAAGATCCTGGGTGTAACAGACCAACATGGCTTGTTTATGTTAAAAGGGGTCTGTATGGATACTCCCTCTAATATCACTATAAAGATGGATGGATTCTCTTCTGTAACCTTACAAAGCATGAGGAAAGAACCTAAGGTCTCCTATTTTGAAGCTGCTTTAAAGAAATTGGGTAAATCAGTTGCAAATCTATACATTTATTAAAGCAGAGGTCCACACAAAATAGAACCTCCGCTGTCCTTATTCCTCATTTGGCACCTTTCAGGGGGAAGGGGGAGCAGATATATCTACCCCACGTCCGGTGCCCCCCCCCTCTGTCTTCTGGGAACCACACAGGTCCCATAAGACAGCAGGGACCAATCAGAATGTGCAGTAGGGAACCAGTAAGTGAAGCCGCAAGGCTTCACTTCCTGATTCCCCCACCGAAAATGGCTGCGGCATCCGAGAGCCGAGCGGTAAATCGGCTTCGGGTGTTGACATCGGGGGCGCGCTGGACAGGTAAGTGTCCATATATATATATTTTTTCAAATATAGATTTTTATTTTATTTTCTTACAAAACATAAAAAACATACATACATACATACAAGAACTACAATACTGTCCACAAAAAGGGCAATGGAAGAAACACGTGCATTCTTTTCCCGGACATGGCCGGGTATTCGCAGATGTACAAAGCATAATATGAGAAAGTATCGGCCCTACATCACAAGGCTACCCGCATAGCCTCCTCCCCCTATGCTGGCCTGTGCTCCAGAAACACCGGGCAGTTCGCGCTACTATCTGAAATTCAATTGCCCTGTCCAGGCCTTGCCTGTCATTTGCCAAGTGTCCATATTTTAAAAGTCAGCAGCTGCAGTATTTGTAACTGCTGACTTTAAGAAAAAAAACAGCTTTAAAGGGTCACTAAAGGAATTTTTTTTTTTAGCTAAATAGCTTCCTTTACCTTACTGCAGTACTGGTTTCATGTCCTCATTGTTCGTTTTTGCTTTGAAGTGGCTGTAATTCTGCTGTGATCTCCACACTTCCTGGTTGCCTGTTTCCTTATAACCATCATACTGGGAGATTTTCACAGTGGTCTAAGCTGTCGTTACTGTGTGTAGAAAAAACTCCTCAGAACCAATCAGATTCATTTTAAAAACAAAACACTGCCCTGGATTTGTTTGTTTTTGTTCTGTGAGTCTTCCCGACTCACCTCTCACCCGGTTCTTCATGTATGTCCTTTAAAACCGAAAGTGAAACTAGAGGCACATTATATGATAGATTAAATTCAATTTGTAATCATTTTTAAAAGCAATCAGTTAACTTTTATGTCTCTATACCCAATAAACAGTCATTTCAGCAAAAAAAAAAAATTTCCTTTAGTGACCCTTTAACAGCTAAATTATTCAATAATGCTGTGCAGAGAGCAACTCTGAATTACATAGCACACCAACCTATAACAACCAGATATATGAGTACTTAAAGTTTCACTAAACCCACATCATAAAAAACTAACAATAAATGCTGTATTCCATGCTGTTCCTATTCACTCAGTCACTATGAGATTCTTTTTCTCTATTCTGCAAAAAACCTGGTTCATTCTGCTGTTCTCCATCTCCCCCTTCTGTCCAAGTCCCCGATTCAGCTAAGAATTTTGCAGAACAGTGTTGGCAGCTACTGCACATGCTCAGTTTTCAGTGAGTTTCTATGCAGAGCATTTCCTCCCTATCACATCTGAGCAGCCCATGTGACTATAGATTATATGTGGGCGTATATACAGTGTTAAATGACAGCCCCACTCCCTCTCTCCTCCTCTATGGCCACTAACCAGCTAAACACTATGGGGACGGGATATTACATGTAGATTGATGGAGGCTTCATCTCCCTCTTATTCTAAGACACAGGTTGGAGGAACGTGACACAGCTTGTGACTGGCAGAAATCGACCCACACTATGATTTGATTTCAAATATACATTTGTATGACAATTTAAAAAAGTTAATTTGATATAAATTATTTATTTTTACTCCAAATTATGTTTTTTTTTTAACATGTGACTGGCAGCAGAGGACTAGTAGCTCCTCCTGCTAATGTTTCCTTGCAGACAGGCTGGATCATGTGACAGCTGTATATTGTTAGGAAAAAGGTACCGGTACTTAGATTTTTTAAATTAAAATAATCACAGTGCCATCATCCACATACAGAAATAGAAGGGTCAATGCAAATTAAACAGTGTGTTTAGTATCACTTTAACCAAATCCTGCCCAACTACGTCATATGACATTGTTGACTTTGAGTGGGAATATCTTAATGATACCAGACACTTGATTATTTTTATAGGTGGTGGGAGGGGACATCCCCCATCTACCATATAGCTGACCGAGGACCAGATGGTCCCCGGTAATCTCTATGATCTTCAGAGGCAACACGTCCATCCTCGGCAGATGTAAACACTGCAGTTTCTTCGACTGGATCTATTAGAGCCCAGATCTCACTGTAAAGAGGACCTGTCACACCCAATTCCTATTTCAAGGGATGTTTATATTTCTTGAAATAGGAATGAAAGTGATACAGAAAAAATGCAAATGAAAAGTGTCAAAATATAAAAATAAACAATTTTTGCTTAAACGCATAAGCCGCACCCGCATATGTAAACGGCATTCAAACCACACATGTGAGATATAGCTGTGCACATTAGAGCGAGAGCAATAATTCTAGCCCACAACCTCCTCTGTAACTCCAAGGAGGTAACCTGTAAAAAAATTAAAGCATTGCCTATGGAGATCCACATCTAGTGGGACTGTCCCTCCTTGAGAAAGTTTTTAAGTACCAAAGTTTGGCGCCATTCCATGAGTGTGCGCAATTTTAAAGTGTGACTTGTTGGGTATCTATTTACTCAGCGTAACATCATCTTTCACATTATGCAAAAAAATCGGGCAAACTTTAGTGTTCTTTTTTTTTTTTTTTTATTCGTTAAACACCTTTCCCCCCCAAAAAAACACATTTGAAAAGTTATGTCGCAAATACTGTGCGACATAAAAAGTTGCAAAGACCACCATTTTATTCCCTAGGGTCTCTGCTAAAAAACGTATACAGGTATATCCCACTTTTAAGTACAAAATGGGGTTTATTTACTAAAGCTGGAAAGTGCAAAATCAGGATCACTTATGCATAGAAATCAATGAGCTTCTAACCCTAGCTTGTTCAATTAAGCTATGGTAATAAAACCTGGAAGGACAAGCAAGGAGAGAGGCGCCTCTGGGTGCAATACTTTAAAACAGTTTTTATTTTACAATAGCCAAAGATTAAAAACCACTCACATTTTGGTGGTGAGGAACAGGCATATAGGTAGGATTCTCCAGAAGGGAGAGGTAGATGTCATCTGGTGCATCTTTTTACATCCTTCATCAGGTCCCTGGTGTAGCGCTGTGGAGTGAGGGGGGATCAGTCCTTCTGCCGTTGATGGTAGCAGGTGGTTGCGGTGGACGGGACCCCCATCAAAGCATACCTGCACATTTCCCAACCACTACAACAACAGCCTGAACTTTCTCTGTCTCCTGACATTTGTTCTATGTGCTGTTAACACTGACTAGGTTGCTGTGATATTAATAATCTGAGCTCTTGCGCATAATTTACTTGTTGTACTAATAAAACCTGGAAGCTCATTGGTTTCTATGCAGAAGTGAGCCTGATTTTGCACTTTCCAGCTTTGTGTACTTAAAAGTGGGGTATGCCTGTATAATGTTTGGGGGTCCTTCCGTGAGATACGAGAAAGTGACTAAGCACCTCCTCCTTCACTGTCTTTAAAGATCCTGGAATCCTGGAGCCACTCTGGGTGATGCGTAGATAGTTGCATTCACTAGTTTCCCATATAAATAAAAGATATGTTTCCAAAACTTTCTCACGGAGGGACAGTCCCACTAGATGTGGATCATATTTCCCTTTGAATCATGACAACGCAAAAAGATATATCCTGGTTAAATTGGTTGAGGGTAGAGGGGCACCTATACCATCTAGTCACAAATGTATATCCCTTTTCTTGAATTTTCATAGCTATTAACAATTTATGAGTCAAAATAATACTTTTTTTGCCAATCCGATGAAGTTAACCTCCCTAGCGGTATGATTATTTCAGATTTTAGGTGCTGAAAGCGGTACCATTATTTGCAAGGAAATTTGGTGTTTTACATTGTAGGCCTGTAATTTTTAGGAATAACTCACTTAAATCTGACCAAACAAGAGTCTAGTAGGCATCCCGGGTATGAAATTTTTTTAAAAACTAAATTATAAATTATAATATAATAAATAATTATAAATAATTATAACAAATAATGATATAATTATAATAAAAATTATTCAATAATGTAATCAACTCAAAATCACTGAAATTTGCTCAGTTGCAGAATTGTCGCTGTCATTACTTTTATTTTTTTATGACGAATTTCCCCACAAATCGCTATCGCACAATTCTGCAAGTGATTATAATTTATTATCGCTGTTTTCTAGCTGCTCTAAAACCATTTTTGACATAAAGGGACACTTTTGGTTGCTATGGACAATCTACAGTTTGCAGGCAGAAAAAACATTTTTTATTATATAAAAGAACATGTAGGGCACTGGGCAGACCACTAGGGACAAGGGTGTGTGTATTTTTTACATACAGTACTGTAATCTATAAGATTACAGTATACTGTATGTAATGTGTTTGTTTACCTTTTTGAATTTGGCGCCGTTCTCCGCCCCCGTGCGTCATAACATCGCAGGGAACGGAGATCGGCGGCACACAGAGGCACTGTGTGAATCGAGCGAGCACCCGCTTGCTAACACAGCGCAGTGGCATCCCTGGATCCAGGGACAAGGTAAGTAAACCATGCCTGTGGAGTCAGCGAGGCGAGCCCGAGTCTGACTCGGGGTTACCGATCGCAGCACGAAAATGTAACCCCGAGTTAGACTCGGGAATACCGCCAGGGGGGTTAAAGTCTGTTGGAAGTCTTTTTCCCATTTCCGTGTATATGGGGGAAAATCTGTATGGATTGATATCAATCCATACAGATTCGGAGACCGAATCCATACAGATTCGGAGACCGAATGTGATAGTGGCTCCTCTTGCAACAACAAAGATTCAAAGGCAGTTGGTTTGGCATAAATATCTTGCAGTGATGGGATAGATCGTATTTAAGACAAAGCTTGATGCCTCTGTAACTGCTGCGTGGAATTATAAAGAAGCATCGTAGATGAAGAGGCTACCGTTAATAATGGATCTGACTGAAGGACCTGAACAATTCTTCTGTGTTCCTGTTTAAACCAGGGGCCAAACACAGATGAATGAAAGGCTGGTAAAAATCCAGTGTTCCAAAGAAGGAGGTCATAGGGCTCAATTGTTTTGATATTCTATAGATGGGTATCATGCGATCCCAGATGTGCAGTGTTTGCCTAGTAAGATCTGCTGGAATTGAAAGGCCATTTCATAGAACAGGGAAAGTCCACGGAAGGGCACAGAAGTCTATAGGATTGCACCCATAGCCTAGATGGGGATTTGTGAAACCAATCAATAATACATGTTAATATGGTTGCTTTATGATAGATAGATACATCTGATACCCCTACCCCACCTTGATTTTTCAGAAGGGATAATGTCTCAAAGCTAATTCTAGGCCGAGTTCCATATAAAATTGGAAAATTGCCAGCGGATTTTACGCAAGTACTGTATGAGGCCTGGAGATGGATTGGAATCGTTTGAAACAAATATAAAAGGCGAGGAAGTACATCCATCTTAAGGGTGTTAATTCTATCGAACCATGAAAGTCTCTTAAATGCATAAGATGTCAGAGCCATTTGAATTTTGTGAAGCATCGGAAGAAAATCTAAGGCGTATAATTGTAAAGTCGAAGCTGGTATACTAATCCCTAGATATTGAACCGCTGGCACTGGGCAGGTCTTAAATGAAAAGTTCTTTGATATTTGCTTCATATTTGTTTGTGATAAAGATATATTGAGAAGTTCTGATTTACTATAGTGACTTTAAAATTACTGACTTTACCAAATCTCTGAAATTCTAAAAGTATAGAAGGAAAATAAGTATGAGGTTTTGTTACAAATAGAAGCAAATCATCTGCAAAAAGAGACAATTTTGCATGTAGAGGGCCTACCTGAATGCCCGTGATATTTGAGTTTTGTCGCAATGCGTTTGCCAGATATTCCACCTTAAAGTGGAGTACCACCAAAAAATGGAGCTTCCACTTTTTGGAATCCTCCCCCTCTCCGGTGTCACATTTGGCACCTTTCAGGGGGGAGGAGGGAGCAGATACCTGTGTAATACAGGTATTTGCTCCCACTTTATGGCATAGACGTCACTTCCTGCGCCTACACTGTCCTCCCCTACTGTCTTCTAGGAGACATGCAGGTCCCAGAAGACAGTAGGGACCAGTGGGGATGCGCAGCGCGACTCGCGCATGCGCAGTAGGGAACCAGAAAGTGAAGGCAGCAATGGCCGAGGATGGCGGCAGGGGCAGCCGAGAGCCGAGCGACTGATCAGCTTCGGCTGCCGACATCACGGGCTCCCTGGACAGGTAAGTGTCCATATATTAAAAGTCAGCAGCTGCAGTATTTGTAGCTGCTGGCTTTTAATATTTTTTTTTAGGCGGACCTCCGCTTTAATAACATACAACAGAGGCAACAAGGGGCATCCCTGATGTGTTCCGTTAAAAATAGGGAACGCAGGAGACAAAGATCCATTCATCCTGATTCTATCTGATGGTGATAGATATGAGGACATAATCTGTGTTATCGTATAGGGACCTAGGCCAATCTGTTGAAAGAGGATCGTAAGAACTACCAACTGACTCGGTCAAAGGCCTTTTCAGCACCAATCATTAGTAAGCATAGAGGAATATATATGGGCATAATCTGTCAGCAGGAAGGCTTAAGGCATGTTATCTCTAGCTTCTCGACCGCTGACGAAGCCAACCTGATGTATTCATGTATTAGTTGGGCCAATAATGATTGTAAACAACTAGCTAAAATCTTAGCAACATTTTTTACGTCTACACCAATTAAAGATATGGGTCTGTAGTTTGTACATAGAGAAAGATCTTTTTCTGGTTTCGGGATGAGTGAAATATGTGCTTCCATCGTTTGTGTATGAAAAGTAGACCCATTTGCTATGGAATTGAATACCTGTGTCAAAAAAGGAGTAAGAAGGGGTGCAAAATGTTTATAAAATGTAGGCGTAAAGCCATCATAACCTGGGCTTTTACCTGCCGGTAAGGATGAGCCGAACACCCCCCTGTTCGGTTTGCATCAGAACTTGCGAACACACCAAATGTTCGGGTGAACTTTAGAACCCCGTTAAAGTCTATGGGACTCGAACATTTGAAATCTAAAGTGTTAATTTTAACCTCTTTGCCACCGCGCGATAGACAAAAGACGTCTACAGCGCGGTGGAGTTGTTCTGGGAGGATGTCCCTGGGACGTCCTCCCAGAAACCTCCTCTTGCGCGCCCCCTGGGGTGCGCTCCCGGAATCATCTGTGAGCGCCGGGTTCTAGACCCGGCGCATCACAGATCGCGGTAAATTGCCGCTGATAGCGGCCGTTTACCACGTGATCGCTCCGTCAAATGACGGAGCGATCACTTGTAAACAAACCGGCGTCATGTGATGACGCCGGTTCCTCCCTCTCCTCTCTGTACCGATCAGTACAGTGTGAGAGGAGAGGGGGGAGAGCGGGTGGCAGCAGCCATCCATCCCTCCCTGTGCAATGCTCTGCAATACCAGCAATACTCTGCAATAACCCCCCCATACTCTGCAATAACCCCCCATACTCTGCAATAACCCCCCCATACTCTGCAATAACCCCCCCATACTCTGAAATAACCCCCCTTACTCTGCAATAACCCCCCCATACTCTGCAATAACCCCCCCCCCCATACTCTGCAATACCCCAATACTCCGCAATACCTGCTAATATGACAGAAACAAGATTTTTTTTTTTTTTACAGAATTTTCAGTGTTTTTTCTTTTATAGCGCAAACAATAAAAAACCCAGAGGTGATCAAATACCACCAAAAGAAAGCTCTATTTGTGGGGAAAAAAAGGACAAAAATTTGTATGACTGAGTAATTGTCATTCAAATTGTGAGAGCACCGAAAGCTGAAAATTTATCTGGTTAGGAAGGGGGTTTAAGTGCCCAGTGGTCAAGTGGTTAAAGGCTAATATGCAAGTTATTGTCCTAAAAAGTGTTTGGGGACCTGGGTCCTGTCCCAGAAAACATTTATCAATGCAAAAAAAAGTTTTAAAAACGGCCGTTTTTTCAGGAGCAGTGAATTTAATAATGCTAAAAGTGAAACAATAAAAGTGTAAAATTACTTTAAATTTCGTACCTAGGGGGGTGTAAAGTCAGCATGTGAAAAAGCACATGTTTTCCGTACATAGAACTGTCCCTGCACAAAGTGTCATTTCTGAAAGGAAAAAAGGCATTTAAAACCGGCTTTGCGGCTCTAATGAATTGTCGTCTCTGGCAATTCAGAGATGATTCATTCATAAAAAATAAAAATAAAAAAGCTGGGGGTCCCCCCAACTTCCATTAACAGGCCCTTCAGGTCTGATATGGATATTAAGGGGAGCCCCGCCGTCAATTTAAAAAAAAAATGACGTGGGGTTCCCCCCAAATATCCATACCAGACCCTTCAGATCTGGTGTGGATTTTAAGGGGAACTCCACCCCAAATTTAAAAAAAAATGGCGTGGAGTTCCCCCAAAAATCCACACCAGACCCTTATCCGAGCACGTTAACCTGGCCGGCCGCAGAAAAGAGGGGGGGACAGAGTGCGGCCCCCCCCCCTCTCCTGAACCGCACCAGGCCACATGCCCTCAGCATGGGGAGGATGTCCCCATGTTGATGGGGACAAGGGCCTCATCCCCACAACCCTTGCCCGGTGGTTGTGGGGGTCTGCGGGCGGGGGGCTTATCAGAATCTGGAAGACCCCTTTAACAAAGGGGACCCCCAGATCCTGGCCCCCCCCTATGTAAATTGATAATGGGGTACACTGTACCTTTGCATTGATACATGTTTCCTGGGACAGGGCCCGGGTCCCCAAACACTTTTTAGGACAATAACTTGCATATTAGCCTTTAAAATGAACACTTTAGATTTCTCCCATAGACTTTAACAGGGTGTTCCGCGGCTTTTCGAATTTGCCGCGAACACCCCTAATTGTTCGTTGTTCGCTGAACAGGCGAACAGGCAATGTTCGAGTCGAATATGAGTTCGACTCGAACTCGAAGCTCATCCCTACCTGCCGGAAGTATTTTCAATAGCCTTAGCGACCTCTTCCTGGAGTTCCTAGTTCTTCCATTGTATCTTCATCGAAAGTAGGTAATGGAGAGTCTGCTATGTAAGTTGTCTTCTTTAGTAGCAGATGAGCTTAAAGATTGGTGAGTAGAACAGTGCGGCGTTCAGACGCCACGTCCATTCTCTAAGGCCGCGTACACACGATCGCTTAATCGGATGAGAACAGTCTGATGGACCATTTTCATCGGTCCAAACCGATCGTGTGTGGGCCCCATCAGTTATTTATCCATAGGTTAAAAAAAGCAATCTTGTTTTAAATTTAACCGATGGATACCTAACCGATAAAAAAAAAAGCGATCGTTTGTAGGCACGTCCATCGGTTAAAAATCCACGCATGCTCAGAATCCATCAGACCGTTTTCATCGGATGGACCGATCGTGTGTACAGGGCTTTAGTGGAACTGAAGAGATTTTAAGTGTCAAAAAAAGAGGTGCATGGTCTGACCAAACCATAGTACCAATGTCACATACTGGTGACCACTCTAGACAATTATGGTCCACAAAAAATAGTCAATTTGACTATAGAATTGATGGACCGTAGAAAAAGAAGTGTAATCTCTTGATTTAGGGTGCAATATCCTACAGACGTCTATTAAATGGTGGTCATATAAAATACGCTTCAACATCTTCAACCTAGAGAATGGATGAAGAGGTATCCAACTGCGGGTCCATTGGAAGATTAAAATCACCACCCATATTGAGTCTCCCTTCCATGAAACCAAACAATATTCCCAGATATCCCATCACTTTTAGACTTTGTTTGGTGTTTGGCAGATATGTATTTGCCACTGTAACTTTGGTTCCCCAAAGGTAAAACTTGACAAATAAATCAATAGGCAAGGCTTTGTGAAAAGTGATAGAAACTCCTTTAGCCTTCTGGACGGGATTGGTACTATGGAACCACCGGGTAAAATATCTGTTGGAGCAAGAGGGAAGAGAATTAGTCTGAAAGTGAGTTTCTTGTAGGAAGAGTAAATTGACTTTGGTACAAGATTTGCCCTCTCTTGGAGGAAATATTTCAACCTTTAGCATTATAAGAGCATATATTCAAAAGTGATTATGTCTCCATTGTATAAGCCATGGTGGACTAAAAATAAATAAAAAAGTCCTCCCAAAAAAGGACACTTCAGGAAAGAAAAATAAAGGCAAAATTTACCTTTTTGGCAACAACGCTACATTTACAGAGGAGTCAACAAGGCCTATGATGAAAGGTATACCATTCCTACTGTGAAACACGGAGGTGGATCGCTGATGTTTTGGGGATGAGTGCGCTATAAAGGCACAGGAAATTTGGTCAAAATTGATGGCAAGATGAATGCAGTATGTTATTATATAATACTGGAGGAACATTTGCATTCATCAGTCAGGAAGCTGCACATGGGACATACTTGGATATTCCAACATGGCAATGATCCAAAACACAAGGCCAAGTCGACCTGTCATTGGCTACAGCAGAATAAAGTGAAGGTTCTGGAGTAGCCATCTCAGTCTCCTGACCTCAATATCATTGAGCCACTCTGGGGAGATCTCAAACGTGCAATTCATGCAACACAGCCCAAAAATTTACTGGAACTGGAGGCTTTTTGCCAAGGGGAATGGGCAGCTTTACCATCTGAGAAGATAAAGAGCCTCATCCACAAATACCACAAAAGACTTCAAGCTGTCATTGATGTTAAAGGGGGCAATACATGGTATGAAGAACAGGGGTATGTAAACTTTTGATCAGGGTCATTTGGGTAGTTTCTGTTGTGATTATGATTTAAAAAGAGTAAACACAGTTGATTGATAATATATGGCTTCGGCCAAACACTAACTGTAACGGGAGGGCCCGTGGAATCCAGAAGCTCTTACAAAGTATGAGCCAGGAAATAATGGACATATCTTGGATTGCTTTAACATGGGTCTGTAATTCACAATATATTCTAGGAGATCTGGAAGAACTATTATACTTTTGGCCAGGTATGCCTTCACACCAGAGGCATACCGGAGGCGGTTCCGAGAGACGAGCAAGCAGACTGGAGACTCATATACCGAGTGGGCATGCCACCTACACCGCACTGCATCCCACTGGGTCGATGGATGCCAAGCAGAATCTGGGGAAGAGGTGCTGCAGGTGTTCCTGCTGGAGCACTTCTTTGACAAACTGTCCCTGGAAGTCAGAGAGTGGGTCCGGGACCGAAAACCTTTCTCCTTGTCTGAAGCAGCTCGCCTGGCGGATGAATACACAGACACCCGCAAACTGGATAACTCTGTGGTCAAGACAACAGCTCGGGTGGATTATCGATCAGCGGCACCCCCTCTAGCTATTGCCTACCAACCCCAGTCGTACCGCCCTACAGCACCACCTCCAGTGAACACTTATCCTCAGCAGCCTAGGTTCAACCCCCAGGGCTACTCACAACCCATCAAGTGATTTGGGTGTAAACAGCTAGGGCACAAAAAGCTAGTGTCTGTTGAATCCACCCAGGCAGTCACAGTCATGGAGACAGCCAGTAAGGGGAAACCCCCACATATCCATGCCTGCGGCCCAGGAGGAGGCGTTGAGGAGAATGAACATTGGGGCATCCTGCACGAGGCAGATCCAGTACAAGCAGCTAACCAGGACAACAGGCAGCAACACAGCAGACTATCTGGGTCAATGGAAAGGTAGCCAATGTCCTACGTGATACTGGTGCCACCATGACCCTGCTACAGAAGAACCTCATCCCAGAGAGCCAGCACACCGGAGACACTGTAGCTGTAAGAGTAGCGGGAGGCACCGTCTTCCGGCTACCCGTTGCCCGTGTCTACCTGGATTGGGGGGTTGGTTCGGGACACGTGAATGTGGGGGTGATGAAGGATTTGCCAGCGGATGTACTACTGGGGAATGATTTGGCCCCCTTGTTTCTGCTTACGCCCCGATGTGCCCCGCTGAAGCCAACCCAGTGACTACCTGTGCCCAGACCCGTGCTGCTGGAAGTCTTACCCTGCTGAGACCCGGGTAAGACTATCTTCCCCGACATGTACCTTAGATCAGGCACAATATCACAGTCTAAAATTGGAATGTGAGAAGTTGGCCAGTGAGAAATTGGAGATGCAACAACACTACGTCATGTATTATGAGATGTCCCGTTGGCTTGAACATTGAAATGCACAAACAGGCTGAAATTGTCAAAAGGTTAAATGGGATTTGCATCCAGGTTGTGCCTTATCTCTCCCAAGAGCATCAGCAACAAGTTTTGGGAGCCATTGAGAGAGCAAAGCAAGTGACTGTTCCAGAACTGAATTTCATTATTCACCCTGCAACCTTACAACTTCACCATCAGCTACCGACCTGGTAAACAAAATGGCAATGCTAATAGGTTGTCCAGGCATTAGAGGAATGGAACTATGGACTAACTTCGGAGTCAACCCGTCTGGGGTCTCCTCCTAGGTTAGTCTCCTGCCGAAATGGGAGACATGTAACGGAAGGGCCCATGGAATCCAGAAGCTCTTACAAAGTATGAGCCAGGAAATAATGGACATATCTTGGATTGATTTAACATGGGTCTGTAATTCACAATATATTCTAGGAGATCTGGAAGAACTTTTTACAGATTGTTGATTCTGAACTCAACAGGTTAATTGAAAGAGTGACTCATTCAATGTGGGAACACAGACTATTAGGTGTTAATGTCATCTGCTACTGTGATGTAAATAAATCTAGGATGGCTCCTAAGATCTTTTCATTGTGTGGTGCTAATTGACCCTGTATTGTGTGAAGGGCTATTAATGATAAATGTGTATTGCAAGTTAACAGACAGTCTAAAGGTCAGATGTCTGACTTATCAGCTGTAGTTAATTAGCTCATGTAAATGTCTACTAAAAGAATGTGTATTGTATAGCAGGTGAGAGGAGCCGGGATGTCTACCTTGAAATGGTCATATCTCAGAGTCACCTTATCTGGGTAAATGATTAGTTAATTAGCTCATGTTAATTTATGTTTTGTTTACCTTCTCTAACTGTATATAAGAGCCTGATTTTCTCATTAAAGGTCTATTCGTTTTGAACCTCAAACAGAGCAGTGTCTCGTTATTGGGGTTTGTTTGCCTGACTGTGGAGTGTCGATAGCTGTCTTGGGTTCGGAATGGAATATCTTAAACGGATTTAACCCCTGTCCCATTTGGGGTTCCGTTACACTAACCATAAGTGAAAGAAAAGTTTTTGTGTTATCATTCATATTATCTGAAAAATGGCCAAGAAATCATAAGTTCTGCAAGGGTATGTAAACTTATGAGCACAACTGTACGTTTGAAGTCAACAAAGCTTCACCTCATTCACTAAGCTAAAGCCTGGTACACACTCTGTTCAACCTAGTAAAAAAAAAACTGTCAGTTCCAGCCGGAGCTGCTGTACTAACCATGCAAAATTAGTACAGCGATCTCCCGTGCTGAAATGTTGTGTTCTGACAGGAAGAATGCCCCCCCCCCGCCAGAACACTCTGATCAGCAATCTCCGCCATTGGCTGAGAGTGCTGATCGGGAGTCGGCCGGCTGCTGGTTTTCTAGCATACTCATCCAACAGAAGCCGGCCTCTGCTGGACAGGGTGGCATACACACGGTTCGAATGTCAGTCTTTTTTTTTTTTTTAACCGGACGATGTCTTCTGACTTTCTGCATGTGTGTATGGGGATTAAAGGAGTTGTAAAGAAAACATTTTTTTCACCTTAATGCAATCTATGCATTAAGGTGAAAAAACATCTGATGACGCCCCCCCCCCTGAGCCCCCGTTTTACTTACCTGACCCCTCGAAAGTCCCGCACTCGGTCTCGAGATCCTCTTCGCCGCTCAGCCTGGCCGCTGATTGGCTAGAGCTGATAGATTGAGAGCAGCACAGCCATTGGCTGGCGCTGCTGTCAATCACATCCAGTGACGCAGCGCGCCGAGGGGCGGGGCCGAGTGATACAGTGAGCGGCTATGGCACGGGAGCGTGCCCGCAAAGACTCACTACCATGCGAGCGCTCTCGCATGACTGTGGTGAGTTCTTGCGGGGAGGACCAGAGACAGCCGCCGAGGGACCACAGAAGACGTGGATCTGGGCCACTCTGTGCAAAACTAACTGCACAGTGGAGGTAAGTATAACATGTTTGTTATTTTAAAGCAACATTTTTTTTTTACTATAGTAACCCTTTAAGTGAAAAATCACTTTGTAAAGTAAATATGCTCTACTTCTTGAAGGGTTGGATATCTTTTTATGCAAATGTGAAAAAATCTGAACCTTTAAATTTACAGTTAGAGTTTTTAAAGACAGCCCAAAAGACAGGAGGAATGAAAGCCTTGTAGGTCCATATTTTAGCTTTTTATTATAAAGTGATAAATTATTAATATTTTGGATAATATTTTGGATAAAGTAATGTTTTAAACTAGTGTTATTTATTTTTACTTTGCAATAAGTGAATGGGTAAAGTATCCAAAGACTTTATAACAGACATTAGCCGAAAATACAGAATAATGATAGATTCAAATAAAATCCCATAAACAAATAATTTGATGGTATTTAAAAGGAAACTATTCATTGTTGATTCTTAGCTGATGTAACTATGTTATAGTACTTATATTAATTCTTTCAGAAAAACCATACATGGTACAAAATCCCTACTCAAAAATCAGAAGAATAGGACACAAAGTGACCATGTGCTGCGAAGCAACTGGAAATCCAGTTCCCACTAAATACTACTGGTAAGAATAAATTTGTTAAAATACTACAGAACAGCTGTAGCCAGAACACTGCTGAATAGTGCACAGATAATATGTGCCTATAACAATAAATTAAAAATGTCTATTCAATAATTACATTTTCAATAGCAGCTTGCGTTGAGGCTCTGTTTGAAACCTAGACTAAACCATCTGAGAAGGGAAGAGATGCTGCTTTGATGACTCTGATTAGATTCTGTTAACAGTCTTCTTTCAGCACAGTTGAAAACTAAATGGAATTAAGTTAAAAATATAAATAGGAAGCTATAGCTCCATCTGCTGTTTGAATAGACGATTCACAATATTTCTGTATAATATTTCTTATATACGGATATTATTTATTGTCACTTTAACAGGATGTAAATTCAGCAATAAACAGCTGTGCAGATATAAATCATTGCCTCAATTAAACCTCAAAGTATTGCAGATGCCACATCCCTAATAAGTTTATTAATAAGTAAAACATCTGGAATGCGACCTTTAACCACTTACCGACCGCCGCACGCACTTTTAATGTCGGCAGAATGGCACGGACAGGCAAATGGGCGTACATGTACTTGCCGCGGTGTGGGCATGCGCGCGCCCCTGCGCGAACCCCGTGCCCGTGGGACCCGTGGACTCAATGTCCGCCGGTGTCCCACGATCGTGTCACGTGGCTCCAGAACGGGGGGATGCCTGTGTAAAGAAGTTATTTCCCTGTTCTGCCTAGTGACAGGACACTGATCGTATGCTCCCTGTCATCGGGAGCAGTGATCAGTGTCGTGTCACAGTAAGTCCAGCCCCCACACAGTTAGAATCACTCCCTAGGACACACTTAACCCCTTCCTTGCCCCCTAGTGGTTAACCCTTCCCCTGTCAGTGTCATTTACACAGTAATCAGTGCATTTTTATAGCATTTATCGCTGTATAAATGACAATGGTTCCAAAATAGCGTCAAAATTGTCCGATGTGTCCGCCATAATGTCGCAGTCACGATAAAAATCGCCACCATTACTAGTGAAAAAAATATTAATAAAAATGCCATAAAATGATCCCCTATTTTGTAGACACTATGGGCCAGATCCACAAAGCGCGGTGCTTCTCTCCGTCCGGCGTAGTGTATCTCAGATACACTACGCCACCGTAACTTACTTTTTTTTGTATCCACAAAGATTTCCCGCCGTAAGTTACGGCGGCGTAGTGTAACTTAGGTGGCGTAAGGGTGCGCAATTCAAATGTATGTGATGGGGGCGTGTTTTATGTTAATACGTCGTGACCCGACGTAAATGACGTTTTTTTTTAACGGCGCATGCGCCGTCCGTGGGGGTATCCCAGTGCGCATGCTCGAAATTAAACCGGAACAAGCCGATGCTTACGACGGTGACGTCATTCTACGCAAAGCCCTATTCGCGAACGACAACGCAAACGACGTAACATTTTCAAAATTTGACGCGGGAACGACGGCCATACTTAACATAGGATACGCCTCATATAGCAGGGGTAACTATACGCCGGAAAAAGCCGAACGCAAACGACGTAAAAAAATGCGCCGGCCGGACGTACGTTCGTGGATCGCCGTATCTAGCTAATTTGCATACTCAACGCGCAATTCGACGGAAACGCCACCTAGCGACCAGCGTAAATATGCACCTACGATCAGACGGCGTACTAAGACATACGCCTGTCGGATCGAGCCCAGATTCCGTCGTATCTTGTTTTGTGGATACAAAACAGAGATACGACGCTGGAACTTTGAAATTACGTGGCGTATCCATAGATACGGCGGGGTAATTCGTTTGAGGATCTGGCCCTATAACTTTTGCGCAAACCAATCAATAGACGCTTATTGCAATTTTTGTTTACCAAAAATATGTAGAAGAATGCCTATCGTCCTAAACTGAGGAAAAATTAGTTTTTTTTAGATATTTTGTGGGGATATTAATTATAGCAAAAGGTAAAAAATATTTTGTCGCTCTATTTTTGTTCATAGCTCAAAAAAATCAAAATCGCAGAGTTGACCAAATACCACCAGAAGAAAGCTCTATTTGTGAGAAAAAAAGGACGTGAATTTTGTTTGGGAGCCACGTTGCACAACCGCGCAATTGTCAGTTAAAGCGGCGCAGTGCCGAATCGTAAAAGGGGCTGAAGTGGTTAAGGCAACAAACTTACAACAAAATAAGTATAAATAAGCACATTTTATTATTTTATTATTGTCCCATCATTAAAAAAACAGAACAATTAATCAATATATATTGAGAACCACCACACATAACTACATTGTCTTGTGACAATAAGCCCTAAAGTGGTAGAATTTGCAACATTAATGCATATTTAAGATTGCACATTGAAGATGTTCTGTGTGGTTGTTCTCAATATATATTGATTATCTGTTCTGTGCATATCTGTTTTTATTAAGAATATTGAACCTTTTGGCCCTGTTTTTTAATGATGGAACAATAATAAAATCTGATTTTTATATAATTATTGTGTTTTAAGTTTGGTGCCTTAAAAGTCCCATTTGTTTTTCTTATTGTTTAAATTATTAGGGATATGGCACCTTCAATACTTTTTGGTCTAATGGAGGCAAGGATTTATATCTGCACAGCTGTTTATTGCTGAATTTACATCCTGTTAAAGTGACAATAAATAATATCCTTATTCTCCAAAAATAATCGATACACATTCACTATTTAATCAAATTATTTCTTACTCTGTTATTCTACCTTCTTGTAACATCCTATGTGAGCTCACAAACCTTTCCCTTCCCCCCTCCGTTTCCTGTGTTTAGAACATGCAGTGCACATTAGTTAAGAACACTACACATCTCTGAGCCCATTATAGTCCGTAATTCATCTTGGGAGCAAGTAAGAGATGGTGGCTATATAACTTCGTACAGTGGGGCAATGGAGAACAAATATAACCCCCCTCTAACAGAAAGTCATATGCAGGGCTTTTTTTCAGCGGGAACACAGGGGAACGCAGTTTAGGCACCTCCAGAACTGAATGTATTGTAATGGCGAAGGGTTGCTGGG
This sequence comes from Rana temporaria, assembly GCF_905171775.1. NCBI lineage: Eukaryota > Metazoa > Chordata > Amphibia > Anura > Ranidae > Rana > Rana temporaria. The sequence goes on along the minus strand of NC_053489.1, from coordinate 349,193,300 downwards.
GTGTGCTGGAAGGTCTATTGATGCTGGCTGCTGGGAAATCTATTGCTACTGAAGGGGATCTATTTTTGTGAAGGAAGGGAGTCTATTGTTTCTAGGGAGTTTTTTATTTTGCTCGTGAGGGGTCTATTGTTGCTGTGGCAGGTCTTATGTTTCTGGGAGGTCAGTCGTTGCTGGGAGGGATGTACTGTTGAGAGAGGGGTCTTTGTTGCTGGCTGCTAAAGGGTCTATTTATGCTGGCTACTCGGGAATCTATTGTTGCTGGGGAGGATCTATTGTTGCGGATGAGGGATCTATTGTTCTGGAGGATGAGTCTTTTGCTGCAGGGGGTCAATAGTTTCTGGGAGGAATCTACTGTTTAGAAAGGGCTCTAATGTTGCTGGCTGCTAAAGGGTCTATTGATGCTGGCTGTCGGTAGTCTGTTGTTGCTGGGGTGGATTTATTGTTGATAGTGTCCATCGTTGCTAGATCTATTTTACTCCCTTTCTTGTTATTATTAACGAAATCCATACAAAATACTTAGCACCACAAAATTATACTTGGCTCTGTTTTCTCTAAAGGGGGTGGTACCGAGAGGTGGATACGGGGTGGAACCAAGGAACGGTGCTTGGAGGTGGGTAGGGGGTGGAGTCAAGAAGGGAGGAGTTCTTGCACCTATTCTCTGTGAAAAAAAAACCCTGGTCATATCACAGCAGAAAACACACTCTTGAATACATTTCTTTAACCATTTGCTATCCAGGGCAATTTATTTTTCACACACGTTCAAATCAGCATTTTTTGCTAGGAAATTACTTAACAACATTCAAAGATTTATATATTTTTTTGAAAGCAGAGGCCTTGGATAATAAAGCAGTAGCTGAATCGAACGCAAATTTTTTTCAATATACTGCCCAATTTTTCGGTAAAGTATAAAAGATTATGTTTTCTCTAGATACCAAGACTCAAAATTGTACAGAACCTGGATGGTACTATGCATTTCCATGAATAAAAAATGCACAAAGATTTGAATTTTCTATGTAAACAAGACATTTTCTGTTTGCTTTTGTGTTCCCTCAGTTCACCTTTGGGATCATGTCAAAACTATTTGCACTTTAAAATCACGAAGTGTAACTTTGTTTTCATCATGTCACAGCCGCCATAAGATGGGCCTGCAAACTGACAAAATAAAAGATCAACCTGCTTCAAATGACTATATGTTCATAAAAATACAGTACCTCCAGTATAAACTGACATTCAATACCAATGAGTCATTGTATCATTGGTGTATTCATCTTAAGCCCTGTACACACGATCGCATATCTGATGGAATCTAATCCGATGGATTTTTTCGTTGGATATCCGATGAAGCTGACTTTCATCAGTCTTGTGTACACCATCAGTCAAAAATCTGAGCGGGCCAAAACGCGGTGACGTACAACACTATGACGAGCCGGAAAAAATGAAGTTCAATGCTTCCGAGCATGCGTCGACTTGATTTTGAGCATGCATGGATTTTTGACCGATGGAGTTCCACACAGACGATCAGATTTTTCTATTGGTTTTTTATCCATAGGAAAAATTTAAAACATGTTCTATTTTTTTTCACCGATGAGAAAAAAAACGATGGGGCCCACACACAATCGGTTTGTCCGATGAAAAGAGTCCATCGGTCTGTTTTCATTGGACAAACCGATTGTGTGTACAGGGCTTAAGTGTTCTGTTCCTGAACCTTTGAATTAATCCATTGAAATTATGAACGAGCCTTCTAGTTTCACTCAACACTCAGTACTTAGAAGTAACTCTTCCAATTCATGTTACTGAATATTTTGTTTTCTGTTTTAGGTATCACAATGGAACATTGCTGGACAAACACACACTCAAGTATGACAAAAGTTTAACTTTAAGAAACATTCAAGCCACACATGGAGGAATATATCAGTGCAAAGCAAGCAATGGAGTGGGGGTTATCAGGTCCTCTGTAGCCCATCTAAATGTCATAAGTAAGTAACCAATTAATTTATTGGCATATATTTTTCAGCAATTATAACTTTTTTTAATAACTTTTTTTTTTTTTAGGTAAAAGTGAATCCCTCTGTAACAAGTCCCCAAATGAGCATTTGATCAAGCTACCAATGGATTGTTTTCAAAATAAAACTGGCTCTTATTACTACAATGTAGGCAGGTGTCCCAACACACAATGCATGGACCACTTAAGCTCGAATCTCCAGTGTAAAGATGAGATAAACTATTGCTGTGGGGTCAAACAAATGAAACTACAAGAGGTGAAGTGTCCAGGATACATTCTCCCTGTGATGGTTGTTGTACAATGTGGCTGTGCTGAGTGCTCCCGATATAAGATTATGGTTCGCGGACGGGTGACTGCATATGACACTGGGGAACCACTTCGGTTTGGGCAAATCTTTTTAAGTGGAGAAAACAAGGGATTTACTGGCTATAAAGGGGATTTTACTCTAGAAGTTCCAGAGGGAACTAAAAGATTGGTAGTTACATTTGTGGACCGTCAGGAAAAATTTGTTGAGACTACAAAAGTTATTCCATTTGATCCAAAAGGAAATACTGTCTATCAGGATGTAAAAGTAATGAGAAAAAAAGACCCAACTGATCTGAATCCTAGAGTGACCAATATAATTTCTCTTGGAGATTTACTTGGGGAGGACCCCATTGGTGAGATTATAATACCACCAAATTCTTTCCGCAGGACTTCTGGAGAACCCTACAACAGTACTGTTAAGGCCAGTTTAACTTTCCTGGACCCCAGAAACATCAGCTCTGCCTCTGCTGCTTCAAGTGATTTAAATTTTGTCAGCAGAGATGGAGATATTTCTCCTCTAAGGACTTATGGAATGTTTCATTTGGACTTCAGGGAGGACAGTACAAATTCCCTGCTCCAGACTGGAAAAGTGGAGGTGAGATTGGATGTAGAACAAATTAAGATGCCTCAACATGTCAAAGAAATGAAACTATGGTCTTTAAATCCACAGACTGGTCTATGGGAAGAAGAAAGCCATTTTAGGTTGCCAAGTGGGGACAAAAGAAAAAAAAGGGAAGAAAGGTCTTTTTTAATTGGACAATTGGAAATACGAGAAAGAAGGCTTTTTAATTTAGATGTACCAGAATTTAGGAGATGTTTTGTCAAGGTACGGACTTTCATGAATGAGAAATTTATGGTTAATGAACAGCTAGAAGGAATTGTTGTGACACTAATAAATCTAGAACCTATGCCAGGATTCTCATCAAACCCTAGAGCATGGGGTAGGTTTGACAGTGTGGTAACAGGTTCAAATGGAGCCTGCCTCCCTGCATTCTGTGATGCTGTGAAACCAGATGCTTATTCTGCCTATGTCACTGCTACAATGGGTGGTGAAGAGCTTGAAGCTGCCCCATCTTCTCCCAAACGAAATCCCAATGTAATTGGGGTGACCCAGCCCTATTTATCTAAGCTAAATTATCAACGAACTGATCATGACGATTCTGCTGGTAAAAAGACAGCTTTTAAAATTAACCTGGCCAAGCCAAATCCAAACAGTTTGGCAGAAAACCGTGGCCCCATCTATGCCTACAGAAACTTACAAGGTTGTGAAGAGGCTTCTATCTTGGACAATCACTTTCGTTTTTTTAGAGCAGAAGAGGATAAATATGAGTATAATGTTGTACCCTTTGATGAGACAGACTTGACTTCATGGATTGGTAGCTACCTGTCCTGGTGGCCAAACCCACAAGAGTTTCGTGCCTGTTACATTAAGATTGGAATACAGGGACCACAGGAATATATGGTTAGAACACGAAATATTGGAGGGACTCACACCCACACAGTAGGTCAGCTGTATGGACTTAGAGACACACGGAGTGTAAGGGACCTGGAAGTGGAAAGTAGTTCTGCAGCCTGTCTAGAATTCAAGTGTAGTGGAATGCTATTTGACCAAGATTTAGTAGACCGAACTTTGGTCACTGTAACACCTCAAGGAAGTTGTCATGTTACAAAGATCAACAGACTTCTAGAAGAATATCTCAGTCGTCATCCACCACTTGCACTAGGAAACAATACTGAAACATTTAATATGTTGGCTCCAGTTGACCCACTAGGGCACAACTATGGAATTTATACAGTCACTGATCAAAACCCACGACTGGCAAAAGAAATTGCTATTGGCAGATGTTTTGATGGTACCTCTGATGGACTCTCTAGGGAGATGAAATCACAAGTAGGTATTGCTGTCACTTTCCGTTGCCAGGAGAAACCAATCACTCGAAAAAGCTTATTCCATCGCTTACTTAACAATCCCGGTGAAACACTCAGTGAGATCCGGCAAAACATGCAAGAAAATGAACAAAGAGGGACACCTGCACGTGTTGTTCCTTATCCTGCTCTTCAGTCTTCATCTTTTAGTCAATCTAGGAAGCCTTCTGCCAGTCAGAGAAGACCGAGAATGGCACAGTCAGGATGAACTTATTTTCACAATGCTGAGATTGAGTTAACGTTTTCTGAACTTAAAGTACCCAGTTACTTCTGATAAAACATTAGAACATCTCAAAAGTGAAATGTCCAGTTATAGGTGGCTACATATATCTTGGGGACTTATGCATCAAGATTTACCATTTATGTCAATTTTAAAGCCCTGAGAATAAAAACACAATAAGTAAGAAGGATTTATAAGAAAGTACTAGGTGGTTTAGCTGGCCAGCAACTACTAAAAACTTTAAAATATTGTTTTTTTGGGTGCACTGACACTTTAATTTAATAAATACTTTTGAAAGGAATCAGTGATGCTAAGACAATTTCTTTATCTTCTATTTTCAGAAATTCAAAACAGGTCCATACTCACATACAAGTAATCTATTACATGTGTAGCAGTCACTTGCATGTTGTCTAAGCTGTCTTCCAAACTATCTTGGGGCTCCAGAAACCTAGGCCTCTCTAATATGCAAACCTTAATCTCATCTAAAAAGTTTTCACTTAGTAGCACTATCCCTTCCCACTACCACTCCTCTCTGTTGGACCAGCAATGTAAAGGTGGAAGGGGGTGAAATAGGTCCTGACTTGACAGGGGAAATTGAGTCTTCATACAAGAATGCCAGGGGTAGAGCTGTCCATTAAAACCTGGAGTGAAGTGCTATAAAAATCAGAGACAGATTACTCAATTACACCAAATTACATTTTATATCAGTTATCAAAGGCTGCAAATACAATTGCATTTAGTACAAGATTTAATAAATAATCATATATTCTTGAGCTCAATATAAATCTATTTAACAATCACAGCAAGACAAAAAAAAACCACATGCACAGCAGTCAAAATCTATTTTGTATTACTGAGTCAAAATTTTGCTAACTGCAGAAACTAGTAGATATGAAGGTTCCACTTACATAAATTAGCACGACAAGCTTTCTTAAGCCTCGTACACACGATCGGATTTTCCGCGAACCAAGCCTCGGACCTCTGTCCGAAGGGCGTTGGCCATGAACTTTTATTGCATACAAACGGCAAAGAATTGTCAGCCAACAAACACGAAACGACATGTTTTTTTCAGCTCTTTAGGGCAAATTCTACTATTGTTGTGTTATGGTGAGCATTGCTTCTGAGCATGCCTGTTTGTACTTTGGATTTTACACACGTTTGGAATATCCGACATCACACATTTGTTGTTGGAAAATTTTAAAGCATGCTATCCCACATTTGTTGTCGGAAAATCTGATAACAATTGTCCGATGGAGTGTACAAACGGTCGTATTTTCTGACAACAGCCTGTAATCACACAATTCCTGTTGGAAAATCCGATCGTTTGTACGAGGCTTTAGCCTTCCACATGTGGGCTGGGTCATTTTCACCTTGCATGCGGGGGTACCTTATGTGCAGAGTACACTCCTCAATACCCGGGACCAGGCAAAGACTGCAGTCATTTGAAAAATCTAACATTAAAGCAGTTTCCTGATTTAAAGATCATCTAAAGATCTAAAGGTGCTTCCCCATGTCACTACACACTGTAACTTGGTAGATGTTGCATAGGGAGGGATGTACTAAATCTGCGCCCACTCCACCAGTCCAACTTACCTTTGTTACCTAACTCCCAGTAACAAAATGGGGTCCTGCCGAGCAGATAGCAGGGACATCATGTGCGCAGGTTTGGATCCCGTTACTATTGGATACCAACTGCTGGAGAGGGAGCCAGGATATTGACCCCCACACTACTGGAGGACCTGTCACCTTACCAGGTACCACGACTGATTGCTTGATGTCTTCAACTTGTACTTGATTACCCTTAGCAACTACTCTCCTTGTCTTGCTGGGTTAACCCTTTGTAGTTTTGTTGCTTCATACCCCTTAGTGTTTTACAGACCCTGGTTCTTTAAATATGCAAGAACCCATTTGAATAACTTCAGACCAGGCTCAGAATGATTAATGTAATTTTGCTGAACAAATTGCAGCATAACAGTTTAATATGAGCAAAAACTAAAACTAACTACAATAGTGTGGCTGCGCAAGCATACCTCCATTGGGTGATAGATCATTTTGGTATTTTCCATGGCTTGGATGTCCTCCCAAATTCCTGGTGCCTTCAGCAGTCTGCAGTCCCAGTACCACAAGCCATGAGCAGTTATCAGCCTGGTAACTGAACTTCACAGACCTAATCCCTTCCTCCAGCCTGGCCCAGCAAATAACTCACTAAAACCAACATATTTACAACCTGCCTACACATAGGTTAAAACAACCAGAGTATCGCACATGACTTTAGCTTAATGTTAAATGAGAAATAAATGAACGATGAAATAGAAGCAGCAACTTTTTATTACTTGTGTTGGTTTTACTGTATGCTTCCCAGTTTTTGGATTTCTTCTTTAAACATCGATATTGAAGGTTATGATAGTTGTGGTATTGAAAATCCACTGGATAACTGGAACTACCCCTTTATACGTGTAGCGCTACCCCTGCAGGAGCTGCTGGATAGAACAGGGATGGCGTGTTACCTTCTGTGATGCGTCTAGGGGTATGATGATGAGCAATGACGGAATGTCCAAACAGCAAGGTGTCTTTTTCTGTGCTTTTATTCTTGCCCAACACGGCAAACAGTGAACTTGAGGTAGATAGGATAAAGGTTGGTTAAAAGGAGAATTGCAGATTCAGGCCTGGATAACACAGAAGCAGTCCTGCTTCAAATTACACTCTACTTTCGTCGCCCCTCAGCCGAGGGGGTATAGTGTACCTGGACAGGCCTCTCACACCGACCTGGCAGCCAGGATATCACTCGGAACACTGGAAGAAGAACAAGTCTCTGTCACAGACCTGGTGCAAATGAATAGCAGGGAAGAACCTCTGCCACAGGCCCTTCCCTCATACATAGGATTATGAAGTGAATCTTCTCCAGTAAAATTTGTGCCTGAATCTCCCTCAGGTAGTCTTTCAAATGGTCACCGACTGACAGGTTGCCATCAAACAAACTGTCAATGTCCGGTCACCTCGATCCCCGATGGATTGTCAAAGCCCTGTTGGATCACCTGCCTCCGGGCTCTCCTCAGACCGACTCCCCACCGAACAGCACAACTTGCTGCACCCCGACCTGGTAGGCCATATCGCCAGGGCCCGTGATGTGCGCACACCTTGAAGGTGGGTGCCGCACCCGGAACCAGAAGAAAAAGAACGCCACAAAATGGCGTCCACTCAAGAAGTACCCTCCCCCAGCATGCCCCGCAAGGGAAAACCCCTCCTGATTGGCTGCTGGCAAGAGGCGATTCTGACTGAACTCCACTGCTGCCACCTGTCGCCCAGAGGTGGAAAGGTACCTCTGGAACACAGAATGAACTGGCAGTACAGCCCCGCTAGAGTAGAGGCCCTATTTACATGAATTAGCTGGATGAGAGTAAAGTAACTCTTTCATCCCCCTCTAAATTTAAGATAACACCTGGACTGAAAGTACACAGCCGCTACACACGCCTTTTTATTTTCCATGTTTTGACGTGGAAACAGAGTTTAATGTTTTTGTATTATATGCAATTTTGCAAATAAATAATATTTTTTTTTCATAAATTTAGGACAAATGTCTTCTGCTAAATTTCTTTGGCAAAAATAGCTCAAATCATTGTATATTATTTAGTCAGTGTGAAAGTTATAGAGTCTATAATCTATGGTCCAGTATATATATACAGGGCTTTTTTTCAGCTGGAGCTTGGTGGAACTCAGTTCTAGAGATGAGCCGAACACCCCCCGGTTTGGTTCGCAGCAGAAAATGCGAACAGGCAAAACATTTTTTAGAACACGCGAACACCATTAAAGTCTATGGGACACGAACGTGAAAAATCATAAGTGCTAATTTTAAAGGTTAATATGCAAGTTATTGTTTAAAAAGTGTTTGGGGGCCTGGGTCCTGCCCCAGGAGACAGGTATCATTGCAAAAAAAAGTTTTAGGCCGGGTTCACACCTACAGTATGTGAATTGAATGCGCATTTCCCTGCATACCATTCGCATAGCAGGAGAATGTGACTGGCTCTCTATGGAGCCGGTTTACATATCTACGCAGCGGGTCCGGTGCGGGGTTCCCGGAAAAACGGGTGCCGTTTTTGGTGCGTTAAATCGGAACTGAAGCGGTGAACCAGCACGCACCGGACCCCTGCTGTGAGCCGCATGCGGGGATAGTGTGAACCCGGCCTTAAGAACGGCCGTTTGTGTCGGGTGCAGTGATTTTAATAATGCTTAAAGTGAAACAATAATAGTCCTGTAAAGTGGTGCATTTTTCCCACATTTAGAACAGTCCATGCAGCAAACTGTCATTTCTAAAGGAAAAAAAGTATTTGAAAACTACTTGCGGCTATAATGAATTGTCGTGTCCCGGCAATACAGATAAAAGTAATTGAAAATAACAGCATGGGTTCCCCCCCAGTCTGGTATGAATATTAAGGGGAACCTCGAACCAAAATGTAAAAAAAATGCGTGGGGCGGTCCCCCTAAATTCCATACCAGGCCATTCAGGTCTGGTATGAATATTAAGGGGAACCCTGCGCCAAAATAAAATGGTGTGGGGGTCCCCCCAAAAATCCATACCAGACCCTTGTCCGAGCATGCAAACTGGCAGGCCACAGGAAAATAAAGAGGGGGGGGGAGCGAGCGCCCCCCCCTTCTGAACCGTACCAGGCCACATGTCCTCAACATGGGGAGGATGTTCCCATGTTTAATGGAGACAAGGGCCTCATCCCCAAAACCCTTGCCCGGTGGTTGTGGGAGTCTGTGGGCGGGAGGCTTACCAGAATCTGGAAGCCCCCAAATCCTGGCCCCCTATGTGAATTGGTAACGGGGTACATGGTACCCTTACCATTTCACAAAAAAAAGTGTCAAAAATGGTTAAAAACACACAGACACAGCTTGGGACAAGTCCTTTATTGAAAAAAAAAAATACCAGCGATGTAATCCTTTCTTGACCCACCGAATGACGCTGTGACAGCTCTTAAATAGCTGAGGGCGGGGCCACCCGTGACGTACGTGGTTGACCCAGCCCCCTCTGATGCAACGGGAAACCCTGTGGCATCAGAGGGGGCGGGGTCACCCGTACATGTCACTGGGTAATCCCGCAGCGTTTCCCTGCTGCGTCAGAGGAGGCGGGGTCACCCGCGCATGTCTCGGGTGGCCCGCCCTCAGCTATTAATAGCTGTCACGGTGGGTCTAGCGTCATTCGGTGCGTGCCTTCCATAGAGGCGGCATTGGATCGCGGCAGCGTGTTTTTCAGTATCCCGGGTCGAGAATGGATTACATCGCTGGAATTTTTTCTTCTTTTTTAATAAAGGACTTGTTCCAAGCTGTGTCTGCGTGTTTTTTACCATTTTGACACTTTTTTGTGAAATGGTAGGGGTACAATGTACCCCGCTACCAATTCACATGGGGGGCTGGGATCTGGAGGTCCCCTTTGTTAAAGGGGGCTTCCAGATTCCGATAAGCCCCCTGCCCTCAGACCCTCACAACCACCGGGCAAGGGTTGTGGGGATGAGGCCCTTGTCCCCATCAACATGGGGACATCCTCCCCGTGTAGAGGGCATGTGGCCTGGTACGGTTCAGGAGGGGGGGCTGCTCTCTCGTCCCCCTCTTTTCCTGCGGCCTGCCAGGTTGCGTGCTCGGATAAGGGTCTGGTATGGATTTTGAAGCGGACCCCCATGCAATTTTTTTTTTATTTTGGTTCGGGGTTCCCGGTAATATTCATACAGTGCCTTGCGAAAGTATTTGGCCCCCTTGAACCTTGCGACCTTTTGCCACATTTCAGGCTTCAAACATAAAGATATAAAACTGTAATTTTTTTAAAGAATCAGCAACAAGTGGGGCACAATCATGAAGTGGAACGAAATTTATTGGATATTTCAAACTTTAAAAAAAAAAAAAAAATGAAAAATTGGGCGTGCAAAATTATTCAGCCCCTTTACTTTCAGTGCAGCAAACTCTATCCAGAAGTTCAGTGAGGATCTCTGAATGATCCAATGTTGACCTAAATGACTAATGATGATAAATAGAATCCATCTGTGTGTAATCAAGTCTCCGTATAAATGCACCTGCACTGTGATAGTCTCAGAGGTCCGTTTAAAGCGCAGAGAGCATCATGAAGAACAAGGAACACACCAGGCAGGTCCGAGATACGGTTGTGGAGACGTTTAAAGCCGGATTTGGATACAAAAAGATTTCCCAAGCTTTAAACAAAGCTTTAAACATCCCAAGAAGCACTGTGCAAGCGATAATATTGAAATGGAAGGAGTATAAGACCACTGCAAATTTACGAAGACTCAATATGGATGCTGACACCCATATTGAATGATCTCCCTGCAAGTAAAAGAGGAGAAGCCAGCTACAGTGTGTGGCGAGGTGCTAGAGTCGGCTGAAAGCTTCAGCTTAATACAGCAACAAAAGTAAGACATGTGGAAGATGGTGGATATTTAAAGGAGGGGGTGTGGAGATGGGGTAGTGAAGGGGGGTTGCATGCAGAGGTCAAAGCTAAAAAAGGGTGAAAGTGAGATGTGGATGGGGGATGCAGGTGTAGGCAGCTGTGGAAGAAGGCTGTACTCTGTATGCAGCACAACCCTAAACTCTGCACTCATTGCCCCCACATTACATTTTGTCGGCTCCCCCACATCACAGTCCTCAGCCTCCCCCAATTTAATGTCCTTAGCCCCCCCCCCCACTGTAATATCCACATCTCCCCCACTGTAATGTCCACATCTCCCCACTGTAATGTCCACATCTCCCCACTGTAATATCCACATCTCTCCCCACTGTAATATCCACATTTCTCCCACTGTAATGTCCACGTCTCCCCCACAGTAATGTCCACATTTCCCCACTGTAATGTCCACATCTCCCCACTGTAATATCCACATCTCCCCCACTGTAATGTCCACATCTCCCCACTGTCTCTGCCACAGACTGGTTATGAGCAAAACGAACAGTCCGGAAACCTCTGCCACAGGATTTTAACACACGAACCTCCAGCCGTACAGTTAAAGAGCCTTTGAGCCGACCCGGCGAAACTGTAGGGTAACTTGAGCTGTAGATCCCCCTTAATTGGGTCACCAGGCCTATCCAGAGACATTAGCCTTCTGCTTGGTCTCCTCCTGGGCAGGTCCTCCCCTGGTTTCCTCCATTAAGTAGCTTCCTCTAGTAGACGGACAGCTTGGGATCTCTTTACAGTTGTAGGCCCCAGCCAGGTTAGCTGGGCCTACTTGATAGAAAGGCAGCCTCGGGCCAACGTGGCCCCGAGACTGAAAAATCACAAACACGTACCTCGCCCCAAAAACATGGTGTCTGCCCCTTAAGTATCCTTCCCCAGCATGCCCAGCGGGAAGACCACTGCCACTGGGTTGTTCCTGGGAAAGGACACTCAATAACCATAGCCTGCTCGTGTTCCAACATCGGCCTGTGGTGGTATCGCCACCTACAGGCAACAGTGGGAAAATCCTTTCAGGCACAGCCATAGCCAGAACAGAGGCTGATTTAGCATAAATCATAAAAGTCTGAGCCAACTATCGGCCCAGACACCCACTACATTTAGCATAGCGCCTGATCAATGGGAGCAGGGCGCTACATACACATAAACTGTATATACATACAGTTGTGCTCAAAAGCTCAAATATAGGAAAATAACCCTTTAATTGCCATTTTAACCCGTGTGTGCCACCTTCTGTGTCTGTACCAAGGTCAAACATTCCAGGGTTTGTATATTTTATCAGGGCCATTGGGGTGATTTCTGTTATCATTATGATTTAAAAAGGATCCAAAAAACTATGTGATAATAAATGGCTTCATGCAATTGCTATCCTTAAATTAAAGATAGTTTTTTGGCATGATTAGTCATATTTCAATATTAATGCCAATATGTCACAATTTCTGCCAGGGTATGCAAACATTTGAGCATGATTATACATACAAACACACGTAGTATTTGTTACCCAGCGATCAACAGGTCATTCTTGTAAATTAATATTATCTTTTATTTTAATGGAATGGATTTGTGAACCAAACAGCATTCATTAAAAAACTCCATTGAATGGCATCTCCGGGAGGACTCACCTTGAGTTTGTAAGCAAGCTGTTGTGATGGCCCTCGACTCTCTCTCTCTTTCTTTTCCTCTGATCTTTTCTCTTTATGCTCTTCTATAGGTATGATTATTTTTTCTTTCAACAAAGATATTGTGTGCTATAATGTTCTAGCAGTTTTATAGTTTTAGCTGAGAACCATCTTAGACAGTTTTTTTTTTCTCTTTTTTGAGATCTCTTATATTTGAGTATTGTGGTTGTTACTGCCATGACTGTCTCAAAATGTATTTACTGTATTATAAGTAATCTTTATTTGTAATGGACATATCCTTGAATGTCTTCTTCCTTTGTTTTTTTTTTTAAATTACCAATAAAAACTGTTATTTGAAAAAAAATAAAAAAAATAAAAACTGCATCGAACCTGGTGGGTATTCAAGAGAATTATATGTTGCTGAGGAATTCTTAGGATCTATGGCAGCACTCGCATTTTAGAGGCAAATATGAGAAGCAAAGTGATGTTTTGGTTATGCACAATGAAATTTCTAAAGCATTTATTTATTCATGAAACAAAAATGGTATGTTTATACCAGTATAGTGTGCTATACTGTATATATACAGCAGGTAAAATAAGTATTGAACACGTCACCATTTTTCTAGGTAAATACATTTCTAAAGGTGCTATTGACATAACATTTTCACCATGTCGGTAACAAGCAGTGCAATCCATACATACAAAGAAACCAAAACACATACTGTAACTAATGTAGTTGTAAAGTCTTGTGTTTTTATTTATTTTTTCATTTTTAATTAATAAATAATTTATACTTACCTCCTCTGTGCAGTTGGTTTTGCACAGAGTAGCCCGGATCCTCCTCTTCTCGGGTCCCTCTTCGCTGCTCCTGGCCCCTCTCTCCTTCTGAATGCCCCCCACAGCAAGCAACATGCTATGGGAGCACCGGAGCCGAGTCACAGCTTCATGTGTCCATTCAGACACAGAGCCTCGACCTGCCCCGCCCCCTCTCCCCCCAATTGGCTAACTGAGTTTGACCGACAGCCGCATGAGCCAATGGCTTAGCCAATCAGGAGGAGTGTCTCGGACGGCTAAGACACTCATGTACATCGCTGGAGAAAGATAGGGCTCAGGTAAGTAATTAGGGGGTGCAGGGGAGGCTGCTACATGCAGAAGGTTTTTTATCCTAATGTATAGAATGCATTAAGATTAAAAACATTCTTCCTTTACAACTCCCGTAAAGTCATGTGTAATAGAATGAAATGACACAGGGAAAAAGTATTGAACACCTGAAGAAAGGGAGGTGCAAAAAGACATGGAAAGCCAAGACACCAGTTGAAATCTATCAGTAATTAGAAAGCAATCCTGCCCCTTGTCAGTACAAATTAATATCAGCTAGTTCAGTCTCAACTGATTTAAAAAGGGGTCTCATTACCATGGTGTCACACAAGAAACATCTCATAATGGGTAAAAGCAAAGAGCTCTCTCAAGACCTTTGCAACCTTATTGCTGCAAAACATACTGATGGCATCGGTTACAGAAGGATTTAGAAACTTCTGAACGTTCCAGTGAGCACTGTTGGGTCCATAATACAGCAGTGGAAAGAACATAATTTCACCATAATTCGTCCTCGCAAGATTTCTGACAGAGGAGTGAAAATAATTATCAGAAGAGAGCCAAGGACCACTTGTAAAGTGCTTCAGAAAGGCCAGTAATTAGCAGGTACAAGTAATGCCTTCAACCGCCATGGCCTGTATGCACACTCATAATGCAAGTCTAGACAAGCCTGTGAAATACTGGTCAGATGAGGCCAAAGTTGAACTCTTTGGATGCCGTGTTACACACCATGTTTGGAGGTCAAATGGCACTGCACATCACCCCCAAAACACCCTACCAACAGTGAAGTTTGGAGGTGGGAACATCATGGTGTGGGGCTGATTTTCAGTATACGGTACTGACAAACTTCATATCATTGAAGTCATCCTTCAATGATATGAAGTTTGTCAGTACCGTATATGAATGGATGAATGGAATAGATGAATGGAAAAATGTACCAAGACATTCTTAATGAAAGTCTGCTGCCATCTACCAGGATGATGAAGATGAAACGACAATGGGCATTTCCACAAGACAATGATCCCAAACACAAAGCCAGGGAAACTCTCAATTGATTTCAAAGAAAGAAAATTAACCTGTTTGAATGGCCCTGCCAATCACCTGAAATCTATGGAAATAACTAAAGACCAGAGTTCATAGAAGAGGCCAACTGAACCTTCAAGACTTGTAGACTGTTTGTGTGGAGGAATGGGCCCAAATCACACCTGAGCAAAGCATGACTAGTTTCTCCATACAGGAGGCATCTTGAAGCTGTCATTACCAACAAAAGATTTTGTAGGAAGCATAAAATAAATTTCAGTTATGTATTTATTTGTATTTGTGTTTGCTAAAATGTACTCCTACACCTTTTGTGATAATGAGTATTTATAATCCTCCACCGGCCACTTTGCAGGTAGTAAAAGGTGCAGTAATGTTTATGACACAATTTCCAGATGCTTATGTTATATGTATGGAAGATTTTAATATGGGTTTAGGTCCGGTAAAAGATAAACATGGAAAATATTCAGCAGAAGGAAAAGTTAGGATTAAGTATATTTGGGAAGTTAGGAGAGGAGGTGGGGTAGATAGATCTATGGTGAGGTAGGAACCCAGATAATAGAGTATACTCGTGTGGGTCTATGGCAGGCATGTCCAAAGTCCGGCCTGCGGGCCGAATGCGGCCCTTGTTCTGGTTTAATGTGGCCCCCCTGGTAATTTGGATATATATATCTTTTGCGGCCCCCGGGCTACTAAAGATATATACTGTATTTATCGGCGCTACTTCAGAGGGGACAGGGAGGGGGCATAACAAGCGTTTACTCAGCGGCATCTGTCTCCTGGGTTGCCATTGGACGACTGTTCTGTCTAACATAGAAGGCAGGACTTGGTATTAAAGAGGCCGCCGAGAAAACAGGAGAATCTCCTGCATGTAATCTGTTAGTGCTCGTCCCGCCCCCTCCCTGTCCCCCCCTGAGGCTGCAAATGGGCATGGATCAGGCTGCACTGATGGCAATGGTGAGGCTGCATTCATGGCAATGGGGAGACTGCATTCATGGCAATGGGGAGGCTGCATTCATGGCAGTGGGGAGGCTGCATTCATGGCAGTGGGGAGGATGCATTCATGGCAATGAGGAGGCTGCATTCATGGGCACTGACCCTTATTTAAAATTGTTTTTTTACCCCTGAAACTTCCCTCTTAAAGTGAAGGTATACATAAAATAACACTCCCAAGCTCATCCTTAGTCTTGAGTGGTGCTCTGGGATTCGTTGGGGCCACAAAAGATATATATCTATATAGATATATATCTATATAGATATCTATATCTATATAGATATCTATATATCTATAGATAGATAGATAGATAGATAGATAGATAGATACAAATTATACGCCCAAGCTCAACTCTTCACCAATTCTTCTTGGGCAGTGTATTGGTACTCGGACAAACACACTTAGACCGAATTTTAATGGTTCAAAGAATGTCAGGCAAAAATGGTTGGCCCTCACACATGTTCACTTCATCAAATCTGGCCCTCTTTGAAAAAAGTTTAGACACCCCTGCTGTAGACTTTACCTTACACATTAGTTGTGTGTGGGGAACTGTGTCAAATGTTTTTGCAAAATCCAAGTATACACGTCCACAGCCGCAGTCCAAAGTTTACTTTCCTCCCCATAAGAATACATTTGTTTGACAACTTCTGTCTTTCATGAATCCATGTTGTCTGTTGCTTAAAGCGGATGTGCCACTAAAAAACTATATTAAAAGCAAGCAGCTACAAATACTGCAGCTGCTGACTTTTAATATAAGGACACTTACCTGTCCTGGAGTCCAGCGGTGATCGCAGCAGATGACGAGCCGATCGCTCGTCACCCTGCTGTTCCCCCCTCCATCCACGGTGAGGGAACCAGGAAGTGAAGCGCTCCGGCTTCACTGCCCGGTTCCCTACGGCGCATGCGCGAGTCGCGCTGCGCCCGCCGATTGGCTCCCGCTGTGTGCTGGGAGCCGAGTGTTCCCAGCATACAACGGGGGGGGCGACGGGAAGCGGAGAAAAAACCCGTCCTTTGCCCGTATCGTAGGGCCGGAAGTGGGTGCAGATACCTGTCTGTAGACAGGTATCTGCACCCCCCTCCCCCCTGAAAGGTGTCAAATGTGACACCGGAGGGGGGGAGGGTGCCGATCAGCGGGACTCCACTTTAGAGTGGAGATCCGCTTTAAGATATTTATTTCCAGCAAGAACTTGTCTACACTGTATGTGGTATTTTATTAAACTCTCCAGTATCTTCCAGACAATATACTGTAAGTTAAACTAACAGGTCTATAGTTACTTGGTAAAGACTTTGATCCCTTTTTATACGCTTAAGGACCGATCCTCTTTCTGAGATTTGGTGTTTACAAATAAAAAAAAAAATGTTTTGCTAGAAAATTACGTAGAACTCCCAAACATTATATATATTTTTTCTAACACCCTAGAGAATAACATGGCGGTAATTGCAATACTTTTTGTCACACTGTATTTGCACAGCGGTCTTTTTGAATTTAAAAATAAGACAACAGTAAAGTTAGCCCAATTTTTTTATATTGTAAAAGATAATGTTACGCTGAGTAAATTGACACCCAACATGTCTCGCTTCAAAGTTGTGCCCGCTCGTGGAATGGGACAAACTTTTACCCTTAAAAATCTCCATAGGTGACGTTTAAAAAATTCAGTTAACAAGGAGGTCTAGGGCTAGAATTATTGCTCTCGCTCTAACGATCATGACGATACCTCACATGTGTGGTTTGAACACCGTTCTCATATGCGGGCGCTGCTCGCGTATGTGTTCGCTTCTCCGCGCGAGCTCGTCGGGACGGGGCGCTTTAAAAAAATATATTTAATTTTTCTTATTTATTTTACTTTATTTTATTTATTTTGACACTGTTTTAAAAAAAAAATTGTCACTTTTATTCCTATTACAAGGAATGTAAACATCCCTTGTAATAGAAAAAAGCATGACAGGTTCTCTTAAATATGAGATCTGGGGTCAAAAAGACCTCAGATCTCCTATTTGGACTAAAATGCAATAAAAAAAATGATGTCACTTTAAAAAAACAAAAAAGTCCCTTTAAGAGCTATGGGCGGAAGTGAAGTTTTTGACATTGCTTCTGTCCTGCAGTGATATGGAGACGGATAGGGACCATCTTCCCCTCACTCGTCTCCATACACAGCAAGGGATAGGACCTGATCGTCTCCGTCACTGCGACGGCTCCGGTAAGCGGCAGAGGGCACCGGAGAGCGGTGGGACGGGGGTCTTCTCCCGCCACCGATAAAAGTGATCTTGCGGCATTCAGTATCCACCGCAGAGACCACTTTTATCTTGTAGCGGACCGCCCACTGAAAAAGAGGATACCAGTGTAATGGTAGCTAGCTGCTACCATAACAACGGTATTCCTCTTCAAACAGCCAATGTATTATTGTGGCGGGCGGTCCATAAGTGGTTTAATATGGGCACCACATTGGCCCTGTGTCAATCCAGTGGTACCATTCCAGACATTAACGAGTCCCTAAATATTAGAAACAATGGCCTTGAAATGACAGAGCTCAATTCTTTTAGGATCTGTGGGTGGATGCCATCTGGTCCAGGTGCTTTATCCACCTTTATTCCCCTACAGTGAGGGGAAAAACATATTTGATCCCCTGCTGATTTTGTATGTTTGTCCACTAAAAAAGAAATGATCAGTCTATAATTTTAATGGTAGGTTTATTTTAACAGTAAGAGACAAAATAACAACAAATATATCCAGAAAAGCACATTTCAAAAAAGTTATAAATTGATTTGCATTTTAATGAGTGAAATAAGTATTTGACCCCTTCGCAAAACATGACTTAGTACTTGTTGTCAATCACAGAGATCAGACATTTCTTGGAGTTGGCCACCAGGTTTGCACACATCTCAGGAGGGATTTTGCCCCACTCCTCTTTGCAGATCTTCACCAAGCCATTAAGGTTTTGAGGCTGACATTTTATAACTCGAACCTTCAGCTCCATCCAAATATTTTCTGAGATTAAGGTCTGGAGACTGGCTAGGCCCCTCCAAGACCTTAATGTGCTTCTTCTTGATCCACCTCTTTTGTTGCCTTGGCCGTGTGTTTCGGGTCATTGTCATGCTTGAATACCCATCCACAACTCATTTTCAATGCCCTGGCTGAGGGACGGAGGTCCTCAACCAAGATTTGACAGTACATGGCCCTGTCCATCGTCCCTTTGATGAAGTGGAGTTGTCCTCTTCCCCTTAGCAGAAAAACTTCCCCAAAGCATGGCAAGTTAAATTGATGCCAAAATGCCTGATTTTGGTCTCATCTGACCACAACACTTTCACTCAGTTCTCCTCTGAATCATTCGGATGTTCATTAGCAGACTTGAGACAAGCCTGTATATGTGCTTTCTTGAGCAGGAGGACCTTGTGGGTGCTGCAGGATTTCAGTCCTTCAGGGCATAGTGTATTACCAAATGTTTTCTTGGTGACTATGGTCCCAGCTGTCTTGAGATCAATGACAAGATTCTCCCGTGTAGTTCTGTGCCGATTCCTCAACGTTCTCATGATCATTGAAACTCCACGAGCTGAGATCTTGCATGGAGCCCCAGAATGACGAAGATTGACCGTTAATTTGTGTTTCTTCCATTTGTGAATAATCGCACCAACTGTTGTCACCCTCTCATCAAGCTGCTTGGTGATGGTCTTGTAACCCATTCCAGCCTTGTGTAGGTCTACAATCTTGTCCCTGACATCCTTGGACAGCTCTTTGGTCTTGGTCATGGTGGAGAGATTGGAATCTGATTGATTGCTTCTGTGGACAGGTGTCTTTTATACAAGTAACAAGCTGAGATTAGGAGCACTCCCTTTAAAGCGGGGGTTCACCCTATTAATAAAAAAAAAAAAAAAAAATTTCCTCTAGCATAAAATGAGGCATAGTAGCGCGAGCTACAGTATGCCTGTCTTTATTTTTTTTATCCCCGTACTCACTGTGCAATCATAGAGACAAGATTACGACTCCCAGCAGGGAATGGGCGTTCCTATGGAGAGAGAAGGTGATTGACGGCCGGCTTTGGCACGTCATGCTTCTCCGGAAATAGCCGAAATAGGACTTGGCGCTTCACGGCGCCTGCGCATAGTCTGTGCGCAGGCGCCGTATAGCGCCGTGAAGAGCCGAGACCTGTTCCGGCTGTCTTCGGGGAGCGTGACGTGCCAGAGCCGGCCGTCAATCACCTTCCCTCTCCATAGGAACGCCCATTCCCCGCGGGGAGTCGTAATCTTGTCTCTACGAGTGCACAGTGAGTACGGGGATAAAAAAATAAAGACAGGCATACTGTAGCTCGCGCTACTATGCCTCATTTTATGCAAAAAAGTTGTTATGGAGGGTGAACCACCGCTTTAAGGCTGGGTTCACATTTGTCCGACAAACGCTCCTACATTGGGAGGTCATGTCGTGTGACGTAGGAAAATCAATGTTTCCCTATGAGAGCCGTCTTAACTGGTCCGACACAAGTCGGTCCAACTTTGAAAATGCTCCCTGTACTACTTTGGTCCGACTTTGATCCTCAAAGTAGGATCCTTGTCCTAACCATCCGACTTTTGACATCCGACATGGTGATTACAGCAGCAGTAAAAGGAATTTATCTCACACTGGGATTGTTTTGATTGGTCAAAGAACAAGTCAGGCCCAGTACACACGACCGAACATGTCCGATGAAACATGTCCGACGGACCGTTTCCAGCGGACATGTGTCCTGGGATATTTTGGTCTGATGTGTGTACACACCATCAGACCAAAATCCCCGCAGACAGAGAACACGGTGACGTGGCGGTGACGGTGACGCGGCGACGTGCGCAAACCAGAAAGTTCAATGCTTCCACGCATGCGTCGAATCAATTCGACGCATGCGCGGGATTTTGGTCCGCTGGTTAGATGTACTAACCAGCGGACATGTCCGACGGACAGGTTTCCAGCGGACAAGTTCCTAAGCATGCTAAGAAACTTTTGTCCACTGGAAACCTGTCCTCTAGGCCAGGAAACCTGTCCGCTAGGCCGTACACACGGTCGGACATGTCCGCGGAAACTGGTCCGCGGACCAGTTTCAGCGGACATGTTCGGCCGTGTGTACGGGGCCTCAGACTATCACAAAGTCAGATCAAAGTAGTATCCTGTTCATGAAAGTCGGATGGATGTAGGACCAATGTAGGACTGATGTCGCAGAGCAAAGTAGGATGAAAGTCATACTACTGTGTAGTATAGTGTGAACCCAGCCTAATGTGCTCCTAATCTCAGCTCGTTACCTGTATAGAAGACACCTGGGAGCCAGAAACCTTGCTGATTGATAAGGGATCAAATACTTATTTCAAATCAATTTATAGCTTTTTGAAATACATTTTTCTCAAGTATTATGGATTTGAATCTTCTCTCTTCAATATCAGGAGGGGCATCCATCAGGGATGCCCCTTATCGCCTCTTCTTTTTGTTTTGGCGTTGGAGCCCCTGACGGAGGCGGACTGTCCCCATAAAATGTACCTATTTGCCGATGACATCCTTCTCACTTTGACCTCTCCCAGAACCTCCCTACCAAATTTACAATGCCTTTTAGATACCTTTGGTTCCCTTTCGGGGCTCCGGGTTAATCCCTCAGTCGAAAGCATTATCGATTAACCTTTCACCTGGTTTGCTGAGGGATCTACAGTCGCGTTCTCTTTTCACTGGGTCTCCTCGCTGCCCTATTTGGGAATCCACCTTACCCCTACGTATTCTGGACTATACCAGGCTAACTTTCCATCCTTGTTCAAACTACTAACGGACATGTTGTCGTCTTGGTCTCACTTGCCTCTGTCTTGGTTTGGCAAAATAACGGCCATCCGTATGTCCTATCTTCCGAAACTACTATATTTTTTTTGTGTCTTGCCTGTTCCGGTTTCTTCGCATATCCTCCGTATACATCTACGTAGAATTATGCAATTTATATGGGGTTCGTCCCGCCCTCGAATTGGCAAACAGGTGTTATTCGCCAGGCGAATTAATGGTGGTCTTTCAGTCCCTAATTTACGGGCCTATTATATAGCAGCTAGCATAGCCCCACTTTCACGCCTTCATGAGACCTATCAGCTTCCGCTCTGGGCAATGCTTGACCTGGTTGACATCGACCCTATTCCCATCTCCTCATTGCCCTGGCTCCCTCCTGTGCACCAACCGGTGACATTGGGGCCCTGTTTAGCCCACTCCTTGCGAATATGGGACTCTGTAAAGTATTCTGCCGGGTTGATCTCTCCTCATCTTCCACTCTTACGACTTTTACGTTGCCCGCTATTTGCTCCAGGCCGGGATACTTCCTCCCAATTCTCATGGTGGACCGCGAACGGGTTCACAGATGTTCACTCGCTGCTGAGGCCTACTGGGATTTTGACATTTGAAGCTTTACGATCATCTCACACTATTCCCTTGCGAGAGCACTATCACTATTTACAACTTCGGCACTTTCTTCTGAGTCTTATTAAGTCTCAGCCTACCCCCTATACTTTGACCCTCTTTGATGGCCTCTGTAGAGCCAGACCCCATTCACCGGGCTTAATATTGCTGATATATTCGGCTATGATATCCTCAAAGAGACCCCCACTGAGGCCTTACCACCTCTAGTGGGAGAAGGAGTTGGGGAAGCGGCTAGACACTGAGGACTGGCGGGTGATAAAACTAACCTTGTCCAAGTGCTCACGTAATGTGTTGATTTTGGAAAATGCCTATAAAATATTGTACAGGTGGTACTACACGCTGGCGAGGTTGGCTCGCTTTATCCCAAATTATTCCCCGCTTTAGGGGGTGCTCCCAGGAGGGCTCCATGGCGCATATCTGGTGGTCCTGCCCGCGGGCATGCAGACTGTGGATTAGGGTATACACTCTCCTTCGTAATCTATTTCAGATTAACATTAAAAGGGACCCTTATGTAGCACTCCTTGGTAAACCTATCGTGGAATTACTGCGTCCAGAGAGGCAAATGGCCCAGCATCTCTTTACTGCATCTCGGTTGACGACTGCAAGAGCATGGAAAACCCCCACACTTAGCTTTGAGGCAGTCAAAACCCGCCTGAACGATGTCATGGTTAATGAGAAACTAACGGCAGTTCTTTCTGATACGCACGACAAAATTCTCAGGATTTGGCAGCCTTGGATCACATACTTTTAGGTTTGACACTGCATTACTGTCAGTGTAGGTCTCCTCTTGCGCGCACCCCGTGGACCTTCTACCCCCTTTTTTTCTTTCTCTCACACTTCACCTTCCATTCTTTCTTGCTCTGCTCCACTTTCCTCTCTTTTTCCACTTCTTTATAGTCTCTTCTCTGGCTGTTATCTCTTTGTACTCTTTCTAGAGAATGCTAACCTTCAGGTTTTTTTTTTCTGTTGTTGTTGTGAATTGCACACTCGTTCTACAGGTTTACAGACAGCCGGGCGATGCCCGGGTTCTAGACCATCTTGTTCTATACATTTATTTATTTTTTTCATCGCTCTTTTCAATTGAGTATAGCATAAGATCTTGCTTTCTGTATGTTGATGTGGGCTTTTGGGTCCGGATTTACTCTGTACATTGTATGCTATATAACACTGTAGTGAACCTGTACTGTCGGTTTATGACAATAAAACTTTTGTAAAATAAAAAAAAAATTGTTGTTATTCTGTCTCTCACTGTTAAAATAATCCGGTCATTAAAATTATAGCCTGATTATTTCTTTGTAAGTGGGCAAACGTATGAAATCAGCAGGGGATCAAATACTTTTTTCCCTAACTGTAAATATTTCTGGACCATATCACTTTTGAGCCATTGTGGATCACTTGGGGCTGTGACAATACCACCCCCATAATGGACATGAGCTCCCCCATGCTCCATTGTATACACAGAGCTAAAGAAAGTATTGAATGTATTTGCCTTCTCTTTGTCCCCAGTCACCCACTCTAGATTATTAAATCGCCTACATGCTCAGACCTGACCTTTTTACTATTAATATATTTGAAGAATTTTGTGGTTTGTCCTACTATCTTTTGCAATCTGTCATTTGTTTTGAATTTTTGATTTCCTTTTCACATATTCTGTTATACTCTAACATTTAAACAATGATATAAATAAAATGTGATTCTGCGCAACATATCACGCTGGAAATTAGGTGGTATCACATAAAATGATAAATGTAGGAGCTGACAATTTCAGCATGCAATATCAAAATAAGTGGAGAAAAAATAATAAATAAATAAATATAAATAAAATAGTGAGTCCAAAAATAGTGAGTCCAAAAATAGTGGTGAGTCCAAAAATATATATATATATATGCTCAAAGAGTAAATGTGCAAAAATATGTACAAATAGACTGTTGTGTGAAAAGAATGGAATAGAAGAGTTCAATCCCAAAGTATAAACACGGATCAGCTGTCAGAATGCACTGGATGTAGATGAACACCAGCTCTATAGTGTGAATGCACAGCCGTGCAGTAGAAGATGAGCCAGATCCCTGGCTGAGCTCCCAGGACTCTTACCTCTGAGCCCTCCTTAATGGGCAGTGATATACAGGTCACTCGCAGCCTTCTATGGGTGGTCACTGATGCTTCCTCTCTCGATATATTGTATCCTCCCTCTAGTGGGATAAATGCTCCTCAGTGCCGGATGGGTAGTGTGAGTAAAAAAAGAGAGAGAGAGAGGGGACTCCCATAGTGATGTACCGTTGGTGCAGGTGAAAATAATTTATTGGGAATAACCTGCGCTTACATTAAAATAAAAGCAATGTGCAACGAGGAAACAAAACAAGCGGCGTTTAAATCGCCTGCTTACGTCACTCCGGGTGTACGTCCTCCAATCCCTACGCGTTACGACACCACGTGTCTTCGTCTGGGGAATCTGATTGGTAGTGTGGCTGTTGTTTATATTTCCGAAAAACCGGAAGTCTCATCGCGGCCATTTTCTTGAAGACCGCGATTTAATAAGCATCAGACGTGCTAGAGGGGACATGGAACACTACAGAACTCGGCATAAGATAATGTGTATCGGAGATACCGGGGGCTATATTATAACGGGCAAAAGTTCTGTTTCTAGTTAATATCCTCAAGGCCAGCTGTAATATGCATTATAAAAACTATATATGAGAAATTAAAAATGTATATAAACCATATAGGCCATCTAACCGGCATATCTAATTGGTATCCATATAGTCAAGTATAGTAAAGACTAGCACCAGAGCATAAGCATCATCAATAAAGAACCACTAGGTGTCGCTCATGGGCTAAAGTCTATAGCCTATAATGAAACCATTACATAGTAATAACAGAGTTATGCGATAAAATAAATTCATATAAAAACAATGTATTAAAATGGATTAAACTTGTTAAAACTATATGTTTGTTAAAACCTGATAGTGTCTATATTTATAACCACAGGGGGCTCCCATATCAGCTGATAGTGAGGGATAAATATAGTACTAATATTTAAGTATATTATAATGAAAATGGAGGGTATATATAAATAATACATATAAATGGTGGTCGTACACTCGATTTGTCGTATTACAGCGATGAAATATATATACACATACACACAGATAATAGGCAATTTAATAAAAAATGTGTTCAATGAATACATTAATGACCTATATCTAACTAGTATAAAAGTGTGGGGATCTAAAAGTTGCTGAGGAAGCAGTTGAGATCAAACTCAACGTTCATTCCTCCTGGTGTCAGGGTGCGCATCTTATGAATCCACTGGGATTCTTTTTGACTAATCGTGCGCACCTTGTGGCTTCCTCTCCACGAGGGGTTAAATTTGTCAATGCCCCAGAATTGCAATTGTGTGGGATCCCGATTATGTACCTGGTCAAAGTGTCTAGAGACACTATGTTTCGGGAAGCCATTTATTATGTTCTCCACATGCTGACTAATTCGAACCTTCAAGGCCCTTTTTGTTCTCCCAACGTATTGGAGATTACAGCTACATTGTAGTACATATACAACAGCTTCGGTGTGACATCCAATAAAGTCTCTAATCACGTGGGTTTCTCCTGTGTTTGTTGCCACAAACTCAGTATGTTTCTTTTGAAACTTCTGTGATTTTCGACATGCATTGCAGTTTTTGCATGGGTAGAAACCCTTTCCCGAAAAGAATGAATATCCTGGCTTTGGGGGTGGTTCTACTACTGATTTTACAATCAAGTTTCTTAGAGTAGGTGCTCGTTTATACACTATCCTTGGTTTTTCAGGAAGTAATTTCCCTAAATCTTTATCTCCTTTCAAAATGTGCCAGTGTTTTCCAATTAGTTTGGCCACATCTTTATATTGGGAGTTATAGTCAAGGATAAGTACTGGTGCTGTTTGTTGTTGGCTCTTTTTTGGTTTGTCCTGTAGCATCTCTTTTCTATCCAGTGTTTTAACCGTGTCTATTTGGCCTTTAATCCATGTCTCTTCATAGCCTTTATCTTTGAACCTCAAACCCATCATGTCTGCTTGTAATGAATAGTCACTCTCTTTTGTACAATTTCTTCTTAGTCTGACTAGTTGCCCCTTAGGGATGTTGGAAAGCCAAGGTTTAAAATGGCAACTGTCAGTTGAGAGATAACTATTCATATCAACATTTTTAAAATGTGTTTTAGTAACAATCTTGTCTTTCTCAATACTGATATTCAGGTCTAGGAAGTCTACAGATTTATCATCAATTTTCCATACCAGGGAAATGTTTTTATCATTTCTATTGAGCGTTTCAAGGAAGTTTACCAAGCTCTCTCTATTGCCACTCCACAAGATAATGATGTCATCTATATATCTTTTGTAGAGAGATAACTCAGTGGGAGTGTTCTCGTATATAGCTGACTCTTCCCATAATGCCATAAAAGCATTTGCCACACTGGGTGCAAATTTCGCACCCATGGCAATACCAATTGCCTGATGGTAATAGTTCTGGTCATACCAGAAGTAATTACACTTTAGGCACAGGTCAAGGCATTTAATGAGAAACTTCCTTTGTGGGCAAATGAGGTTACTAAATTTACGTAAGAGCCATTTGGCGGCAAAGCAGGCATCGTGGTGTTGTACGATTGTATACAGAGATGTAACATCTGCCGTGGCGATCAATGTTCTTCCTTCACTCACGGGTACTGTGTCTAATAGCTGTAATATATGTTTCGTGTCCTTGAGGTAGGCTGGTGTGGCTTGAACTGCAGGCTGGATAAAATAGTCTATATACTGTCCCATCCTCGCAGTGAGGGAATCTATCCCATTCACAATGGGCCTTCCCGGTGGGTTTTCTCTGGATTTATGGATCTTAGGGACAGTGTATATAACAGGTGTTCTACAGGTTTCTGGCATTAGATATTTAGATTCCTTTTTATTCAGGATATCTTTTTTCTTTCCTAGGTCAATAAGTAATGCCAGTTCTTTCTTGTATTTTCTAATGGGGTTACCCAGAAGTTTAACATATGTGGTGCAATCTTGTAGCTGTCTACTCAGTTCGTTTTGATACTGTTCTTTTGATTGTATCACAACTGCTCCTCCCTTATCCGCAGGGCGGATGACAATGTCAGTTCTTTCTTTGAGTAATTTAATACCTTTCTTTATATGGATAGGGTCACTCCTATTTTTTAGTTTTAGAGACTCCAGGTCTTGTAAAACCATTTTACTAAAAACATCAATATGTTGGTTTTTAGAAATTTGGGGGTTGTAAACCGAGTTGTTTCTCAGGGTACTATGTATTGGTTCATTCCCATTAGTTGCTGTAGTTGGGCGGGGTGTAAAAGGGTTATTGAGGATGGCCTTCTTAATAGTGAGTTTCCTCACATATTTCCGTATTCCAATGTATGTGTCGAATTTGTTGAGGTTCTTGGTGGGTGCGTGTTTTAATCCTTTATCTAAGACGGCCAGTTCTTCTGCCGTCATAGATTTCCCACTCAGATTTACCACGTTCCCACCGACCTTTCTCTTTTTCGCTTGGAATCCCTTTCCCGCTCGATGGCCTCTCTTTGTTCGGGATTTAGCCTGTCTTCCTGAGTTTTCCTTAGTGGCGAGCGATAG
The DNA here is from genome assembly GCF_905171775.1 of Rana temporaria. NCBI lineage: Eukaryota > Metazoa > Chordata > Amphibia > Anura > Ranidae > Rana > Rana temporaria. Next base: position 349,165,645 of record NC_053489.1, on the reverse strand, counting down.
TGTTCTCGTTGCCGTCGTGGGGAGGGGTCTCTCCTCTCCCTGTCTAAAAAAGCCCTTTGTGTACTATGATCATAATAACTCAAAGGTTGGCGCTGATCATAGTATGGGTCCTGATAGTATCGCAAGGGCTCAAATCTATTGTGTGTGTATATAGGGGCTCTGTCAGCCACCCCACGATAATCATATTGTGGTGGTGGCGGCCCTCTATACTCCCTCTGGTGTGTTTGATTATTTTGTCCATTTTGTCCATTATTGGAAGGTTTTTTAAAAGGTTTTTTAAAAGGTTTTTTCCCCGTTTTCTTGGGGGTACGCTGTCCCTGATTGGTGTTCTGTGGTTGTTCATAATACGGTCTAGCATATTGTATTGGTTCCTGATATGGTCTACTAGTTTCAGGATAATAGGCTCTCTCATCTAGCCTTTATTCAACACGGTTAATCATTGGTGTGGGGTCTAAGATTCTGACCTCTCTCTCCGGTGTTGAGTAGGTCGAAGTAGGTTGTATTGTTTCGACCTTTTGTTGCCATTTAAAGACTAGATCTGACTTATAGTCACCAACATCACGTTGATAATTTTTCATTTTTCGTTGTTGCACTTCCAGATCTTTATTGGTAAGATCTTTATTTAGTTGTATTGTAAGTTTCTTAAAGTCCTCAGATTCTTTGTGTGGATCTAGTTTCGATTTCAGTTCTTCTATCTGTTTCTCTATGGTGCGTGCCTTACGTTGTTTTCGTTTCAGCAGAAATTTAAGGCCCTCAACACTTTTTGTGTTAAAAAATTCGAACCATTCATCCATAGACTCTTTATCGGTCAGACCGTCATTGGGGGGAAGTTCCCACCGTAATCGACGGGGGGCAATATTTTCCCTAATGTATCTGTCAAACGTATTAATATCCCACCAGAGACTCACTTTTTTCTCCATGTGATGACCTAGCTTTCTGACTAAGCTCTTAAGGTCCGTATTGCGTGTTTTGTTAAGTGGGTTAAAGACATCATCAAGGTTCACATTTCTATTTTCCATAAATGAAAAAACATCCATAATGGCAGCAAAAGTATATATGTAAATAAACAGTGAATAAAGTGACAAGTGCTTTTGCGCTAAAATAGACCCTAAATGAATCAATCCACCAAAAAATAAATATAGTGCAGCAAAACCTAGTTATGTTTACATGACATAAAACAGGAATATAAATAAAATGTGATTCTGCGCAACATATCACGCTGGAAATTAGGTGGTATCACATAAAATTATAAATGTAGGAGCTGACAATTTCAGCATGCAATATCAAAATAAGTGGAGAAAAAATAATAAATAAATAAATATAAATAAAATAGTGAGTCCAAAAATAGTGAGTCCAAAAATAGTGGTGAGTCCAAAAATATATATATATATATGCTCAAAGAGTAAATGTGCAAAAATATGTACAAATAGACTGTTGTGTGAAAAGAATGGAATAGAAGAGTTCAATCCCAAAGTATAAACACGGATCAGCTGTCAGAATGCACTGGATGTAGATGAACACCAGCTCTATAGTGTGAATGCACAGCCGTGCAGTAGAAGATGAGCCAGATCCCTGGCTGAGCTCCCAGGACTCTTACCTCTGAGCCCTCCTTAATGGGCAGTGATATACAGGTCACTCGCAGCCTTCTATGGGTGGTCACTGATGCTTCCTCTCTCGATATAATGTATCCTCCCTCTAGTGGGATAAATGCTCCTCAGTGCCGGATGGGTAGTGTGAGTAAAAAAAGAGAGAGAGAGAGAGGGGACTCCCATAGTGAGGTACCGTTGGTGCAGGTGAAAATAATTTATTGGGAATAACCTGCGCTTACATTAAAATAAAAGCAATGTGCAACGAGGAAACAAAACAAGCTGCGTTTGAATCGCCTGCTTACGTCACTCCGGGTGTACGTCCTCCAATCCCTACGCGTTACGACACCACGTGTCTTCGTCTGGGGAATCTGATTGGTAGTGTGGCTGTTGTTTATATTTCCGAAAAACCGGAAGTCTGACCTGTGCCTAAAGTGTAATTACTTCTGGTATGACCAGAACTATTACCATCAGGCAATTGGTATTGCCATGGGTGCGAAATTTGCACCCAGTGTGGCAAATGCTTTTATGGCATTATGGGAAGAGTCAGCTATATACGAGAACACTCCCACTGAGTTATCTCTCTACAAAAGATATATAGATGACATCATTATCTTGTGGAGTGGCAATAGAGAGAGCTTGGTAAACTTCCTTGAAACGCTCAATAGAAATGATAAAAACATTTCCCTGGTATGGAAAATTGATGATAAATCTGTAGACTTCCTAGACCTGAATATCAGTATTGAGAAAGACAAGATTGTTACTAAAACACATTTTAAAAATGTTGATATGAATAGTTATCTCTCAACTGACAGTTGCCATTTTAAACCTTGGCTTTCCAACATCCCTAAGGGGCAACTAGTCAGACTAAGAAGAAATTGTACAAAAGAGAGTGACTATTCATTACAAGCAGACATGATGGGTTTGAGGTTCAAAGATAAAGGCTATGAAGAGACATGGATTAAAGGCCAAATAGACACGGTTAAAAAACTGGATAGAAAAGAGATGCTACAGGACAAACCAAAAAAGAGCCAACAACAAACAGCACCAGTACTTATCCTTGACTATAACTCCCAATATAAAGATGTGGCCAAACTAATTGGAAAACACTGGCACATTTTGAAAGGAGATAAAGATTTAGGGAAATTACTTCCTGAAAAACCAAGGATAGTGTATAAACGAGCACCTACTCTAAGAAACTTGATTGTAAAATCAGTAGTAGAACCACCCCCAAAGCCAGGATATTCATTCTTTTTGGGAAAGGGTTTCTACCCATGCAAAAACTGCAATGCATGTCGAAAATCACAGAAGTTTCAAAAGAAACGTACTGAGTTTGTGGCAACAAACACAGGAGAAACCCACGTGATTAGAGACTTTATTGGATGTCACACCGAAGCTGTTGTATATGTACTACAATGTAGCTGTAATCTCCAATACGTTGGGAGAACAAAAAGGGCCTTGAAGGTTCGAATTAGTCAGCATGTGGAGAACATAATAAATGGCTTCCCGAAACATAGTGTCTCTAGACACTTTGACCAGGTACATAATCGGGATCCCACACAATTGCAATTCTGGGGCATTGACAAATTTAACCCCTCGTGGAGAGGAAGCCACAAGGTGCGCACGATTAGTCAAAAAGAATCCCAGTGGATTCATAAGATGCGCACCCTGACACCAGGAGGAATGAACGTTGAGTTTGATCTCAACTGCTTCCTCAGCAACTTTTAGATCCCCACACTTTTATACTAGTTAGATATAGGTCATTAATGTATTCATTAAAACACATTTTTTATTAAATTGCCTATTATCTGTGTGTATGTGTATATATATTTTATCGCTGTAATACGACAAATCGAGTGTACGACCACCATTTATATGTATTATTTATATATACCCTCCATTTTCATTATAATATACTTAAATATTAGTACTATATTTATCCCTCACTATCAGCTGATATGGGAGCCCCCTGTGGTTATAAATATAGACACTATCAGGTTTTAACAAACATATAGTTTTAACAAGTTTAATCCATTTTAATACATTGTTTTTATATGAATTTATTTTATCGCATAACTCTGTTATTACTATGTAATGGTTTCATTATAGGCTATAGACTTTAGCCCATGAGCGACACCTAGTGGTTCTTTATTGATGATGCTTATGCTCTGGTGCTAGTCTTTACTATACTTGACTATATGGATACCAATTAGATATGCCGGTTAGATGGCCTATATGGTTTATATACATTTTTAATTTTTCATATATAGTTTTTATAATGCATATTACAGCTGGCATTGAGGATATTAACTAGAAACAGAACTTTTGCCCGTTATAATATAGCCCCCGGTATCTCCGATACACATTATCTTATGCCGAGTTCTGTAGTGTTCCATGTCCCCTCTAGCACGTCTGATGCTTATTAAATCGCGGTCTTCAAGAAAATGGCCGCGATGAGACTTCCGGTTTTTCGGAAATATAAACAACAGCCACACTACCAATCAGATTCCCCAGACGAAGACACGTGGTGTCGTAACGCGTAGGGATTGGAGGACGTACACCCGGAGTGACGTAAGCAGGCGATTCAAACGCCGCTTGTTTTGTTTCCTCGTTGCACATTGCTTTTATTTTAATGTAAGCGCAGGTTATTCCCAATAAATTATTTTCACCTGCACCAACGGTACCTCACTATGGGAGTCCCCTCTCTCTCTCTCTTTTTTTACTCACACTACCCATCCGGCACTGAGAAGCATTTATCCCACTAGAGGGAGGATACATTATATCGAGAGAGGAAGCATCAGTGACCACCCATAGAAGGCTGCGAGTGACCTGTATATCACTGACCATTAAGGAGGGCTCAGAGGTAAGAGTCCTGGGAGCTCAGCCAGGGATCTGGCTCATCTTCTACTGCACGGCTGTGCATTCACACTATAGAGCTGGTGTTCATCTACATCCAGTGCATTCTGACAGCTGATCCGTGTTTATACTTTGGGATTGAACTCTTCTATTCCATTCTTTTCACACAACAGTCTATTTGTACATATTTTTGCACATTTACTCTTTGAGCATATATATATATATATTTTTGGACTCACCACTATTTTTGGACTCACTATTTTTGGACTCACTATTTTATTTATATTTATTTATTTATTATTTTTTCTCCACTTATTTTGATATTGCATGCTGAAATTGTCAGCTCCTACATTTATCATTTTATGTGATACCACCTAATTTCCAGCGTGATATGTTGCGCAGAATCACATTTTATTTATATTCCTGTTTTATGTCATGTAAACATAACTAGGTTTTGCTGCACTATATTTATTTTTTGGTGGATTGATTCATTTAGGGTCTATTTTAGCGCAAAAGCACTCGTCACTTTATTTAAACAATGATATTGTTCCTTCATGTCAATAGCACCTTTAGAAATATATTTACCTAGAAATATGGTGACGTGTTCAATATTAATGTTACCTACTGTATATATACACTATATTGTTAAAAGTATTGGGACGCCTGCCTTTATACGCACATGAACTTTAATGGCATTCCAGTCTTAGTCCGTAGGTTTCAATGCTGAGTTGGCGCACCCTTTGCAGCTAGAATAGCTTCAACTTTTCTGGGAAGGCTGTCCACAAGGTTTAGGAGTGTGTCTATGGGACTGTTTGACCATTCTTCCAGAAGTGCATTTGTGAGGTCAGGCACTAATGTCAGACAAGAAAATCTAGCTTGCAGTGTCCACTCTAATTCATCCTAAATGTGTTTTTTTGGATTGAGGTCTGGACTGTGAAGGCCAAATTAAGTTCCTCCACCCCTAACTCGCTCATCCATGTCTTTATGGATCTTGCTTTGTGCACTGGTGCGCAGTCATGTTGGAACAGGAAGGGCCATGCCCAAACTATTCCCACAAGGTTGGGAGCATGAAATTTTCCAAAATGTCTTGGTATATTGACGCCTTAATAGTTCCCTTCATTGGGACTAAGGGGCCAAGTCCAATCCCTGAAAAACATCCCCACACCATAATCCCCCCGCCACCGAATGATTTGGACCAGTGCACAAAGCAAGGACCATAAAGCTACGGATGAGCGATTTTGATGTGGAGGAACTTGACTGGCCTGCACCTCAATCCAACAAAACACCTTTGGGATGAATTAGAGCAGAGATTGCAAGCCAGGCCTTCTTGTCCAACATCAGTGCCTGACCTCACTAATGCGCTTCTGGAAGAATGGTCAAACATTCCCATTGACACACTTCTAAATATTGTGGACAGCCTTCCTAGAAGAGTTGAAGCTGTTATAGCTGCAAAAAGTGAATATTGAACCCTACGGACTAAGACTGGGATGCCATTAAAGTTCATGTGCGTGTAAAGGCAGGCGTCCCAGCACTTTTGGTAATATGGTGTGTGTATATATATATATATATATATATATATATATATATATACACACACATACAGTATATTCAGTAGAAAAAAATGCCAGTTTTACTTGTTTGATATCTACTACCTATTCATCTGGCTATAAGTAATTTCCTCTGAGATAAATGACAACAGCCTTGTACTTGTCTTAAAAAGACATCAGGAAATGAGCTTAGAAGTATTTAATGACTGAACTGTGAAAATCTATTCTACTGGTCATGTGTAGAAGCCAAGCAGACATTCCAGATTTCTCCTGTGTTTTGGCATCAAAGCTAAGTATACTGAGATATTAAACAGCACTTCTTTCAGATGTGGAAGGCAAGGCTTCTTCTGGTAGCTTTGGAGCGCAACTAAAGGAGTCTTCTCATTAAAGGAAACCTTTATTTTTTTTAATTATGTAGGCTGCCTTTGGGAATCTCTCATTTTTAAAATGCTGCCTTCAGTGTGGAATTCAGACATCATTCTGTTTTAGGCACACATAAATGGATTGAGTTTTTTTCCAAGGCCCACCATTTTTATCATTTACCATTGCTATTGTTATTGAGCTCTGATAAAAATATGTGAAAAAAATATAACAAGCGCGCAACCATTACTGAAGACCATTGAAAAACAATTAAAATAAGTTAATTAGTGAAAAAATAACCATAAAAAAGTAGCAATATAACCAATAAATGTGTGTTTAAATACAAATAAATGTGAAGGAGTTAATGTGCAAAAAAGAAGGTGACATATGAAAAAATCACTCTTTAGCAAATTAGTGTATACATGTGTGTATCTCCTTTGGAGAGTGCTGTGTAAACACAAACAAATGTCCACGTGGATTATGAATAATTGAGATAACACAATAATTCTGAGAATCAATCCAATGATGGCTTGGATACCCCAGTGTTCAGAAGAAGCCTTCATCTATTAACAGCCGAAAAGATGTAATATTAAAAGCCGCTTACCAGATAAACAGGATCTCAAGTTATGGAGATCTGCAAAGCATGTAGGTCAGCCTGCCGACAGCGATGATGTCCATCTGTTCCTCGATCAAAAGAGGGTGCTTCCGTCTGTTGTCAGCTTCGGGTAGGTAAACTACCGCATCGGAAAATAAATTCACGGGTGGAAATCGCTCAGCTTTCCAGGCACTTTCCTGGAAATAGTGACTCAGCAAGAAAAAAATATTAAAGGCTTTGTGGTATAGTATTTCCAAAAAAAGGAAGGTTTATTCCATAAAAAACACAGCAAGTAAGCTCAAAGGTTATAAAAAACAGCAAATGTCACAGCAAGCAAACTGGGTGTTAAAAAACAGGAACAATCAATGGAAAAAATAAAAAAAATTTAAATCACATCCACGGAACGAACCAAATGCCAGAATGAATGTGGTGACGTTCAGAGGTATGTGCTCCACCCGACGCGTTTCCCCAAAAATGGCATTGACTGGGAATAGTATTGAGGTATTATGAACATGCACTGCAGACCAGTGTTCATTTTGAAGTCAAATTTCAATTTAGTTTTAGTCTTGGTCTTTTGACTAAAATGGCATTTGAGTTTTAGTCATATTTTAGTCATCTGAATTGTTTTAGTTTTAGTCGTATTTTAGTCTACTAAAATAGTATTCATTTAGTCGACTAAAATGTTTTAGTCATTTTAGTTGACTAAATCAACACTGGCTTGTGGTTCCCCATTGTACCCTGCTTCCCCAATCCTAGGCCAGCGTTAGTGCCTTGTGGAAAACACAGCCCTGGCTATATACCCTATATGACCAAAAGCTTGTAGACAACTGATAATCACACCTACACAATGTAGCCAAAAGTCTGAGGACACTCCACCAAATAGAGCTCAAGTATTTTCAGTAAAGAGTATTGTTAATCAGCATCCAATTTTAAGATTTACAGATTTAGGACCGTGCAATTCCAGCCTTGGGGCAATACCTTGGGGAAGGCCTTGTGCACGAAGCAAGATCCATACGTCTTCCCAGAAATGTTCAGATTAAAAAGTAAGGGCAGGAGGAAGACAAGTTGATATTAATACCAATAGTTTTGGAAATGGAAGTCAAACAGGCACATATAGGTTTGAATATTTGTTATGTCGATCCAAAGACTTAAATGCTTTCTGAGTTAGTGACCTGAAGCAAGAATTTAGATCACAAGTTCTAAATTTCCCCTGGCTTCACTGGTTGCATGCTTGTTTCAGGTCAACAAGTCAGGAAGAAGTGAGGGCAGAGGTAGACAGCCAAGGTGGTCAACAAAATTGGCTTCCACATTTCTCGCAGAACAGGTTTCTTTTAAATGCAACATATTTTTTTCCCAGTTCTGTCCCCTCTGTCAAATATGTTTTTTTATTCTATATTTATTTATTTAATTATTTCAGTGTAGACACAGGGAATTGAAATGGTAGCAAACAATGATGTACATTTTACACAGAGCATGTATAATGAAAGCAAAGTCATAACCAAGTAGTCAGACACAACATGGGCAAGTTACCCGTGCGCACCTTGACAGACCTTCCAAAAAAAAAAACATGGGAGAATTGGGTTGGTTGCACGACTGAAGGATCCAAAAATGGTCATTATGCCATGCAGAGGTCTAAAACTTAAAACTCAGGGAGGATAGAAAAGGTATAGGCAAGGAGCAAGAAGCTAGGGAAGAGTTTTTTGCATGAAGAAAATCACACCTCTCAGAATCCAGATTAGTTAAATCAAGGCATTGGTCTAGGACTTTGAGACACAAGGCCGCCATCAGGGGTGTACAGGCAGTACACCTGTAAGGGGCCCGGAGATCTCCAGGGCCCCGGATGGCAACCCCCCCTTTTTTTTTAAATAACATTTTTTTTATATATTTTTTTTTATTTCTTTTTTTATTTTTATTAAAGGGCCCAGGTTGGCAACCCCCTTTTTTTATATATTTTTTTATTTTTATTTTGTATTTTTATTAAAGGGCCCCGAGGTCCACAGGGGCCCAGATGGCAACCCCCCATTTTTTTTTTGTATTTAAAAAAAAAAACTGTTTTAATTTTTTCCAATATTTTTTTTTATTAAAGGGCCCAGAGGTCCCCAGGGCCCCGGATGGCAATCCCTCCCTTTTTTTATTTTTTATATAATTTTTTTTTATTTTTTACTTTTATTAATATATATATATATATATATATATATATATATATTTTCGTAAGGGGTCCAGAGGTCCTCAGGGCAACCCCCCCCCCTCTCAATTTTCTCTATTAGCGGCGGCACCCCCCCCCCCCGCTTCTCAATTGTAAGGGGCCCTGTTGAGACATAACATGTAAGTATTGCTCCATGGTTGTAAAATGTTGCCAGGGTCTCCAGGTGGTCCTAAACTTATTTTCTGAATAATGCAAGATGGTGGAAAGACCTTCAATATAAAAGATCATAAACATACATTTAGTAGGTGAAGAGAGCTGTTTCCATAGCAAAAGTATTGAAGCTCTTGCCACATTTAACATGTGAATGGTAAAGGAACTATCAAACATTTTTAGCCTTCCCTATAAGGGAATTAACATTCCCTGCCACTTTAACAAACTCACAAAAGGATGTAAGCATGTTACCAGCCACTGAGACTGTTATACAAGTGTGGCCATGCACTGTAGGATAATTTTTTACATAATCTGGTACTAAATGAATGAATGAATGACTTGTATAGCGCAACGCATGCGAACTGAATCGCCTCTGGGCGCTTTTTCCAGCCAGTATCTGCTTGGCTGGTGCGGTCATTTTTACCCTGTAGGATCATGACACGCTAGGGACACACAGTCATACACACATGTATACATATATACTGGGCCAATATGGACGAGGTCCAATTTACCTACCAGCATGTCTTTGGAGTGTGTGAGGAAACCGGAGTACCCGGAGGAAACCCACGCAGACACAGGGAGAACATGCAAACTCCAGGCAGATGGTGTCGTGGTTGGGATTCGAACCAGCGAACCTTTTGCTGCTAGGTGAAAGTGCTACTCACTGCACCACTGTGCTGCCCTGGTACTACAATGAATACAGCAATGCTATGCCAAGAATAGTGGAGTTGTGGATTGCCCTGTACATTTTGCCCAATTTCACATTCCAAACAGTTAATGCCCAGGTACTTGATATCCTAAAGCCAGACCGAGGCAATGTTTTGTGACGAGTCCTTTTGCACCACTTTAAGCTGGTTCTTAAAGTGGGGTCCATAAACTAACATTTTTACCAGGTAGCAGGAATGTCCCTACAGAACTAGTGGCCAAAACTTATTAAGAAATGGCAACTAAAATCTGAACAGTCGGTTGTGTATGAGGCAAGTTATGTATGTGTTTTTAAAGTGGGGGTCAGTTGCACATAGATAAGACTTTAGTATACTACATGCCATATGACTAACATACAGAAAGTGACCCACTGCTGGTAGATAGAAATCTTTGTAATATTGTGCCCAAATCCTGGCCATGGGATCAGGATATTCTCTCCACTCCTCTGTACCAGGGACCTGCTTAACAAAGTAATAGTGAATGTCCCCACTATTAGGGTAGGACATTACCACCTTCTCACTGTGGATGTGCTGCCCATACTTCCATTCATGGTAGACATGATGGATCTCAATGCAAACTACAGTCCCTTCCACAGCTCCTGACAACATTTGGGCACCTGAAGGTGCTCCCACATTGCAGTCTAATACTATTGCTGTCTCTGGGACTCCAATAAGCAGAAGAGAGCCTCCAGAACATAGGGGAACTCAAGTCCTTATGCCCTGTACACACGTTCGGTTCGTCTGATGAAAACGGGCCGATGGATTTTTTCATCAGATACCTGATGAAGCTGACTTTCATCAGTCTTGCTTACACACCATCGGATAAAAATCTGATCGTGTCCAACGCGGTGACGTAAAACACAACAACGTGCTGAGAAAAATTAGGTTCAATGCTTCCGAGCATGTGTCGACTTGATTCTGAGCTTGCGTGGATTTTTGACCGATGGATTTCCCCACAGACGATCGTTTTTTTCTATTGTTTTTTTAACCATAAGAAAAATTTAAAACAGGTTCTATTTTTTTTCACCAATGGTTAAAAAAACTATGGGGCCCACACACGATCGGTTCGTTCGCGGGGAAAAGAGCTCCGGCAGATCACAGAACGGCGCTATAACAAAGGTATTTGACACAATTATATTACAGAAACACACACATTGTACATTATATAATACTGTAATAAGGAGGATTATAGGATTTTACAAGCATTTTAACTCAGTTCACACTGGGGATTTCTGTCAGGCAGGAAGGGAGAGGGGGAGAGAAGACATCACATTACATGGTAAGACCTACCCCGAAAATAAGCCCTATTGTGTCTTTTGTTGCCAAAATTAATATAAGACCCAAGGTTATTTTCAGGGAAACACGATAAGCATGAATCACTTCTAACAAGTTTGATACCAAGAGAAAAAAGGTATCAGGGGAGGGACATTCAGCTGATGGACAGCCTCGGCTCTGTTCCTGTGTGCTGTGTGAAGGGGGATGTGCCCCTTCCCTCCAGTCAGCTCTCAGAGCTCTCCTCACTGAGCTCTGCAGAGTGTAATGCCAGCTCTCTGCCCCCTTTTTTTTAACTCTCAGAAAAGCTGATAATTTCAGCAATTTGAACGGATGTAGAAAAGAGAAGACTGCAGATTGACATGTACAACTTATGTAGCTCCTTCCCCTGGGCTGAGAACTCCATCCCCTTCACCAGATTCGCCAGGACCTTCAGTTTAAAGAGGACCTATTTTATATTATCCACCAACACCGCTGCTTAATTCTGCCATCCCGATACTCCAAGGGGAAGACTACGTGATTGGAGAGGATTCTTGGATTATTTACCAGAAGCGTCATTAGACCCATTGGGGTCTTTATCTGAGGTGAGAGGCAGGGGCACACCTATGGTGGATCACAGATGGTGGAAGAGAGTTTGATTACACATTTAGGATTCAATTAACTTTTCTGTACTTGTTCACTGCACCTTATACTTCCATATGTCTAGATGATATTGATGATTGTGAATCCCTATTCACTTTTGCACATGCACTTTTGTATACTTTGATGACATTTTGGACATTTTATGTATTTGATGTTTATTGATTTTGATATTTGATGTTTTTGCACTACACACCATTTTTTATACTTGTACTGAGTTGGCGCCACATTCATTATTTACATAATCCTATTAAGTAGGTGAGGAGAAAAAGAGAAGAGCCCTTGCAAATCACATATCCAGTGGGCCACATAAAAAATGATTCCGATCTAGCGATCTTTGACACTGAACCTAAGTATATGTACTTCTTAACTTCTATCCTATTATTTGGAAAGATGTTTTTAGATACAAAGAAATGCAACATATGATTCAAAAGTACTTCTATTGTTTTTCAAATGGTACCGTTTTTAGAAGTGGTTATGAATGGCTTCGTAAGAGTTAACAGATGGACCGTCAATGCCTTGCCATGAAAATAACTTACACCTCATTGCCTTGCGGTTTGCTGTGTGTTTACCTCACTTGTTCCAAAAGCTTTGATGCTGGATTGAAGTGAAGTGTCAGTGTGGAAAATGTTTGTTTTGGCTTAAAGCAGAAAACAAACGTAAGACTGAAATATTTTAGGGGAGAGAAAAAAGTGAAACTTATGTGTGATCAACAGAACAATTGTTCTGTCTGTTCTGGCTAGTACTGGAAAAAAACATACGGCCATTAAACTGCTAGTCAGTGGCAGGCATCTGGAGTTGTTGTTTTTTGGGGGGGCAAACATTCCACCTGCCGCCACCCCCCCTCGATCCTGGGCAGCAGACCCCCAATCCCCCCCACGGTCAGTCAGCTGGGGCCCCACACTTACCCCATATTGCGGGCAGCGTGGCGGGCGGTGGCGAGGGCGGCTTCTATCCGGGCTGCTTTTTTGTTGCTCAGTTCAGTGGTTTGAATCATTCAGATATAGCCCCACAAAGCCGAGGACGTCTTTAGATGTCCAGCCGTCGGCAAGTGGTTAAAGTGAAGGTAAAGTCTAGTTTTTTTTTCTATAAAAATAACAAACATGTTATACTTACCCGCTCTGTGCAGTGGATTTCTACAAAGCAGCCTGGATCCTCTTCTTCTCAGGTCCCTCTTCTGTGCTCCTGGCCCCTCCCTCCTGTTGAGTGCCCCACAGCAAGCAGTTCGTTATGGGGGCACCCGAGCCAAGCTTCAGCTATGTCTATCCATTCAGACACAGAGCTGTGGTTTGACTTCACCCCCTCTCTCTTCTGATTGGCTCACTGACTTTGATTGACAGCAGTGGAAGTTGATGGCACCGCTGCTCAGCCAATCAGGAGGGACAGTCACAGATGGCCGAGAAACTCGTTGACATCGCTGGACAGAGATGGGGCTCAGGTAAGTATTAGGGGTGCTGAGGGAGCTGCGGCACACAGAAGGCCTTGTATCTTAATGCGTAGAATGCAATAAAATAGAAAACATTATGACTTCACAACCACTTTAAGGTAGGCCCAGCATGTTTTAAATGATTGCATATAAGATTTTTTCACAAGTGAAAGCTGATTAGCTGAAAATCTCAACGGTGGATCAACTGTTGCATGTGGGTTAAATTAGATCTAAACACAAGAACAAAAACATGTTATACTGTATACAGCATGTCATCAGTTCTTTTTTTTTTTTTTCATTCAAGTTTAAGTTTATTTTCAGAAAAAATAAATCAGTACAATGTAATGAACATCAATTAAAATTATTACATTGTGGCATACAGTCAAAAACAACAAGGTACATTTAGTACATTTCCTGCCCTTCCATTCCACATTGAAACAAAGTACCATTAAAACGTAAAAGAAATTGTGAATAACAAAAAAGAATAAATATATTGAAGAAAACAAAATCCAACCCAATTGTCCTCCCCAACCTCCAGAGATACTATAATCCGTATAATCCAATCCAGACCCATGAAATTTAGAAAAATATAATAGATTGTTTAGATCTATAAGGAGGATAGATGCCTAGGGTAAACTCCACCCCCCGACACCCCTAATGGAATCACTCTGTGCCCTAAGAGGCAGAATAACCCCTATCATCCCCCCTCTCTTTTAATAGATAATAAGAATATCCCGATAACAAGAGGACAACTTCAAAACCATCCTCCATATAACATACCTAAGAGGGTTTAAGAAACCATTACAATTAGGTTCAATCAAACCATTTTAAAATAAAATGTAACATATGGGAAGAATAATAAAGAATATATATTATTCTTGTCAAAATAAAGGAAAAGAACAATATATGTATGCAAAACTTGTTCCTTATACATATAATAAAAAAAAAAAAAAGAAACAACATAAACAAAATAATAAGAGAGAAAGAGAAATAATATTAGAGAAAAAAAAAAGACAGCATAATAAAAGAAAGAAAGATAGAGAAAGAGAAAGGAGTTGGAGAAGAGATAAAAGAAGGACAAAGAGCCTACCTGTCAAAAGTGCACATCAGTCCAAAGCGAAAGCTAATACTAAATCCGCAAGGTATATGAGATTCCCATACATTTCAACCAAGGCTCCCATATTTCATTGAACTGGGTAAGTTTATCCATCATGGAGCCAATTCTTTTTTCTTGTTCCATTATCCATGTGACTTTTCTTTTCATACTTAGTATAGAACGTTCTTAGATATGGAGGCAGCTTTTGTTTTCTTTATTCAAGCTAAGAACATTTTAGCAGGTACAAAAAAATGCATCCTTGTAACTCCCAGTGCATAGAACTGATTTATCAAATAATGTTATTTTCCTTCCAAACTATCTTTTGTAAACTAATAATTATCCTGCTGGCTTTCTCTAATGGAGATTGAAGTGAGAGAGTGAGCATAGCCACCCTAGGACAGGAAGTATGCAATAAAATGAACATGTATTGTAGAGTATAAATCAGCTAGGTTGTCTACCACCCAGCAGGACTACATTGAATTAGTAGCCCCTGTTCAGAATAGGGTGGCTACACAAAACTATTTATATCCTTCAAGGGTTCATTTTATGTAATTAGTTCACTTTAAGGAATAAGGAGTGGAACAAATTAAGTGTTACACATAAATATTTTTGTAACCTTCATTGGTGTGTTGCAGCACTGTTCTTTTGACAACACATCTGTGTTACAGCAGACCACAACGCAGTATAGCATGTTGCAATATTTTGCAGTACAAAATTTAGGTCATGTTTAATCTTCAGGTTGTTTTGGTGTGTTGGCATCCCATTGATTCCAATAGGCTGTGTAACATTGTGCATTGTTACTGTAATGCAGATCTTTACTGTGACCACAAGATGATAGTGTTCAGCCACTCTATTCATCATAGGTTCCAATACAGGAGTGAAGAGGCTGCTGGGATTTGTATGCTGGAAGCAGAACTTCTCCTTTAGTTTAGCTGAGACCAAACTACACAGGCACAGCCCAGGAGAAATTGTCAGGGAGTAGGGGCACTTTAAAGGGAAAGCCCAGGAACATGAGAGGGAGGGAGATAAAGACTTTTCTGCTGGAAGGACGTGTGTGAGAGAACTTTGTAAAACCACATGGGCCCAGACTGGAGCAGGATGGGCCCAAAAGGTTCTTCAAAGAACAAAGGGGGGCCCCCAGCGGTACGCTCATTGCTTTGCTCTTCTTTGCATATGGACCAGGAAAGAGGGCTCCAAACCGGATCCAGGGGTGCAACGGGGCAATTGCCCCCCCCCCAAAAAAAATATCACTGATTGTCACTGACTGCAGTGCTGAGTCTCTCTCTCTGTCACATCAGTATCATCAGCTTATCAGCGGCGCTGAGAGAGAGACTGTGTTATTGTCATTACTCTGTAAGTGGGTGGAGCCATGCTGCTTGCTTGGCCTCTAGTGTTCCCGCTCATCTACATTGCTCCTGCATGGGAGCCACTCCCCCACCAGAGTACCAAAACATTTTAATAAAAGTGAGTAAAAGAATTAATGAATGTGTAAAATCGCAAAATACATGCGTGCCATACTGCCATTATTTATGAAAAAAAATTCTGCCCCTTTAGTCTTGTTCAATCTTAATCCCTTCAGCTTCGGAAAGTTTTACCCCCCCCCTTCACAAATAGCACTTTCTTTTGGCGGTATTTGATCACCACTGCGGTCTTTATTTTTTGCGATATAAACAAAAAAAGACTGACAATTTTGAAAAAAAAATGCAATATTTTTTACTTTTTGCCAATATGTATTTTGTTACATATTTTTGGTAAAAAAAAATCACAATAAATGTATATTGAATGGGTTGCACAAACGTTATCCCATCTACAACATATGGAATAGATTTACAGCATTTTTATTTATTTTTTATTAGTAATAGCGGTGATCGGTGATTTTTTAGCAGTATTGCAACATTGTGGAGGACAGATCGGACAACCTACTTTTGACACATTTTGGGGACCATTGTCACTGTACTAATGGTACTGGCTGGAAAGGGGTTAACATCAGGGGCGATCAAAGGCTCAACTGTGTCCTTAGGGGGTGCTTGCTAACTGTGTGGGGGATGGACTTACTAGATGAACAGAGTGATCCGTGTTCCTGGTTAGCAGGAACACAAGATCATTCTGTTCATCTCTGCCTTGTTTATATCAGCAGACCGCTGTTTTATCTCTGTGGGGAGCAATTGCGGTTGGCTGGCGGACATCGCTTCCACCAGACCCACTGATTGACTCCCCCTCTGGCCAATCAGCACGCGTGCCTTTGCTGGCTAATGCACAAAATGGCGTACAGGTATACTTAATTTTTTGGCAGTGCCCCTTTCCGAGACTAGACTCTGGATCCATCCCTGGTTGTTTGGTTAATTTGTAATTACAAATTCTGGGCCTGATTCCCAAAAGAGATACGCAGGCGGAACTGCTGTTCAGCCTGCTTATCTCTGTGCCTAACTTTGGAAACGATCCTCAAAAGGCTTTTTCCAAAGTTAGGCAGAAAATCTGACATGTGTAAGACACTTACACGGTCAGATCTTAGGATGCAGTACCGCATCCGCCGCTGGGGGCATTTCTCATTGAAATGCAGCTTTGAGTATGCAAATGAGGACTTAAGCAGATCCACAACGCTTTTCAGCACTGTGATTTCTGCGTAAGTTCCGATTTTGCTTGCGCAAAACTAGGGCTGGTTTTACAATGTGGAAAGTTAGTCACACCTTGTAAAGGCCCATTCAAGCGACGGCATTTGGTATGCATTCCTGAGGGAGAACTCCACAGCAATTTTTAAATTCAAAACCGGCATGGGTTCCCCCCCAGGAGCATACCAGGCCCTTAGGTCTGGTATGGGTTGTAAGGAGACCCCCCCTACGCTGAAAATTCGACGTAGGGGGTCCCCCTACAATCCATACCAGACCCGTATCCAAAGCACGCTACCCGGCCGGTCAGGAAGGGAGTGGGGACGAGCGAGCGCCCCCCCCTCCTGAGCCGTGCCAGGCCGCATGCCCCCACCCCAGAGCACCCTGTCCCCATGTTGATGAGGACAGGACCTCTTCCCGACAACCCTTGCCGTTGGTTGTCGGGGTCTGCGGGCGGGGGCTTATCGGAATCTGGGAGTCCCCTCAAATAAGGGGCCCCCCAGATACCGGCCCCCCACCCTAAGTGAATGGATGTGGGGTACATCGTACCCCTACCCATTCACCTGGAGGCAAAAAGTAAAAGTTAGTAAACACACAACACAAGGGTTTTTAAAATAATTTATTAGTCTGCTCCGGAGGCCCCCCTGTCTTCTTTATTAGCTCTAATACCAGGGGGGCTTCTTCTTCCGCTCTCCGGGGGTCTTCTCCGCTCTCCGGGGGGGTTTCTTCTTCCGCTCTCCGGGGGGGGGCTTCTCCGCTCTCCGGGGGTCTTCTTCTCTCTTCGCCGCTCTCCGCTGTTGACTCGGCGAACCCCGGTTCTTCTGCAGCTGTCCGGTGCCTTCTTCTTCAGCGCTGGCTGCCTGCTATCTTCGTGTGTTAGCTCAATTACTAGCAGGCAGCCAACGCGGTCTTCTGTGACGTCAGGTTCTTCTCTTCCCTTCTTCCGATGTTGACTCGTCGCCTCTTGTCACTGCAATGATGGAAGCGCGCCTTGCATCCCATTTATATAGGCATCACCGTCCCATCATGCTCCGGTAGGTACCCACGTGGTGGGTGCACGTGGGTATGCACCCACCACGTAGGTACCTGCCGCCCCCCTGCCCCAGTGCACCCAACCCCCCCATGTTGAGGGCATACGGCTCAGGAGGGGGGGGGGGGGCGCTCGCTCGTCCCCACTCCCTTCCTGACCGGCCGGGTAGCGTGCTTTGGATACGGGTCTGGTATGGATTGTAGGGGGACCCCCTACGTCGAATTTTCGGCGTAGGGGGGGTCTCCTTACAACCCATACCAGACCTAAGGGCCTGGTATGCTCCTGGGGGGGGGAACCCATGCCGGTTTTTTCTTTGAAAAATGGCATGGAGTTCTCCTCACTTTAGTGTCCCGTCGCAATCCACAAAGCCCGGCGTCAATCGCGCGCTGCACGTCGGGAAAATTACGTCACACGCATGCGCAGTACGGCCGGCGCGGGAGCGCGCCTCATTTAAATTTTAAACGCCCCCCGGAGAGGAGGACCGCCTTGCGACGGAGGCACTTAAGTTACACGGCCTGAAATTTCTAGGTAATTGCTTTGTGGATCAGGCACTTAGGTAGAAATTTTAAGTCAGTGTAACTTAACTGCTGAAAGTTAAGTTAGCCAGCTTTTTTGGGAATCAGGCCCTCTGTTTCATCAGGGACCAAAGGATTTCAATGAAGGGGTGTAGGCCTGGTCCTTTAAGCCACTCACCCTGGGCATCGCAGCTCATCTTCTTCTTCCTGACAGTGATTGACACGCTGCAGTGAGAAGGAAGGGAAAGGAGGACTTTGACTGGCTGCATCAGTGGTTGAGAAGTTAAAGTAAAAGTCTTGTTTTTTTTTTTAAATAACAAACATATTATACTTTTTCCAGATCCTCCTCTTCTCCGGGTTCCTCGTTGGCGCTCCTGGCCCCTCCTTCCTGCCAAGTGCCCCCACAGCAAGCAGCTTGCTATGGGGGAAACCGAGCCAAGGTGCTGCTCTGTGTGTCCATTCAGACACAGAGCCGCAGCTTGGCCCCACCCTCTCTCTCTCCTCATTGGCTCACTGACTTTGACAGTGGCAGGAGCCAATGGCGCCTGATGCTGTCTCAGAAAATGAGCAGGGAGAGTCCTCGGACAGCCAAGTCTCTTGTGCAACATCGCTGGATCTTGATGGGGCTCAAGTAAGTATGGTGGGGTTGAGGGGGGTTGCTGCACACAGAAGCATGAGAGCAGAGGCTCTTTTTGTTCTCTCCCTCCTCACTGGATCAGAGACATCAGCAGGAGCCATTAGCTCCTGCTGCTGTCAATCACAACCAGTGAGGAGGGTGCAAGGGTGGGGCAGAGCCGTGCTTTGTGTTTCTAAGGGCTCACAAAGCCAGCTCAGGAGCCAGCCTGCACGAGTGCTCCTCTAACAAGCGGCTTGCTATGGGGTACTGTGCAGGGGGAAGAACACAGCAGGTGTATAATGTGTGTTATTTAAAAAAAATTGTAAACCTTTACAAGCACTTTAAGTCTGCCCTTAGCAACAGGAGGAACATGTATGGCTACGGATATTGGGAACCACTCACCAGAGCCAGAGCAACAGGAGAAAGCCGCTGTGTGGAGAGTAAGCATAATAGACAGGAGAGCAGGCAGGAGAGACTAGGAAATGCAGGGAGAGATGGAGAAAATAACTGTGCTAAGTCTGTGTAATAAAGTGTTTCACTCTCTATATGCTTGTCTTTATCAGAGGGTGGTGTTGGATTCTCGGAGGGAATGTAGGGCTCCCGATTATCGAGAACAGTGGGGAGGGATGCACTGAGAGGTGTTTTTCTAGAAAGCTCTAGGTGATCTCCCAAACATGACCTACCATTGGGTGAAGTTTGAGAGCGAAAGGGATGGGAGTACTGAATAGGAGAAGGAGAGCTACCTTTTGTTTTATTATTCATTCTAGAGCACTTTGTCCCCCAGAAGAAGACCATAAATGACTAGGTCGAAACGCATTGGGGCCTCTAGTATGTTTATTATTGTAATGTAATTTTTCATATATTCATGTTCACATCGCTTTACTATGGTATATGTTCTCTAGCATTATGACCAGAGCTCATGTTTTAATGTCAACAAGTGTTTCTAATTTTTCTTCATAAAGACCCTATTTATTACACCTAATAAGTTGTAATACTTTTGCTGCTTTAAACCCCCGTTGGGGAACTCCTCTATTCAAAAATCTTTTTATTGTTTTACAAAAATTGGCTACTTATTTATTTTTACCACAATAAGGTTAAATATTTCATACCACCTCTACTGCTGAAAGGCATGCAATAATGACTGATAGATCCACAATAAATTGTAGGTTTCCAAAACAGTCTGGATGTGGCTGACCTCCCTTCCTGACAAAATATGAATTGTCAGTGCCTGTGTATATACAATATGCCTTTGTTGAAATTGCTTAGGTAGCATGAAAATGTCACAGTTTAAATATGATACAGTGCTTGTGGGTTTGGCAAAGAATAAATGTGGGATTCAGAGACTGGCACTGTCAGTGCCAAATATCTCAATGGGCTACCTAATAATGTCCCTATTGTTTTATGAGGTTTCAGTGTAGACAGATGGATGGCCCATATGTCTACTATATACAGATGTCTGTACTAATGAGGAAGACAGATCTTTCATTAGGGACTTTAGTAGTTATGGTTGAAATGAAAGGTATTTATGTCACTTTAGGGATAAAACAAGCATGCAAATCTATTAAAAAAAATGTATTGGATGTTAAAGTGTCAATGATTTTTGTTCTTTCCCCTTTTTAATGTAATACAGTAGCATGACATTGTTTTAATAGATGTACAGTATGTCACACAGAAAACTATTTGTGGGTGGTAGTAATGTGTAAGGCTTATATAAACTGTACACCAAATGTGTCTCCAAATATGTCTAGTAGTATTTGTCGTGCCAGATATTTTTTATAGTATAGCAATGACGCATATGATGTTATAAATACAGTAGTAACTAGGCACATTAATCTGAAGGAATAGATTGAACATTGGAGGCCTTTTGATATTTGATATTTTTTGCCTATTTTTATATGTCCTGTTGCTCTTTTCTCCTTTTTTTGGGGAAGGATGTCCTTTAGAATAATTATTAATTATCTTTAGTACCGTAATTAGTAATGCATTCTGCCTTCAGGTAGTGCGATATCAGCTGCAATTATTGTTGCAGCAATACACCTATCAATTAATATTTTAATAATTCTTATGCCGCGTACACACCATCACTTTATGTGATGGAAAACCATCGTTTTACACAAGGCTCTAGCAAAACGAGGTTACGTTCACCACTTTTTTCCATTGAAGCTCGCTTCATAACTAGCTTCTGGGCATGCGCGGGTTTAAAAACATTGTTTTAAACGTCGTTTTATGCTACACACGGTCAGATTTTGTGAAACAAAAAACAACGTTTTGAAAAACGACACATAAAATTGAAGCATGCTTCAATTTTTTTTGTCTTTTTTCACAAGACATAAAACGATGTTTTCCCCCACACACGGTCATTTAAATTGACGTTTTTAAAAATGTTGTGTTTTTTTTTCATCACATAAAGTGATGGTGTGTACGCGGCATTAGACATAAATTTGATCTTACCTCCTGATCTTTATTTATAAATTTATAAATTTTATATATATGTACAATTTTTAGTATTAAATGGATTTCGGAATGTTATTGAGATATACAATATGTATTTAATATACTTATTATACATTAAATATATCTTATTATACACATATAGAAATAAGATAAATGATATATTTCAAACAGTATTTTTTAATTGTATTTTTATATATATGTCTAAACATGATATAAGTTAAGATTGTAATGATCTATGGCTTAGTATCGGCTATTATTAATTTGACGTTGGAATACTGACAACGTAAGAGTAAAATATAGCCTTTGCCACTGTGCACCTTTTAATGGAGTGGTTGGCGACTCACAATGAGTTAATTTTAATTGTGAATTTTACAGATAAATTCCGGGACGCTGTGCCGTAAGACCACGCCTTTTGACAAAGTCGTAATGACGAAATGTATCAAGTAGTGATCTTACAGCGACCAGAAATTACGGAACTGACGCTGTGCATTCCAGGAGTAAACTGGAAAGAGGAAGTGCTGTGCGTCTAGGTCATTACGATCTCCACCGAAGCATCTTCGTCTTTATCTGGCTTTTAATAGGAGTGATTCGCTGAATGCTTAAAACTGACACTGGGCCCTTGACAATGACACCTTTGATTCAAGATGCTGTGTTCTATTTGGCTCCACTTCTCCGCCTCTGATACTCTGACCAATATGTTACCACTCCCAATACGATCATCCTATCTTGTGACCCTATTACTGGGCTGGTCGAGGCATATACCTCCAGATGTCCCTCCCCACTGTCCTCCTGTGACCCTACCCCGCAAATGTTTTCACAGCAGCCCTCATGCTCTTCCCCCACTGTTTCCTGCCCTTATCTGCTCTATCTTCTTTCCTTTCCTCTTTTTCCCTTTCCATGACCTTCTTTGGGTCGTTCATCTTTTCTCTTTTTTTTTTTTATTTACTTTGAATTTTCCATATGTTACCTGATCGGAAACAATGACACCCACCTGACGGGAGTCGTTTTTTGCTCCTAAGGACGACCGATTATGTTCATTACTTCTTACAAGGCATCAGGAGTTATGCTATGGGCGATAGCCATTGGGCTGACTCAAGTTACGTGTTTGATCACGATTGTCACTTTTATGTACCATTGATTATTGTTTCCTTTTGTATTTTTTTCTTTGTGTATTGTTTATTACGCTACCAATAAATATATTTTCAACTCTAAAACTGACACTGAGCTATACTATCACTTTGGAACCACTATAGTGTCATAGAATATTGAATTTTAAATTGAATAACTTAAAAAAAGGTCAAACGGAATTAGACTATGTGGAGTCTTTCTTCCCATGTTCCTGGATTTCGGAGGCTTACCAACGTGGGTCTGATCGAGTATACGGCAGTATATTGATGTGGATTGAGGCTTGATATCCTTACTGTTCTGGTGAGTTTAAACCTCGGTGGGGTGTGTGGAGCACGGTGTGGAGGAATTTGGTGAAAGGTGCACGCATCATTAACAAGTTTAAAGACCACCATCTGTGTCCACTAGAGAATTTTCTTCACCACCATCTGCCTTTTTTCTGTTATTCAATGGTTATTAGGCATTTATGGTGATGTGCATATATTAGTCAGTAAATTTTTATTAACTGACAGGAGCGCCGCTTTGATGAATATCTGCTACTGGTTGACAGTTTGAACTATTCATCTTATGTGTTAATAAAGGGCAGCTGGTTACTCTGGTGGTTGTCAGTCTAGGCATGTGATTACCGCTTTGGAGTCATGTACGTATATAAATAGGGGCAGTAATAGTCAAAATGGAGGATTCAATAGCTATTAGTAGGCCAGGGGAGAAAGTAAAATAATCTAGGGCAGCCTTCTCAACCTTTTTACCCGGAAGGAACCCTTGAAATCATTTTCAGGTCTCAGGGAACCCCTGCTAAATAATATATATATATTTTTTTGAGGGCGGCGGAGTGTATTTGGCCCGGCGTATCCCCGCGTATCTCCAAGGGGGCGGCTTCTATTTAAATTAAGCGCGCCCCCGATTCTAACGAACTGCGCATGCGCCGGGCTTAAAATAGCCCAGTGCGCATGCTCCAGTTCTCAGCGTAAAACGTCAATGACGCCGACGTGTGCGTCATTGACGTAAAGTCGTATTCAACGACGTACCCGACGGGAAAACACGACGCTGACCCGACGCCATACTTAACATGGCCTACGTGGGACTGGCGTAAGGTTACCCCTCATATAGCAGGGGTAACCTTACGCCTACGCAAACGACGTTAGCGACGGTTACGCGACGCAAATTTGTTCGGGAATCGGCGTATCAGGCTCATTTACATAAACAAATGAGACCTGAACGTAAACGCCACCTAGCGGCCGGCGGAGTAATTACATTTAAGATCCGACAGTGTAAGTGACTTACACATGTCGGATCTTCAGTGTATCTATGCGAAAATGATTCTAAGAATCACTCGCATAGATACACTGGCCAAAAAAGAGAGATACGATGGAGTATCCTGAGATACTCCATCGTAACTTTACTCAGAATATGGCCCAACATTAGTATTTCGGCCTAATATTGCAACGGTTCATCAGAATACATTGCACATGAATCCATGTATGAGGGAGACTAGGAAGAAGAGGAAAAAACAGGAGGAAGGAGAGGCGAGTAAGAAATGGGGGGACCTCAGATAGATCACAGGGAGGGGGGGAAGGAGGAGAGCGGATAGTAACGCAGTAACGCTTGCTGTTATCTACCGGTCATGACACATTAGTTTGATCAGCAAGTTGCGTAAAACAAATAAACAGCAAGTTGTGTAACATAAATAATAATAACGGTCAAAAATAAAACATAGACTACACTAATGGCCAGTGAATAAATGGCCCTTATATTGGTGATTAATAAACAAAAAAACACCTTTACATTTGTAGCGCTACCCCTGGAGGAGCCGCTGGTTAAATTTAGGATCGGCGTACTTAAGTTACCTCTGTGATGTGTCTAGGGATGATGACGGCAATGAGAGCAGTAATAGAATGTCCAGACTGTTGGTTGACGTTTTCAATGCTTTATTTTTCCGGTCAACAAGACCAACATGTCAACTTGAGGTAGACAGGACAGGTTGGTGAAAGAAGAATGAACTTTGCAGAATCAGGCTATGGATAAGCAAAAGCAGTCCTGCTTTTACAGCAACTCTTTTCCTCGTGGTCACTTCAGCCGAAGTGGGTAAAGTGCCCCCGGACAGGTTCCTCTCACGAACCTGGCAGCCAGAGCGCCACTTAGAACTTCTGGGAAAAAACAAGTCTCTGCCACATTAAATTTTGGGTTTAAAGATGAGACCTCTGCCACAGGCCTAGTACTTGAAAGTTTGAACGGTAGAGCGAATCCTCCCAATGTATATTTTTGGGGTCACCGACTGACAGTCTGAATACAATCTGTCAGTGTCCGGTCACCCAGATCCCCGATGGTTCGTTAAAGCCCTATTGGATCACCTGCCTCTGGGTTCTCCTCAGACCGATCCTCCACCGAACAGCACCCAGCTTGGGATCTTCTCAATAGAGATGGGGGACCCAGTAAGTCACTGGGGCCCCTTTGTTGCATCAGTTGCTCTGGGCCTTAGGAGCCCAGAGTCAGGAACTCCGCGTAGCACGTGCGCCCCGACCTGGTAGGCCATAACGCCGGGGCCCATGATGTGCGCACACCCTAAAGGTGGGTGCCGCACCTGGAACCAGGAACCCGCGAAGAACCCAAACCAACGGCTTCCGCCACAGAAATACCCCTCCCCGGCATGCACAGCGAGGTCCAACTATTCTCATTGGCTGCTGGAAAAAAGTGGCTCCGCCTGGACCCCTCTGGCGCCATCTGCCGTCCAGAGATGAAACTGCCTCCCTGGACGCACCGACTGGTCAATCCAGGACAATCCAGGATTGGCGACAGCCAAATTTAACAAATCAATGAATGAGAGCAAGTAACTCTCTCATTCCCCACTAAATTTAGTATAGCACCTGTACTGAAAAGCACACAGGCGCTACACATTAGTGGTCAGTGTAGAAATATTCCTTTATGTTGGATGTCAATGGAAAAATGTTCTCTTCAATTGGTGATCATTGTAGAAAGAAGATAAATCCGCTATAACCCAAGGAACCTTTAGCTACCTCTGGAGGAACCCTTCCACAGAATTGGTTAAGAAATCATGATCTAGGGGGCAAACAAGATCATGATGGCAGCCACACCAAAGAAAACTTGTTTTTGGCCCTTTTTGGACACATTTTTTCTATATACAAATTCTAATATGTGTGAAAGAATTCTCTGTGTCATATTATGTTAGTGTAGCGCTACCCCCGCAGGAGCCGCTGATTTGTTGTTGGGATCAGCATATTAAGTTACCTTGATGTGGCCCAGGGGTGCAGTTGTAGAATCAAAGTAGTGAGCGAAGGTCCAGACAGTGAATAAAGGGTTTTTCCAATGCTTTATTTCCAGGCCAACATCAACATCAAGTGGGAAGAAAAGGGTGATGAAGAGAAAGAGAGAACCTTGCGGTATTAGACCTCGATATGAACCGAGCAGTCCTGCTCTCAGTAGTATCAAATTGTGATTCGTCGCCACTCTTTCTGAATGGGTGAAGTGCCCCCGGACAGACCCCTCTCACAAGCCTGGCAGCCGAGGTGTCACTTTGGATTTCTGGGAGGAACAGGTCTCTCTCACAGACCTGGCTCTAGGGCCTCTGCCACAGGCCAGTTACTTTAAGTGAGCTACATGGATGAATGGAGCGAATCCTCCCAGTAGGTTTTAGCATAGGTCACCGGATGACAGCAAAGCATACCTGTCAGCATTCCGGTCACCAGATCCCCGATTGGTTCGTTCAAGCCCTGTTGGACAACCTGCCTCCAGGTTCTCCTCAAGCCGACCCCCCAATCGAACGGCACCCAGCCTGGGATCCTCTTAATAGAACTGGGGACCCAGTAAGTCACTGGAGTCCCCTTTTACCTCCGGATGAGGTTCTGTGTAGCTTGTAATTTTGGCCAGGTAGGACGCGCCGACGGGGTCCATGGTTGCGCGCACCCTAAAGGTGGATGCCGCACCTGGAACCTGGACCCCGCGAAGATTTTGAGCATATGACCCCTGTCACAGATATACCCTTCCCCAGCATGCCCTGCGAGGGGAAAACTCCTCTGATTGGCTACTGGGGAAAACTTGCTCTGCCAGAACCCCTCTGGTGCCAACTGCTGGCCAGGGATGGTACCGCATCCCTGGAGCACAGACTGACTACTGACAACTCTCCCATTGCCCACTAACTTTAGCGTAGTGCCCATACTGAAAGTAAGGGGGTGCTACATACTCCTCCCACTTGAAATGACACTGTCCCCAGTGTCCTAAAGCATTCGAGCCCGAATGCTGGCCTGATACCTGCTAACCAGACAGAAAAAGAAAGAAAAGAAGGAAGGACAGAATTCACACATTGTATTACAATATTTAAATGGCATAAGACATACAACATACACAACCCTATCTATCTAGCTGCCCATTCTCCGCAGTGTTGATAGTAGGTGGGTCCAGAAAAAAAACCTGTAAAGGAAAGATAAGAAGCATACAAAAATATATACAGTATTATCAAATCATTTCTTATATATTTACAACCTCCAAGGTCAGGATTGAAGCTGTGCACTCGGGCCCGAGCGCAAAACCTCCTTCCCTCCCAAGGAGTCCTAAGGTGTAAGTGCTGTAGGAGAAATACTCTTTTTGCAAGAAATTCAAAACATAAAACTTTTTTTTTTTCCTGCAAGGTAACGGTGCAGAACACTGCCCCTAGCGGTCAGTGCGCTGGTACTGCGGCAGTTCAAAACTCAAAGGTGAAGAAGTAGCAGCAAAGGGAAGTGAGAAAAAAGGGAAAATTGTTATTTTCCTTGCTGAATTCTCCTCAAAGCTGCGATAAAGAAGTTTGCAAAATCCCACTTTAACTGACTGAACCCAAACCCCTCCCAAGAGTCCTTCACACGAAAGTTTATGTGGATCTGGAGGAGCAGGGGGGAAAGGGGAAACTGGGAGAAAAGTTCAAAACAGAGTGGGGGCAAAGTCCTTGCCCAAAACTTCTGCAAAGTTGACAGACCATGCAAAGCCTGCATATATTCTTTTTTTGTATTTTACTTGTAAAAACAAGGGTCAGGCAACCAAACGGTGTCTCCTCTAGGAGTAGTGGATTGCACTGTGAAGGTCTGCTCTTTTTGTCCGGGGGACTTTAACACAACCCGATCCTGGTAAATGTGTCGGCCCCAGCTCCAATCACGGAAACAGTCCTCAAAGCGTTTCCCCACACAAATAAAGGCGTAGGGGGTCTCACGTTCCCCTGGCGGGACGTTTAAACGACTCTACACAGCATCCCGACACCATTTCACTCTCTCCTGATCAATCTGGTAAAGGAGAGGGGGTGGCACATATGGGTATTCATACCCGTATTCAGTGGTAACCTTCTGAATCACCACACGCTGTAGACGAGCCAAATTAGGCAGGATCCACGGGTCTCCATGTCCTGACAACACCAAAGCGTCCGGTGCCCTTTTCAAAATAGGAGCAAAAAGGGGCACAGGGGTAGTGAGGGTAACAACAGACACAAAACTTGACTCACCGACTCCCCAGGTCAGGCGCGGGACGTTCTTGGGCGGCTGCTGGGACCATCGGAAGTGCTGGGTTCCTTGAAGCCCTGCAACTCTGGGAGATGGGGCTCAAGAAGATGATCACCGTCATTAATCAGAGAATCTTCCGGTGATAGATTAAAGTCCGTTAGGCGCCACTCTTCTGCTGACAGGGGACCGCAGGGTTTGGCCATTGCGGGGTCCCCCGGCCAGTCTGAGGGACACTGGGCAAGTAGGCCTCGACCGCGGCTGCAGGAGGCTGGAGTGGATCCTCCTCAGGTAAGGGCATCCCACACGGAGACCACTGTGGAAGTTGCAGTCGTCTCCGAAATGGTCTCGCCCTGAGTGCTCGTCACGTCCGATGAGCCTGTCACACTGGATAGGACACTTTCTAAGTCCGGGTTTTCCCCAAGGCTTACCTCCAATGAGGAAGGTGGTGAGGTAGCCGAAGGTAGGGTCAGAATGGACGATACTGAAATCACTTCGGGGTCCCGGACTTCTGGTTCCACGATCATCACCGACAGGGAGGGTTCCGGCCATACTGCTTCCTCCTCCGCGGTAAGGGTGGCGGTGATAAAGGTCACCCGATACTCCTTCGGAGCCTGTGTGGGTGAAATGGCCACAAACAAAAAGGCCCGGCATCGCTGGCATCGGGCAAAGGGCTGGATCTTCACCGACAGATCCCTGCAATGAAGACAGGTTAGGCCCAGCATCTCTGTCCCTCCACTAGACAGGAGGACGAACTGTCCCTGAGTAGACAGGCGGACGCCTGTATCAGTCACGGGCACCCCAGACGGTACAAATGTGCTGAAGGCCCCCGGTGAAATGGTGGGAGGCCTCAATCTCTGGGCGGCAACGCCCGGTTGTCGGAAGGCAGACATCACCACGCAGTTCTCCTTCTCTTTGATAGGTGGGCGGTGCTTTGCTGCTTGACGCGAATTCCCACTGCACGTCTCATGCAGGGGAGGGTGGCTCCTCCCACTTGGAAGAACTTGTCCGGACACGTTGTAGGCGCGTGCTAGGCCGCACGTACGCCCAAGCTTAGCGATGCAAGGTTAACCCTCTCGTAACCGGACAGTTCAAGCACACAACACCGGACACTCTTCGCTCCCCAATAAATGGTTACTCACTTTTCTTGTTGCCAACAGTGACGGCCGAATCCCGGGCGAGCCCCCACGTGTAGCGCTACCCCCACAGGAGCAGCTGATTTGTTGTTGGAATCGGCATATTAAGTTAACTTGATGTGGCCTAGGGGTGCAGTTGTAGAATCAAAGTAGTGAGCAAAGGTCCAGACAGTGAATAAAGGGTTTTTCCAATGCTTTATTTCTTTATTTCGGCCAACATCAACATCAAGTGGGAAGAAAAGGGTGATGAAGAGAAAGGGAGAACCTTGCGGTATCAGACCTGGATATGAACCGAGCAGTCCTGCTCTCAGTAGTATCAAATTGTGATTCGTCACCACTCTTTCTGAATGGGTGAAGTGCCCCCGGACAGACCCCTTTCACAAGCCTGGCAGCCGAGGTGTCACTTTGGATTTCTGGGATGAACAGGTCTCTCTCACAGACCTGGCTCTAGGGCCTCTGCCACAGGCCAGTTACTTTAAGTGAGCTAGATGGATGAATGGAGCGAATCCTCCCAGTAGGTTTTAGCATGGGTCACCGGATGACAGCAAAGCATACCTGTCAGCATTCCGGTCACCAGATCCCCGATTGCTTCATTCAAGCCCTGTTGGACAACCTGCCTCCGGGTTCCCCTCAAGCCGACCCCCCAATCGAACGGCACCCAGCCTGGGATCCTCTCAATAGAACTGGGGACCCAGTAAGTCACTGGAGTCCCCTTTTACCTCCGGATGAGGTTCCGTGTAGCTTGTAATTTTGGCCAGGTAGGCCGCGCCGGCGGGGTCCATGGATGCGCACACCCTGAAGGTGGATGTCGCACCTGGAACCGAGACCCCGCGAAGATTTTGAGCACATGACCCCTGTCACAGATATACCCTTCCCCAGCATGCCCTGCGAGGGGAAAACTCCTCTGATTGGCTACTGGGGAAAACTTGCTCTGCCAGAACCCCTCTGGTACCAACTGCTGGCCAGGGATGGTACCGCATCCCTGGAGCACAGACTGACCCAGTGGACTTTTCTGGAATGACAGGAAGTCTCAATTTAGTAAATTGTGAATGGGAGCAAACTAACTCTTCCATTGCCCACTAACTTTAGCGTACTGTCCATACTGAAAGTAAGGGGGCGCTACATGAGTGACTTGTATCTGAATCTGGACTAAAGTAACTCTTAGGTCTCAGTTACATTTGTGGTTGGGGTGGTAAAAACACATGGCTGAGCCCTGTTTTTACTGCCCCAACCCCTCTCCCTTAAGCTGCAAAGGCAGTGACAACTATTATGCCCACTGCCATACTTGGTGGGCAGTACTGCCTGTCAAACATGACTAATTCACAAGAATGTAAATAATGGTAACAAAGATAAATCCGCTCTTTCTGTGTTCCCACCACTGCGCTTATGAACAACTAGTGATAATCAAATTGACAGTGAAGCAGCTACTTTTAAAAAATCAAACTGTGAAAAACATATTCTAAAACCCTAAAATTAGTGTAATAAAATACAGTCCTGATCAAAAGTTTAAGACCACTTGAAAAATTGCAAAAAATCATATTTTACATTGTTGGATCTTAACAAGGTTCCACGTAGAGCTTCAACATGCAACAAGAAGAAATGAGAGTGAGACAAAACATTTTTTGAGCATTCAATTTAATAAACTGAAACAGGCTGTTTTTCAGCTGATCAAAAATTTAGGACCACATGCCTTTAAAAGGCCAAATCTGTGCAAAGATGTGGATTCATTGTCATTTTCTGTCAGGTAGTCACACGTTGTGATGGCAAAGACAAAAAAACTCTCCCTTTTTGAACGTGGTCGGGTTGCTGAACTGCATAAGCAGGGTCTCTCATCAAGACACTGGACGATCCTCGGCCCAAATTAAGGCCCTTACTGGTGCTGACTGCAGCCCCATAACCATCAGACGGCATCTGAGACTGAAGGGCTTCAAAAACAAAAAACTTCTTCAAAAACCTTGTCTCCTTGAACGCTACAGAACTGCTCGTTTGGACTTTGCAAGAGAGCACCAAACATGGGACATTCAAAGGTGGGAGAAAGTTTTATTCTCTGATGAGAAAAAATGTAACCTTGATGGTCCTGATGGTTTCCAACGTTACTGGCATGACAAGCAGATCCCACCCGAGATGTTTTCTACGCGTCACAGTGGAGGGGGCGCCATAATGGTCTGGGGTGCTTTTTCCTTCAGTGGAACAATGGAGCTTCAGGAAGTGCAGGGGCGTCAAACGGCCGCTGGTTATGTCCAGAAGTTGCAGAGAGCATTCCTCATGACTGAGGGCCCTCCAAAACTAGGTTTTTCAACAGGACAACACTACAGTACACAATGCCTGCAGGACAAGGGACTTCTTCCAGGAGAATAACATCACTCTTTTGGCCCATCCTGCGTGTTCCCCTGATCTAAATCCAATTGAGAACCTTTGAAGATGGATGGCAAGGGAAGTTTACAAAAATTGACAACAGTTCCAGACAGTAGATGGCCTTCGTGCGGCTGTCTTTACCACGTGGAGAAATGTTCCCACTCACCTCATGGAAACACTTGCATCAAGCATGCCGAAACAAATTTTTTAAGTGATCAACAATAACGGCGGAGATACTCATTACTGAGTTCATGTTTGGAAGTTGGATTTCTGTTTTGGGGGGGTTTAGTTTTTTTTTTTGAGGTGTGGTCCTAAACTTTTGATCAGCTGAAAAACAGCCTGTTTCAGTTTATTCATTGTTTTCATTAAATTGAATGCTCAAAAAATGTTTTGTCTCACTCTCATATCTTCTTGTTGCATGTTGAAGCTACTTGGAACCTTGTTAAGATCCAACAATGTAAAATATGTTTTTTTTGCCATATTTCTAGTGGTCTTAAACTTTTGATCAGGACTGTATAAGCAGCGCTGTAAACAATGTAAGATAAAATATCCGTTATCACAGGTATTCAAAAATAATGCTAATGTCCATAAACATCAACATGTGACAAAAATGAATATGTGCACAAATTCCAAAATATATATATAAATGTGTTTAAATATTAATTAAATATAAGTCCATAAAACACATCAAGTAGGTTTGTGAAAAAATAATGATAATAGCTTCCAATCTTCCACCACACCCGGTGTCAGTGAATCCTCTCCCGTCAGATGCAAAGCTCACCAACTCAAATTGCCTTACACTCTCAGAAGAAGAAACAGCGGGGAGGTGGTGAGCGATCAGTTGACACCTTGGGTCTGCTGTGCCCAATATACTCGGTTTTCGGTTCATCTCTGAACGAGTGTTTGCTGTGCAGTGTATTGCTCTATTTTTTGAGATTCATGTGAGTGCTATATTTGAAGATTTAAGTGTGTTATTAAACTGATTTTACGGTATCACGCTATTTTGAGCACTTTTTGTATTTACATGCGGAGCTTTCTGGCAGTGAATTGGTTGGAACTGGAAGTATCTGCTATACCTACCAGTGAGGTATTTTTGTACACGTTTACACGCCAAACACGAGAGTCTGATGCCGCGTACAGATTGTCGTTTTTTGTGATGAAATAAAACAACGTTTTAAATCATGAAATAAAACAACGTTTTTAAAACTTCATTTTCAAAAACGACGTTGCCTACACACCATCGTTTTTTCAAAATGCTCTAGCAAAGCGCGGGTTACGTTCAGCACTCTTTTCGATTGAAACTAGCTTCATAACTTGCTTCTGAGCATGCGCGGGTTTAAAAACGTTGTTTTAAACGACGTTTTGCCCACACACTATCATTTTAATTGACAAAAAAAACGACGTTTTGAAAAACGACACAAAAAATTCGAGCATGTTCGAATTTTTTTTCTTTCGTTTTTTAGAAGACATAAAACGACGTTTTCCCCACACACTGTCATTTTAAATGACTTTTTCAAAAACGACGTTTTATTTTATCACAAAAAACGACCGTCTGTACGCGGCATAAGGCAATTTGAGTTGGTGAGTTTTGCATCTGACGGGAAAGGGTTCACTGACTCCGGGTGTGGTGGAAGATTGGAAGCTATTATCATAATTTTTTCACAAACCTACTTGATGTTTTTTATGGACTTATATTTAATTAATATTTAAACACATTTATATATATTTTTTGGAATTTGTGCACATATTCACTTTTGTCACATGGTGATGTTTATGAACATTAGCATTATTTTTGAATACCTGTGAAAACAGATATTTCATCTTACATTGTTTACAGCGCTGCTTATATGTTATTACACTAATTTTAGGGTTTTAGAATATGTTTTTCACAATTCACAAGAATGGGGCAGCAATGTAACTGCCATACAACGTGCAGTGCAGTAGTATGTGGGTGTGATGCATTTGCCTATATGTCTCAGTTTAATGCTCCCTGCTAGCCATGTGTGTTAGAGGTAGAAAGGAATTTCATGTGTGATTCATTCCTCTAACAGGTTATTGAAGTGCTAATGTCCCCTCACTATTCTAAACGTTAATTGATCTATTGTGTTGTGTGAAGAAGATCTGTGTTTACCCTTAAAAGATGTGTATTGTATCATCAGGCTAAATGATTAGAGAAGTGGTATGTTAATTATTCTGATTGCTTCAGTGTAGTAATTAACTCCACTGATGTCTTTATCTAAAGAAATGTGTCTGCATGGTCGACTCCGACTGGTCTCCTATAATCTGTATGGGAAACCCCACTGTGTGAGGGGGGGCGTTCCTAACAGGTTGTAACCACATATAAGCTGAGTTTTTGTGTCATTAAACTCTCTTGTTCCAGCATTAAGCCTTGGCATGTGTGGCTTATTATGGCGATTCCAGGAGGGGATGTTCTTGTATGGGGAGAAGGGAATGCTTGACGGGGATATCATTCTAATACCGTCACAAATGGTTGGCAGCAGCGGGATTTTCCCTTCTATTCCCCTTTACACCCGGATTCCAAGCAGACACTGGAAGAACTACTGGAAGTTCGTGGAAGGATTGCTAGCAACAAAACCAAGCGGG
The DNA here is from genome assembly GCF_905171775.1 of Rana temporaria. Classification (NCBI taxonomy): domain Eukaryota; kingdom Metazoa; phylum Chordata; class Amphibia; order Anura; family Ranidae; genus Rana; species Rana temporaria. The sequence continues at coordinate 349,131,290 of NC_053489.1, read as the reverse complement.
TCATCATAGCAGAATTAATGGAGCTAGACCAGGAGGACGGGATTGCAGCAACGCCAGCAGTACAAGAGATGGAGAGACCAGTGATTCAGGAGGAGTTACCAACCAACAAGCTAATGAGAGAGAAGCTAGCTTGGTTCGGTCCGAACCCAACGCCGGATGTGGTGCTGAAAGTGATGGACCTGTTAGTAAACGCAGAGCTACAGGAGGCTAAACAAATAAGAGACGCAGAGCTACAGTTAAAACTGGCAGCAGTCCAACAAGCAGCCGCACATTCTCCAAACAGTGAGTACAGCACAGTAGACGCAAGGAAGATTCCGTTTAGCGCTTTTAAAGCTTTTGATGAAAAGGACTGTGAAATCGATAACTACCTGGCAGATTTTGAGAGACAATGTAACCTGCACCGAATAGCTAGAGGAGAGTGGGTTGCAATATTGTCAGGCAAACTGTCAGGCAAAGCTTCTGATGCTTTCCGGACCGTGCCAGATCAGGATATCCATAGCTACGCCAGGGTTAAAGAAGCGCTCCTGGCTCGTTATGCAGTAACCCCAGAGTCCCACCGACAGAAGTTCAGGGACTCACGCAAAACCACGAAAGACTCTTACGCGGAATGGGCATGCCAGTTGTCCCTGTCGGCCTCTAACTGGGTTAACAGCAGCCAGGCCACCACCGCAGAGGACATTTTGCAACTAATGCTCCTGGAGCAATTTTACAATCACATCCAGACGGATGTCAAAGATTGGGTGAGAGATCGCAGGCCCATGACTCTACCAGAGGCCGCGAAGTTGGCGGATGAATATGCGGATACTCGCAAGACAAACCAGGTCACACCACGGGTACAACCTCCACGACCAACGGTGCCCTCACACCCACCAGCCGCTAGATACCAACCTCCTAACAGACCGGTGACATCTAGCCCTCGCTATCCACGCCAGGAGGACAACGAACAACGCTGCTTCCGGTGCAAACAGCTGGGTCACTTCAAGCAGAATTGCCCCATGAACGACAACACCAGGTCAAATTGGTCTCAACCTGGGTACCGCCCACCAGCAGCAGCCCATTGTGTAGACTCGGCTTGGGATCTCCAGGAGCTGGGTCCGGAAGAACCATTGGACACCATTTACGAAGTCCTCACGGTACAATCTGGTATTACGGACAACAGGGAACACCATTGTCAGCTGGTCATGGGCGACAGCCATGAGCCGGAGGGGCCCTGGAGGGAGCTGGGCAGAAAGAGGCACAGCCGGCTACCCCCCAAGAAGAAGAGGTCCTGGAAGCCGTATAACAAGCTGACCTGGGAGGAGAAGAAGCGACTGGAGGAGAGGGAGTCGCAGTGGGCGTCCCAGATGCGGGCCGAGATGTTCGCCAAGGGCCCACCGGTGGCCCCTTACACCCCCACCCAGTTCCTGATGATGAAGGACCACGTGGAGAGCCTGCAGGACATGAGCAAGCAGGAGCTGATCCGTGAGTACATAGAGCTGGAGGAGTGCATAAGCCACATGGAGGAGGAGAACAACCACCTGAGGTCACAGCAGGCTGACCCCCCCAGGCTCCATGAACTGGAGATGGAGCTGGAGAAGCTCAAAGAGGAGAACCGGCGGCTGCGGAGGGAGCAGAGGGTGGCTGACCCAATGGGGCACTGATCTCCCCCCCCCCGAACTCTGAGCACCAGTGCTACAGCATTTCAACAAATATAACTTTTTCTTTTTATGAATCTCCTGTGATTGTCACTTCAGAGCCATAACCTGCCCCCTCCCATAGCGGGACACCTAGATGGCGGCGCACAGACCCATTCGCCGTCTTCACACTGACTTCTGGTGACTCTGCAGATCGCACAAAGACTTGGGGACTGACCGGCGTGTGATCTGACGACCCGGTGGCATACCTGAGTCGGAAGCAGTTGCCAAGGGAGGACAGTTACGCCAAACGGAGTTAACCTCGGACTAAAAGCTCTGAACCTGTCAACCCTACTGGACCAGGAAAGGTCCAACCGGGTTTGCCGGAGCAGGGAGAAAAAGGGGGGCCATTGTGATGCATTTGCCTATATGTCTCAGTTTAATGCTCCCTGCTAGCCATGTGTGTTAGAGGTAGAAAGGAATTTCATGTGTGATTCATTCCTCTAACAGGTTATTGAAGTGCTAATGTCCCCTCACTATTCTAAACGTTAATTGATCTATTGTGTTGTGTGAAGAAGATCTGTGTTTACCCTTAAAAGATGTGTATTGTATCATCAGCCTAAATGATTAGAGAAGTGGTATGTTAATTATTCTGATTGCTTCAGTGTAGTAATTAACTCCACTGATGTCTTTATCTAAAGAAATGTGTCTGCATGGTCGGCTCCGACTGGTCTCCTATAATCTGTATGAGAAACCCCACTGTGTGAGGGGGGGCGTTCCTAACAGGTTGTAACCACATATAAGCTGAGTTTTTGTGTCATTAAACTCTCTTGTTCCAGCATTAAGCCTTGGCATGTGTGGCTTATTATGGCGATTCCAGGAGGGGATGTTCTTGTATGGGGAGAAGGGAATGCTTGACGGGGATATCATTCTAATACCGTCACAGTGGGTTCTACTCATCAGGGCATTATAAGGACTTGCTTACACTTGCAGTGCCCTCTGAAGCGCAATTTGCTGTGGACTGCTCCTCAGAGGGTCTTTGACAGGTGGTGAAGTGTTGTATCACCCTCTTACCCAGAGGCGTTGCTAGGGGGGTGCGGGGGGTGCGGGCCGCCCCGGGTGACACCCACTAGAGGGGTGACACCATCCCGATTTAAAAAAAAAAAAAAAAAAAAAAAAATTATTTTTTTTTTTTTTTTTTTTTTTTAGCTGACATGTGGGGGCAGTCGGCAGTCGGCACACAGGCACAGCCCCCTCCTCTCTTTTTGTGTGTACAGAGGGGGAGGGGCCGAGGGGACCTTCTGTCCATGTGCCGTGGCACTGCCTGGGATGATCTGAGTTACTGAATGGGGAGGGGGGGTGTTTGCACCTGGGGGGATTTCACTGAAGGGGTGGGGGGGATGTACTAAGGGGGTGTTTGCACTGAGGGGGTTTTCACTAAGGGGGGTTTGCACTGAGGGGGGGTTGTACTAAGGTGGGGGGGGTGTTTGCACTGGGGGTTGCACTGAGGGGGGGATTTGCACTGAGGGGGGGTGTCTGCACTGAGGGGGTGTCTGCACTGAAGGGGGGTCTGTGTAACATGCAGGGGTCCAGAGGTGCAGGTGGCTGTGTAATGTAAAAGGGGTGCAGTGATGCAGGGTGCTGTGTAATGTAAAGGGGTGCAGAGGGCTGTGTAGTATAAGAGGGTCCAGAGGTGCAGGTGGCTGTGTAATGTAAAAGGGGTGCAGTGATGCAGGGTGCTGTGTAATGTAAAGGGGTGCAGAGGGCTGTGTAGTGTAAGAGGGTCCAGAGGTGCAGGGGGCTATGTGATGTAAAGGGGTGCAGAGGTGCAGGCGGCTGTGTAATGTAAAAGGGGTGCAGTGATGCAGGGTGCTGTGCAATGTAAAAGGTGTGCAGTGATGCAGGGTGCTGTGCAATGTAAAAGGGTCCAGAGGTGCAGGGTGCTGTGTAATGTAAAGGGGTCCAGAGGTGCAGGGGGCTATGTGATGTAAAGGGGTCCAGTGGTGCAGGGGCTGTGTAATGTAAAGAGGTGCAGGGTGCTGTGTAATGTAAAGGGGTGCAGGGTGCAGTGTAATGTAAAAGGGTCCAGAGGTGCAGGGTGCTGTGTAATGTAAAAGGGTCCAGAGGTGAAGGGGGCTGTGTGATGTAAAGGGGTCCAGTGATGCAGGGTGCTGTGTAATGTAAAGGGGTCCAGAGGTGCAGGGTGCTGTGTAATGTAAAGGGGTCCAGTGATGCAGGGGGCTGTGTAATGTAAAGGGGTCCAGAGGTGCAGGGTGCTGTGTAATGTAAAGGGGTCCAGTGATGCAGGGTGCTGTGTAATGTAAAGGGGTCCAGTGATGCAGGGTACCGTGTAATTTTAAAGGGATCCAGTGATGAAGGGGGCTGTGTAATGTAAAGGGGTCCAGTGATGCAGGGTGCTGTGTAATGTAAAGGGGTCCAGTGATGCAGGGGGCTGTGTAATGTAAAGGGGTCCAGTGATGCAGGGTGCTGTGCAATGTAAAGGGGTCCAGAGGTGCAGTTGTGGAGAGGGGTACACAGTAGTAACAAAAATATATTGAAGGATGCAGAGGTATGCAGGGGGCACAGTGGGGTGTTTTTACATTTTAACGTGGGGGGGGGGTGCCAGATATTGGATCTGCCCCGGGTGCCAAATGCTCTAGGTACGCCCCTGCTCTTACCACCTGTTTTACCCTAAAAATCCCAGGGTACATTATTTTAGGTGGTTGAACAGGCTATAATGAGGTGATATAATGTCTCCTCGCCACCTGTCAAATGCCCTTTAAAGAGTTATCCACAGCAGATTGCTCTTCAAAGGGCACCACAAGTGTAAATACGCCTTTAGAAAGTCTTGATGAACAGAGCCCACATACATGAAACACAGCATATTATACACCCACAAATAAGCATTAGCTATTATCAAGATTTTGCTTCAGAGTTATGTACTCGCTACCCCTTCTTTACATTTTGAAATTAGTAGACTAGGAATTGAATACTACCTGTGACCTTTGGTTTGTGCTCAATTGTTTTTCTATTCCCATATCTATAGAATCCTGATGTGACCCTTAGTTTGGAATTTGAGGTACAGGAAGATAGCATGCTTTATTTTATTTACAAAAGCAATTTCTCGGCTGATCCATGTGTATCAGCAGCAGAAAGTGGTCTATATTTATATTAGTGATTTAACTTACTCTTTCCCTTTATAGCTAACTACATGCTATTTGATTTTTAGTCCCAGCTCTCCAGTAACCTGTCTCATTATCTGGCATTTCTTGTCTTCCTGTCAATGCTTTTGTCGGCAAAGTCATCATTCAAAGACCTCTTGGGCCAGCTGTAAAGTGGGGAGAGAAAACAACATTATATGAAAACTGACAGCACCCAATTGACAGCTGACCTACAGTTCACGGCTGACAGAAGTTGCTTAAAAAAAGAATATTGTAGTGAAGCAATTACCTATAATGACATTGCTAGTTAGCGAGCTCCTGCATCTGCATACCTTTTATGGACCAGAGGAATTTATACATTTTTGGCTATGGGCCTATTGATTTAGCACTAACAGGAAACCAAAGTAATACATATATCATTTTGAGGGGACAAATTACTAGTTTACCAAAGTAATCCATACATTATATATATATATTGTAAAGGGTTAGCTTGGTAGCGGGGATGTGTGACCTCCTGAGTGGGTTCACTACACACTGAATTATACAGAGAGGCAGCCGTGGGTGGTTGAAAAATCAAGGGTTATGGTTTATTCTTCCATATTTCTGGAAACAAGTGCAAGCATCCAAACATCATAAACAAAACAAAACATAAAAAAAAACCCTGGCCACTTGGGCCGTCTACCTTCACAACACAGGAACCTACCTATGGAGTCTGGCACAGCCTACTGCTGGGCAGACACTGCTGGTCTTCCAGCAGAAAACAATAGTCTTTTTGATTTTCTTATCACACAGCAAAAATATCAACAACCACTTCACCTTCAGAAGTCTTCCTCAGCTCACTGCTCTCCTTAACTCAACAAGCCTCAGGATACAGCATTGAGTAGTAATCCTCTGGACAATTTATAGAGGCCTTAATTTCCTCATTCTGAACAGCTGAAGCTATCCAACGTCCTTAAACCTTTCTGGCTACCTCTGCAGCCGACACCTGATAGTAATTGGTGAATTTTCTAAACAAGGCAGAAATGTATCTCCCGTCTGTGACAACACCCCCAGATTTACCTGACTTCCTGTCACAATATATACATATCGAGAAAACCTGGAGTAGCACCAATTTTTAAAAAAGGACAAAGATACATCCCTGGGAATTACAGCCTAACATCAATTGTATGCAAGCTCTTGGAGGGGATGATAAGCGACTATATACACAATTTTAGTAATGACAATAGTATCGTTAGCAGTAAACAGTATGGATTTATGAAGAATCGTTCTTGTCAAACCAATCTATTGACCTTCTATGAGGAGGTGAGCTGCCATCTAGATAAAGAAAGGCCTGTTGACGTGGTGTATCTTGATTTTGCAAAAGCATTTGATACAGTTCCCCATAAATGTTTACTGTACAATGTAAGGTCCATTGGCATGGACCATAGGGTGAGTACATGGTTTGAAAACTGGCTACAGGGGTGAGTTCAGAGGGTAGTGATAAATGGGGAATACTCGGAATGGTCTGGGGTGGAAAGTGGGGTCCCCGAGCGTTATGCCCTGGGGCCAATCCTATTTAATTTATTTATAAACGACCTGGCGAATGGGATAAACAGCTCAATCTCTGTTATTTGTGGATGATACTAAGCTAAGCAGGGCAATAGCTTCTCCACAGGATGTGGTAACTGTAACGGAACGTCCCACACTCTGCTTGAGTGCTTCCATCATATACCACTTCCCATCAGTCTGGATATACATATCAGATATTCCAGCTGCTCACAAGCACACAACGAGACAAGACTTGTTTGTCTGCTGAACACGAACATGGAGGCCCAGATTCTCAAAGGGCTTACGACGGCGCAACGCAATGTACGCCGTCGTAAGTCCTAATCTGGGCCGTCGTATCTATGCGACTGATTCTTAGAATCAGTTACGCATAGATAACCATTAGATCCGACAGGCGTAAGGCTCTTACGCTGTCGGATCTTAAATGCATTTTTTTTTCGCCGCTAGGTGTCGCCTCCGTCGTTTTCCCCGTCGAGTATGCAAATTAGCAAAATACGCGAATTCCCGAACGTACGCGCGGTCGACGCAGTGAAGTTACGAAGTTTACGTTAGATTTGCGACGCGTAAAGTTGCCCCTGCTATATGAGGGGCAACCAATGTTAAGTATGGCCGTCGTTCCCGCGTCGAAATTTAAAAATGTACGTTGTTTGCGTAAGTCGTCCGTGAATGGGGCTGGACGCCATTTATGTTCATGTCGAAACCAATGACGTCCTTGCGACGTCATTTAGCGCAATTCACGTCGGGAAATTTTAGGGACGGCGCATGCGCAGTACGTTCGGCGCGGGAACGCGCCTAATTTAAATGATCCATGCCCCCTATCCGGCTCATTTGAATTAGGCGTGCTTGTGCCAGGGGGATTTACGCTACGCCGCCGCAACTTTACAGGCAAGTTCTTTGTGAATAAAGCACTTGCCTGTAAAACTTGCGGCGGCGTAACGTAAATGACATACGTCGCCGCAGTTTTACGCCCATCTACGAGAATCTGGGCTGGAGTCTTTAATAGAACCAAGAATACAACCTTATATACAGTTAGAGGAGGTAACCAGAACATAAATTAACATGAGCTAATTAACTAATCATTTACCCAGACTAGGCGACTCATACATATGACCTTTTCAGGGTAGATGTCACGTCTCCTCGCTCACCTGCTATACAATACACATTATCATAAGTGTAAACACAGGACATCTTCACACAAAAGCAGGGTCAATTAGCACAGAGAACAGACATATGGCTGGAGGTGAGGACATTAGCATCTAACAGTATGTGTCCCAACATTATGAATGAGTCACTCTTACAATTAACCCGTTATGTTCAGAATCAACAAACAGTAAATAGTTATTTACAGATATCCTGGAATATATTGTGGATAATAATTACATAATAATCCCATCTCAGGTAGTCCAAGATATAATTTCTCAGTCATCCTATGCCCCTAGTAGACATAGGATGATTTTAGACATAAGAGGGTCCGGGGATGTCCCGGGTGAGTCTGTCACATTTCTCCCCCATCAAAGGTCGACTAACAAGGTCCCAGACCTCCACCTGGTCTGGACATGCGTTAGTCTGACAAAGTGAACTCACATAGTCTGTCCGCATGACCTCCAATCTTGGCTGCAAGGAGTAGTTGACACTAGATGTGGGGTGTAGTGTGGTGTGGTGTAGGTGTGGTGTAGATGTGGGGCAGAGGTCACTGACTCTCTGTCTGGCTGCCAGCGCGTCAGCTGGGTGGTTTTTAACATTCTGGGGCTTGGTCTGCTGCTGGGCAGAGGGGCCGACCGCCCCAGCTTCCTGAAACTGTAGAGACACTGTATGTGCTTGGCAGGGGCCAGCGGCACTCTTCCCTTTTGCCAGCACTTCTGCTGGGGACTCCACATCATCCGCCCCAGCTAACCGTTGGGGAAGGAGGCTGAATTCCTCCACACACAAACTGTGTAGCTGCCATTGGGGAGGTGAGCTGGCTGCTTCCTTTTCCGTTCCCTCATCTGGCTGCTGGGACAACATGTCTGTGGTACTGTCTCCCAGATGCACGGATCTTTGCTGGGGAGGAAAGACCACGTTCTCCACCCTGGCCAACTGTTGGGGAGGGATGATGAACATCTTGTCTTCCTTCTCCCCCTGTATCGGCTGCTGGGAAGTGATCGCCACCTTCTCACCCTGAGCCTCCGGAACTGCCACAGGGGTGGGGCAGAGGTCTTGAACCCTCTCTCCGGTGACCAGCGATTTAGCTGGGGAAGTTCCTTGCAACTCCACAGATACTGTTGTTGGTGATGGGCAGAACATAGTGAAGTGTGGCCCTGATACCAGCTCTTCTGCTGGAGGCTCATCAAGTTGTTCTTCCTCAGCAGAAAAGTCTATCAAATCCCCTGTCTCTGCAACTGGTGTCTGGGAATAGAGGTTCACCATCTCCTGTCCGTGGAACTCATCAGATGCCATCGGTGCTGGACAGAGGTTAGCAGTGCTCTGCCCTGCTGTCAGCACTTCATCTTTGGGATGGCAATATCCAGTTTTTCCGCTGCCGATTCTCTGGCATACTGCTGGACAGGCACATTCCTCCATCCAAAATCATCCCATGCAGAAACAGGATCATCAAGGTCAGTCAGCACTTGCTGCATATGCCATAAGACCTCCGCGTCCATAGCTGCGGGGGCAGGTTGGCAAAGCACACTGTTACTCTGCCACATTGCGGACTCTTCAGCCAGGATTTCAGAGTTGTCCACTGGTATTTCCTGATAGTCCCAGGCAAAGAGAGCCCAGCCCTGGCGCTGAACGGCCAGAAACTCTATATCTTCCAGTGCCCATTGCACCCCTAGGTGGAGCCTAGCATCGCTGACGTCACCACGTTCACCAGCTGATCGGTCTGCACCATAGCTGGAAGTAACTACACACACGCTTTCTTGATCTCAAGGATTCAAAGTGTGCAGTGTTTTTGAACAATTTTTAAAGCTGATGTCAGTATGTCACAAACTGAATAAACGCCACCTTTTAAATGGAAACCACTGCACTATGAAGTTCTTCCTCCTATTTTAATTTTTATATACCGTCTGAGCACAAGGAGTCTGGTTGCTATACCTACGGTGGGGAATCCAACGTCCCGATTCCTGAGTGTCCCTGAGAAGGCAGCATCGGAACAGCCACCTGGATGCAGCGATCGACATCTTCACTGAGTGCCCGACTGACCCCTTGTGGGTCCAACTTTCTGGTAAGCGGCCATCCTTTTCTTGTTGTATCGGGATTGATGTTACCTACCAGCCAATTCACCTGCAGCAGCACTCGTTGAGAAGAGTCAAAGTTCTGCGAATGAACCCTAAGGCCCCGTACACACGACCGGATCTGTCCGCTGATACTTGTCCGCGGACCAGTTTCAGCAGACAAGTTCGGTCGTGTGTACGGCCTATCGGACCGTTTTCGGCCGGGCATTTGTCCAGCCGACCGTTTTCTAGCGGACAGAAATTTCTTAGCATGCTAAGAAACCTGTCCGCTGGAAACCTGTCCGTCGGACATATCCGGTCATCTGTACAGACTCACCGGACATGTCCGATCGGCCGCCATTCCTCGCATGCGTCGAATCACTTCGACGCATGCATGGAAGCATTGACCTTCCAGCGTCGCGCACGTCGCCGCGTCATCGTCGCGGCGACGGCGTGGACACGTCACCGCGCTGTCTGTCCGCGCGGATTTCGGTGTGATGGTGTGTACAACCATCAGACCGAAATCTCCCAGCGGACATGTCCGATGAAAACTGTCCGCTGGTGTGTACGAGGCCTCAGATGTTTCCCAGATAGGACTTTTTTCAGCATTTATTGTGTTCAGTTCATCATGGGACATTTGAATTTCACCTATTAATCAGTCACATTATTATTGTACATTCAGTAGCACACTTTTTTCCTTTGTTATATATGTTGTTTGGAGCCCATTAGGCTTCTTTTGTTTTGAGGTGCAGCACTGTCATAGTTTTATTTTTCACTACACATTCACATCATAGGCGTGCGCACGGGGTGTGCCGGGTGTGCCTGGGCACACCCTAATCCCCCCCGAGCGCAACATGCACAGCGGCAGTTGGGTGGCCAGCGCAGCGTAGGGTTGCCACCTGTACTGACGCATGTGCCTGGGACGGGTACACATTCCATCGTCCTGTGGCCTAGACGGGCGGCGCAATGCGCTCTGAGCCAGTGGGTGCCCTGCAGCCCTGTGATTGGCCGAACGGGCGGTGTGCGGGGCGGGCCGGAAAGCAGACTTGGGGATCTGTGAATGGCCCTGTGGAGCTGGTGCTGGTCATGTGTGGAGGCGTGGACGGGGCTGTGCAAAGTGGATTCCAATCGATAAAAATGCCTGCTTGCTCCCGGAGTCCTGCCTCACGTGTGTCTCCTGAGGTGAGGGCTCATCTGCTCTGTGTCACCCCCCTCCTCTGCGTCACCCCCCCTCCTCACCCCACCCCCTCTCTCTCTCACTTAGCCCCTTTCTCTCTCTCTCTCTCTCATCCTCACCCCACCCCCTCTCTCCCACTTAGCCCCTCGCTCACCTCCTCTCTCCCACCCACCACTCTCTCTCTCATGCTCACCCTCCCATCCTCACCCTCCCTCTCTCATCCTCACCCTCTCTCATCCTCACCCTCCCTCTCTCACCCTCACCCTCCCTCTCTCATCCTCACCCTCCCTCTCTCATCCTCACCCTCCCTTTCTCATCCTCACCCTCCCATCCTTACCCTCCCATCCTCACCCTCCCTCTCTCATCCTCACCCTCCCTCTCTCATCCTCACCCTCCCTCTCTCATCCTCACCCTCCCATCCTCACCCTCACCCTCCCTCCCTCTCTCACCCTCCCTCTCACCCTCACCCTTACCCTCCCTCTCTCACCCTCACCCTCCCTCTCTCACCCTCCCTCTTTCACCCTCACCCTCCCTCACCCTCACCCACCTTCCCTCTCTCACCCTCACCCTCCCTCTCTCACCCTCACCCTCACTCCCTCACCCTCCCTCTCTTACCCTCACTCTCCCTCTCTCACCCTCCCTCACCCTCTCTCTCCCTCTCTCATCCTCACCCTCCCTCTCTCATCCTCACCCTCCCTCTCTCATCCTCACCCTCCCATCCTCACCCTCACCCTCCCTCCCTCTCTCAACCTCCCTCTCACCCTCACCCTTACCCTCCCTCTCTCACCCTCACCCTCACTCCCTCACCCTCCCTCTCTTACCCTCACTCTCCCTCTCTCACCCTCCCTCACCCTCTCTCTCCCTCTCTCATCCTCACCCTCCCTCTCTCATCCTCACCCTCCCTCTCTCATCCTCACCCTCCCATCCTCACCCTCACCCTCCCTCCCTCTCTCAACCTCCCTCTCACCCTCACCCTTACCCTCCCTCTCTCACCCTCACCCTCCCTCTCTCACCCACCCTCTTTCACCCTCACCCTCACTCCCTCACCCTCCCTCTCTTACCCTCACCCTCCCTCCCTCTCTCAACCTCCCTCTCACCCTCACCCTTACCCTCCCTCTCTCACCCTCACCTTCCCTCTCTCACCCTCACCCTCCCTCTCTCACCCTCACCCTCACTCCCTCACCCTCCCTCTCTTACCCTCACCCTCCCTCTCTCACCCTCCCTCTCTCACCCTCCCTCATCCTCTCTCTCCCTCTCTCCCTCTCTCTCTCTCCCCCACCAACTCACCCATCTCTCTCTCTCTCTCTCTCTCTCTCTCTCTCTCTCTCTCTCTCTCTTCAGGGGGTGGGGGCCCCATGAGGATGGCTGTATGGGGCCCCAATAATTGCTAACAGCAGCCCTGTGATTGTACCAGTTTGGATGTGTCCTGAATCCTGTGTCTTGCCAACACACTTCTCCCCAAGGCTCTCCACACAATGAAAAGAAGGAAAACGACACTACAGTAGAGGAGCTCCACCCCCACACTTTCTCGCTCAAAGCGGCTCTCGGTAAGGCAGTCTAATGGGGGTCTTTCGTGGGGAAGGGGACACTGATGGGTGGGTTCCCTGATCTAATCAAGGGGGGACCGATATAAGGGAAAGGGAGTCCTGGTGGACTACAAGGCCCAGCATTTTACTATAGGAGGCATTGTGTTTGAGGTTTGAGGTGCACACCCTAATGCAATAGGCTGCGCACGCCTATAAATCACATATTGTTTAATATTCACTCTCCAGGGGTATAGCACGGATTGTCTTTTGCTTTCCCGGAACTGGAGAGAGTCCAGAGAAGGGCAACAAAACAAATAAAGGGACTGGAGGACATTAGTTATGAGGAAAGGTTACTTATGAGCACTGAACTTATTCTCTCTGGAGAAGAGACGCTTGAGAGGGGATATGATTTCAGTGTGCAAATACCATACTGGTGACCCCACAATAGGGAAAAAGCTTTTCCACGAAAGGAAATTTAGTAAGACACGCGGCAATTCACTTAAATTAGAAGAAAAGCGGTTTAACCTTAAACTGTATAGAGGATTCTTTACTGTAAGAGCGGTTAGGATGTGGAATTCTCCAATTCTGTTCCACAGGCAGTGGTTTTAGCAGGGAGCATCGATAATTTAAAAAAACTATTAGATAGGCAACTGAAGGATCACAACATACAGGAATATTCAATGTAATACTGACATAGGTTGGATTTGATGGACTGGCCTTTTTTCAACCTTTGTTATCAGTCCCCACTTAGCAAAGGTTCGAAGGCTTAGTGCAATTTCTTGTTTGGGGGGGTCATTTCTCATAACCCCCCAAAAAATTATACAATAACTAAAACGGAAAATTGTATACTTATCTTTCCGTAATTTTCCTTTCCTGGTGCCTACCCATGGCAGCATACCAATGGTTGGTGACTCCGCCCCTAACCGACCCACAGGACCAATTACAACTCTTCAAAAGAAAGAGTCAGTCCCCTCATACACTATTCTTGTAACTAGACTCAAACATTTAAGGATTATATAGAAGGGAGGGTGTATGCTGCCATGGGTAGGCACCAGGAAAGGAAAATTACGGAAAGGTAAGTATACAATTTTCCATTTTCTTGGTGCCTTCCATGGTAGCATACCAATGGTTAATAACTCGCTTACAGGGAGGGTTGCTGCAAAAAAAAAAATGTAATCTTGATTACAGAGTAGACAGCTTTTTTTTTTTTTGTTAAGGCGCTATAAGTAAAGGTAGACTAGCATAGGCCATGAATATGGTACAGGATGACTGGTTTGCATATGATAGAGAGCTTCTGGAGAGATTTGCGTTACCGCTTTTCAGAGAAATGCCGCTCCCCGCAGAGTCAGCATTGGCCTTGGACCCGGACGACCACTAGCCCTGATACGTTCTCTGAACGAAAGATCAAAACAAGTCGTTGAAGTTGTCTTTGATGTCGAAAGTTTCCTTTCCTTCTCTCTTCTTTCTTTTTTTTTTAAAACAAGCTGTTAGTAACACTAGATGCTTGTGTCAGACTAATAAAAAGTCTGAAAGGGCTTGCCCTATCTGGCTCGTGCAGGTTGCAGTTGCTGGAATGTTCCGCAGAGGCTGGAAGTATCTATTTCTAAAAAAAAAGGAGATATGTAGAAGTAACTCTAGGCATGAACTGGCGATACTACCTTGCCAAGAAGGGATGTAATACAGGAGACTTCACCTTAGGACTTGTATTTTCGAGAACCTCTGGCCAGAGGAGATAGTGTGTAAGAGCCAAACAAAAACAAAAAGGAACTGTCTGAGAGTAATATCTTATAGAGAGTGCCGAAGGCAGATCTCACTTTAAAGGTAGTGAATCCCTTGGAGACATTAAACTAAGCGTTGCTTTGATAAACATTCAAATAGTGGAAGCCAAATCCATCCGATGCTTGACAAGGTTGAAAAAGGAAAAAAAGGCTTCCGGGTGTCAAGCCCCGTATCTGAGTTTATCCAAGCTCTACAGACCGGAACATGTAGCTTTGCGGATAATGACATCCTCCCCACCCTGCCACAGGTGCCAAGGAGGATGAGGATGGGGTTCGAAACCACACTCATTCCGTGGGCGCAGGCCCAAATCTTCTACCCCTTTAATGGGCACAGGGTAAGGTCGACTTGTTGCCTACTTATAAAAAGATGAACTCACCTCTGAAAGAGGATGTCATGCAAACGGCCCCTGACTTTGAATGTTGGATATTAAACTTTTGGTTTACTTGCTGGTTGTCCTGGGTTAATGAATTCCTCAAGTGGGTTTTGAGTGGTCACCTCCAGGAACTCTGAATGTGATTGGAAGAGGCCTTTCCAGGACACGATTGTATGTAACTGTAAAACGGTAAAGGGCCGAAAAAGGAAAGACAGCTTGATTAGTAGAGTGAACCGAGATTTTCTTGACAAACCAAGGCATTGTGGCCGTGAAAGCAACTCATTCTACTGACAGCTGCTGGCGTCCAGCTGGGTCAGAGGGTACTCATCCGTACCAATGCGAAGTGCCTTCTTTGAGATGCACCAAGGGGAAAGAAAATGGAAGAAAAAGTAAAGGACTATTAGAAGTAGGGATAAGCTTCGTATTCGAGTTGAACTCATGTTCGACTCGAACATCGTATGTCGAATTACGAACGTTTTGGGCCGTTCACGCCAAATTCGAATGGTGTGTCACGGCCCATAATTCACTGCAGCATCGCAGTGCATTGCTGGCTGATGATTTGCCAAGCATGCACTATGACCCGCATGCTTGGCCAATCACAGCTTGCAAAAAACAGAGAGCCACAATTGGCCAAAGCCAGGGTGGCTTTGGCCAATTATGGCTCAGGGGGTTAAGTACATGCCCCACACTATAAAAGGCCGCCTGCAGTTCAGCCTTGTGTAGTGTGTTGCGGTGGTTAAGAGAGAGAAGACAGAGAGAGAGAGAGAGAGAGAGAGAGAGTGTCATTTTTTGTAGGTACATAGAGCAGGCAGGCAGGCAGGCTAGTCAGTTAAAGTTACAGTGTGTAGAGGATATATATGCATCCCAGGTGTATATATATTTATACACTGTATAGTTTAGCTAGATCCGCTCTTCTTAATTTACTGGCAGGTAGGTGATTGTGCTAGCTGCAGTATTTTCACGTGGTGTACTGCCTGTGTCCTCTGCAGTGTGCACCTAAAGCTACATGGTGTGTACTGCCTGTGTCCTCTGCAGTTTGCACCTAAAGCTACGTGGTGTGTGTACTGCCCATGTACTCTGCAGTGTGCACCTAAAACTACGTGGTGTGTACTGCCTGTGTCCTCTGCAGTGTGCACCTAAAGCTACGTGGTGTGCACTGCCTGTGTCCTCTGCAGTGTGCACCTAAAGCTACGTGGTGTGTACTGCCTGTGTGCTACTGGTATGTAGGGATGAGCCGAACACCCCCCTGTTCGGTTCGCACCAGAACTTGCGAACACACCAAATGTTCATGTGAACTTTAGAACCCCGTTAAAGTCTATGAGACTCGAACGTTTGAAATCTAAAGTGCTAATTTTAAAGGCTAATATGCAAGTTATTGTCCTAAAAAAGTGTTTGGGGACCTGGGTCCTGCCCCAGGGGACATGTATCAATGCAAAAAAAAAGTTTTAAAAGCGGTCGTTTTTCCGGGAGCAGTGAATTTAATAATGCTAAAAGTGAAACAATAAAAGTGAAATATTAATTTAAATTTCGTACCATGGGGGGGGGGTGTAAAGTTAGCAAGTTAAAAAGAGCGCATGTTTCCCGTACTTAGAACTGTCCCTGCACAAAGTGTAATTTCTGAAAGAAAAAAAGTAATTTAAAACCGGACTTGCGGCTATAATGAATTGTCGGCTCCCAGCAATTCAGAGAGGATTCATTCATAAAAATAAAAAAATAGCGTGGGGGTCCCCCCAAATTCAATTACCAGGCCCTTCAGGTCTGGTATGGATATTAAGGGGAACCCCGCCGTCAATTTAAAAAAAATTACGCGGGGTCCCCCCAAATATCAATTCCAGACCCTTCAGGTCTGGTGTGGATTTTAAGGGGAACTCCACCCCAAATGTAAAAAAAAATGGCGTGGAGTTCCCCCAAAAATCCACACCAGACCCCTTATCCAGGCACGTCAACCTGGCCGGCCGCAGAAAAGAGGGGGGGGACAGAGTGCGGCCCCCCCTCTCCTGAACCATACTAGGCCACATGCCCTCAACATGGGGAGGATGTCCCCATGTTGATGGGGACAAGGGCCTCATCCCCACAACCCTTGCCCGGTGGTTGAGATCATCCCTCATTCGCCGCACAGATCGCGTTGTAAATAGCCGCTGTGATTGGCTATTTACCGCGATCTGTTATTGGCTGTGTCCAAGGGACACGGCCAGAACAGAAGTTCCCCGCTGCGCACTCGGGAGCGCGCGCGGGGAACGCGGAAATGAGCTGCCGTCTATTGACGGCGGCTCAGAGATGTAGAACCACCCCGCGGCCGTCAATAGTCGTACGGCCGTCGGGAAGTGGTTAAAGGGGTTGTAAATGTACCATTTTCCCCTAAATAGCTAAGTAACACACAGCTCCTTTCCCTATCTGCAACGTAGAGAGCATCCTGACTCTCCTGTAGTCCAAGGTTGGGGGCGAGCACGACACTCCACACCAGGCAGAAATCCTAGCATTACTGTGTGGAGTTACAGACAGAAGAACAGGAAGTGAGGATTTCTCAGAAGAAATAAGGACATTTAAAAGCAAAATGGAAGATGAGGTAAGTGAAGGAGGACTGCACTAAGGTAAAGGAAGCTATTTAGGGGAAAAAAATTGTACCTTTACAACCCCTTTAAGGGAACCTATTTAGAAAATAAAAAACAAACTTTTACAACCCTTTTAAGCATCCAAAACTCTGTTTATTTTTATGCATCATTCCATTTATTGTTATTTCATATTTTGCAGATGTTACTGCTTCTTGTATCTGTAACAGTCGCTGGATTCTTTTCTGGTAATAAAAATGATTGAAGTGAAAGTGAGGCTAGGTTCACACTGCTGCGAATTCGAAATCGCGGTAAAATCGATTTCGCGGCTGCGGTTTTGCCGCGATTTTGCCGCGATTTCGGCTGCGATTTAAGAGACATCTGTGTAGGGTTCAATGTAAATCGCGGCCCAAAATCGCAAAAAGTAGTACAGGAACTACTTTTTGAAATCGGTGCAGCGCCGCAGATGCGGCGTCGCACCGATTAGGACGGTGCCATTGCCGACAATTGCCGGCAAATGCCGCCGATTTGAGATGCGATTTGACATGTGAAATCGCATCTCAAATCGTACCAAATCGTACCCAGTGTGAACCTGGGCTAAAGGAAATTAAAAATAGATTTGAAATTTGGACTTGTAGAAGATGCCACAATGGAAGGGTTCTATAGCAATGGAGGCAATGGTGGGCTTATAATTATATCTCCTTTGGCTTCCATTTTTTCTTTCAGTAAGAAAGTGTGCACCTCAGTGGTGATGCTAGCACTGGGCACCCAAACTACCTGCCCCACATCTTCTGTGGGATGCCTTGAGTCTGGGAATACCTGCCACTGCAGCAGAAAGCATCCTTCCCCCAGGCTCCCTGTCAGAAGGATAGACTTCAAAGCTGAGGGAAACCGCCCCTAGGTTCCTCCTTAACTCTAACATGTCACATGACACAATAGAAGGGTGAATTATACTGGTGGGACACAATGACTGGGGAAGGAGGGGGGGGGGGGTGTTAACAATGATTTGTTCTTGGGGGGAGAGGATTTGTGCTGGAAGAGGGAATCTGGGGGGAAGGATTTCTTCTGCGTAGCGGAATTTTGGGGTTGTTGCTCATAGGGGATATTTTGGGTGGAGGAATAGAAGTTGTGCTGGAAGAGGGATTTTGGTGAGGCAAAGAGTATTTGAGCTGGGAGGGGGGGGGATTTTAGGTGGGACGGAAGCAGATTTATGATTTGAGATAGGATTTAGGGGGGTTACGCTGGGAGCAGTGGCGTAGCATGGGTTGTCAGCACCCGGAGCAAGACAAGTAATTTGCGCCCCCCAACCTGCAAACTTTTAGCACTCCCCAAGTCCCTTAAAATACAATAGTACTGACGTACCTGATTCCTATACTGACCACTACACTAACCTACTTGATTTCAGCACTGACCAACCTGATCACTATAATGTCCACTACACTACACTGACCACAATACTACACTAACTACTACACTGACCACTATACTACACTGACCACTATACTATCCACTACACTATACTGTCCACTACACTGACCACTATACTATACTGTCCACTACACTACTACACTGACCACTAAACTACACTAACCACTACACTGACCACTATACTACACTAACCACTATACTATACTATACTATACTACACTAACGACTACACTGACCACTTTACTATACTGTCCACTACACTACGCTGACCACTATACTACACTAACCACTACACTGACCACAATACTACACTAACTACTACACTGACCACTTTACTATACTGTCCACTACACTACGCTGACCACTATACTACACTAACCACTACACTGACCACAATACTACACTAACTACTACACTGACTACTACACTGACCACTATACTACACTGTCCACTACACTGACTATTATACTATCCACTACACTATACTGTCCACTACACTGACCACAATACTACACTGTCCACTACACTACACTGTCCACTACACTACACTGTCCACTACACTGACCACTATACTCAGGGCTCAACATTTCAAGTCTTGAGCCACTAGCCAGGCCTCAAGGATTACTTGCCACCAGTTGGGGATGAGAGAGAGGGGGTTGGGGATGAGAGAGAGAGGGGGTTGGGGATGAGAGACAGGGGGATCGGGGATGAAAGACAGGGGGATCGGGGATGAAAGACAGGGGGATCGGGGATGAGAGAGAGGGGGATCGAGGATGAGAGAGAGGGGGATTGAGGATGAGAGAGAGGGGGATTGGGGATGAGAGAGAGAAAGAGAGAGAGGATTGGGGATGAGAGAGAAGAGAGAGGATTGGGGATGAGAGAGAGAGGGGATTGGGGATGAGAGAGAGGGGGATTGGGGATGAGAGAGAGGGGATTGGGGATGAGAGAGAGGGGATTGGGAATGAGAGAGAGGGGATTGGGGATGAGAGAGAGAGAGAGAGAGAGGGGATTGGGGATGAGAGAGAGGGGGGATTTGGGATGAGAGAGAGAGAGAGGGGGGATTGGGGATGAGAGAGAGAGAAGGGATTGGGGATTACAGAGAGAGGGGATTGGGGATGAGAGAGAGAGAGAGAGAGAGAGAGAGAGAGAGAGAGAGAGAGAGAGAGAGGGGGGATTGGGTATGAGAAAGAGAGGGAGAGAGGAGGATTGGGGATGAGAGAGAGGGGGATTGGGGGATGAGAGAGGGGATTGGGGGATGAGAAAGAGGGGATTGGGGATGAGAGAGAGGGGGATTGGGGATGAGAGAGAGAGAGGATTGGGGATGAGAGAGAGAGGGGATTGGGCATGAGAGAGAGGGGGATTGGGGATGAGAACGAGAGGGGATTGGGGATGAGAGAGAGGGGATTGGGATGAGAGAGAGGGGATTGGGGATGAGAGAGAGGGGATTGGGGATGAGAGAGAGGGGATTAGGGATGAGAGAGAGAGCGAGAGAGAGAGAGAGGGGATTGGGGATGAGAGAGGGGATTGGGGATGAGAGAGAGAGAGAGAGAGAGAGAGGGGATTGGGGATGAGAGAGAGGGGATTGGGGATGAGAGGGAGAGAGAGAGGGGATTGGGGAAGAGAGAGAGAGAGAGGGGGAATTGGGGATGAGAGAGAGAGAGAGAGAAAAAGGGGATTGGGGATGAGAGAGAGAGAGGGGATTGGGGATTAGAGAGAGGGGGATTGGGGATGAGAGAGATATGGGATTGGGGATGAGAGAGAGAGGGGATTGGGGATGAGATAGAGGAGATTGGGGATGAGAGAGATGGGGATTGGGGCATGAGAGAGAGGGGGATTGGGGCATGAGAGAGAGGGGATTGGGGGATGAGAGAGAGGGGATTGGGGATGAGAGAGAGAGAAAGGGGATTGGGGATGAGAGAGAGAGAGAGAGAGAGAGAGAGAGAGAGGGGATTGGGGATGAGAGAGAGAGAGAGAGGGGATTGGGGGTGAGAGAGAGAGAGAGATTGGGGATTAGATACACTACACTGACTACTACACTACACTACACTGACCACTACACTACCACTATACTACACTAACCAATAATAATATCTCTGCCACAGATTGGTTGAAAGCCACTGCTGCCAGAAAGTGTCAGGAGCAAGCAGGGGAGGACACATAGAGCCTTCACTGATCACAACAGCAAGGAAGTGAGAGGAGAGAGCCAGTCAGAGCACAATCCGGTGATTCTGTCACACTTATTACAAAATGGGAGACAGGGAAAGCAAGCACACACATAGCCTGCAGCTGTACTGAGCTGTGTGGGGGGAGGGGGGACTTCATAAGCTGGCTGCGACCTAGCTACAATTATGTTCCATTGTTCAAGAGACGTTAAAAAGATTGAAGTTAAATGAACTCCACGTTCATGGTGAAAAAATTGCAAATAAAAAAATAAAATAATATCACATATACAATTGCAACACAAGTCTAATTGTAATTAAATGCTGTTAAATTACCTTTCCTTTTCTATCTGAAGCACTGTAATTATCTGTAAAACAATGCAATATATGGCTACCTGGAGGTGTTCTGTACGCAGACTGTGCACAGAACTTCCCAAGAAACTTACATTTTTGGTTAGACACTGACAAAGGGAAATGGCAATTAAAGAGATACAGACCCTGCAACGTTCCTCATTAGAACACTGCAAGTGTAGCAGCTGATTGATAATTATTAAATTACTCCCATCTACATTCATTTTGCACAATGACACAGACAAACAGCTATTTATTCAGAATAACAAAAGGTTGGAGTCTGCAACAAATTTTGTTCAAATCCTTGCAATGTACTGTACATTGATCACCCAGAGGGAAATGTTTTTTCTCAAGAAAAGTGAAGTTAGTCCTTAAAGCGGGAGTTCACCCATTTATTAAAAAAAAATTTTTTTCCCTTTTTTCCCCCTTAGATTCCTGGTCGTTTGGTCTAGGGGAATCGGCTATTTGTTTTAAAATATGAGCAGTACTTACTGTTTTCTTCCGTCGCTTCTGGGTATGGGTCTTCGGGAGCGGGCGTTCCTTCTTGATTGACAGTCTTCCGAGAGGCTTCCGAAGGTCGCATCCATCACGTCACTCGTAGCCGAAAGAAGCCGAACGTCGGTGCGGCTCTATACTGCGCCTGCGCACCGACGTTCGGCTTCTTTCGGAAAATCGTGACGCGATGGATGCGACCGTCGGAAGCCTCTCGGAAGACTGTCAATCAAGAAGGAACGCCCATTCCCGCAGCCCATACCCGGAAGCGACGGAGAGGATGCATCTCGTAAACGGGTAAGTACAGCTCATATTTTAAAACAAATAGCCGATTCCCCTAGACAAAACGAGCAGGAATCTAAGGCTAAAAAGTGCCCTCTAAGGGTGAACCCCCGCTTTAAGGTACACCAGCCCAAAAGTGCAGTCACCATGTGGACCTGCAACTACCAATAGTAGAGCTGCGCTAGATCAACCACCTAAATGTGAAAAAAGGGACGTAGAAAACAGCAACAACTTTCTATAGTATGTGGTAAGCATTAAAACCATCAGTGTAAAGAAAAGTGAGAAAGTGTTTATCACTTTGTAAAGTTTTCTCTTGATGCTAGTGATTCACAGCACGATGTGGAATGTCCCTCCACCACATAGAATACATGCTTACAAGATAGCAAGCGTTCTGACGCTTTTGGCTTAATACCCAGCCAGGGCCTTTGTCTTCAAGGGGAAGTCAAATTGCCGCTCATATCCAGAAAGCTTCTCATGTAGTGGAGCAGGGCAGATGGTCTGAGCCCTTTAACAAATCCAAGGGAGCCACTCTCTTTTAATAGGTGTACTTAAAAGGGTGACCCAGAAAAAGAAAACTCGCCATAGTGAGGGGCCGAGTTATACACTTGGCGGCTATGGCCCCCAACTGTATCATGGGAGCGTGCCCGCAAGCTAGCCCACTTTCGAGAGCGCTTCCCAGAAGGGGGTTAGCTCTTGCGGGGAGGAGCTGAGACAGCCGCTGAGGGACCCCAGAAGATGAGGATCGGGGCCACTCTGTGCAAAACGAGCTGCACAGTGGAGGTAAGTATGATATGTTTGTTATTTAAAAAAATAAAAAGGGAACCTTTACAACCCCTTTAAATGTAAGTGCATTACTTTTTCTATATTATTTTTTCTGGGCCACCCTTCTGAGTACATCTATTGAAAGAGAGTGGCTCCCTTGGATTCGTTAAAGGTCTTAGACCATCTGCCCTGCTCCACTACATGAGAAGCTTTCTGTATATGAGCGGCCATTTGACTTCCCCTTTGAAGACAAAGGCCCTGTTGGGTATGAAGCCACAATCATCAGAACGCTTGCTATCTGGTAAGCATGTATTCTATGTGGTGGAGGGACATTCCACATCGTGCTGTGAATCACTAGCATCACGAGAAGACTTTAAAAAGTGATAAACACTTTCTCACTTTTCTTTACACTGATGGTTTTGTAATGCTTTATTTTTTTTAATTTGAAATAACTTTTCATACAGACACACAAAAGAAACAGTTGCAAGCATACCAAGAGATAAAACTCTGAAAAAAATTGTTTCATAGGTGGGCACGCAAGGCCCGAAAATCATATTCTAATATCAGTGACAGTGATAACAAACTCTTACATCTCTGTCGTTCTGACTGTATGGCAATTCAAAGGACAACATAACAATAACCAAAACCTATATAAAGAGAATAGAAAAAATGTACATTATGATAAAAAATACTCCACAAAATTCCTTTTGAATTCATTACCATTATATCTTCATAGATTATGCTGATATAATTACTACTCACCTTTTTTTAATATATATATATATTTTTGCTATTTTCTGTGTTATGTTATATCCTCTCAATTCATTTATTCACCCCTTTTGGCTTTATTTTTTTATTTATTTTTTATTTCAATTTCTTTATTAAATTTCTACAGATCTATAAAGATACAAAATCCGAGAAACTCTTCTCGGCCTTACATCACATATTACATAAATTACGTAAATAATACATTTATAATCTAAATTTTACCTCTTTCCATTACGTCTTTTAATTTTGCATTTCTTGTATAATCCAGTTTTCAAACATTGTCCCAATCCCAGGTGTAAAATATTTTGTATCTTTTAATGGTATCAAAGGTAAATTATATCCCCATTTCCCCCTATTGAGTATCATATCCCAAGTTGCCAGTGCTTTGTGTGTAATACTCTGTGTATCCTTGCTTAATTCTCTTAATTTTGTAGGTATCCACATTATTTCCCCCAATGTAATTTTACTAATAATGCTTTGCATTTTTTCCCATCTTTTTTCTTTGTTATTTTTTACCCATTCTATCACCCGTGAGAGTAGTATAGCATTGTAATAATAATAATTTGAGTTTAGGTGCCCCTAGACCTCCTAGACTCCTTTCTTTTGTAAACAGTGTCAGACTTATACGTGACTTCTTTCTTCGCCAGATAAACCTTAAGAGCAGAGGGCCAGATTCACAGAAGAGATACGACGGTGTATCTCCTGATATGCCGTCGTATCTCTGAGATACGCTTGTCGTATCTATGCGGCTGATTCATAGAATCAGTTCCACATAGATAGCCCTAAGATCTGACAGGTGTAATTGACTTACACCGTCGGATCTTAGGATGCAATTCTAGGCCGGCCACTAGGTGGCGATTCCATTGCGGTCGGCGTAGAATATGCAAATGACTAGTTACGGCGATTCACGAACGTCCGCTTTACCCGTCGCTCTAACTTTACGTCGTTTCCGTCGAGATACGCCGCGTAAAACTAAGGCTGCCCTCTGGGTGGACTAGCCAATGTTAAGTATGGCCGTCGTTCCTGTGTCGAAATTTGAAAAATCACGTTGTTTGCGTAAGTCGTCCGTGAATGGCGCTGGACGCCATTTATGTTAATGTCGAAACCAATGACGTCCTTGCGACGTCATTTAGCGCAATGCACGTCGGGTAATTTTCCAGACGGAGCATGCGCAGTACGTTTGGCGCGGGAACGTGCCTAATTTAAATGGTGCCTGCCCCATTTGAATTAGGCCGGCTTGTGCCGAGCGGCTTTACGTTACACCACCGCAAGTTTACAGGTAAGTGCTTTGTGAATCAGGCACTTACGCTGTAAACTTGCGGCGGTGTAACGTAAATGGGATACGTTACGCCGCCGCTGCGCAACGTATTTGTCTCTGAATCTGGCCCAGAGTTTGTAAAGTTTTAAAATAGACCTGTGGGAGAGAGATTGGGAGCATTTGATTCTTATACATGATCTTGGGTAAAATTACCATTTTAAAGATGTTAATTCTTCCCAACCATGATACCTGTCTTGGTGCTATTTTATTGAGTTCTTGCTTAATATCGTTCAATAACGGGAGGAAGTTCAGTTGATATAGTGTCTCAGTGGATGTTGTTTATCTTGACTCCTAAGTATTTTAACTCATTAATATTTTCACCCACACAAAAGGAAAGTCGTTTTGATATGACTGTTCCTCATGTTTTTGCATGTTAATATTTAGAGTTTCTAATATGGTCGGGTTCATTTTAAAGTTTGATATCTCTCCATATATTTTTAGGGATTTCATTAGGTTTGGGAGGGTTATCCTGGGATTAGTTATAAATCATATATCGTACACTGGTGGGTTTACTGCTTACTTACCACAGACTAAAGAAAGTTGTTACTGTTTTGTACATCCCTTTTTTCCCATTTAGGTGGATGATCTAGCGCAGATCTATCTTTTTCATTGTGTTCTATGACTGTGTGTATATCACAGTGGAACTGCTGCTTTTTGCGAATTAAAGAATATTTAGCGCAGTTTGTTTTATATATGTTAGCCGCTTGAGGACCGCCGCACGACAATATACGTCGGCAAAATGGCACGGCTGGGCACAAGGGCGTACATGTACGTCCCCTTTAAGATCCCAGCCGTGGGTCTCGAGCGCTCCCTTGGCGGCGCGCTCCAACCCGGTCTTCTTCTCCGTGACGGTCCCTGCGGGAACAGTGGACCCGATCGCCGCTGGTGTCCCGTGATCGGGTCACAGAGAGGAAGAATGGGGAGAGGTAAGTGTAAACAAACCTCTCCCCGTGCTTCCTAGTGAGCCTGTCACTGATCGTCTGTTCCCTGTCATAGGGAACGACGATCAGTGACGTCACATGCCCAGCCACGCCCCCCCACAGTAAAAATCACTCACTTAGGGCACACATAACCCCTACAGTGCCCCCTCCTGGTTAACCCCTTCACTGCCAGTGTAATTTTTACAGTAACCAGTGCATTTTTATAGCACTATTTGCTGTAAAAATGACAATGGTCCCAAAATAGTGTCAAAAGTGTCCAATGTGTCCGCCATAATTTCGCAGTCACGATAAAAATCGCTGATCGCCGCCATTACTAGAAGTTTTTTTTTTTATAAAAATGCAATAAAACTATCTCCTATTTTGTAGACGCTATAACTTTTGCGCAAACCAATCAATAAACGCTTATTTTGATTTTTTTTACCAAAAATATGTAGAAGAATACGTATCGGCCTAAACTGAGGAAAAAACATTTTTTTGATATCTTTTTTGGGGATATTTATTATAGCAAAAAGTAAAAAATATTGCATTTTTTCAAAATTGTCGCTCTATTTTTGTTTATAGCGCAAAAGATAAAAACAGCAGGGGTGATCAAATACCACCAAAAGAAAGCTCTATTTGTGGGAAAAAAAGGACACCAATTTTGTTTGGGAGCCACGTCGCACGACTGCGCAATTGTCAGTTAAAGCGACGCAGTGCCAAATCGCAAAAAAGGGCCTGGTCCTTTAGCTGCATAATGGTCTGAGGCTTAAGTGGTTAAAGTATCCATAGTAGACTTCAAATCAAATACTGCATCTTTGCGTAGATCTCTTGGATTTTCGGCCCAGCTGGTACACAGAGCCTCAACTTCTCTCCAAATGAGAATAAGCCTTCACTCTTTTGCCACTGACCCCTACCCATCATTCATTGTTAACTGGTAGTGCCGCCTAAGTGCGCAGAGTAGGCTTTGGTATTTGATAGTTTAATGACAGGGGCAAGGTTTGGTATCAAAAGTAACAGGGCTTAATTTTTACCAGTACAGAAGTCAAGTCCCCATATTGCACCTGGATCTAAGATCTAATGGGCTTTATGCCGCGTACACACAATCATTTTTCGGCATGTAAAAAACAAAGTTTTTAAAAAATGTAATTTAAAATGATCGTGTGTGGGCTTCACATAATTTTTCGGGTTCTGAAAAACAACAAAACATTTTTTGAACATGCTGCATTTTTTAACAACGCTTTAAACGATGTTATTTTTCGGGTTGTAAAAAATGATCGTGTGTGGGCTAAAACGACGTTAAAAACCTGTGCATGCTCAGAAGCAAGTTATGAGACGGGAGCGCTCGTTCTGGTAAAACTATCGTTTAATGATGAAGTTGGAAAAACATCGTTTTTTCTAAAGGCTGAAAAACGTTGTTTTTTACATGCCGAAAAATGATCGTGTGTACGCGGCATAACACCGATCAGTGTGAAGAATAATTCAGGTACTTGCAGGAATCACATGATGTTCTGCACTGCGTTATTAACTTTAATAACCTTGTAGAGATTAGATAATGATCAACACACATGATGCAACCTGAACGCAGTCTCATTGCAACACAGGATTTTTCTACCAGCACACAATGAAAAAGGAAATGAATGTCCAGCAGTTTTCTGTTAAAATAATTTGTACTGCATGTATTGCTCTATTGCCCAGAAAACAAACAGGATATTTAAATAAATGGAAAAATCTGAAGAAACAATTTTGTTTCCTGCATCAATCTCACCAATTGGGCTTCCGCCTGTATTTTATTTGACACTTACTTGCTAGCTGTTACCTGTTGGGGATGCTTTTTTTTTTTTTTTTTTTTTAATATAGTTACTGGTATCATTCCAATTGTGTTAGTATAAGAATACTTGATTTATTGCTATGGCTACCTACAGAAATAGTCATAAAATTTCAGTAGTGGATTTCAAGTACCGAGTAAACTACTTGAGGCATGAAGTCTAGAATTCAGATACAACAATGCTACAGAAAGAATCTTTGCCTTGGAGATCTGTATATTTCATTGAAACCTGGTTCTTCCAAATAAATCTATGAAATTGCATTGCAACCAATACAGCAAGTTTAATGATCGTGCTTGTACTTTGTACTTCTCAAATGCACTTACAGGGCCGGATTCAGATAGAATGCTCTATCTTTCTTCCGGCGTATCTTAGATACGTTACGCTGCTGTAACTTTGGGCGCAAGTTCCGTATTCAGAAAGAACTTGCACCCTAAGTTACGGCGGCGTAACGTATGTAGGCCGGCGTAATCCTGCCTAATTCAAATGGGGATGTTGTGGGCGCGTTTTATTTAAATTTAACATGACCCCGTGTATTTTAAGTTTTTTGTGAACGGCGCATGAAAGAAACCCAGTGCGCATGCTTGAAATTATGCCGCAAAGCCTCATTGGTTTTGACGTGAACGTAACTTACGCAAAGCCCTATTCGCGAACGACTTACGCAAACGACGTAAAATTTTCAAAATTTTCAAACGACGTAAAATTTTCGACGCGTGAACGACGGCCATACTTAACATACCCCTCACATACCGCACATACCCCTCATATAGGCGTAAAAAAAAAAACCCGGCGGTCGTTTCTGAATCGGCGTAAATACCTAATTTGCATATTCCTCGCGTAACTATACGGAAGCGCCACCTAGCGGCCAGCGTGAATATGCAGCCTAAGATATGACGGTGTAAGACACTTACACCAGTTGGATCTTTGGGATATCTATGCGTAACTGATTCTCTGAATCAGGCGCAGAGATACGACCACGCACACTCAGAGATACGACGGCGTATCTGAAGCTACGCCGTCGTATCTCCGTTCTGAATCTGGCCCACAGTGAATTAAAGAGACACTAAATGATATCCTTATTCTTCAAAATGTACATAAAAATCCAATACTTAATGACCCTGTAATCTATTTTTCATTCTCCCAAACCTCTCATTTTTTCCCTTTGTTTATAATGTGTTATTTGTTTGTAACGAGCAGTGGATGCTAGTTGTGGTCATGTGCACTGTTCTATTTACACTACAAATCCCACAGTGCCTAGTCCATCTCAGAAGCAAGCAAGACTGGGTGACTATGTTCCTACTATAGCACTAAAACAAAAAGAAAAGAAAGGAGGGCGCACCGACCTTGCGCATTACCACTTAATTTTTTTTATTAAAAACAGAATAAAAAGCAATGGTCCTACTCACAAGGGATTTATAAGTAAGTGCTTTTCAGACAGCTGGACTGGACCTCACGGCACCAGCCAGTAGAACCTCAGACATCTGAATGGCTGACGCGTTTCTGGGGCGTACCCCCTTCTTCAAAGCCTAGATGGTCCGTGATACCTCTCTCCTGCTGCGTGTTCTCCTTAATATAGGTATATGTGTGTATGCACATGTGCAAGGGCAGCCCCCAGCACTAATGGCCACTGATTGGCAGGCCCCACCCCTCTCTCAGGACCCCACCCATCCAAAATGCCACCCCATGAGAGCTCTCATGGGGTGGCATTTTGGATGGGTGGGGTCCTGAGAGAGGGGTGGGGCCTGCCAATCAGTGGCCATTAGCGCTGGAGGCCGCCCTTGCGTGAGCCGTTCAGATGTCTGAGGTTCTACTGGCAGGTGCCGTGAGGTCCAGTCCAGCTGTTTGAAAAGCGCTTACTTATAAATCCCTTGTGAGTAGGACCATTGCTTTTTATTCTGTTTTTAATAAAAAAATTAAGTGGTAATGTTCAAGCTGTTGCGCCCTCCTTTCTTTTCTTTTTGTTTTAGCCTTATGAACACCCTTTGTTCTGTGGAGGGCTGCAAGACTTCAGACTTTGCCGTTAGACTATACTGCTGTACCCGGTTTGGCGAAACACCAGAGCGCAGGAGTTTTTTTGTGTTCCTACTGTAGCACTACCCCTGAAGGAGCTGCTGGTTTAGATTTGGGCCTGCACGTTACCTCACCATTCCTTGTCTAGGGGGATGAGTGTCTGTAGAAACCTCAATGTCCACACAAGTTGCAAATCCTTTTTTGTTAAGCTTTATTCACACAAACTTGCACATGTAGAGGGATAGAGGGTCAGGGGATGGTTCAGGCACTCAATGCAGATCACTGGGGAGCTTTTAAGCTTCAAAAGTCACACTTACCACTTTCCTTCGAGTGGGTACTGCTCACCCCGATAGGCCCCTCTCACTGGCCTGGCAGCCGGGATGATGCACAAACAAAAAGCAAGAATAACTGTCTCTGCTACAGATTTTTAGTGCGATGAAGTTGAAGTGTGCGATAATCCTCTGCCACAGGATTTAGCATTCAGATATCCAGCCTTACAGTTTAGAACCTTTAAGCTGACCCGGCACACTGTAAAGTAACATAGGCTTCGGTGCATCCTCCAATAAAGCCACCAGGCCTTCCCAGAGATACCAGCCTTCCACTTGGTCCTCTCCAGGGCAGGTCCTCCCCTGGTTTCCTCCATTGAGTGGCTTCCTCCCTCATGACGGATGCGCAGGATCACCTCCAAAGTACAGGCCCCAGTCAGCACAACTGGGCCTGCGTGACGGGGATGCAGCCTTGGGCCAACGTGGCCCCGCAGCTGAAAATCAATCATCACATACCTTGAGCCAGGAGGCACTTGTAGTGCAAACTGGATTTGCCTTTAGTAAATAACCCGCACGGTGTGGGTGCACTTTGCAAGTGTAACCAGAATCACTAAAATGTGCAGTCCTTATAATGCATTGTTATGGTAAATATTTCCTGAATGCAGCTCCCTTTGATCTCCACAAGATGGAGCTTCTTTGGACTTAGAAATTTTGATTCTTTTAAGCCTAGAGCACTGAATGTTGGGAGATGTAGTTTGGGCTAGGAGATATGTCAATATCATTGCAGGCAAAAGAAACTACAGAACCCAGTGCGTCTTGAGGCAGCAACAGGAAAGCCCGGGAAAAGTTTAGGGCATTTGAGAGTTAGCCGTCAGTGTGTAAAAAAGGGAAAGTCCTGTTATAGAGAGGAGAGAGCTGAGGAGACCGATTAGATACTTAGTGCTGTATTGGTATCAGGACTAGGGATGAGCTTCATGTTGGAGTCAAACTCACGTTCGACTCAAACATCGTATGTTCGACCGTTCGTCGAAATACGAACGTTACGGGCCGTTCGCGCCAAATTCGAGTGGCGTGTCACGAGCCCATAATTCACTG
Source organism: Rana temporaria (assembly GCF_905171775.1). Taxonomy (NCBI): domain Eukaryota; kingdom Metazoa; phylum Chordata; class Amphibia; order Anura; family Ranidae; genus Rana; species Rana temporaria. The sequence continues at coordinate 349,100,702 of NC_053489.1, read as the reverse complement.
CGGCATCGCAGTGCATTGCTGGCTGATGATTGGCCAAGCATGCACTATGACCCGCATGCTTGGCCAATCACAGCTTGCAAAAAACGGAGAGCCATAATTGGCCAAAGCCAGGGTGGAATCGGTCGGCTTGAATCCAATGAGTGTTTAAACACCAAGATGATAGGATAAAACACTCGGTATTAATATGAAATTAGTCAAGTCCCAAAATAATGATGAAGGGATCGAGGCAGACCCCGCAAGCAAGATAAACAACACCACCGTGAATATACTTCTTGTGACAAGACCACCACCTATTGGAAAGCCGCTTACCACAACCACAGGGTTAATAGGCACATAGGAACTCCATCCACAGAGTAGGACGCCGAGCCAAGAGGGATTCCAGGAACGGATAAGCAGGGAGCGATCATGTCCTCACAGATAAGCAGGTCCTCTGTTCATGGATGTGTAGGAAAGAAACAGACCAATAGTGTAACTCTGTACTTGTTAACTATTAAACTATTAACCTCCCTGGCGGTATGATTCTTTCAGAAAAAAGGTGCTGAAAGCGGTACCATTATTTGCAAGGAAATTTGGCGTTTTATATTGTAGGCCTGTAATTTTTAGAAATAACTCACTTAAATCTGACCACACAAGAATCTAATAGGCATCTCGGGTATGACATTTTTTTAAAAACAAAATTATAAATTATAATATAATAAATAATTATAAATAATTATAACAAATAATAATATAATTATAATAAAAATTATTCAATAATGTAATCAAATCAAAATCACTAAAATTTGCTCAGTTGCAGAATTGTCGCTGTCATTATTATTTTTTTTTTATGACGAATTTCCCCACAAATCGCTATCGCACAATTCTGCAAGTGAATATAATTTTTTATCGCTGTTTTTTAGCTGCTCTAAAACTATTTTTGACATAAAGGGACACTTTTGGTTGCTATGGACAATCTACAGTTTTCAGGCAGAAAGAACAGTTTTTATAACTGGGCAGACCACTAGGGACAAAGGGGGTGTGTATTTTTTACATACAGTACTGTAATCTATAAGATTACAGTATACTGTGTGTATTGTGTTTGTTTACTTTTTTGAATTTGGCGCCGTTCTCCGCTCCCGTGCGTCGCAACGTCGCAGGGAACGGAGATCGGCGGCACAGGAGGACGCTGTGTGAATCGAGCGAGGTCCCGCTCGCTCACACAGCGCGGTGGCATCGCTGGATCCAGGGACAAGGTAAGTAAACACTCCATGTGGATCCAGCGAGGCAAGCCCGAGTCTGACTCGGGATTACCGCTCGCAGCATGAAAATCTAACCCCGAGTCAAACTCGGGAATACCGCCAGGGGTGTTAACTGTTAAACTATTGTTTTTAAATACGTGACCTGTTGTAAGTACGTTTTTGTCCTTTTTTATATTAAATTTTTATACGGAGTTACGCTATTGGTCCGTTTCTTTCCTACACATCCATGAACCGAGGACCTGCTTATCTGTGAGGATGTGATCGCCCCCTGCTTATCCGTTCCTGGAATCCCTCTTGGCTCGGCGTCCTACTCTGTGGATGGAGTTCCTATGTGCCTATTAACCCCGTAGTTGTGGTAAGCGGCTTTTCAATAGGTGGTGGTCTCTTCACAAGAAGTATATTCACGGGGTCTGCCTCGATCCCTTCATCATTATTTTGGGACTTCCTCTTATTCATCTGTTGGAGCACACGCTGCATGGAATAATGGACAGGGCCCTTGAGGCAGAACAGAGGGAGGAAGAGGAGGACTTCCTTACCTCTCAAGGCCCCCTTTATCCAGACAGTGTTCCTGCTTGCCCGCCAATCACACAGGAAGAGGAGGAGGAGGAGGATTGTGTCAGCATGGAGGTGGAGCCTAGCACTCAGCATCAGCAGCAGTCTTCAAGGAGTCAATTACAGTCCCAAGAAACCCATGGACTTGTACGTGGCTGGGACGAGGTGGCTGCGGATCCTGTCGTCCTCAGTGACCCAGAGGACTCCGTACTGAATGCCTCAGCAAACCTACTCTGTATGGCCTCCCTGATTCTGCAAAGCCTGCGGAAGGATCCTCGTATTCGTGCTATCAAGGAGAGGGATCATTACTGTCTGGCAACCCTCCTTGATCCACGTTACAAGAGTAAGGTTGCGGACCTTATCTTGCTGGCGCAGAGGGAGCAGAAGATGAAACATCTTCGGGAGGCTTTGCAGAAAGGTCTGTGTAATGCGTTCCCAGAGACTGGGAGGTTACAAAATCCTTGTCCTGGACAACGTGTTGCTGAGGCTTCGGTCAGTCACAGAAGGAGCAGTGGAGAAGGTTAGCCATCTGACCGATGCGTTCAGACAATTTTTTAGTCCGCAGCGCCAAGGTATGACTGGTTCCAGCAACCACCGCTAGTGTCTGTTTTACATGGTAAAATGAATCAGGCTTGGATCACCAGCAGCTTTCAAGCACCTGATGCTGATGTAACTGAATAATTTTTTTGGTAATGTCAGATCCCTTCAAGACTGCCTATGCTGATGCTGAGTGACTATCCTGTTATGCTGAGTGACTATCCTTTTCCTCCTCAATGATCATGCTGATAGCTTGTAAGAACATTTTTGGTTCTGGGCATTGCCACCAGTGGCTAAGGCCCAATTTTTCTGCCCCTGTTTAACAGGGGCGTGTAATTACAATTTTTTATGCAATACTTTGCAGCGGGCTCATTCCTGCGATCCAACTAGAGTATCTGTGAGGGGTTGCAGTGTTGTGGCACCAGCACCAGTGCCTAAGGCCAAATTTTTCTGCCCCTATTTAACAGGGACGAGTAATTATACAATTCTTTATCTAATATTTCACAGCAGGGCCCATTCCTGCACCCACCAAAAGTAACTGTGAGGGCTTACAGTGTTGTGGCACCAGCACCACCACCACCACCACCAACAAAGGCCCAATTTTTATGCCCCTGTTCAACAGGAGCATGTAATTACATGTCTTGATCTAATATTTCACAGCACGGCCCATTCCTGCGCCCACCAAGAGTAACTGTGAGGGCTTACAGTGTTGTGGCACCAGCACCACCACCACCACCACCACCACCAACAAAGGCCCACACTTCTGCAGAGTATATACGGCAGGCCCCTACTTTCAAACATCCAACTTACAAACGACTCCTACTTGCAAATGGAAGGAGACAACAGGAAGTGAGAGGAAATCTACCCCTACGAAGGGAAATTCTCTTCTGTAAGAGGTGTCTCCTGTCCACTGATGCTTTATCACCAATCCTTGTTTCACTAAAAACCCCAAATTTAAAAAAAATCATTTGTCATTGGGACAGAAAGTGAATTGCAATCTTCTGAACAGATGCGCACAGACAGCAAAACAAATGTTACAGGGGTGATAACCCTTTTCAGGAAGGCTTAAAAATAGATTTTTTTGGCTGGAGCTACACTTTAAAAAAGTACCAGTTCAAAATTACAAACAGATTCTACTTAACAACAAACCTACAGTCCCTGTCTTGTTTGCACTGCCTGTATACTGCTGTTCAAAGTATATAGGGCCAAAGGGGCTGGTAAGGACCTGGGGGGAGGGGAGCGGGGAAACCCATGCTATTTTTCTCAATGATTTTCATCCATATTGCAGGGACCAGACATTACTTTAAAGCCGCAAGCAGTTTTAAATGACTTTTTTCTTATAGTAATCTCATTTTGTGCAGGGACAGTACTAAACACATGCCACTTCACAGGCATACTATAGACACCCAGCAGGTACGATATGTACGATATTTAAATGAATTTTTCATTTTTTTTTTCACTTTAACCACTTAACCACTAGCCGACCAGCCACCGTCATTATACGGCGGCAGGTCGGCTCTCCTGGGCGAGAGCCCGTAGCTATACGTCCGCTCTTCGAGCGGCCACTAGGGGCGCGATCGCCGCCGGGCACCCGCGATTGCTCGTTACAGAGCGGGGACCGGGAGCTGTGTGTGTAAACACACAGCTCTCGGTCCTGTCAGCGGGGGAAATGCTGATCTTCTGTTCATACAATGTATGAACAGAGGATCAGTGTTTCCCCTAGTGAGGCCACCCCCCCCACAGTAAGAACACACCCAGGGAACATACTTAACCCCTTCCCCGCCCCCTAGTGTTAACCCATTCACTGCCAGTGGCATTTTTCTAGTAATCCAATGCATTTTTATAGCGCTGATCGCTATAAAAATGCCAATGGTCCCAAAAATGTGTCAAAAGTGTCCGAAGTGTCCGCCATAATGTCGCAGTAAAGACAAAAAATTGATGATCGCCGCCATTACTAGTAAAAAAAATATATTAATAAAAATGCCATAAAAATACCCCCTATTTTGTAAACGCTATAACTTTTGCGCAAACCAATCAATAAACGCTTTTTGCGATTTTTTTTTACGAAAAATATGTAGAAGAATACGTATCGGCCTAAACTAAGGGAAAAAAAAGTTTTTTTATATATTTTTGGGGGATATTTATTACAGCAAAAAGTAAAAAATATAATTTGTTTTCAAAATTGTCGCTCTATTTTTGTTTATAGCGCAAAAAATAAAAACCGCAGAGGTGATCAAATACCACCAAAAGAAAGCTCTATTTGTGGGGAAAAAAGGACGCCAATTTTGTTTGGGATCCACGTCGCACGACCGCGCAATTGTCAGTTAAAGCGTCGCAGTCCCGAATCGCAAAAAGTGCTCTGGTCTTTGACCAGCAATATGGTCCGGGGGTTAAGTAGTTAAGGACTCCTTCATGGTGATATAGTCAGCAGAATGGCACGGCTGGGCACATCCACGTACCTGTACGTGGCCCTTTAAACCCAGACGTGACCCGGTCTGAAGCTCCGTAACAGAGCTTAAGAACGGGGAGAAGTGTGTGTAAAAAAAAAAAACTGAATGGCAGCCTGGACTCCAGCGAGCCTACACCTCCAACGTGTTTTGCTCTGCCATTTGGAGCTTATTTATGGGATCACTATCTATTGTACTGCCAAGGGACCCAGAGCACCGAACACAGACTAGCTAACTGCTCCCGCTGCCATGCAGGGTCCAATCAGAGTTTACTGCCTCATTGGAGAATCCACCAATTGTCCCATTACTGCAGGAAACCACCTGGGAACCAATGCCACTTAAAAGGGGGCCCCCTATCTGAGAAAGGAAGTCTGCTTCTACAGATACAGAAATGCTGGTGAGTGGGTTAGCGACCCATTAGTGATTCATCATTTGACTTTGTGCCTAATCACCTGGAAAACGTTATTGTCCTTTATCTCTTCTGACATCTCCTGTCTGTTTACTACTAGTCCTGTTGGCCAGAAAATATATATTTATATATAACCATCATCATATCTCAGAGTGTTAACCCTTGCCCCTCCCTCACCAGTGTTGCAAGGAGCCCATTATTTTCCAGAACTGACTCACTGCTTGCAGGGTTATCCCCCCTCCATCAAGCATGCCAGCATCTTCAAGGGCCCCCAACGTAGCTGGCAGAAGACTAATCTTAAAGACTTTACAGTGGAACCTCGGATTACGAGCATAATCCGTTCCAGGAGAATGCTCGTAATCCAAAGTACTCGCATATCGAAGCGAGTTTTCCCATTGAAGTCAATGTAAACTAAAATAATTTGTTCCGCATTGACTTCAATGGCATGCAATATCGCATGCAGGCAGAGGCAGGGGCGCCAGAGAGCCTCAGAAACGGCCGAAAAGGTCAGAGGACACCTCGGCTGACCTCGGCTATCCTGGGTAAGACTTTGTTCCAGAGATTTGCCGAGGTCAGCCGAGCTGTCGTCAAGCCTTTCCGTGCATTTCTGAACGGCGCCGATTGGCTGCGATCTCCACCGTTCGGCTCGGGCGCGACCCACCTCAGGCCAAACGCGGTACTGCACAACGATTTGGCCTTAATGGTGCTCGTTTTGCGAGACAACACTCGCAAACTGAGTTACAATTTTTAAAAATACAGTGCTCGTATTGCGAAACGCTCGTTAACCGCGTTACTCGCAATCCGAGGTTCCACTGTACATAACTCACCTGCTATTGAGCACAGTTTTCAGCATATTCATGTTTCTCTTATTTCAAGAAGGTCTAGGCTTAGCTCCCTCGCCTCAAGTGCCCATAGGCAATGTAGCTCTGCATTGGTACCAGTCTGTTGTTGCCCTATGCTGTTCTTTTAGTGAGACGAGCTACAGTTTATGCTGGTTTGGTTTGAACTTAAGGTAGCACTCTAACCATAGCAAGAGAAGCCTTATTATAGTGTATTCTTCAAATAATGCCTCACTGTTATACTCTGCTCGTCTGAACATTATTTAACAATATACTTTGTTACCTGACCACAATGTCTTTAATCTTATTTTAGGGTGGCCCCAAGGGATTAACAAAAATGATTAATCTCTACCTATTAACATGTATCCTGAGGTGTCAGTGGTGCTGAGGTCTTTGCCAAGGTCAAGGTAAGAACAGAAGACCCATTATAATCAGCGGCTCCTGTGTGGGGTAGTGCTACACAAGTGCAGTTACTCCAGAGCTTAGTAAATGAGCGAAAGCTCTGCTGACTTACATCATCCAATCAGGTGCAAGGGAAAATGCTGTTTTTTATATTTCCCTTTCATGAGATTGGGTATTCTTTGTAAAGTGAAGCCTCACCTCATTTACTAAGCTCTGGAGCAATTGCATTTGCAGAGTGGACAGTCTATGTGCCTTTAGTAAATTAACCTCATGATGAATCCTGGCTTATGTACTGGTATGATGTGTAATAAGATAACTAACCCAACTAAAAGAGGTAATTGTGCCAACTTGGAATAGTTGCTGCAACAGCAATCCTAATGTTAACATAACTTGACAGAAATATATTCAATTTTTGATTATATTGAAATAATAATTTATACCATCTGCTAAAGGAATTATCTTAGATTCTCATTTTAGTGGATTCGTTTCACAAGGTTGGCATGTGGTTGATGATCTGCTCTTATTTAAAAAGAAACCAAGGTCCTAAAAAAAAAAAAAAACATCAGGAGGTAGATTTTTTTTTCCAGAGGAGACACTCAAAATATATTTGCAATTTTTTTTTTTTTTTGGGGGGGTCCTGTTTTTTTTTCTCTTTTTTCTACACATATCTACATTTAGCATATACCCCCAAATGAGCCACTAGATGTATTAGGTCCTCTGTCCTTGGATAGTGTCCCTCTGTTTCCAAGTAAAGGTGTCCTTCTCTTTCTGCTTGCACTGCACACAGGTAGTTAATTTCACTGCCCAGGAAAACTAAATCTGCCTTTTTAAGTCCCTCTGTTGGGAAATGTAGTCTTTTAGTGAATCTGCCATAATAGCTCAAGCGTGGACAGTGAGTCTAGGTTCACATCTATGCAGGCAGCGCTTGATGCATTTTTCCGGCTAATTTTGCAGTGCGTTTTTGCATGCAGGTTCCTCGATGACAGCTGAATGTCAGGTCTGGGTCTGCTATGGATTTGGAGGGGAACGCCATGCCAAAAAAAAAAAAAATCCATACCAGACTCTTATCTAAGCATGCAGCCTGGCAGGTCAGATAAGGGGCAGGCTGAGCGAGCACCCCCTCCTCCTGAACCATACCAGGCCATATGCTCTTAACATGGGGGGTGATTTGGGGCCCCCCACCCCAAAGCACCTTGTCCCCATGTTGATGGGGACAAGGGCCTCTTCCCTACAACCCTGGGCTGTGTTTGTGGGGCTAGGCTGGGTGGGGCTTATTGGAATCTGGAAGCCCCCTTTGACAAGTGGGCCCCCAAATCCTGCCCCCCCCCATGTGAATGAGTATGGGGTGCCTAGTACCCCTACCCTTTCACCAAAAGGTGTAAACGTGAATAGAGGAGCCAGTTTTTGGACAATTCCTTTATTAAATAATAAAAAACAATGTCCCCGATGTAGATCTATCGTCAATCATGGTGCATGCTGGGTTGCTGACATCACGGGTGGGTGGTGCCACCAGGTGATGTCCCTGAGTGGCCCAGCCCCTTAGCTATTGAAGAACTGTCAAACGGCAGGGCAGGCAGACCGTGGTACCGTAGTCGTGAGCCAAGCTTTTTTTTTTTTTTTTTTAATCAGGTTTGACGGTGCGGTGTGCGGCGTGACTGGCGATGAATCTAAATCAAGGGACATTGTTTTTTTTTTTTTAATAAAGGAATTGTCAAAAACTGGCTCCTGTCTTTATTCACTTTTACACCTTTTTAGTGCAGGTGTAAGGGTACTATGTACCCCATACTCATTTGCATAAGGGGGAACCGGCATCTGGGGGCCCCCTTGCTAAAGAAGGCTTCCAAGGCGGGGGGCTTCCAATAAGCCCCCCGCCTGCAGACCCCCCACAACCACAGTTGAGGGTTATGGGGCAGAGCCCCCCCCCCAAAGCATCCCCCCATGTTGAGGGCACATGGCCTGGTATGGTTCAGGAGGAGGGGGTGCTCGCTTGTCCCCCCCTTACCTGACCTGCTGGGGTGCATGTTTGGATAAGGGTTTGGTATGGATTTGGGGGCCCCCCCATTCCATTTTTTTTTACACAATTTTTTTTGCCGGCAATTCTTATTTTACATTCAGCTGTCAGTGGGGAACCCAGCTGACAGCTAATGACTCATCAGTTGTTAAGGACACTGCGGCCGGTTTCCCAGCCGGCTCCTTAGCAACCAGCTATATACAGTATTTTTAAAGGTAAAAAAACACAAAATGCATCAAAAAACACATTATAAATGCACCTGCATTTCTGGTGGGACTCTAGTACATGCAAAGCGCAATCTGTTGCGGAAAAAAAAGTCCACGACCCTTTCCAAAAACTCACCGGCTGAAAAACGCATAGATGTGAATGTGTACCATAGGAAACCATGTGAATATAGTGTAAGAGACCTTCGAGTGGACTAAACCTGCAATCTTGCATCAGAGTCTCTCTGGTACTCCATGTCTCACAGGTTCCCTCTGATGGATAGAAGTGGAAAAACTCTGGCTGCATCAGTAATAAGTCTTATGTGGACATACACTGAACAATAGTGGCACAATGTTTCTGTATTTGCTCCTTTCTTGTCAGCTAAACACTGGGCTAAATACAAGTTCATCCCAGGGGAGGTGATCAGGTACACGGGTAAGGAAGTGTGAGAGATTTTGTCAAGATGTGACATGAGATGGTCTCTAGAAAGATCTCTGGAGGCATTAGTGTGCTAAATTTGTGTGGGAAGCATTAGACAATTTTCTAAAAGCAGCACCTAGGCAAAATATGAGTAAAATGACCGGTGACCCTGCTAACCCTAAAAAGGTTGAGGGAGAACGTGCAACAACGGCAAATGCACACCAGCATTTCCTTGGGAACCTGGCCAGCAATGGTGGAGGGGTTTGATGGGAAATGCATTTCCAAGGCCAGGCAGAATGCAAGGAATTGCCTCCTCTGAGAGACTTGACAAGATAGTATGAATGAGAAAATCAAAGTGAAATTAAAGTATTTTTTAGCTGAAATAAAAAGATAATGGGCCATATTCTGAGTATAGTTACGACGGAGTATCTCAGGAGAACTGGAGCATGCCGAGAACTGGAGCATGCGCACTGGGCTATTTTTAGCCCGGCGCATGCGCAGTTCGCTCAAAACGGGGGCGCGCTTAATTTAAATACAAGCCGCCCCCCTTGGAGTTACGCGGGGATACGCCGGGCCAATTACACTACGCCGCCCCAAACTACGGAGCAAGTGTTTGGGGAATACAGCACTTGCTCCTGTAGGTTGGGACGGCGGAGTGTAAATGGCTTATGCGACGCCCGCCCGAAATCTACGGGAATATGGCCCATTATACTTACCTGTTCTGTGCAGCGATACTGCACAGTGTGGTCCCTTAGCAGCTCTTCTGGGGTCCCCCACCAGGGCTGTCTGCTCCTTCTCTCCTCCGGGTGCCCCCTTAGCATGTGTAAGGCTGAGGGGACATCTGTGCAGGATCGCTACCAAGCTGGGTCGTGTGCATCCATAGACAATGTACTACAGTACTCTGAGCAGGTTTTCAGGATTTTTTTTTTTTACACTATGATTACTTATTACAGTGATAATCACTGTATAAGCAATCATACACACTGAGTTTGACATCCATTCATAATGCCATTGTTTACTGCTGTGATAGCTGTGATTGGCCATGTCTATCACATGGTTCAGGGCTGCTGTGATTGTGTGATTGTCTCTGTACCATGTGATCACTGTGACAAATCACAGAGATCCCAGTTGTACTACATTTCATGTTATCGATGTGATTAATTACAGCAATCACATGGTACCAGGGGCACTCACAGCCGCTGGGTACATTGATCTGTGGACACATTGGTCGGTGATCGCACTGCTTGGTGGCCTGAGGCCACACATAATTGCCAAAAGTGGGAGGCCCCACTGGTGCACTGCTTGTCCCACTCATCTGCATCTGTGCATTGGCTGGGCAAGAGGCAGTAAAAGAATAGAAGTAGTCATAACCCAAGTCACCGCCATACAGCTACAACCTTCTACGGCAATGCTGCTATGTTCAGCATTTGCAGATTTACCAGGCCAGTCTGCTGAGCACTAGTGACTTGTTACTAGTGCATCTTTAGTTATTTTAGTGTAAATTTATACAAATGTATTTAGATGCTGGCACAGTGAGAAAACTATATATGTCCACGAAACATTGCACATAAATTTTTTTTATAACTGAAATGGCAACATACACGTGTATAGACAAATGAATGTTTCATTAAACATTTGCCAGGAGCATCATCTAGTGGCTGCATGGCAAAGTATGCACATGTACAGGCAAAGTGTATCTCTAATGTATAATGATAAAAAAATTTGGGGCACTGAAGACACTGCCCATTATGATGGCTATAAAGGAGTGCATTGTTTTCAAATGTTTAATAACTTAGACCAGCTCATCAGTGATGGGATGTATATGATTATATACTGTGTGTGTATATACAGTTGTGCTCAAAAGTTTGCATACCCTGGCAACATTTTGAAATGTAGGCATTAATATTGAAAATATGACCGATCATGCCAAAAAAGGTTAATTTCCCACATTTGTTTTTTTAAATCACAATTCGTGTCTGTGTATAAAGAGTCAATGAGTTTGTTAGCTCTCACATGGATACACTAAGCAGGCTAGACACTGAGCCATGAGGAGGTAGAAAAGAACAGTCAAAAGACCTGCGTAACAAGGTAATGAAACTCTACAAAGATGGAAAAGGATATAAAAACATATCCAAAGCCTTAAATATGCCAGTCAGTACTGTTCAATCACTTAATAAGAAGTAGAAAATATGGGGATCTCTTGAATCCAAGCCAAGGTCAGGTAGAGCAAGAAAGATTTCAGCCATAACTGCCACAGGAACTGTTCGGATACAAAAAAAAAAACCCACAGGTAACCTTAGGAGAAATACAGCCTGCTCTGGAAAAAACATGGTTTGGTTGTTTTTAAGGAGCACAATAGGATGATACTTGAACAAAAAAGAGTTGCATGGTCAAGTTGCCAGAAAGATGTCTTTATTGTACAAGTTCCACAAAAAAGCCTGGTTACAGTATATGCCCAACAACACCAACAAGTTAAGGCTTCCTTCTGGCAGCTCAACCATGCAGCTCTTTTTTGTTCAAGTATCTTTGAATTGTGCTCCTTAAAAACATCCACACCATCTTTTTGGAGAGCAGCCAGTATTTCTCCTACGGTTACCTGTGGGTTTTTCTTTATATCCTGAACAATTCTTCTGCCAGTTGTGGCTGCAATCTTTCTTGGTCTACCTGATCTTGGCTTAGTATCAAAAGAGCCCCTAATTTTCCACTTCTTAATAAGTGATTAAACAGTACTGACTGGCATATTCAAGGCTTTTGATATCTTTTTATATCCTTTTTCGTCACTGTAAAGTTTAATTACCTTGTCACGCAGGTCTTTTGACTGTTCTTTTTTTAAAATACACCTCCTGCTGCTGTAATTCAGGTGCCTGGTGAAAAGGGTCCGGATGCCTGAATTATAGGAATGGAGGTCTAATAGGCTTAAAAAAAGGTGAACTCAGAGCGCAAAGCATTGCGCTCGGAGTCCACCCAGGTGTGTTAGAAAAGCGAATGAACATTCACTTTTCTAACATTGAACCGCCTCTCCACCAATCAGGAAGAGCAGGTCTGTTAACCGTCACCCAATTGGCTGAAAGGACAGGTGCAGCTATTGGATGCCTATCAGGAGGAGGGGAGGAGACGCATGGAGGACACAGCATGCTGCTGTCTTACCCACTGCAAGGTCCCACATTTTGCCATCATCATCCACTGCCTGACCCGCCACAGAGATAGGGTAAGTGCTGGGCAGACAGCGAGCAGACGGGGGGGTTCACAGTAGCAACTTTTGATGGGCACAGTGGCGACATTTGATGGGCACAGTAGCAGCATTTGATGGGGCACAGTGACAGCATTTGATGGGGCACAGTGGCAGCATTTGATGGGGCACAGTGGCAGCATTTGATGGGTACAGTGGCTGCAATTGATGGGCACAGTGGCAGAATTTGATGGGCACAGTAGCTGCAATTGATGGGCACAGTGGCTGCATTTGATGGGCACAGTGGCTGCGTTTGATGGCACAGTGGCTGCGATTGATTTGATGGGCACAGTGGCTGCATTTTATGGCACTGCAGCTGCATTTGATGGGCACAGTGGCTGCATTTGATGGGCACAGTGGCTGCATTTGATGGGCACAGTGGCTGCGTTTGATAGCACAGTGGCTGCGATTGATTTGATGGGCACAGTGGCTCCATTTGATGACACAGTGAGGCTGAACTTGATGTTTTTTTTTAGAATTTTTCAATTTGTTTTCGCCCCCCAAAAATTTGGAGCACTAGCCGCCACTGAATCGCGTGCAAGGAAAATTATAAAAAAAAAGCATTTTTGGATTCGATGATGGAAGTCAGCAGATCTTCTGCTCATTTACTAAAATCTGGAGCAACTGCTCTTTCAGAGGGCAACTGCATTTTGCAAAGTGCACAGTCAATTTGCCTTTAGTAAATCAACCCCAAAATGACATAACGTGCAATCAGTTACTGCTGTCTCTTTAACTAACACAGTTAGTGTGCTTGGAATAGTTTGCATTAAACATTTGTTTGTAAAACAAAGATTCCATATACAGGAAATATACAAATACAAAGCAAAAGTTACAGTAGAGCCGGTTCACACTGGGGCGACCTGTCAGGCGATTCAGCCGCCTGACAAGTCACTTCACAGTATTCAATGGAACCGTTCTAATAGGAGCGACGCAAGTCGCTCCGACTTAGAAAAAGACTTAGAAAAAGGTTCCTGTACGACTTTGGGGGAGACTCGCATTGACTTCAATACTGAAGTCATTTTGCAAGTTGCCTCTCAAGTCGCCTTGAGATCGCCTTGCCGAGTCGCCCCAAAAGTCGTGCCGCCTGTGTGTGAACCGGCTCTGACCCTGTCACCATATTTTAAAAAAATGCAGGTGAAAGTGCACAAAAATCAAGTATTTTAAATGCTCACATGCAGTGTTTTCATTAATAATTTCTTTATTCACTTGCAATGTGCATTTTATTCTCGAAAATTTGGCTACTCCAGGAATCATCACTTCCATAGTACTGCCTGTTTGCACATCATATCCCTCCTCTTCTGGGCAAGTCTATTTACTGTCTGTGCAGGACCAGCACCTTCACTCCTCCCCCTCATCTTCCCGCATAACTTTTTATGCAGCTGCCAGGGAAAGAGTAACAGGTAATACTATAGGGTGTCTGCTGGGGCTGTGAACATCTCAGCATCAATCTCAGGTCTTTTGGATACCCACACAAGGGAATCGTTTACAGGTAAACAACATGTATAAAATACTTTTGATGAGCATATAAACTTTTAGTAAATTTTTATTGAAATGAATGGTCATGAGACTCTGTCTCTAGCACACTGCTCATACTAAAGTCATGGGGTGTTATTATGTAGTAATAGCCACTTGTATGCAGGGCCAACCCAACATAGGCAATACATCCTATTAACAGGTACCACTACCAGGTTTCATTACCCTATCTAGTTTGTGTTCCCACTCCTGAAGGGAGTCGTTACGTGTACCTCCTTAGCCCATATCCAGTTCTATGCCCTACACTCTGTCCCACATTCTCCCGGATGAACCAGCTAACCATTTCCCAGGTAAGTCACAAGTAATAACCAAGGCAAGTCTTATGCATTTTCAGAATTTAAATTTCCAACTTCAAGGTGGGCAACACCAGGGGCACACAGTTATAGCACTTCTAAGTTTAGAGCATCCAATTCTAGAATACATACTTAGGTTACACATCACTTCAGGGAAAAATAGGTTCCATCTTTTTACCCTGAAGTTTGACTGCGGTTGGCACTTTTCCCAGTTGGGTTCCCTTCTAGACTTGTCCCTAATTTCAGTCCTACTCAGGGTGTAGGGGCCTTGCTAGGTATTCCTTAGCTGGGGGAATACCATACTCTGGGGTCTTTACTTCTTTGAAGGAAGGGCCCCATCAAGTCCCATGGAGGCCAACTACAGAGCAGAGTTCCTACCTCCTTACACTCTCCACCCAAACACCTCCCGAAACCCACTCTCTATATATTCTAAGAGGGTGCCACCTAGTGGCCAAAACAAGAAGTACTGTAACCCCCCCCTTACACATTAGCCATTGCACTGCCATTGAGTAAAGCTGCCAGGAAGCTTTATAATAAAGTATATCTGCTAGCTGGATTTGGGATTCATTAAAAAAAAACTATTCGCTCCTTTTCTTTTTAAGACCCAGTATCTTATTTGTTTTTCACTGTATAGTCAATAATAGTCGTTAACACAGTCCTTTAAAGTATAAACTCTAAAAAAACAGAGCAATATAATACATGGTAGTTAAGTAGAATGTGTGTACAGAGCTGTAAATGAAACCAAAGAGGGATATTCGAGAAACATGCATATTTTTCTTTGGAATGTTTATCATAAAGATAATCAAATAATAATCACAGTTCTGCTTATACTAGGCAAATATGCACTATGACCATTAAACCCACTAACAATAGATTTTTCACAGAGTGGAGTGTTATGACAAATTTGAGGAAGTTGGACGCATCCTGAGCAGCAGGAAGGAGCCAGGCTTGGGAAACATTAAAAAAGTCTTATCAGTAAGTGGCTGTGAAAAAACCACACCCTGTCCCTTGGCCCGTCTCAAGATAAAATGATGAGGCTATCAAGACTTTAAGGTACAAGCTCTTTGCAGATGAGAGTTAATGGTCTGCTGAGATCGTACTGGTCACATAAGGACTTCAGATTTTGTAAGAGGAGTCTTTAAGCTCTTCTTTTTTATTAGTGTATGTTATTTTGTGAGAAGCCAAGGAAGAAAAACAACACGAAGAAGAAAAAAACCTTTATCATAATAGCAAGAAGCAAACATGGACACAAGCTACGCAATGGCCAAGTTTCGCTTGGAGTCCAAGGACATTCTCAGATCCAGGCAAAAAGGTTGCTGGCATTATATGAAATATGTCTTCATTTTTTCATCTATCATCCAGTTCCTTATCATCCTAGGCTTGGTGCTCTTCATGCTCTATGGCAATGCCCATGGCGGCACAGAACTTCGCCTGAAAAGTGTAGAGAATCGTTATAAGGATCTAACAATTGACCATGCATGGCTGAAAGGTAATTTCAGTTTGCTAAAAGAAAAACTTGCCAGTGCAGACAAAAATCTGAAAAACTGCAGTGATACTCTCAGCAGGACGCGTATGAGCATCAGCACCATGAACAAAACAGCTCCCTGTCCAAGATTCGTGAGTACAATTTTGGGAATATTTGGTGTAGCATGACTTTTGTTTAGATTTCTTGATCCATTGTATTATGTTGCGGGATCATGGTCCAAAAAGTTTTAACACATGATGATCGTGTCAAACGTATACATAATATATAAATACAGTAAAACCTTGGTTTGCAAGCATAATTCGTTCCAGAAACATGCTTGTAATCCAAAGCACTTGTATATCAAGGCATTTTTTTTACAGGGTATAAAAGAGAAGAGAGGCGCCTCTAAGTGTAGCAATAAGTTGCTAAATGTTGTACCTTCATTAAATGTAACCATATTGCTACACTTAGAGGCTTCTCTCTTCTTTTTTTATACTCAGTTGTGACATGATGCTCCTCTTATATCAAGACATCGCTTGTATATCAAGGCTAAAATGTATTAAAACATTTTGCTTGTCTTGAA
The DNA here is from genome assembly GCF_905171775.1 of Rana temporaria. Classification (NCBI taxonomy): domain Eukaryota; kingdom Metazoa; phylum Chordata; class Amphibia; order Anura; family Ranidae; genus Rana; species Rana temporaria. The sequence goes on along the minus strand of NC_053489.1, from coordinate 349,084,540 downwards.
AAACGCTCTCAAACCAAGGTTTTACTGTATACATAAACGTGTGTGTGTATATATATATATATATATATATATATATATATTCCACTGTAATTCAAGTACTTGTAATTAATGCTAACAGGAATGCCTTATTATTCTAGACTAGAGTAAAGAGCATTGCAGGTGTATGAGCAATAACCTCTTTACTAGATTTAGATAATTTAAGTGATAATTTCTAATTGGTTGCTACACTTTGCATATTCGTATTGCTTTTTTGTACTATTTTACTGAATTGGAATGATAATTAAGGATACATTAAAGAGGTTTCCAACTCAAAACAAAAATGTAATATATTAATATATTGCAGTGTACCAAACTAGCTTCATTCGTTTTCTTTTTTCCCCTGTTTATTTTCACCTGGTGATCCATGCAGCATCACACTTTCTGTCATAGAGTGTCTCCACTCTCGATGGATGAGCAATGGAGCCATCCTTGGACAACAGTATTGTCAATTTGGGGAGAGGATAGTGTTTGGGGAGAGGATTTGTGATGAAAAAAAAACGACGTTTTTGAAAATGTCATTTAAAATGACCGTGTGTGGGGAAAACGTTGTTTTATGTCTTCTGAAAAACGACAAATAAAAATTCGAACATGCTCAAATTTTTTGTGTCGTTTTTCAAAACGTTGTTTTTTGTTTCACAGAAATTGACCGTGTGTAGCAAAAAACGACGTTTAAAACAACGTTTTTAAACCCGCGCATGCCCAGAAGCTAGTTATGAAGTGAGCTTCAATGGAAAAAAGTGGTGGAACGTAACCTCGCTTTGCTAGAGCATTGTGAAAAAACGATGGTGTGTAGGCAACTTCGTCTTTGAAAATGATGTTTCAAAAACGTTGTTTTATTTCATAATTTAAAATGATTTAAAATGTCGTTTTTTTTTCATCACAAAAAACGACTGTACGCGGCATAAGACCCCTTTCACACTGAGGGCGTATTGCAGGCGCTATAGTGTTAAAAATAGCGCCTGCAATCCACCCTAAAAGTGCTGCTCTATTGTCTCCAGTGTGAAAGCCCCAGGGCTTTCACACTGGAGCGTTGCGCTAGCAGGACGGTAAAAAAAGTCCTGCTAGCCGCATCTTTGGAGCGGTGAAGGAGCGGTGTGTTTACCACTCATCCACCGCTGCTGCCCATTGAAATCAATGGAAGGTGTGGTATACACTGCGCTGCCTAGGATGCACAGCTGCTAACACTGCTAGTTTTGAATAAAAAAGCAACAACAAAAGGAAAAAATAAAGTGTAGCGCTTGAACCATGTATATTGTGACAATATACTAGGATAATAGGTGAATAATAACAAATGGCTCAGAATATAATCCTAAATACAACTCAATATCAATATATGTGATGTCCATATGGTTTAAACCATGATACGTGAAAATCAATACTAAATAGTGATCAGAACATAAATAAAAACGAATAATGATTAAAGTCCATAAATAATATATTCCACCACGTGAAATTGGATCAGATGCAGGAGATGCTGATATCGTCCTTGAAGTGATCAAAACACCACCACCAGTGTAGTAATCTGCTTACCGGAAATGGTGGACTTGTGGGGACATATGTCGCCAGAAGTCAAGAAAGGCTTATGTGTTATATATCCAGGGTCTTGGAAGCAGGAAGCTGGAGGTATACTGGTCAAATGCTTCTGATGCAAAAACGGCTTCAAATGGAACTTTATATTGGAACGAAGGTTCCTAAACACGGCCTCTCAAAATGGTGTCAGTGGTAAATAGGAGATAGAAGAGAAGGGTGGCCACATAGCGTAAAATTGTACAGTAAAATTATTTTATTTAAAACAGCAATTACACTCACATGTAGGCTGTAGATTCATGCGTGTATATACAAATGAGGCGGCAGTGGAAGCGACCCTATGACAGCAGCGCAATTCGGGCGGTTTTAACCCTTTCTCGGGCGCTAGCGGGGGTTAAAATGCCGCAAATCCACCTATAGCGTCGGCGGTAAAAATAGCAGTGTTTTACCGCCGACACTATGGGCGGCTCAGTGTGAAAGTGGTCTAACTGCCACTTTTGCTGGACAGCTTAAAAATTAACAGACTGAGGGGTTGATTTACTAAAACTGGAGATTGCAAAAACTGTCCATGGTAGCAATCAGCTTCCAACTTCCAACTGAACGTTGGTTTCTATGCACCAGATTTTGCATGCACTAGTTGTAATAAATCAACCCCCTACCCAGGTGATAGTAATTATTTACAGGTACATATATAGCACCATCAATTTACACAGTGCTTTACATATATATTGTACATTAACTCCAGTATCTGTGTTTTACTGTGCCGCAGCAAAATTAAATTTCTAAAGGTAAAAATGGTTTAAAATTGCTCGCGGCTGTATTACCGGCTCCCGGTAATATAGAGGAAATACTATTGAAAAAACCGGCGTGCGGTCCCTCCCCCTTCCAGTCCGTACCAGGCCCTTCAGGTCTGGTATGGATATTAAGGGGAACTCCAAACCAAAATGTAAAAAAGAACGGCGTGGGTGTCCCCCCCCCCCCCCGCCAAAAAAATCCATACCAGGCCCTTCAGGTCTGGTAGGGATTTTAAAAGGAACCCCTGGCCAAATAAAAAGAATGATGTGGGGGTCCCCCCCAAAATCCATACCAGACCCTTATCCGAGCAAGCAGTCATGGCAGGCCAGGAAAAAGGGGAGACGAGCGAGCGCCCCTTCCTGAACCATACCAGGCCACTTGCCCTTAACATGGAGAGGGTGCTTTGGGGACCCCCCAAAGCACCATGTCCCCATATTGATGGGGACAAGGGCCTCAACCCCACAACCCTTGCCTGGGAGTTGTGGGGGTCTGCGGGCGGGGGGTTTATCAGAATTTGGAAGCCCCCTTTAACATGGGGGCTCCCAGATCCTGCCCCCCCACAATGTACCCCTACTCATTCACATAGGGGGACCGGATCGGGGAGCCCCCCCCCATCTCAAAAAAATCAAACCCTGTAAGACAAAGGCATAATGAGCTAGTATGCATTGCATATGAAATATTTATCTTAGATCAAAGCTGTTGCAGCGGCCCTGTCTACCGCTATGACTGGTGACATGTCTCCCAGAGTTATTTCCGGGTTTGCAGGCTTCGGCGCTATGATTGACCGGAGCCACGATGATATCACTCCAGTCATGGCACGGCTACTGAAGAAACTGCATGAGTGGATCGTTTCCTCAGTGCGTATATGGTAGTGCAGGTTTAGGAGATATTTACAGTACCTACAGGTAAGCCTATAGGTACAAGTGGTGTAACAAGGTTTACAGCCACTTTAAACTAATACTTTGTTGAAGCACCTTTTGATATTATTACAGCACTCGGTCTGGCTGGACCATTCCAAAACGTTAATCTTCTTCTGGTAAAGCCATTCTTTTGTTGATTTAGATGTATGCTCTGGGTCATTGTCAAGCTGAAAGATGAAGTTCCTTTTCATATTCAGCTTTCCAGAAGAAGCCTGAAGGTTTTGTGTCAATATTGACTGGTATTCGGAACTGTTCATAATTCCCTCTACCTTGACTAAGGCCCCTGTTCCAGCTGAAGAAAAACGGGCCCAAAGCATGATTCTGCCACCACTACTTCTCATTTTTTCAACAATTTTGGAGGGACATCCAGTTCTTGTAATGTCACTGTTGTGCCATATTTTCTCCACTTGATAATGACTGTCTTCACTGTGTTCCATGGTATGTCTAATGCCTTGGAAATTTGTGGGTACCATTCCCCTGACTGTTATCTTTTAACAATGAGATCCCTCTGATGCTTTGGAAGCTCTCTGTGGACCATGTCTTTTGCTGTAGGATAGGACAAAGAAAATGTCAGGAAAGACCTACTAGAACAGATGAACTTTATTTGGGGTTAATGAGAGGTACTGATGGCAGGTGTGTACTGACTCCTATTTAACATGAGTTTGAATGTGATTGCTTAATTCTGAGCACAGCTACATCCCCAGTTATAAGAGGGTGTACACACATATGCAACCACATTATTTTAACCCCCCCCACCCCAAAAAATATTTTGGTTTGATTTTCAATTGAGTTGTACAGTTTATAGGTCACATTAAAGGTGGAAAAAGTTCTGAAATGATTTATCTTGGTCTCATTTTTTTACATAAAAGCTGACATTTTAACATTGGGTGTATAGACTTTTTTTTATCCACTGTAGGCAGCACAACAGCCTACTGAAGCAGCTTGCTAAGCAGGTTGGCAATGCTGCTGCTAATTGCAAGACAATGACTTATCCTGACTAGGAAATTCTGTTTTTGGCAGAATAGCTATGTAAGCAATTAAAACATATTCTACTGTACAAAACAAAATCCAACCAATGTATTAATTTTTATTTTATTCACAGCGCTTTCTGTCCCCACTGTAGATATTTCATATAATTTCCTGACCCATTTTACTAGGACAGAAACTGAGGGGACATGGGGACACAGAGTAAACAACTAAAGAAACAGATCAGAGGGTCTAACCTTGTCCACTCTATTCAAGACTAGTAAAAAAAAAAAAACTTTGTCTGGAATTGGGCTTTAAGGTAAGCCATAGGCCACTGTCACCAGATATCACCCTGAAAATAACAGTTGGGGTGACATCTACCCATTTCTGTAACTAATTCAAGCAATGGTGAAGTGCAAAAAGGATATTCGCGCTGCTTTATTCCACCGCATAGAAGAATGAAGGATAAGGATCTACACAGAGGAAGATGTTCCAACAAGCTGATTATTTTTTGTGACAAAGAAAGACCGTGAAGTAACCTTCAAGTTTATTCTAATGCTAAAATATTTGCAAAGCCAACATGTTTCAGAGGTTGCATCTGCACCCCCTTTATCAAAGGTAGCATGAAAAATGAAAAATGATAATCGTTCAGGAAGCCCAAAAAGCTTTAACATACCTTTTCCCCCTATTAACCACTTCAGTACAGGGCATTTTCACCCCCTTCCTGCCCAGACCAATTTTTAGTTTTCAGCGCTGTCGCACTTGTAATGATAATTGCGCGGTCATGCAACATTGTACCCAAATGAAATGTTCCCCCCCCCCCCACAAATAGAGCTTTTGTTTGGTGGTATTTGATCACCTCCGCGGTTTTTATTTTTTGCGCTATAAAAAAAGAAGAGCGACAATTTTGAAAAATACACAATATTTTTTACTTTTTGATTTAATAAATATCACATTTTTTATTTATTTATTTTTCCCTCAGTTTAGGCCGAAACAAAATTGCAATAAGTGTATATTGATTGGTTTGCGCAAAAGTTCTAGCAGCTGCAAAATAGGGGATAGATTTATGGCATTTTTTTTTTTTACTAGTAATGGCGGCAATCTGCGATTTTTATTGTGACCATGACATTGCGACGGACATATCGGACACTTTTGATACGTTTTTTGGGACCATTCACATTTATACAGCGATTAGTGCTATAAAACTGCACTGATTACTGTGTAAATGTGACTGGCAGGGAAGGGGTTAACACTAGGGGGCGATCAAGGGGTTAAATATGTTCCCTAGGGATTGATTCTAACTGTAGAGGGAGGGGACTCACAAGGGGAGGAGAGCAATCGGTGTTCCTCTGTACTGGGAACACACATCGGTCTCCTCTCCTCTCCTCTGACTTCCCCCTTCACTGCCCCTTCAACCACATTCCACACTTCTGGTTCTGTACCCATCTCAGATTGAAAGCTTCCAGTCCTCTCAGGCATGCCTCCCCAGTCCTCCTGACTGTGCCTGAAGGTGGTCCCGACTGCACACGAGCCCAGGCCCAAGGTCACCCTCCCAGACTGGGGAGCTCTCTCAAAGGCCCCGACAGCCTCCACACTCTCTCACTCCAGTTCTTCCACCCAACAACTCCTCTCGGCTGACCCTGGGTATTTAAAGAGGCCTGCCCCCTGCCAATCCAGGTTGGGGATTGGTCAGGCAATGCTGTATCCTGGCCTAGGCCAACAAGGCCCAGGCCTAGGGCAGCACTTTGCAGACAGCAGCACGGAAAGAGTCCCTGCCAGCTTGCGCTACACTGTTAGTGTAGCACCAGTCTTATGGGGCGGACTGGGCTGAGAGGCAAATTAGTCTTCCTCACTGTGCTATATGTTTTCTGCTGCACCATTGGCATGGTTATATCTTCTTAGTCCTCTCCATAAAATTATCAGAAGTTTGTGCTTCAAGTAGAACTATAGACAACACTTTTAAGGGAGGGTTAAAGCCCCTGTCAGTTTATTTTTTACTATCCCTGTCCCATTGCAGAGATTTTCTTTCACTTCCTGCCCCATAGCCAAAAAAAAAGTGAGAGGAAATCTATGAAAATTAAAGGAATTCATTGACCCCCCCCTACCCAGGCCCTCTGGACTAGTGTCCCCACTCGAAAATTTCAGGGGTCTGGTCTTGACTGAAAGGAGTGGCTCATATTTCAACTAGGGGGTGCACGAGTTTAGTCGGGCCTAGGGCAGCACAAAACCTAAATACACTACTGTGGTCAGGTCTCCCTAAAACACCCCAGGCAGCTTAACCTCTCCTCTTCTCCTCTCTTTCCAGAACTTTCTAGCAAACTCTAGAAAGAAGAGGGAGGTCTCTGTGATGCTGCCTGTGAGTCACCAGCTGCTACCCTGAGCCACTCGCAGACAAGACCGGATCAAAACAAACAGGCCTGGCTAAATGGACCTGTTCTACAAAAATCTTACCTCTAGCACCTATCTACCTAGAGGGTGCTACACATTGAAAGAACAATAAATAAAGAAAACAGCATAGAAAAGATAAGAAAAAGCAAATGCAAGTCAAATTTCACAACTTAGGTTGTAGGCAGTGACATACAAATTAGGGTATGCGACTTCAAATGTTAGAGACCACAAGTACAATATCTACAGGCAAACAATGCAACAACAAATGGATAGGACCCTACTGGCCCCATTCAGTATGTGTGAAAGAAACAATGTAAACATGCCTAGGTAGGGCAAACAGGGAAAATATCTCTAGATGAGGTTCCCCTAGCAGATGTATTTTTTTTTACAAGTTTTCTTTTTTTTGTGGTGACATCCATCTAGACCAGGGGTCTCCAAACTTTCTAAACGAGGGGGCCAGTTTACTGTCCCTCGGACTTTGGGGGGGGCCGGACTGTGGCCATTTTGAGTAGAAAAGGTCCCAACGTCAGTGGGAATAAACAATGCGCCATCTTTGATGTCAGTGGGAAGAATTGTGCTCCATAATTGGTGTCATTGGGCCCTGATTGTTGGTGTCATTGGGTGAGATTGTGCTTCTTTTGTTGGTGGGAGGAGTTGTGCCCCATCATTGATGTCAGTTGGGGGAACTGTGCCTCATTGTTGGTATCAGTGGATGACATGGTGCCCCAAGGGCCTGATAAAAGCAAGCAAAGAACCACATCTGGCCCCGGGCCGCAGTTTGGAGACCACTGATCTAGACTATAGGGTTAGGCACCATAACAACTTCTTCATTCCCCTAATCATTTATTTTTTGTGTTCCACCCTGCTACTCTTGTTCCTGATCCCAGTCCTGGTTTCCCCGTTCCCTGCATCCCTGGTATTTCCTGTGATCTGTGTTCATCATCTTGAATATATTGTACACATTGTATTATAATTAGGTGGTTAGGCATTTTAACTTCCCCGCTGTCAGAATACACAGATCGTTGCTGAAGGATATAGCCTGCAGTGTATTTTTTCCAACAGGCTGGTTGAACAGAAGTCAGTCGATAGATCGACTTCTGTTCCACCATTGTGGTCATAATTGGATTGAAATTTGGCCAGTTCAGCAGGGAATTTGATCCATCTATTGCTAACTTTAGATTTTGTCAGCCAAACCCAGAAATCAGCAGTCACAATCAGAAATTCCACTGTTAACCTTCAAATCAATGTGGACCTATACAGTCACATAGGATGGTTTGAAGTGGGCATTTTATAAATCTTACTCACTCGCTGACAAGTATTATGTAAGCATATTTTAGCTATAAAAGTTCTTTAGTATTTCAAACATAATGTGAATGGCTACTCTACTGTTGTCAATATTTGAATGATGTTAATGCTTTTTGTGCCTTGTCAAATGTTAATTCATGATAAAAAACAATTGAAAGAAGTGGGCATTTTATGTTTTTAATGCACCAGATTCAATGTGCTGATTGATAAATATAACCATAAAAAAATTAAGCTATAGACTACATGGATTTTGATATCTTTTTTCTTAATTTTATTTTAGCCACCAATATCTACCTGCCACAATTTACAAATTGAGAAGGACAATCTGAACATGACCTGCAAGTGTGAGTTTTATTTTTAAATATAAATGCTCTCTATGACTAAATTAACATTTTACGTGTTTCGTCAGCTGGAAATATTACAAAATGTTTTTTGGGTTTTTCTTAACTTTCAACAAGAATCTTTCAAGTCTGAAACTCTAATGTTCATGGAATTAGGCTCAAGCATTTCCCCCAACCCATTGGCTACTACTATGCTTTCCAGCCTGGAGGAGAGATGTGGGGTCTTATTGACCCCGCATCTCTCCATAAAGAGTACCTGTCACAGTGATTCCTATTACAAGGGATGTTTACATTCCTTGTAATAGGAATAAAAGTGATAAAAAAAAATGTAAAAAAAAGTGTAAAAATAAAAGAAATTGAGTAAAATAAAAAATAAAATAATAAAAAAAAAAAAATTTAAACGCCCCTATCCCCGGTAGCTCGCGCTCAGAAGCGAACACACACGTAAGTCCCGCCCACATATGTAAACGCCATTCAAACCACACATGTGAGGTATCGCCACGTGCGTTAGAGCGCCAGCAACAATTCTAGCACTAGACCTACTCTGTAACTCTAAATTTGTAACTTGTAAAAAAAAATAAGCGACGCCTATGGAGATTTTTAAGTACTGACTTTGGCACCATTCCATGAGTGTGCGCAATTTTAAAGCGTGACATGTTAGGTATCTATTTACTCGGCGTAACTTCATCTTTCACATTATACAAAAAAATTGGGCTAACTTTACTGTTTTGTTGTTTTTTTAATTAACAAAACCGTTTTTTTCCCAAAAAAAAGGCGTTTGAAAAATGATTGCGCAAATACTGTGCGAGATAAAAAGTTGCAATGGCCGGCATTTTATTCCCTAAGGTGTCTGCTAAAAAAACATATATAGTGTTTGGGGGTTCTGAGTAATTTTCTAACAAAAAAATTATGATTTATGCATGTAGGAGAGTGCCAAAATAGGCCCGGTATGGAAGTGGTTAAAGGTGTATGTTTTGTATTTAATAAACAGTTAGGGACACTCCCCTTAGCCTTGTCATAGAGGGGGTAGGGGACAAGCAAGAACCAATGGGAACTCAACACTTGTACATTGAAACAGAAACTACAGTTGAAACACAAAAAGGGATTATGATAAGCAGGCAGCCCCTTCTTACACATTCCCTGCTGGGATGTGTCTCCAGACCTTTTGTCTACATGCCATGACCTAACATAATTAACACAATATAGGGACCTTCATTACATTATCCCAATGCCATTTTGTCCCCAAGTCTCGTAAACAAGTACATTGTTTGTGGGATAAAAGTATATATTTAGCCCAGCTGGACCAATAGGCTTAGGTAGCCGGAAATGACTCCATGAGCCCAGCCATCCATGGATGAACCGGTGACAGCGGACACAAATGTCTGGAGGTGGCATCTTCTCCAGGTGGTGGGAGACGGCAAATAGTACTCCAAATCTCTCGTTCTCTGCTGGGCCATGGTCTGTGGGTAGGAGGCCAGCCCACAGCCCCCTCCAAAACACACAGTCATAGTGGGTTCTGACACATTTCTCCCCTTTTTAAAACAGACTAACCAGGTCCCTGACCCTCAACTGGTCTGGACCTGCATTAGTCACAAATTCCCACCCCAGGCAAACAGGAAAAGGGAAAGTATGACTCTGGCACTGGGGAGCAAAACGGCACATACGGTCTCCTGTGGATAAAAACAGCCGCTGCAGAGTGGGAACAGCTGTCCGCACTCCCCTGATCTGGGACCTGGTTGCAGGTATTGGGGGGGAGCTGAATAATCTTCTCCCCCGATGCCATCGCTTCAGCTGGTAGGGAGCGTAGGCTGGTAGTGCTAAGTCGTTGGGGAAGAAAAGGTACTTGCTTTTCTTCTGATGTAGTTACCAGCCGCTGGGGAGGTGTCTTGCAGTGACTATCTCCCAGACTTCTTGTCTTTTTGTCTTTTTTTCTGATGCTGGGCAGAGACCAACAGCGCTCTGCCCCAAAGCCAGCGCTTATGCTGGGAAGATGAACACTGGGGTAGTTTCTGGGGAGGGAGAATGCCTTTCTCCACTCCCAGTGGGGATATCTTCTGCTGGGGAAACGGCTCACGAATATCATCTCTTGGACTCTCTGGATCTAACTCTGAGGGTGGGCAGAGGCCAGCGGAACTCTGCCTCATAGCCATTGCTTCTGCTGGGGCACCGGATGCGATACTCTGGACTTCCTGATGATCAGCATCTACCAGCCTTCCAGTGCCGTCTAGACTCCTACTTCTGAGACCTTTATGCCATTAGCTTGTATCGCTGCCTGGGTAACCTTCGGTGCTTTTAGTCATTCTAGCACTCGCAGTGCCCTCTGTATCATCGCCGCTTCTTCGAATGTCGTTAGGGCGGGAAAACGTAGGGGCACCCCTGGCCCCATTTTTTCCGCATCTTCGCGACTGCCGGTTTTTATTCCGGACAGTCCCAAGCAACGGGAGCCATTCTGGGCATCTGATCACCATCAAACAGCCGCTTGTAGGCAATCTCAGGCTCCCATTCCAGCTTAACCAGGAACTACAATTCTTCCAGGTCACACGCCTCCTCTGGGAGGTCCAGCACCTCATCTCGGAAGGCCAAGATGTCTTTCAGCTGCCACACCTCGTCGCTCCTAAAGTCTTGGTCTCTGTACATTTTTTTGATGGAGCAGCCCCACGCCACCATAGCCAACGCCTTCTGTCAGGCTGCCATCTGCTGTACCTGGCCACAGTTGAGCCGTGAACCACCTGAGGGCTCTGTAGCTGGTGTCCAGCCTCATCTCCTCCCAAGCCAATTTTCCACTTATCTCGCGGTCGTTCCCTCAGGAACACCACTCGCGCACGGTACTGCGTCCAGTACATCTCTGTGGAGGAGAGAAGGATCTTCCTCTGATGGTGCCGCTTGTGTCTTAGCGTCTCATATTCCCCAAGCCGAGCATGGAGTGGTCCCCGATGTTGCTTCTACATGTTTTGCAGCCAGCTCCTGAACTCCGCTCTCATGCTGGCCGGTCCTCATATCACTCCTCTTGCGGCTGCCCCGGATCTTGAATCCTGATGGTGGTTTGGATGTCCTGGACTGCAGGAGACATCCAACTGCTGCCACCACTGTGACAGATCTCGGATACCCCGGCTGGGCACCTCCTCCAGACCTGTGTCTCCTGTTCTCCAAATGCACCCGCAGCTGGTAGAATCGCCATAACCAGCCCATAACCCCCAATCTTGAGACAAACCGCACAGGTGTTGAGGGTTAAACATGCAGAGCATAAACTGTTTATTAAATACAAAACATACAACTTTAAACAGTTAGGGACACCCCTCTTGGCCTTGCCATAGAGGGGGTAGGGGACAAGGAAGAACCAATGGGAACTCAAAACTTTTAAACAGAAACTACAGTTGAAACACATAAAGGAATTATGATAAGCAGGCAGCCCCTCCTTACACATCCCCTGCTGGGATGTGTCTCCTGACCTTTTGTCTACATGCCATGACCTAACATAACACAATAACATAACATAATTAACACCTTCCTTACATTATCCCAATGCCATTTTGTCCCCAAGTCTTGTAAACACGTACATTGTTTTTGGAATAAAAGTATATAATTAGCCCAGCTGGGCCAATAGGTTTAGGTAGCCGTAAATGACTCCACGAGCCCAGCCACAGATACTGCGTTCACCCGGTTCGGATAAACCGGCTACCGCGGACACAAATGTCTTTAGGTGGCATCTTCTCCAGGTGATGGGAGACAACAAATAGCCCTCCAAATCTCCTGTTCTCTGCTGGGCCATAGTCTGTGGGTAGGAGGCCAGCCCACAGCCCCTTCCAAAACACACAGTGATAGTGGGTTCTGTCACATATGGTATCAACCCCATATAGAATTAAGGAACACTGTTTGCAGAGGGCATCATGATGTCAATGTCTAGAGGCTTTGTCACAAAAAGGGTGTCATCAGGGGCTTTTTTACTGTAGACATAATTGTAGGGGGAAACATTGTGGATTCCAGAACCTTTCCTTCTCTCCCTAGTCCTTTGTTTTCCTTCCCCTGCCTCTTGTGAGGTCCCCTTATTTTGACGCATGCTTTAGTGCCTTTCACTTCTTTTATCCCCATCCCCCTTTCTTTTCTTTTCTCTTTCCCCCTCTTCCTTCCCTATCTACTTGTTCTCTTTAACTGCACAGAGAACATCGCAGATCACGCAGTTTCTTTAGACCAGCTATCGCTAGCGTGAAATTGTTACGTGTAAAGATGAGTATGTAATACGGTATTTCACAAAAATTCACAGTTTATGTAAATGTATTACAAAGCAATTTGACCAATATGTGACTCTCTGTAACTATCCAAAAATCTTTCTAATAAAAATTGCCGTATTGAAAGTGAGAACTTCTTTATCTTTAAGTTTTAGCAATATGCACACCTATATCTTAAAAAACAAAACAAAAAAACAGCCTAACCATTCTCGCTAGTATCAAGTAGAATACATTAATACATTTTAACAGTATAATCTCGCCTAACTGTTCATTTTTTTTTTGTTTTTGAACAGATAACCAACTTAGGGCAGAGAATGAGAAGATATTGTTTCGCTTAGAACTAAGTCAGTATAAAGAAAACTGCTCAAAGACAATAACTGACTATGCCACCAAAGACAGTATGGTCAGTTCTGAAATTGTACAGCTTCAAAGGGAAAAGAAAGACCTGGGGACTCAGATACACATGCTTCAAGAATCGTGTACTAAAATTGATGAAAAGTTCAGGCAGGAGGTACAGAGCTTAAAAAGTTATATTGAAGCAGCTGTACCATCTGGAAACCCCTATGATTCAACTCTGAAGTGTAGACCAATTTCTGATCTGGTTAACAGGCAGCTTGATTTTACCTTGGGCAAGTTAAGGCAAGATGTTAACGTTGTTGTCTATGAAAACACCCAGCTGCAGGTGATGAAAGCACGAATTAATGAGGATTTGGAGAAGTGCAAACAAGACAAGGCCACTGTCACTACAGAAAAAAATAACATAGCAACAGAAAAAACTTCATTAGAAAAGGAGCTGGCTGTAAAAAAGGATGAATTTACTAAGTCTTACGCTCAATATTTAAGAAAGGATGAAGACTTGGCACTTTGCCGGAGGCAACAGGTAAGAAGTGTCCCAGACGATTTTTGGTGCATATTTTCAAAATTTAAAAATTGGTTATCTGCATAGTGATAGTGATAGTGATGAACACTATTGAATTTGTAATGTAGATAAATGTAGATAAATCTTTTGCATTAGTAAATGAAAGTTTGGAGGAAGAATATAGGGCCAAATCTTCAAAGGAGATACGCAGGCGGAACTGCTGTTCAGCCTGCGTATCCCTGTGCCTAACTTTGGAAACGATCCTCAAAAGGATTTTTCCATAGTTAGGTAGAAGATCTGACATCTGTAAGACACTTACACTGTCAGATCTTAAGATGCAGTACCGCATCCGACGCTGGGGGCATTTCGAGTCGAAATGCCGCCTAGCGTATGCAAATGAGTACTTAAGCAGATCCACAAAGCTTTTAAGCTTTGTGTTTTCTGCGTAAGTTCCGATTTGCTTGCGCAAAATTAGGGCTGGTTTTACAATGTGTAAAGTTAGTACACCATGTAAAACCAGACCTTTTTTTTGATCGCCGCGATTTTTTTTTAAATTTGAATTTTTTTTCCCGGCGCATTTTTTTTTTCACCCGTCGCAACTTTATTGTCCCGTCGCAATCCACAAAGCCCGGCGTAAATTACGTTCGCGCGCTGCACGTCGGGAAAATTACGTCACACGCATGCGCAGTACGGCCGGCGCGGGAGCGCGCCTCATTTAAATTGTAATCGCCCCCCTGAGAGGAGGACCGCCTTGCGACGGAGGCACTTAAGTTACACGGCGTGTAATTTCTAGGTAAGTGCTTTGAAGATCGGGCACTTAGGTAGAAATTTAACGCCTGTGTAACTTAACTGCTGAAAGTTAAGTTAGGCTACGTTTTTGGGAATTTGGCCCATAGATCCAGTTACAATGAGTCATTCAGGTAATTTTATAGATTTGAAGAAAATTTAATATCTGAAAATAAAGGCTACAGCAACCAATGTAATTTTAGCCATCGTGTTGCATGTACAGTCAGGGAAAAAAGTATTTGATCACCTGATGATTTTGTATGTTTTCCCACTGACAAAGAAATGATCAGTCTATAATTTTAATGGTAGGTTTATTTTAACAGTGAGAGACAGAATAACAACAAATAAATCCAGAAAACACATGCAGGATTTCAGTCCTTCATGGCGTAGTGTGTTCCCAGTTGTTTTCTTGGTGACTATGGTCCCAGCTGCCTTGAGATCATTGGCAAGATTCTCCCATGTAGTTCTGGGCTGATTCCTCACCGTTCTCATGATCACTGAAACTCCACGATGTGAGAACTTGCATGGAGCCCCAGACCACGGGAGATTGACAGTTATGTTGTGTTTCTTCCATTTGCAAATAATCACACCAACTGTTGTCACCCTCTCACCAAGCTACTTGGAGATGGTTATGTAGCCCATTTCAGCCTTGTGTAGGTCTACAGTCTTGTCCCTGACATCTTTGGACTGGTCTTGGTCATGGTGGAGAGATTGGAATCTGATTGATTGCTTCTGTGGACAGGTGTCTTTTATACCGGTAACAAGCTGAGATTTAAGAGTGCTTCTAATCTCAGCTCGTTGCCTGTATAGAAGACACCTGGGAGACAGAAATGTTGCCGATTGCTAGGGGATAAAATACTTATTTCACTCATTGAAATGCAAATCAATTTATAACTTTTTTGAAATGCGTTTTTCTGGATATTTTTGTTGTTCTGTCTCTCACTGTTAAAATAAGAATACCAATAAAATTATAGACTGATCATTTCTTTATCAGTGGGCAAACGTACAAAATCAGCAGGAGATCAAATACTTTTTTTTCCTCACTGTACAAGTTACAAATAATTTGTTTTGCTACAGCAACCAATCCAATTTTAGCATAAAAGTTAGAAAAAAAAAGTGAGTGCTATTTACAGTTATAATGGTTCAAAGTTAGCAAAAACCTTTCCTAACATGGCTACCCTCTTCAAGACATTTGAAATGCCTTGCAACAATATAAGATGTGTATATTCTAAAACAACAAAAATATATCATAATGTGGCAAGTACAATGTCCCAAGTTTATCAAGTCCAAGATGCTGCAAAATCTGCTTGCATATGGGAGAACCACCTACACATCTACACACCTTGGGCCGGATTCAGATACATTGGTGTATCTTTCCGGGTGGCGTAACGTATCTTTCCGGGTGGCGTAATGTATCTCAGATATGTTACGCCGCCGTAAATTAGGGAGCAAGTTCCGTATTCAGAAAGAACTTGCGCCCTTAGTTACGGCGGCGTAACGTATGTGTGTCGGCGTAAGCCCGCCTAATTCAAATGTGAATGATGTGGGCGTGTTTATTTAAATTACATGTGACCCCGCGTATATGACGTTTTTACGAACGGTGCATGCGCCGTTCATGAAAAAATCCCGGTGCGTATTTAGTTCGAAATTACGCCGCAAATGGTCATTGCTTTAGACATGAACGTAACTTACGTACAGCCCTATTCGCGAACGACTTATGCAAACGACGTAACATTTTCAAAACTCGATGCGGGAACGACGTCCATACTTAACATTGGCTACGCCTCATATAGCAGGGGTAACTTTACGCCGGAAAAAGCCTAACGTAAACGACGTAAAAAATGCGCCAGCCGGACGTACGTTTCTGAATCCGTGTATCTACCTAATTAGCATATTCCTCGCGTAAATATACGGAAGCGCCACCTAGCGGCCAGCGTAAATATGCAGTCTAAGATACGACGGTGTAAGACACTTACGCCGGTCGGATCTTAGGGAAATCTATGCGTAACTGATTCTATGAATCAGTCGCATAGTTATGAACACGCACACTCAGAGTTACGACGGCGTACTAGGAGATACGCCGTCATATCTCCTTTCTGAATCCGGGCCCTAGAATTTAGAAAATTAGACATGAGGATTGGTAGGAACAGTATAAATATTTGCCCGCAAAGGGCCTGCTTATCTAGGACTGAGGTTACATCCAAGTACCCAGTCCTCTGCACAGTATTTTGACATTACTGCATCCATAGATTTGAAACATATAGCCAATCCATCATCAACTTGGTCAGTTATATTTTAATCCCAGTATAAAATATCTGCCTTGTCATCTCAGAATTTTAGTTTCCATTAGCCATGTTCTAATGTGATTTCTATATTACCATATGTGTGTATATATTTAGCAAATTATCATTTCCTAATATTTATTATTTTACAGACACGACCTCAATTTCCACCACAATTTCCACCACGTACTTAACGGAAAAGGGGAAAACAAGGTAACATTTTGTGAAAGAGACCATCAATGGAAGCTGGAAGGTTTACTTTTGTACAATTAAAAAAGGGTGCGCTTGGCCAATATAGTGAAAGGCTGCAGCACTGAAAAAAATCCCTGGATTGGTGATGTGGTAATATGGAAAATTGTTATCAGTCCAGACCATCTGCTGCCATTTTTCTGCACCCCAGTTCCTATATTTTCATGCATAGTTGAGCCGCTTACCCTTGTTTCTATGTCAGAGGTATGGGTTTGTGACCGCAGTTCTTCCACAAAGACCACTTCTGGCCAGAATTTTCCATACAGTAGATGGGTGTACCTCAGTGTTGCCAACCGTCCGTATTTTTACAGACAGTCCGTAAAAAACTGTCACTTTAAAGATAGCCGAGATCGGGTCGGCTTGGAACTGCGCATGCGCAGTTCCGGAGCTTGCTGAGCCGAGCATATGCTGTATGCGGCCGGCGGTAGGCAGATTTTACAGAGGCTGTGCCGTGCGGCGCCGGTGAGTGATGTAGTAGGACATCCTGCCAGGTGCGCGCGCCAGAATTTTTAATCTAACTAACCAGGAGGTCGGAGGAGCACAGCACTGGAGTCAGGACTCGGAGGCTGAGCAGCACGCAGCGGTGGCAGAATGGAGGAGCCTGCTGCATCCAGGCAATACAAAGTTCACAGGGGAGTCAGGGACAGTGACATCAGGTGATGGTGGCAGAGGGGGATCCGATGGAGGCAGGGGGTGATGGTGAAACCACAGAGGGGGACGATGGAGGCAGGGGGAGATTGGTGGCAGGGGGTGATTGGAGGCAGGGGGTGATTGGAGGCACCACAGAGGGGGGTGGTGGCACCGCAGAGGGTAGGGATGGAGACAGGGGTTGTTGGTGGCACCGCAGAGGGGGATGGAGGCAGGGGACGATGGAGGCAGGGGGTGACTGGAGGCAGGGGGCCTGGGGGTGATTGGAGGCAGGGGGAGATTGTGGCACCGCAGAGGGGGGGTGAAGGCAGGGGGTGTTGGTGGCAGAGGGGGATGGAGGCAGGGGCTCATGTGACTACATAAATTGCCCTTATTATATCGAAAATAACAAAAAAAATGTTTTACCTTAATATCTACCTTAAATCGCATACTTGTTTGTAGCCTAAATACTGAAATGTGCACCTAAAAATGTAATTTAGTAACTTTTGTGAAATGCCAGTAAATTTCGGATGTCGTGTCAGTAAATTTCAATCTGGTAGGTTGGCAACACTGGTGTACCTGGGTCCCACTAGTTTTCACCAGTTCTATGCTGATAGCACTAATGGACATCTTCTGATGTCGAAAGGAAGTAAGCCTACCACTGCTTTTACCACTGGCGGTTGGTGCTCCATTTTTTGAGGGGGAGTGGCAAACAAACCAATCCTACACCTGACTCTAATCCTACAAAATCCCTCACTTTGTGCACCCACCTAAAAACGTTTGCACAGTACCGTGTGTGTGTGTGTGCGTGCGTATATACAGTGTGTATATACAGAAAAGTATTCATACCCCTTGAAATTTTCCACATTTTGTCATGTTACAACCAAAAATCTATATGTATTTTATTGGGGTTTTATGTGATAGACCAACACAAAGTGGCACATAATTGTGAAGTGGAAGGAAAATGATAAATGGTTTTACATTTTTTTTTACAAATAAAGATCTGAAAACTGTGGGGTGCATTTGTATTCAGACCCCCTGAGTCAATACTTTGTAGAACCACATTTCGCTGCAAAAACAGCTGCAAGTCTTTTTTGGTCTCTACCAGATTTGCACATCTAGAGAGGGACATTTTACCCATTCTTCTTTGCAAAATAGCTCAAACTCTTGCAGATTGGATGGAGAGCGTCTGAACAGCAATTTTCACATCTTGCCACAGATTCTCAATTGGATTTAGGTCTGGACTTTGACTGGGCCATTCTAACACATTAATATGCTTTGATTTAAACCATTCCATTGTAGTTCTAGCTGTATGTTTGGGGTCATTGCCCTCTTGGAAGGTGAACCTCCGCCCCCAGTCTCAAGTCTTTAGCAGACTCTAACAGGTTTTATTCTAAGATTGCCCTGTATTATGTTACATCCATCTTCCCATCAACTCTGACCAGCTTTTCTGTCCCCACAATCCTGATGCTGCCACCACCATGTGTAACGGTGGGGATGGTGTGTTCAGGGTGATGTTTAGAGTTAGTTTTTCGCCACACATAACGTTTTGCTTTTAGGAACTGCAAACAGGACTTGTGGTTTTCTTTCAACAATGGCTTTCTTCTTGAGATTTTTCAATAAAGCCCAGATTTGTGGAGTGCACAACTAATAGTTGTCCTGTGGACAGATTCTCCCACCTGAGCTGTGAATCTCTGCAGCTCCTCCAGAGTTACCATGGGCCTCTTGGCGACTTCTCTGATTAATCCTCTCCTTACCCAGTGTGTCTGCATAGGTGGACAGCCAAGTCTTGGTAGGTTTGCAGTTGTGACATACTCTTTCCATTTTCAGATGATGGATTGAGCAGTGCGCTGTGAGATGTTTAAAGCTTGGGATATTTTTTTAGAACCTATCCCTGTTTTAAACTTCTCCACAACTTTATCCCTGACCTGTCTGGTGTGTTACCTTCATGATGCTGCTTGTTCACTGAAGGCCAGGAATCCCGTCTGTTTGAAAACCGTCAGTTTTACCCAAGGGGATTCCTGTCAAGCTTGCCTTGAAAAGCCATGTATACACACGGCCACAAAAAAGACCCGCCGTTTTTTTGAATGGCAAGTACGCGGTGATGTCAAAGACTACGATGAGTTGGCTAAATTACGCTCTATGCTACCGCTCATGCGTCGAATTGTTATCGAGCATGTGCGGTTTATTTCCCCTTCAGATAAGCATACAGGCGACCGGTGTTCTCGGCAGGAATCCCGATAGGAAAATAGAGAGCAGATTCTCTTATTTTTTTTCTGACAGTTTTCCTGTCGGGAAAACTGCTAGGGAGCATACACACAACTGGGATTCCTGGCCAAAAGCTCTCCTGGCAGTTTTCCTGCTGGAAAAACCGGTTGCGTGCACAAGGCTTAAGGTTCTCTAACAAACCTCTGAGGGCTTCACAAAATAGCTATATTTATACTGAGATTAAATTACACACAGGTGGACTCTGTTTACTAATTATGTGACTTCTGAAGGCAATTGGTTCCACTAGGTTTTAGTTGGAGGTATCAGAGTAAAGGGGGCTGGGTACAAATGCCCGCCACACTTTTCAGTTATTTATTTGTAAAAAAAAATTGAAAACCATTTATCATTTTCCTTCCACTTGACAATTATGTACCGCTGTGTGTTGGTTTGTCACATAAAATCCCAATAAAGTACATTTGTAGTCAGAGTCTTCGAGTATGAACTGTGATAACCCTAACACCCAAGGCCTGAGGTGTGCCTTGGCCTAGCTGGTCGGTATGCCTGAGAAGAGGGCATACCCTGAATGTGAGAATAAGAAAATGTAGAAAGAGTAAAAGTGTGTATGAAGCTGGGGGAACGGGTGGGTGGGGAACCTGAAAAGGCGCCAACACAGGACCCAGCGTGGGAGGAGGCTTAAGTACTCAGCAGACTCCTCCCACAAACACAGGCTAGCCTTCGGCCAGCCTTTACACTTGTAGTCAGAGTCTTCGAGTATGAACTGTGATAACCCTAACACCCAAGGCCTGAGGTGTGCCTTGGCCTAGCTGGTCGGTATGCCTGAGAAGAGGGCAAAAAGACACATATTTAGGTGTAGAAGGGTAGAGAACAATCCGTCCAGTGGAGTAGCGTGTACCTGGAAGGCAACCGTATACGTATCCACTATGACAGGAGAACCCCACCGACCCATGACTTTGTGAGAGAAGAAACCCCCTATAGAACCTGCGAAACCGCTCAGAACTCAATGACCCAAGAAGATGGATCAAGCCTGATGCCCGAGACAACCCCACCACAAAGAATTAACTGCTTGTGACAAGAGGATGCCTGGGGGAAATGGAGCAAGGGCCAAGCGGATTAAATCCTTCAACCGGGCACCGGTGAAGTGGCTCTGTGAAAATCCCCCAACCCCTGGCCTACCCATGCTGATATGGGGAAGTGAGAGGGTAATAGCCAAAAAGAACAACTGGCAGGAGAGTAAGTGTCAGATACCTGGAGAAGGCATATAAGGCCAATGCACTAGGCAATAGTATCATGGCACATGGGAACCAAGCCAGACTCCCAGACTTAGGAACATAAACCAGTAAACAAGACAACAGACATGCAAGAACGACCACCCCCTCTGCACCTACCTAAGTACGAGAACATGAGCAGACACGTCAAGACCACTGCGCGTGAATGAACCTGAAGACAGCCCCCCCCACCCTTGTGCGAGTGGTAAATGAGCCCGAGTAACCTGCAGCGCAGACACAGGCAATTAATCTGAACACTCAGGGCTGGTGTACCCACAGAGGGTGGTGGGTAGTCGTATAGGTGTAAGAATGAATGTGCAACGTATGACGTATGGTATACAGGCGAGAAGATTGTGGTCAACAATCATTAAAAACGAAACCTCAGCCCGTATGGATCTGTAGACGTGACAGATCCCGAGATGCGAGTACTAGCTAACTAACCCAGGATGCAACATGACAAAGTACAACGACATGATGACCAACGAAACAACCCCACCATGACAGACAACGCTATGACCGTCACGCTGGGGCAGAAATGACAGAAACACAGAAACTGGGGCAGAAATGACAGAAACGCAGAGACTGGGGCAGAAATGACAGAAACGCAGAGACAGGAACGCTGGGCCAGAAACGCAGAGACTGGAATGCTAAGACGCAGATCCAGAAATGCTAAGTATGAGAATATGAACAAAACGTTGAGACCACTGTGCGTGAATGAACATGCCAACAGCCCCCCCCCCCCTTGTGTTAAGAAACGAAACCTCAGCCCGTACGTATCTGTAGACGTGACAGATGCCGAGATGTGAGCACTAGCTAACCAACCCAGGTGCCACGTGGACAAGTAAATGAGACATGGTAACCACAAAGAAGACAACGCTATGACAGACCAACCCTGACAGAAATCGTGGGGCCGAAACGCTACGACAGAAATCGTGGGGCAGAAATCGTGGGGCCGAAACGCCACGACAGCAATCGTGGGGCAGAAAACGCCACGACAGCAATCGTGGGGCAGAAACGCCACGACAGCAATCGTGGGGCAGAAACGCCACGACAGCAATCGTGGGGCAGAAACGTCACGACAGCAATCGTGGGGCAGAAACGCTGCGACAGATATCGTGGGGCAGAAACGCTACAACAGAAATCGTGGGCAGAAACGCTACAACAGAAATCGTGGGCAGAAACGCCATGACAGAAATCGTGGGGCAGAAACGCTATGACAGAAATCGTCGGCCGGAAATGGTATGACAGAAATCGTCGGCCGGAAATGGTATGACAGATAACGTGGGCAGAAATGGTAAGAGAGAAAATGCTGAGCCTGACACGTCGAGGCAGAAATGCCATGACAGGAACCTGGGGCAGAACGCTAAGGGAGAAACGCTGCGCCTGAACACTGAAGATGCTGATGAGAACATGACTCGCACGAGAAACGTAACTCAAGAGGACCTAACTCGCATGAGGATACGTAATCGCATGAGGACACGTAATCGCATGAGGACACGTAATCGCATGAGGACACGTAATCGCATGAGGACACGTAATCGCATGAGGACACAAGCATGAAAACGTAATGCATGAGAAACGTGGTCGCATGAGAACGCAATCGCATGAAAAAATGTAATCGCATGAGGACATAAGCATGAAAAACGTAATGCATGAGACAACATAATGCTTGAGAAACGTGGTCGCATGAGAACGTAACACATGAAACGTAATCGCATGAGAAACTACCCTGGGAAACAATTGCATGCGAACTACCATGTGAACTGTAATCGCATGAGAACGTAATCGCGTGAGAACTACCATGTGAAACGTAATCGCCTGAGAAACGTAAACATATGACATGATTCATGAGAAACGTGATCGCATGAGAACTACCATGTGAAATGTAGTCGCATGAGAACTACCATGTAAACTGTAATCGCATGAGAACGTAACCCACAAGGACATGACTCGTGAGAGAAACGTGATTGCATAAAGACGTGATCGGATGAGAACTACCATGTGAAACGTAATCGCATGAGAAATGTAATCGCATGAGAAACGTAAACACATGAGGACATGCCTCATGAGAAACGTGATCGCATGAAAACTACCATGCGACATGTAGTCGCATGAGAACTACCATGCCAACCGTAATCGCATGAGAAATGTAAACAAGGACAAGCCTCGTGAAAACCAAGATCGCATAAGAAACGTGATCGCATGTCAACGTAATGCACGAGAACTACCATGTGAAACGTAATCGCATGAGAACGTAAACGCATGAGAAACGGAAACACATGAGGACATGACTCGAGACACGCGATCGCCTGAGAACTACCATGCGAAATGTAGTCGCATGAGAACTACCACACGAAACGTGATCGTATGAGAAATGTAAACACAAGGACGAGCCTCGTGAAAACCAAGATCGCATAAGAAACGTGATCGCATGTGAACGTAATGCACGAGAACTACCATGTGAAACGTAACCGCATGAGAACGTAATCGCATGAGAAACGTAAACACATGAGGACATGACTCGAGACACGTGATAGCCTGAGAACTACCATGCGAAATGTAGTCGCATGAGAACTACCACACGAAACGTGATCGTATGAGAAATGTAAACACAAGGACGAGCCTCGTGAAAACCAAGATCGCATAAGAAACGTGATCGCATGTGAACGTAATGCACGAGAACTACCATGTGAAACGTAATCGCATGAGAACGTAATCGCATGAGAAACGTAAACACATGAGGACATGACTCGAGACACGTGATCGCCTGAGAACTACCATGCGAAATGTAGTCGCATGAGAACTACCACACGAAACGTGATCGCATGAGAAACGTAAAACACAAGGACGAGCCTCGTGAAAAACCAAGATCGCATAAGAACGTGATCGCATGTGAACGTAATGCACAAGGACTACCATGTGAAACGTAATCGCATGAGAACGTAATTAATCGCATGAGAAACGTAAACACATGAGGACATGACTCATGAGACACGTGATCGCATGAGAACTACCATGCGAAATGTAGTCGCATGATAACTACCACACGAAAAGTGATCGCATGGGAAACGTAATCGCATGGGAAACGTCACCGCATGAGAAAATACCATGAGAACGTCATCGCATGAGAAACGTCATCGGATGAGAAACGTTGTCGCATGAGAACGTCGTCGCATGAGAAACGTAAATATTTGGAACATGACTAACCTGAGCAACGTGACATGAATGCATACTGAACCTGACTGAAAAATGCACTCACTAACTGTAACACTGATCACACACCCACTCCAACCAAATCCTAGCAGAAAGGTGAACCACCCCCCCCCCCCTCACGCCGCCGTCGTGCAGCAGCGTGTACCCGGAGAAGTAGGTGAGCTCCCCCCACCGTGCGCCAGAACGCACGGAGCCAGGGAGAACCGGGAAGCGTCCCCTCCATGACGCACATGGTTCCCTCCTAGCACAACCCCGGGAGCTGAATGGTGGACAGTCTCCCCCCCCATGCTGCCAACGTGACCCCCCCCCCCCACCATGGACAGCGGGCGGCCCTGTAAGTTCCAGCGTGCGCCCGGAGGAGTAAGAAGGTGGGTGAATGGACGGACCCCCCCCCCCTCCGCATGAGCTTGTAACCGACAGGGAGGAGGAGTGGGCGACCCCCGCAAAAATGCCGGCGTGTGCCCGGAGGAGTGGGAGGGTGGATGGACGGCCGCCCCCCCTCCCTCTCGTACAGCAGTGTTCACCCAGAGAATAGGTGTGCTCCCCCTCGTGTGAGCCCAAACCTTGAGGACCATGCAGGCGTCCCCTCCATGACGCACGTGTTTGCAGTCAGTGAGGAGAACCGGCCGGTGGAGGGACGAACCCCCCCTCTGCATGAGCGCCGGGCGAAGCAGGTGGGCGGTCCCCCCATGCTGGAAGGAACACGGGGATGGCAGAGAGAAGCGGACGGCGCAGATTTGAGCCCAGCGAAGGGTGGATGGATGGACAGAAGACCTCCTCCCCCTCCAGCGGCAGCACCATGGGAAGCGGGCGGGCGGCTCCCTGATGCGCTGGAGAGAGAGGGTGGATGAAGGATGGACACACATCCTTCCCGCAGCCCCCCGGCATGAGCGCCGGCAGAAGCGGGCTGATGCACTGTAGAGAGTGGGTGGAGGATGGCCGGACGACCTTCCCGCAGCCCCCCGGCATGAGCGCCGGGAGAAGCGGGCGGGCTGCACCCACGATGCTGGTGAACCCCAGGGATAAATGGAGGGGGGTGGGTGGGCAGGAGGTCCACCGTTGCCCAGGAGAGGAACCCCTTGCTGCGGCCAAACCACCGCTCTGTCTGGAACCGGAAGTGACGTCCGCCGGCCGGTTCAAACACCTGAAAAGGCGCCAACACAGGACCCAGCGTGGGAGGAGGCTTAAGTACTCAGCAGACTCCTCCCACAAACACAGGCTAGCCTTCGGCCAGCCTTTACACGTACAATTTTGGTTGTAAAATGACAAAATGTGGAAAATTCCAAGGGGTATGAATACTTTATCAAGTCAGTGTATACTGTGTGTGTATGTGTGTATATGTATATGTATATGTATGTGTATGTATTTACCAGTGTTTTCCAAACAGTGGTGTAATAGTGTGCATTCAGATCCATGACACTGTGTGGTCAGATTCATACACCCACTCAGGCACACTATGTTTAGTGTTCAACGCCAAGTTTAACTGCCCACCGCTCCAAGCCGCATGTGCGAACAACCCCCTTAAAGTGACTAAGCACAATATTATCAATCCAAGGGAGATACAGAACAATACACTTGTGCCAATGTATCCCTGTCGGGAGAAGACAATGGCCCGGCAGGAAGTTTTCCCCCATTAACCCATGGTTGCAGGAAAGAAATTTGCTCAGTGTATGGCTGGCCTTAACCTCTCTAGCGGGACAGACTTGCTAAACTTATTTAAAATTTTTTGCAGCGTTTCATGACACATAGGAGGTGATTTGCTATAAAAGTGATAGTGCCGATTTTCCCCTGCCTTTCCTGCCTTCTACAAATTAATTTTGCCTAGTGAGGCAGCCTATCATAAAGGGTCCGAAGGAATATGGGTGGGTGTTAGGTAGTGTGCAACCTCTAACACTACCTGAGAAAACGGGTGGGGAGTGAGAGAGGCAGGCAGAAGGGTGGGGGGGGGTGTAGTATCAAATGGCAAGCAAAAAAGGAAGGTGTCTCGGCATGACCGCTTCAGTGCAATTTTCTAGACAGGTACACAGGTAGGTCTGCATGAAAATAACAGTTGGTGCTTTGCCTTTGTTTATTCTTCATAAATGGTAAGAGGAAGTCTTCCTGGGGTATAGGTAAAGCAAGGCCGTTTCAGTCTTCTGGCCAACAGTTATAAAATGTTTTTTTTCTTTTGAGGCTCACACAGACACTCAGTTTTATGCAGGGCTTTTTTTCTTGGACAATAGGTGCAGGAACTCCCACTTTCCGAGTCACCCTTTTTCTCCGCCCCCTACCCACCTCCCAGTACCACCCCTTTTAGACAATATAGAACCAAGTATCATTTTGTGGTGCTAAGTAATTTATATGGAATTTGGTAATGATATCAAGAAAAGCAGTAAGATAGCTCCCCTGCAGCCAGCAACAATAGATCCCCCCCCTCCCCAACAACAATGGACCACCTACAACAAAATTTCCCTGCCAGCAACAATAGACTCCTGTCAGCATCAACAGATCTCCATACAGCCAGCATTAATAGACTCTCTGGCTGCCATCAATAGACCCCTCCCCCAACAGTAGATCTCTTTCAGCAACAACTGACCCCCCCAGCAACATAAGACCCCACTAGAAACAATAGGTTCCCCACCAGCAACAATAGACCCCCCTGCAAAAATAGATCCTCAGCAGTGAGCATCAATACCCTGCAGCACACTCCAGCATCCCTTGCTATTACATACAGTCAGTTGAGAAGGTGCCGGAACTGCGTTCCCGCTGAAAAAAAGCCCTGGTTTTATGTGGTTTATTTCTTTGATGGCTCTAGCAGAAAAGCCTATGCTTGCAGGCCCTGTATTTATTCCAGTAGCTGAAAGCATTTGTTTCTAATGTAGCCTCACAGCCTAAGCGTAACATTTGTCCCGTCCATGACTATACCTGTGTCCTCTGAGGCTGTTTGTCATTATGGTGCTGAACCTTTATTGTCCTATCACAGCTTGCAGCTATAAGTGTAATGTAGGGTATATAGCATATACATGCAATCCTAGTACTTTTGCCTGCATTTCCACTTTAACCACTTGAACTTGACGGACTTTTTCTTTTTTTTTTATCTACAGGAACTAAGGGAGAAAGATAATAGAGAGGAGAGTCTTCATTGCATCAACCTTAATAATATTGATTCTCAACAAGTACAAAGTGATGTATTAATGAAGAAAGCGGATTCTTATGCTTTTTATTATACAAAACATCAGTATATCTAAAAAAAAAAAAAAAAAAAAAAAAGCCAATCATATGTTCATATAATAATGGAGGTCATGTGTTTTTGAGTATATAAAGGTATATTGAATTTTAAATCCTAACTATACTTTAACAGCCCAATATAAAATTAGATTGTTTGCTTGTATATTACATTGTATATATTATTACTGTAGATCTATAAGAATGATTTTAATTTTCAATGAATTTTTATTGAAATATTTTATGTTTCTATCTTTTTATTAAAGTGTTCAACTAACAAACAGGCTCCCCAAGCAAGGGAAAAACAACAGAATGCCAGAGTAGGCGCTTAAAATTTGAACACAGTTAACATTTTACTAAACCCACAACAAAAGCAGTCTATATGCAGTAAAGCATGCTTCTTCTACTCAATGTGGAACCTACAGGGTTAACCCTGCCAATTGTGTAAAATGACAGTTTGATTCTATCTTCTTTGACTCTCCCCTTCTTCCACAGTCTCCAATTCACCTTCTGATATTCCTGAGCCTTGAGGGCACTCTGCACATGCTCAGTTTGGTGTGTAATGCTAGACAGTTTTTTTTTTGTGGACGGTGCATGTGATCAGCACAATGCCAATAAGCACTGTCCAGACAGCGGGTTAGGAGTCATGCAGCTTCAAAGGACAGTCCGATGAGAATAAAAACTCCTCCTACAAGCTTTAACCAGTGCTCAACTGGACACTGATGGAAGTCACACGACTGCTATATATTGCTGATGAGAAAGCAAGTAATATTTACTTAAAAAAAACATTTTTTATGTACTGTGGAAGACCATATATAATGAATGCAGGGTTCTGGGTTTAGTAACACTTTAAGGCACATAACAGCCATATGAAAAAAAAAAAAGTCTTGAGAGTAATTTCTCTAGGGGTGCACACCCGAGGATCGATAGGTTGTCAAGTGGTAAAATTGCATATAGGATCAAGTAGTAGTGAATCAAAGATACAAAAGAGTTTCCACATTCAACAGTGTATATGTACCAAGTGACCCCCCCCCCCAAAAAAGCACGTACATATAATAGGGGAAGAGACTGTCACCAAGAAGGAAAAGAGAAGGAGTAGAGCACGGGTGTTCAACCTGTGGCCCTCCAGCTGTTCAGAAACTACAAGTCCCATCATGCCTCTGCCTTTGGGAGTCATGCTTGTAACTGTCGGCCTTGCAATGCCTCATGGGACTTGTAGTTCCGCAACAGCTGGAGGGCACAGGTTGAGCACCCATGGAGTAGAGGGTCATTGAGGGAATCTCCAGAGCACACTATACCTTATCGAGATAGCAAATCCATGGCACATTTTATCGAATTTCAATTGAGTATTGGTGAGAATAGATGACAACTTTTTGTTGATCGTTATTCAATTAAATTTATACTTCACATACTCAAAGGATATTGTCGGTTGATTCCAACATTTAGCTATCAATTTTCATTTATATTTGGATGGTTCTATGTTACATTTTTGGAACAGGGCCATTTCAGGGGTCCTGGAGATTTTAACATCTGTTACCTGATCCAAAACCCAGTGAGTTTGGGGCATTGCCACCATAAATGGAACATGGTGCCTAATTGGCAACAATGTCTAAAAGACAGAAGAGAGGCTTGTGGATATATCCTGGCCAATCTGACCAGAACCTTATACCACCAGAACCGCAATAGTATTTTATACCTAGACTCAGATTATGCACAATTGTCTGTCATTCCTCAATGTCAAAAGGTGGAGCCCAGGTCATGTTCCCATTGGGTAATATAGAAAAGTTTGCGTAAAGGGCACAATGAGGAGCTCATAGAGAATAGATATATGACCTGTGACAAATATGGTAGGATTGCAGGAATACTCAAATGTTGTAAGAGTAGCCAAACCCATAAGCTTTTTTAGTTTGGTCTTTATGAAAGACATGATTTGTTGACAGTGGAAAACTTCATAGGGGGGTATGAGAATAAAGTTTAGTGCTTTGTACGAAATCTCCTATTCGCAGTAGTCCTCTATTTTCCTACCACTGGAAAAAACGTGGCTGCAGACCTGGGGGAAACTGTGGGATATTGAGTAGGGGAGGTTATTGAAATATATTAAAGTACAAGTTGTAACATGGAGACGTATGGAAAAGTGAGAAATTAAAGGACCTCAAAAATAGGGAGTTGTGAGAGGAGGTAGAAAGGAAAAGAAGTGGGGAGGGTGGAAAAAGGGGACATGGAAGACACCCAAGCTAGGACCTTAATGTCTCATGCTATAAGCATGCTCTTCAATTCCTTGAATATTAAACAAATGATATTTTTTCCAAGGTTAGTTTCTTTAAATGGGCATAAGTCACACATACAGAAATGCATGTAGCCCCAGGTAAATTTAATATTTTCCTTAAGCCTATAAGAGCTACTAAAATTTGTACTAAGCCATTTGTGTATGAAGCATCTAGTCAGGTTTTTTTTTTTTTGCAGTACTTCCACTGACCAGGATACAGTTTGAAATACTGTAACAGTTTGTTACGTTTGTTTCTCCCTTCCCTATTTAGAACTTTCCTGGATGTGCCTAAGACTTTCTGTCCCCAGTCATGTGATTAATGCTTACGTTATTACAGGAAACCCCTGTTTGTCTTTGTATGCCAGCAATGTTTTCATTAAATGGTCATATAAACACACGCACATTGTTCTTTTTGTACATATTTCTTCCCTGTTACGGATGTGAAGAATAAACTTTATGTTTAACTGATACAAGAGACGTTTCCTGATTACTCAAAGATTTTTTTTTTTTTGTGTTGAAAAGTGTCATAACTTAAAAAGTGGCATGAGATATGCACATCATAATATTAATAATATAACATAAAATGGAGACATGTTTGTAAGTGTTAAATAAACATGACTATAGACAATGGTTAGAGGTTTCATCACTTGGACCCTACTGACTAATTAATTTCTTTCACTCATGGTTAGTGTTTGGCTGAAGCCATTTATTATCAATCAACTGTGTTTACTCTTTCTAAATCATAATCACAACAGAAACTACCCAAATGACCCCGATCAAAAGTGATTTTGGCCTGATCACATGCACACAAGTTGACACAAAGGGGTTTGAATGACTATTAACCACTTGACGTCCAGCTACAGTGCGGACCTGAATTTCCGGGAGGTCGTCAATAGACGTCCTCCCCTTTGCGCGTGCGGCGCGCACTATGATCACTGAGTCACCGAGAGCATGAGGAGAAAAAAAAGCTGATCACAGGCTTATATGCAAGGGAAGAGAAAGCAGGCAATTCTGTCTCATCTGTGCCCACAATTACCGTCTGCCAGTGCCCACAGTGCCACCTATCAATGCCCACCAGTAATGCCAATCAGTGCCTCATCAGTGCTGTCTTTCAGTGTAACTTACCAGTGCTGAATAGTGCCCATCACTGCCACATATCAGTGCCCATCACTGCCAGCTATCAGTGCCACCTATTAGCGGCACTTCTCAGTGCCCACCAGTGCCACCTATCAATGCCCCTCAGTGCTACCCATCAGTGTCCACCCTTGCCACGTTATTGGTGCCCATCAGTGCAGCCCATTGGTACCCATCAGTGCAGCCTCATCGGCGTACATCAATGAAGGAGAAAAATTATCTGTTTGCAAAATTTTATAACAAAATATAAAAATATATATATTTTTTTAAATTCTGTCTTTTTTAATTTCTTTAACAAAAAAATAAAAACCGCAGAGATGATCAAATACCACCAAAAGAAAGCTCTATTTGTGGAGAAAAAATTATAAAAAATTTAATTTGGGTGCAGTGTTGTATGACCGCGCAATTGTCATTCAAAGAGTAAGAGCACTGAAAGCTGAAAATTGGTCTGAGCAGGAGGGGGGTTTAAGTGCCCAGTAAGCAAGTGGTTAAAGGTAACCATCCTCACCTGTGATCTGTTCGCTTGTAATTAGTGTGTGTGTGTGTATAAAAGGTCAATGAGTTTCTGGACTCCTGACAGACCCTTGCATCTTTCATCCAGTGCTGCACCGATGTTTCTGGATTCCCTGTCATGGGGAAAGCAAAAGAATTGTCAAAGGATCTGCGAGAAAAGGTAGTTGAACTGTATAAAACAGGAAAGGGATATAAAAAGAAATATACCAAGAAATCATACATTCTGCCAGGGTATGTAAACTTATGCGCACAACTGTAAGTTCTAATATAAGTTGCCCATACACGGTTTACATTTTGATTAACTCCTGCTGAATTTGCCAAAATTCAAGCCATGGGCACCACCTGGCTCGACAAACTTGATCGATAAATTGAAGAAGCCAGGTGAAAATTGTTGGTCGAATAGGGGCTGCATCCTATCACATGCAGTCACTGTCTGGGTATTCAGAAAGCCAGGGGCGCTGCAGCTGTTTACAACAGCTGGCAGGGAAAGTTCCTCCATCCACACTGTCCAGTGTAGATGGAGGAATGTGTTAAATTTCTCCTGTTCCCTTGTGTACTTATAGCACCCCCTTACTTTCAGTATGGGCGCTACGCTAAAGTTAGTGGGGAATGGGAGAGTTATTTTGCTCCCATTCACAATTTTCTAAATTGGGCTGCTGTCATTCCTGAACTGTCCTGTAGGTCAGTCTGCGCTCCAGGGGTGTTGTTTCCACCCCTGGGCGACAGTTGGCACTAGAGGGGTTCTGGCGGATCCGCTTTTCCCCAGCAGCCAATTGGAGGAGTTTTCCCTCGCGGGGCATGCTGGGGGAGAGTATATCTGTGACAGACGCAATTTTGTGTTGTTCTTCGCGGGTTCCAGGTGCGGCACCCACCTTTAGGGTGTGCGCATCCAACGGACCCCGGCGATGGCCTTCCAGGCCGGGGCCGCATTCTACGTGGAGCTCCATGTTCCTGAGAGGGGCCCTAGTGACTTACTGCGTCCCCCACTTTGCTGAGAAGATCCCAGGCTGTGTGCCGTTCGACAGGGGGTCAGCTTGAGGAGAACCCGGAGGCAGGTTGTCCAACAGGGCTTGAACGAACCATCAGGGATCTGGTGACTGGAATGTTGACAGGTACACTATTGCTGTCATCCGGTGACCTATGCTTAATCTACTGGGAGCTCAATCTCAATCTGTTCATTAAGCTCATTCAAGTAATTGGCCTGTGGCAGAGGCCCTAGAGCCAGGTCTGTGGCAGAGGCCTGTTCCTCCCAGAAACCTAAAGTGACACTTCGTCTGCCAGGCTTGTGACAGGAGTCTGTCCGGGGGCACTTCACCCACTCTGGCTAGAGTGGCGATGGATTGCAATTGATACTACTGAGAGCAGGATTGCTCGGTTCATATCCAGGCCTGATACTGCAAGGTTTTCTCTTGCTTCATCAACCTTTTCTCCTCATTTGATGTTGATGTTGGCCGTGTTGGGCCTGGAAATAAAGCATTTGAAAACCTTTATTCAATGACTGGACATTCGCTCACTACTCTAAGCTACTCTACTTATCAACCGCACCCCTAGACAACACTGAAAGGGTAACTTAATATGCCGATCCCAACAACAACCAGCAGCTCCTGAGGGGGTAGCGCTACACACTGAACAAAATAAATCTCTGCCTGGAGTTTGCATGTTCTCCCTGTGCTCACATGGGTTTCCTCCCACCCTCCAAAGACATGCTGGTAGGTCAACTGGATGCTTTCCAACTTGGCCCTAGTATGTGTACTGTATGTATGAATGTAAGTTAGGGACTGTAAGCTCCTTGAGGGCAGGGACTGATGTGAACGTACAATATATACGGGTGCATCTCCAAAAATGTGAATATCATCAAAACGTTAATGTATTTCAGTAATTCAATTCAAAAAGTGAAACTTACATATTATAACATATAATACAAACGCACAGAGTGATAGATTTCAAGTGTTTCTTTCTTTTAATTTTGATGATTATGGCTTACAGCTAGTGAAAACCCCAAATTAAGTATTTCAGAAAATTAGAATATTGTGAAAATGTTCAATGGGTTGCCTGGGCCTTTAAATGGTCTCTCAGTCTGGTTCAGTAGGTTACACAATCATAGGGAAGACTGCTGACTTGACAGTTGTCCAGGAAACAGTCATTGGCACCCTCCACAAGGAGGGTAAGTCACAAAAAGTCTCATTACTAAAGAAGCTGGCTGTTCACAGAGTGCTGTATCCAAGCATATTGATGGAAGATTGAGTCGAAGGAGAAAAAAGACTGGACTGTTGTTCAGTGGTCCAAAGTCCTCTTTTCGGATGAAAGTAAATGTTGCATTTCTTTTTGAAATCAAGATCTCAGAGTCTGGAGGAAGAGTATAGAGGCACAGAATCCAAGTTGCATGAGGTCCAGTGTAAAGTTTCGACAGTCAGTAGCTATTTGGGGAGCCATGTCATCTGCTGGAGTTGGTGTACTGTGTTTTATCAAGTTCAAAGTCAGCGCAGCCCTCTAGCACTAATTTCTAGAGCACTTCATGCTTCCCTATGCTGACTAGCTTCATGGGGATGCCAATTTAATTTTCCAGCATGACTTGGCACTTGCCCACACTGCCAAAACTACCAATGCCTGGTTTAATGTTCATGATATCATTGTGATTGATTGCCCAGCAAACTCACCTGACCTAAACCCCATTGAGAATCTGTGGGGTATTGTCAAGAGGAAGATAAGAGGCACCAGACCCAACAATGCAGAAGAGCTGAAGGCCACTATCATAGCAGCCTGGGCTTCCATAACACCTTAGCAGTGCCACAGGCTGATGCAGTAATTCATGCAAAAAGAGCCCTGACCAAGTATTGAGTACATACTATACTGTACATGGACATACTTTTCAGTAAGCCAACATTTCTGTATTAAAAATCCTTTTTTTTTTAATTGGTCTTATCTAATAATTACATTTTCTGAGATACTGAATATTGGGTTTTCACTAGTTGTAAGCCATTATCATCAAAATTCAACAAAAGAAATGCTTGAAATATATCTCTCTGTGTGTAATAAATCAATATAATATATGAGTTTCACTTCTTGAATTTAGTTTTTGATTTTCAAATTTTTTTAGATGCACATGTCGGTGTAAATCGCAGCATGAATTGACAGCGCTATATAAGTACCTGTAACAGAAAAAAAATTACATACTATAGCTGCTGACTTTTAATATATGGACACTTACAGTGGGGATCGAAAGTTTGGGCACCCCAGGTAAAAATTTGTATTAACCAGTTCCCGACCCCCGCATGTACATATACGTCCACAATATGGCACGTACAGGCACATGGGCGTACACGTACGTCCTCGCCTATTAGCGGGTGGGGGGTCCGATCGGGACCCCCCCCGCTACATGCGGAGGTCGGGTCCGCTCGGGGAGCGATCCGGGACCACGGCGCGGCTATTTGTTTATAGCCGCTCCGTCGCGATCGCTCCCCGGAGCTGAAGAACGGGGAGAGCCGTGTGTAAACACGGCTTCCCCGTCCTTCACTATGGCGGCGCATCGATCGCGTCATTCCCTTTATAGGGAAGACACGATCGATGACGTCATTCCTACAGCCACACCCCCAAACAGTTGTAAACACATACTAGGTGCACCCTAACTCCTACAGCGCCACCTGTGGTTAACTCCCAAACTGCAACTGTCATTTTCACAATAAAGAATGCAATTTAAATGCATTTTTTGCTGTGAAAATGACAATGGTCCCAAAAATGTGTCAAAATTGTCCGAAGTGTCCGCCATAATGTCGCAGTCACGAAAAAAATTGCTGATCGCCGCCATTAGTAGTAAAAAAAAAAAAAATAATAAAAATGCAATAAAACTATCCCCTATTTTGTAAACACTATAAATTTTGCGCAAACCAATCGATAAACGCTTATTGCGATTTTTTTTACTAAAAATAGGTAGAAGAATACGTATCGGCCTAAACTGAGGAAAAAAAATGTTTTTATATATGTTTTTGGGGGATATTTATTACAGCAAAAAGTAAAAAATATTGCTTTTTTTTCAAAATTGTCGCTCTATTTTTGTTTATAGCGCAAAAACTAAAAACCGCAGATGTGATCAAATACCACCAAAAGAAAGCTCTATTTGTGGGGGAAAAAGGACGCCAATTTTGTTTGGGAGCCACGTCGCACGACCGCGCAATTGTCTGTTAAAGCGACGCAGTCCCGAACTGTAAAAACACCTTGGGTCTTTAGGCTGCATATTGGTCCGGGGCTTAAAGCGGTGGTTCCCCCTAAAACTAATTTCTAACAATAGATTCCTAAGACCCGTTACACTGCGGGTAGGCTGGCTTTTTTTTTTTTTTTTTCGTACATACCGAGATCTCCCCGTCTCGTCCCTAGGCGGTGGGCGGAACTAGTTGATTGACGTTCCTCGGAGGGGCGCGTACGTGACGTCACGACTTTCCGAAAGAAGCCGAACGTCGCTGCGCATGCGCCGTATAGAGTCGGCTCTATACGGCGCATGCGCAGCGACGTTCGGCTTCTTTCGGAAAGTCGTGACGTCACGTACGCGCCCCTCCGAGGAACGTCAATCAACTAGGAACGCCCACCGACAAGGAACGAGACGGGGAGATATCGGTATGTACTAAAAAAAAAAAAAAAAAAAGCCAGCCTACCCGCAGTGTAACGGGTCTTAGGAATCTATTGTTAGCAATGTGTTTTAGGGGGAACCACCCCTTTAAGTGGTTAATGTGCATAACAAAGCCAAGGAAAGATGGAAAAATCTCCAAAAGGCATCAAATTACAGATTAGACATTCTTATAATATGTAAAAAAAAGTTAGATTTTATTTCCATCATTTACACTTTCAAAATTACAGAAAACAAAAAAATGGCGTATGCAAAAGTTTGGGCACCCTGCAGAGTTAATATCTTGTACTGCCCCCTTTGGAAAATATCACAGCTTGTAAACGCTTTTTGTAACCAGCCAAGAGTCTTTCAATTCTTGTTTGAGGTATCTTTTTCCCATTCTTCTTACAAAAGTCTTCCAGTTCTTTGAGATTTCTGGGCTGTCTGTCACGCACTGCTCTTTTAAGGTCTATCCATAGATTTTCAATTATGTTGAGGTCAGGAGATTGTGAAGGCCATGGCAAAACCTTCAGTTTACGCCTCTTGATGTAATCCCCCATGGATTTTGAGGTGTGTTTAGGATCATTATCCATTTGTTGAAGCCATCCTCTCTTTAACTTCAGCTTTTTCACAGATGGCATCAAGTTACCATCCAAAATTCGCGGAAATGTTATTGAATCCATTTTTCCTTCTACTCGTGAAATGTTCCCTGTGCCACTGGCTTCAATACAACCCCAAATCATGATTGATCCACCCCCATGCTTAACAGTTGGACAAAGGTTCTTTTCATTAAATGATGTGCCCTTTCTTCTACAAACGTACCTTTGCTCATTCTGGTCAAAAAGTTCTATTTTAACCTCATCGGTCCACAGAACTTGTTTCCAAAATGCATCAGGCTTGTCTATATGTTCATTTGCAAAGTTCAAACGCTGATTTTTGTGGTGAGGACGTAGAAGAGGTTTTATTTCTGATGACTCTTCCATTAAGACCATATTTGTACAAATATCTCTTTATAGTGGAATAGTGTACCACAACTCCAGTGTCTGCCAGATATTTCTGGAGGGATCGTGCAGTCAAACGTGGGTTTTGAATTGCTTTTCTCACAATCCTGCGAGCTGTTCTGTCTGATATTTTTCTTGGTCTTCCAGATCTTGCTTTAACTTCCACTGTTCCTGATGACTGCCATTTTTTAATTACATTCCGAACAGAGGATATTGACATCTGAAAACACTTTGTTATCTTCTTTATAGCCTTCTCCAGCTTTGTGAGCGTCAACTATTTTCAGTTTCAGTTTTCTAGACAACTGCTTAGAAGAACCCATGGTGCTGATTGTTGGGGCAAGGTCAGATGAGTCTGGGCATTTAAAACCTTTGAGATTGACATCACCTGGTCTTCCCAGACGATGATTGAGAATAATCCATGACACTGGCAGGTCTCAGCTTTGCAAAGGGGGCAGTGCATGCTATACATTCTGCAGGGTGCCCAAACTTTTGCAGACGTCATTTTTTTGTTTTCTGTAATTTTGAAAGTGTAAATGATGGAAATAAAGGAGACATGTAAATCAATTACTGCACTGAGTGAAAAATTAGATATTGACAGCTTTAGTGAACACTGAATTTATCAAACATACTAGGTATGTAAAAAAGATTATAGAACTGAGAAGAAAACATGAAAAGAATCATTGGCAGCTATAGAACAGTAAATACACTTTTTATTGCAGCATGGGTATAGGATACTTGCTAAGATACAATGCATTCCACAGTTAGAATAAAATGGCCAAGGAAGACAATTGCAATTAGCCCAATTATAGAAAAATATATATTTAAAAAAATGTTTGGGCAGTTTGAATCTGTCATGTTGTTGTCTTTGATCCCATTATGCTGACGCCTTAAGTGGTCCCTTCACTGGAACTAAGGGGCCAAGCCCAACCCCTAAAAAACAACCCCACACTATAATCCCCCCCTCTACCAAATAATTTAGACCAGTGCACAAGGCAAGGTCAATATAGCTGCAAAGGGTGGGCAAACTCAATATTGAACCCTATAGACTAAGGCCCCGTATACACGAGAGGATCGATCCGCTGAAATTGATCCGCGGATCGGTTTCAGCGGATAGATCCGCTGGTGTGTAAGATCCAGCGGATATTTTTCCGCGGATATATTTCGGGCCGACCGATTTCCAGCGGATACAAATTTCTTAGCATGCTAAGAAATCTATCCGCTGGAATCGGCTCCAGCGGATCGATCCGGTGGTCTGTACAGACTCACCGGATCGATCCGTCCGAACCCATCCCTCGCATGCGTTGTAATTATTCG
This sequence comes from Rana temporaria, assembly GCF_905171775.1. Lineage (NCBI taxonomy): Eukaryota > Metazoa > Chordata > Amphibia > Anura > Ranidae > Rana > Rana temporaria. Next base: position 349,046,494 of record NC_053489.1, on the reverse strand, counting down.
ACGCATGCGTGGAATTCCTTATATGACAGCGTCGCGCACGTCGCCGCGTCATCATCGCGGCGACGGCGCGACACGTCATCGCGATGGGAATTCGCCGCGGATTTCGATCCGATGGTGTGTACACTCCATCGGATCAAAATCCTCAGAGGATTTATCCGCGAAAACGGTCCGGAGGACCGTATCCGCGGATAAATCCTATCGTGTGTACTAGGCATTAGACTGGGATGCCATTAAAGTTCATGTGCATGTAAAGGCAGGCACCCCAATACTTTTGACAATATATTGTAGATTTGTTTAGTAGTCTGGGGAAGGTTTAAGTCAGACCACAGATGGTGTGAGTTTCTTTCCTGCAACCACAGGGTGCAGGATAGAAATTTGCATGATTACCCCATCAACATAGACAGCGCTGACAGGGGTATCAGTCCTGAGAAGCAATTCCCCTACTGGGAGAAAACAGGGATTATTGCTAGTGGCTATAGCAGCCACTAGTGATTATGACAAATAAAACAGACAGGCTGTTTGTACCCAAGTTGATCAATCGATCAACTTGGCACATTCAGCCTGCCTACACACAGTTTTAATCTCAGCTGGTTTAGCAGGAGATTCAAACCATCCATGGCCAGCTTTATGGAAAAACAAAAAACTGCGCTAATAAACGCAAAATTAGAACTAAAATAGGCAGCAGCTGGCGTGCGATACACAGAGCAGAAAAATATACAAAAACAAAGCCGCGCCACAGAACACTCAACAATAAAACTTATCAGAATGTGATATAAATCAAGTCCATAAGCAGAAATAAGTCAGCATATATCTCCGTTAGGTACAGTTCATGCAAATATGGGGTCCTGGAAATTCACACCACCAAAGTGACAGGTAATAACATATTGAAGTGATCCCTTCACCAGAAATATGAGGCCGCTTACCAGAGGGCAAGCTTTCTATACAGTCGGCTATAACCCAGCCGCAGCCTTTGTGGACTCACAGGATCCAAGGGGGAGACAGGTCCCAGGAAAGACACGCCAGGTACAATCTCAGGCTCATCCAATAGTAAAAAGGAGAAAAAAGGTGCACCATAGCATAATTCCGTTTAATTTTTTTCGGCATTTATTAAAATGTAAGTGTACTCACAACATTGATTTAAAAACGGCATATAACGAAAGTGCCAGCAGGCAGATTCTAGAAGCCCTTTCTCCTTAGCGTGGTGACATCACTGCACGTCTTCCCAGACGCGTTTCGTCATCAATAGGACGTTCTCAATGGGATAGGGCGTAACAGTGATTCACCTAATATATACAGCCAAGCCTCATTGTGAAATGCAGGACAATAGCAGCGCTGACACCATCTTAACTGTGGTAAAAGTGCCCATAGTTGGCGGTGCGGCGCTACACCCCCAGGCTACCAAAAAGTTTTTAACAAAAATAGTAAATTAATAAATAAACAGAAGAATACTTCTGCCTGAAGTCGGTCATCATCATAACGATTTAACATTAGGGAGATCACAAGAGATGGTTAAGACTGGTCTGGCACAAGCCACGTGACTCCCCATTTACTCGTTCTGACTGTACTCTACCGCCACCTAAAGCTCTGCGTAAGTAGTGCAGATGGAAAAAAGTTAAATTTAACCCCCCTCTTCCATATAGGAACTACAGGCGTTGATTACACCAACCTAAAGCCCATCTGTATGCGGCGCCTATAGATGAACGGCCCTGCGCATACATGTTGAACCTAGTAATAGGCATGCAAAGCTGACTTAACATAACCCAGAGAGTGGAAGTTTCTCACTCTCACAGGGATAGCCCAAACCTTAACCCTCTTCTGTGCATACATTTAAAATCTATGTGCAAAATTGTACAGGACTGGCAAGGGTTCCCACATACAGGTAACAACTAAATTTTGTATGCCACCCTGTCCCAAAAAAAAAGGTAATATGTGAAGTTCCAACAAACCAGGAGACATTTTTAGTTTCCCTGGTCCTTGGATTTTTTTTAAAATTAATATAGATCCTCTACCATTAAGGTTACAAAACCTCAAATGGCGAGGATAGTGCTAACCCCTCCATAGTGAGTTTGAAATTACTAATTAATCTCAAAGTGTGGTGGATTATGAGTTTACCAAGGCATAAATAAACTAAAATAAAATGTGAATAAAACATAAATAAGCACGCACCCCCTTTAGGGTGCGCAAGCCGTAAACTAGGTGCTATTAAAGTGCTCAGTGAGGGCGAATAGACTCTGCCCATATAGTGGCAAGGAAAAAATCACGCCATCTAAATGTATATAACGTGTATTAAATAAACATTGGGGCAGATCCACAAAGAAAGTACGCCGGCGTATCCATTGATACGCCGGCGTAATTTAAAAATTCCTGCGTCGTATCTTTGTTTTGAATCCTCAAAACAAGATACGACAGCATCTGGGTTAGATTCGACAGGCGTACGTCTTCGTACGCCTTCGGGTCTTAGATGCAATTTTTCGGTGTCAGCTAGGTGGCATTCCCGTCGTAATCTGCGTCGAGTATGCAAATTAGCTATTTCCGACGATCCACGAACGTACGAGCGGCCGTCGCATTTTTTTACGTTGTTTCCGTTTGGCTTTTTCCGGCGTATAGTTAAAGCTGCTATCTGGTGGCGTACTCAATGTTAAGTATGGCCGTCGTTTCCGCGTATAATTTTGAAAATTTTACGTTGTTTGTGTAAGTCGTCCGTGAATGGGGCTGGACGCCATTTACGTTCACGTCGAAAACAATGACGTCCTTGCGACGTCATTTGGAGCAATGCACCCTGGGAGTTTTGATGGACGGGGCATGCGTAGTTCGTTCGGCGCGGGACGCGCTTCATTTAAATGAAACACACCCCCTACTCGCCGCATTTGAATTCCGCGCCCTTACGCCACGAGAGATACACTACGCCGCCGTAACTTACGGCGCAAATTCTTTCAGGATTCAAAGAATAACAAACAAAGTTACAGCGGTGTAGCGTATCTTAGATACACTGCGCCGATGCAGATCTTTGTGGATCTGCCCCATTATATCTATGTGTAGATTTATCTAAAATGAATGTAAACAAGACATGAGAAATTAAGAAAGCTAGGGGTAATATACACCGCCTCTATTGATGCAAATCACAATGAGTTTACATATCATGCATTATTGATAAACGCATTCACATCAGTTTAAATGATCAACCCATAGGGGGCATAGGTTTTTAAGCGGTAAATCCAACCCATTTCCATTTTGTAAATTTCCCTTATGAGATGGCTCCCCCTCCAGTGTGGCTTGAATTTGTCGATCCCTAAAAACAGGGTATTGGATGGATCTTTCTTATGTTTCAACCTATAATGGTTAGAAACGGAATGGTTTTTAAATCCAGCCAAAATATTAGTGATGTGTTCGTTAACACAAATCTGGAAAGCTCTTTTGGTCCGGCCCACATACTGAAGGCCACATGGGCACTGCAGTAGGTATACTATGCACAAGTAATACAGGGCCTAATTTTGTGTTCCCGTCCAGTAGCTGTAGAGGTGAAAATGGTCACACACCTCTGTGTGCTGGAATTCAAGGACCAGACTCTGCAGCGTCTGCACCCATGATACCCTTTCAGTTGATCAAAGAAACCTATACCCCTAGTTGGAGGGTCTAGAACAGGGGTCTCCAAACTGCGGCCTGGGGGCCAGATGTGGCCCTTTGCTTGCTTTTATGCGGCCCTTGGGGCACTGTTTCAGCCACTGATACAAACAATGGGACATAATTACCCCACTCACACCAATGAAGGGATACAATTCCTCCCAATTACACAAAATATGGTGCACTATTCCACCCCAATGACACCAACGATGGGGCACTATTCCCCCCCAATGACACCAACGATGGGGCACAATTTCTCCCAATGACACCAACAATGGGGTATAATTTATTCCAATGACAGCAATAATGGGGTTCAGTGGCACCAATGATGGGGCACAATTCCTCCCAGTGGCACCAAGGACAGGGCACAATTCCTCCCAGTGGCACCAAGGACGGGGCACAATTCCTCCCAGTGGCACCAAAGACGGGGCACAATTCCTCCCAGTGGCACCAAGGATGGGGCACAATTTCTCCCAGTGGCACCAAGGACGGGGCACAATTTCTCCCAGTGGCACCAAGGACGGGGCACAATTCCTCCCACTGAGACAAACCATGGGGCATTATTTTTTTATCACTGAGGTCAGGACCCTTTCTAATCCCAATGGCCACAGTCCGGCCCCCCTAAAAGCTGAAGGACAGTAAACTGGCCCTTTGTTTAGAAAGTTTGGAGACCCATGGTCTAGAACATTCACTGCCACTTGGTTCCTTATGGACACCCCTAAAAATAACCAGAGGTTTGGGGGGCAGGATATCCTTCAGTACAGGATCACTCATTGCTATATGCCAGTGCTTGTTGACAAGTTGGGTAATAGCTCTGTGTTGAACAGAATAGGTTGTTATAAAAGGCACCCCCTCATGGAACTTATCACCCTCATTGGCAACCTTTTCACGAAGAAGGTCTTCCCTCTTGGTGGCCAGAACCCCATTCAAAGATCCCTGTAGGGACTCTTTAGTGTATCCCTTTTCCAGAAAGCGACCAGTCAGTATCTCAGCCTGAGCCAAAAACTGATGGGAATCAGAACAATTCCTCCTCAGTCTGAGATACTGACTCTTAAGGACCGCCCTTAGCCACGGCTTGTGGTGGCAGCTATCCGTTGGGATAAAGGAATTTCTGTCAGTTTCTTTGAAATAAGTAGAGGTAACGAATTTACCATCCCTAACCTCAATTTTCAAATCCAAATAATGGACGTCGGTCCGGCTAGCCTCATATTTTAATTGGATCCCTCTCTGATTGTTATTAAGAGATACCATAAAGTCGACCAAATCCTAAAGCTCACCAGCCCATAGGAGGAGGATGTCATCGATATATCTAGCCCAAAGGGCCACCTGTGGTATAACCCCTGAGTAGATGACATCCTCCTCCCATTTGGCCATAAACAGATTCGCCAGACTAGGGGCATATTTGGCCCCCATGGCAACCCCCGTATCCTGTCTGTAGAAGTTATCATCAAACCAAAAATAATTTGATGCTGCTGCGAACCTTAGTAGAGACATCACAAAATCCACCTGCTTGGACTGGAGCCCAGAGTCTCTTGTTAGGAAACAATGAACAGCCTCAAATCCCAATTCATGGGGGATGATCGTATACAGGGAGGTGACATCCACTGTGACCATCCACATGTTAGCTGTAGGAGAACATCCAGAGAGAATATTAATGATATGTCTGGAGTCTTTAACATATGACGGGACTTTTTTCACCAATGGTTGCAGATAAAAATCTATATATCTGCCCACCCGGGACGTTATTGAGTCGATCCCACTCACTATGGGACTTCCCGGGGGGCAGACCGGATTCTTATGAAGTTTTGGTAAGTAATAAATAGCCTTAGGTATCAAATAGAGTTTCTCCTTGGAAGAAAGTATTCCTTCATAGAAACCTCTCCCAATGAGTACCTCCAGGTCCCTTTTATATTTAGCTTTGGGGTCACTTGGTAACAAGGTGTATGTATTTGTATCATCCCCAATGTTATGCATCTCTCTTAAGTAATCTACTCTGTCCAAGATGACGATCCCCCCCCCCCCCCCCTTATCCACTGGTCTTACCACCAGCTCCTTGTTGGTACAAAGAGAGTCTAACCCTTCCTGGAGGGTCTTACTGAGTCTCCCTTTCTTGGTTTCGATAGCCTCCAGGTCCCTATTTAATACATCTCGAAAGATTTTAAGAGATGATGCCAACCCGCCTGGAGGATTAAACAAGGATGCGTTGGCTAGACCAGACTGGACATAATTATTGGTTGACAAATGATTTGCAGGTGAACTGCCAATTATATAAAGTTTTATATTCAATTTTCTGATGAATTTGTGAATACAGTGATACCTCGGTTCACGAACGCTTCTGTTCACGAACAACTCGGTTCACGAACAGAAAAGTTCATAAAAATATGCTCCGGTTCACTATCTCCGCCTCGGTTCACGAACAGGAGCCGCGGCCATTTTAATGCTATTTCCAGGCTGTCACATGGTCGTGACTTCCTGTAGGAAGACCGTGGAGAGAAGAAGACACACAGAAAGAAGTACTGTGAGTACTCTGCAAACATTTTAAGTGATTTTTTGATTTTTGGTGTGCTTTTTAGCACATACAGTACTGTACTGTACTACAGTACTGTCCTTGCTGTATTGTACAGTTCACTGGACACCCAATATGGCTCCCAAGAAGCATAGTGGAAAGAAGAAAGTGCGGAGCAGCAATGAAGGTGACAAGAACAACAATGCAGGTGACAATGTGCAAAGTGGAAATGCAAGTGATAATGTGCAAAGTGGAAACGCAAGTGACAATGTGCAAAGTGGAAATGCAAGTGACAATGTGCAAAGTGGAAATGCAAGTGACAATGTGCAAAGTGGAAATGCAAGTGACAATGTGCAAAGTGGAAATGCAAGTGACAATGTGCAAAGTGGAAATGCAAGTGACAATGTGCAAAGTGGAAATGCAAGTGACAATGTACAAAGTGGAAATGCAGGTGACAAGAATGTGCAGCGCAAGCATGGTGGCAAAAAGAAAGTGCAGAGCAGTAGTAAAGGTGACAGCAAGGTTGTGAAGAAAATAACCATTGAGCTGAAGAAGGAAATGATAGAAAAGCATGACCATGGTATTCGTGTGACTGATCTGGCCTCGGAGTACAAGATGGCAAAGTCAACAATCTCGACTATTCTGAAAAACAAAGCCGCCATCAAAGGAGCTGATGTTGCAAAAGGAGTAACAATGTTAACCAAGCAGAGGACGCAAGTGCTGGAAGAGGTGGAAAAACTTTTGCTTCTGTGGTTGAATGAGAAACAGCTGGCAGGTGATAGCGTTAGTGAAGCTATGATCTGTGAGAAAGCCAGGAAATTGCACAGTGATTTACTGCAAAGAAGCCCCTCTACAAGTGCAGCAAGTGACGAATTTAAAGCCAGTAGGGGGTGGTTTGAAAAATTCTGCAGGAGAAGTGGCATCCACAGTGTGATTAGACATGGTGAGGCTTCCAGTTCTGACAAGGCCGCAGCAGAAGCCTACGAGTTAGACTTTGCGGAATTCATGAAGACAGAAGGATACGTCCCTCAACAAGTGTTCAACTGTGATGAAACAGGGCTCTTCTGGAAAAAAAATGCCGAACAGAACCTATATCACGCAGGAGGAAAAGGCACTACCAGGGCACAAGCCCATGAAGGACAGATTGACCCTTTTGCTGTGTGCCAACGCAAGCGCCGATCTGAAAATTAAACCACTACTGGTGTACCATTCTCAGACCCCTCGTGCATTTAGGGAACAAAATGTGAACAAGGCCAGACTGCCCGTCATGTGGAGAGCCAATGCCAAAGCTTGGGTCACAAGGCAATTGTTTATGGAATGGCTGCACGAGGTGTTTGCACCCACCGTCAGAAAATATCTTTCTGATAACCAGCTGCCTGAAAGGTGCCTTCTTCTGATGGACAATGCCCGGCACACCCTCCAGCCTTGGTGGATGATATGGATGCTGAGTATGACTTCATCAAGGTAAAGTTTCTCCCCCCCAACACAACACCACTTCTGCAGCCCATGGACCAGCAAGTCATCTGCAACTTCAAGAAGCTGTACACAAAGGCGCTCTTCACTAGGTGTTTCAATGTCACTGAAGAGACGTCCTTGACTTTGAAAGACTTCTGGAAGAAACATTTCAATGTTGCCCACTGCATTAACCTCATTGACAAAGCCTGGGAAGAGGTCACTCCCCAAACGCTAAATTCAGCCTGGAGGAAACTGTGGCCAGAATGTGTCGCTGAACGTGAACATGACTTTGAAGGGCCTGATGCAGAGGTAGTGGAGGAAATTGTGTCCATGGGCAAGAGTATGGGTCTGGACGTTGATGGTGCTGATGTGGAAGAGCTTGTTGAGGAACATAGGGAAGAGCTGACCACGGAAGAACTTTCTGAACTCCACAGTGAGCAGCAGAAGGCACTTCTTGAGGAGCATTCCACTGAGGAAGAGGAAGAAAGGGAGGAGGTTAGCAGTGATGCCATAAAATCCATTATGCAAAAATGGAATGAGTGCCATGATTTTTTTGAAAAGCACCACCCCAACATAACTGTCGTGAACAGAGTGTTAAATCTCATGAATGATAATGTGGTCTCTCATTTCCGGAGGGTTATGCAGCGCAGGAAGAGACAAGTGACATTGGACAGATTTTTCAGAAAAACTGAGCCTGCAGCTAGGAGACAAAGGAGAGAGGAAACCCCTGAAGGAGATCCCCCTGATGTCCTTATGGAGGGGGACTCTCCCTCCAAACAATAACTGCCTCCCACCTGCCTTCCTCCATGCCAGAAGTCATCTCAAGCAAGGTTAGTGTCCTCTCTTTATACATTACTATACTGTACTAATGTGTATTGTAATTTTTTTCATATTTTTGGCCCCCAAAAAAAGGTCAGCACGGATTAACCGGATTTACATTGAACCCTATGGGAAAATGTGCCTCGGTTCGCGACCAATTCGGTTTGCGACCAGAGTCAGTTCACTAATTAAGCTTGTGAACCGAGGTATCACTGTATCCATCTCGTAAGGGAAATTTCCAAAATGGAAATGGGTTGGATTTACCGCTTAAAAACCTATTCCCCCTATGGGTTGAACATTGAAACTGATGTGAATGCGTTTATCAATGATGCATGATATGTAAACTCATTGTGATTTGCATCAATAGAGGAGGTGTATATTACCCCTAGCTTTCTTCATTTCTTATGTCTTGTTTATATTAATTTTAGATAAATCTCCACATAGATATAGGCCCGGATTCAGATACAATGGTGTATCTGTCGGTGGGCATAACGTATCTCAGATACGTTACGCCGCCGTAAATTAGGGCGCAAGTTCCGTATTCAGAAAGAACTTGCTCCCTAAGTTACGGCGGCATAACGTATGTGGTCCGGCGTAAGCCCGCCTAATTCAAATGTGGATGATGTGGGCGTGTCTTATTTAAATTAATTGTGACCCCACGTATTTGACGTTTTTTACGAACGGCGCATGCGCCGTTCGTGAAAGAATCCGAGTGCGCACGTTCGAAATTACGCCGCAAATCCTCAATGCTTTAGACGTGAACGTAACTTACGTACAGCCCTATTCCCGAAAGACTTACGCAAACGACGTAACATTTTCAAAATTCGACGCGGGAACGACGTCCATACTTAACATAGGATACGCCTCATATAGCAGGGGACACTTTACGCCGGAAAAAGCCTAACGTAAACGACGTAAAAAAATGCGCCGGGCGGACGTACGTTTCTGAATCGGCGTATCTACCTAATTTTCATATTCCTCGCGTAAATCTACGGAAGCGCCACCTAGCGGCCAGCGTAAATATGCAGCCTAAGATACGACGGTGTAAGACACTTATGCCGGTCGGATCTTAGGGAAATCTATGCGTAACTGATTCTATGAATCAGTCGCAAAGATACGACCCCGCAACTCAGAGTTACGACGGCGTATCCGGAGATACGCCGTAGTAACTGCTCTCTGAATCCGGGCCATAATGTTTATTAATACACGTTATATACATTTAGATGGCGTGATTTTTTCCTCGCCACTATATGGGCGGAGTCTATTCGCCCTCACTGAGCACTTTAATAGCACCTAGTTTACGGCTTGCGCACCCTAAAGGGGGTACGTGCTTATTTATGTTTAATTCACATTTTATTTTAGTTTATTTATGCCTTGGTAAACTCATATTCCACCACACTTTGAGATTAATTAGTAATTTCAAACTCACTATGGAGGGGTGAGCACTATGCTCGCCATTTGAGGTTTTGCAACCTTAATGGTAGAGGAGCTATATTAATTAAAAAAAAAATCCAAGGACCAGGGAAACTAAAAATGTCTCCTGGTTTGTTGGAACTTCACATATTACCTTTTTTTTGGGACAGGGTGGCATACAAAATTTAGTTGTTACCTGTATGTGGGAACCCTTGCCAGTCCTGTACAATCTTGCACATAGATTTTAAATGTATGCACAGAAGAGGGTTAAGGTTTGGGCTATCCCTGTGAGAGTGAGAAACTTCCACTCTCTGGGTTATGTTAAGTCAGCTTTGCATGCCTATTACTAGGTTCAACATGTATGCGCAGGGCCGTTCATCTATAGGCGCCGCATACAGATGGGCTTTAGGTTGGCGTAATCAACACCTGTAGTTCCTATACGGAAGAGGGGGGTTACATTTAACTTTTTTCCATCGGCACTACTTACGCAGTGCTTTAGGTGGCGGTAGAGTACAGTCAGAGCAAGTAAATGGGGAGTCACGTGGCTTGTGCTATGGTGCACCTTCTTTCTCCTTTTTACTATTGGATGAGCCTGAGATTGTACCTGGCGTGTCTTTCCTGGGACCTGTCTCCCCCTTGGATCCTGTGAGTCCACAAAGGCCGCGGCTGGGTTATAGCCGACTGTATCGAAAGCTTGCCCTCTGGTAAGCGGCCTCATATTTCTGGTGAAGGGATCACTTCAATATGTTATTACCTGTCACTTTGGTGGTGTGAATTTCCAGGACCCCATATTTGCATGAACTGTACCCAACGGAGATATATGCTGATTTATTTCTGCTTATGGACTTGATTTATATCACATCCTGATAAGTTTTATTGTTGAGTGATCTGTGGCGCGGCTTTGTTTTTGTATATTTTTCATGGCCAGCTTTATGCCTGGTACACACTGTCAGCACCGGTCGGAGCTGCTGTACTAACAATCCCCCGGCTGAGCTGTTCTGACAGGGGGACAGCCCACCCTCCAAAACACTCCAATCAGCACTCTGCCTTTGTCTGAGAGTGCTGATTGGGAGCTGGTCCGCTGCTGGTTTTCGAGCATGCTCATCCAACAGAAGCTGGCCAAACAGCCGGCTTCTGTCAGACAATGTGCCATACATACGGGCCGTATGTTGGAACGATTTTTATTAAGGCCGATGTTGCCCAGCATTTGGCCTGTGTGTACGGGGCTTTAGACCTCTGTGGGGTTAATTGTGTTTGTGTAATGCAAGGAGCAGCTCACCTCAATATTAATTAACCAAATTAAAGGTGCTTGTGAGCAGGGAACAATACAGAACAATACAACAATCTCCAAGCATACATTCCAGTTAGCCAGCTCAAAAAGCCTTCTATTCCAGTACTTAAAGTTTTATTTTGCATACTGTGACGGACCACGGTACTCAAGAGGAGTATATCAATCGTATAAGCTTTCCTTGCCAGGGTGACAGAATGATACAAGATCCCACATCCCACCCAGTCACTAGTCGGGACACAGTGTAGGGTGGTGAAAAACAAAAAACAGGTTACTGAAAACTTACAAAGAATTTAAATACCACATCAGATAAAAGCTTGATCACATTATCGTATGCAAAGGAAACTGTATACAGGAATATAATTAACATAAGTAAGGAACAACCAACATATACTATATGCTAATACACTCTAGCGACTAATAGCTGACAGTGATATAATTAACATGAGTTAATTAACTAGGCACTTAAACTAGCCTAGGTGATCAAACTGTTCAGCACCTACCCTGAATACAAAGTACTATACAATACACATTATTACAAGTATAAACACATAGATGAGAAGACAGAAAGAATCAATAGGGGATCCAATTAACAGTGGGAGGAAGAAACTTAGGAGGTACACTATGGGAGAGACCTACTTATAATAAACACATTATGGTAAGCGACCCCCGTGGTTTGAGCGGATTACATTAACATCTACAGTCATTGCTGGTTTGAGGCATAGAGGCCCCAAATATGTATATGGAGCCTCCAGTTCCCAGAGTCTGTGTGTTTTGGCCAGATATGGAATCCAAACCAGACCACTCCAAGGGTCCCCCAGGCACACACCTCCCAAATAGTAGTGTTCCCTTAAAAGACAGGGCCCATAGTCAGTAGGCAAGAGGGCACCCTGCAGTTCCTGTACTGGCTAGGTCTGTCACGCATACATTTGCAAACACTTGAAGTAATGCTGCCATCTGTGCAAAGTGTGGTCCCTGAATGTAAACTATTTCACCAAGTCACAGAGATTACCCAGAAAGATGATGATCTACAGTGCCTTGCAAAAGTATCCCCCCCCCCCCATGGCTTTTTACCTATTTTGTTACATTACAGCCTTTAGTTCAATGTTTTTGTTTTTTTAATCCGAATTATATGTGATGGATCAATACACAATAGTCTAAGTTGGTGAAGTCAAATTAGAAAAATATATACATAAAACAATTTCTCAGAAATAAAAAATGTATAATTGGAAAGTGCTTATGTATTCACCCCCATTTTTATGAAGCCCATAAAAAGCTCTGGTGCAACCAATTACCTTCAGAAGTCACATAATTAGTAAAATTATGTCCACCTGTGTGCAATCTAAGTGTCACATAATCTGTCATTACATATACACACCTTTTTGAAAGGCACAGAGGCTGCAACATCTAAGCAAGAGGCACTACTAACCAAACACTGCCATGAAGACCAAGGAATTCTCCAAACAAGTGACAATGCTGTTGAGAAGTACAAGTCAGAGTTAGGTTATAAAAAAAAATCCAAATCTTTGATGATCCCTAAGAGCACCATCAAATCAATCATAACCAAATGGAAAGAACATGGCACAACAGCAAACCTGCCAAGAGACGGCCACACACCAAAACTCACAGACCGGGCAACAAGGGCATTAATCAGAAAGGCAGCACAGAGAGTTGGGCTTTATGGCAGAGTGGCCAGAAGAAAGCCATTACTTTCAGCAAAAAACAGAATGGCACATTTTGAATTTGTGAAAAGGCATGTGGGAGACTCCCAAAATGTATGGAGGAAGGCGCTCTGGTCTGATGAGACAAAAATTGTACTTTTTGGTCATCAAAGAAAACGCTATGTCTGGTGCAAACCCAACACATCACATCAACCAAAGAACACCATCCCTGTGAAACATGGTGGTGGCAGCATCATGCTGTGGGGATGTTTTTCAGCAGTCGGGACTGGGAAACTGGTCAGAGTTGAGGGAAAGATGGATGGTGCTAAATACAGGGATATTCTTGAGAAAAACCTGTATCACTCTGTGTGTGATTTGAGACTAGGACAGAGGTTCCCCTCCCAGCAGGACAATGACCCCAAACACACTGCTAAAGCAACACTTGAGTGGTTTAAGCGGAAACATATAAATGTATTGGAATGGCCTAGTCAAAGCCCAGACCTCAATCCAATAGAAAATCTGTGGTCTGATCTAAAGATTACTGTTCACAAATGCAAACCATCCAACTTGAAGGAGCTGGAGCAGTTTTGCAAGGAGGAATGCACAAAAATCCCGGTGGTAAGATGTGGCAAGCTCATAGAGACTTATCCAAAGCGACTTGGAGCTGTGATAGCCGTAAAAGTTGGCTCTACAAAGTACTGACTTTAGGGGGGTGAATATTTTCTGTTATTTTGTCCTATTTGTTGTTTGCTTCACAATAAAAAAAAAAATACATATGAATATGAGGCCAAGTAACAATAATGCTGATTCTATACCAAATATAACATTGTGCATAAGATAAATGTTGGTCACAAAACAGTAGAAAGTAGATTGAACATACATACAAAGATGATATTGATATTGCTTAAAAAAGTCACATAGCTTTCCAGGGGTTTCTATACTTCATACCTAGGATATCATTGATTGGAAGTTTGTATTTGGTATTAGTACAGGTATAATTAATGATGTTACATTTCCACCTTAATATAAATGCTACATTTATTAGAATAAGTCAGCTGAATGTGTGGGGAATATTGGCATATGCTCAGCAAGCTAATGTGCTGTAACATTTTTTTACCCCTTTCACAAGGACACTGTGTTGTCTGATCAGCAGGGGATCCATGAACAGATCCCCGGCTGAATTAGATCGGGAAAGGGCAGATATCACTTTTGTGACAACCATTTTCCCATTCAGTTTTTTTCCAAATTAACAAGCCAGAGCTTTCCAGACTCATGCTGGATCTACTGGACTTGCATCTGTTTACACCAGGCTACATCCAATCTGTCATGTTCAGGTACAAAAAAACAAAACAGAAAAGGACGCAGACTTTTTCCTTTTATATTTTGGGACATGGACAGACGAAAAAGTAAAAGGATGTAAGTGGACGCATTTTACATTAGCTTACAGCTGATCTATGGGTCAGTAGTTTGATGGGGTAATACGACAAAACCAATCACACCCCCTTTTAACTAATTTACAAGTTTGACTCAAACTCCATGCAGGTAGTGTCTGGATTGGAATTCAAAGCAAAGATCCTAGTGCTGTAAGACAGAAGTGCTAACCACAAAGTCACTAATGAACGTAAAACTTAAAAGTGACAGATTCTAGGTTTTGGTGCAGCAGACAATTTAACTATATTTCACCTTGCATTTAGCTTGCTGTTAACAATCCTCATGTCGCGTACACACGATAATTTTTCGGCATGAAAAAAACGTTTTTCAAAAATGTCATTTAAAATGATCGTGTGTGGGCTTCACATCATTTTTCAGGTTCTGAAAAACGACAAAAAAAATCGAACATTCTGCATTTTTTTAACGTCGTTTTAAACAATGTCGTTTTTTGGGTTGTAAAAAATGATTGTGTGTTGGCTAAAACAATTTAAAAAACCTGCGCATGCTCAGAAGCAAGTTATGAGACAGGAGCGCTCGTTTTGGTAAAACTACAGTTCATAATGGAGTAAGCACATTCATCACGCTGTATCAGACAAAAAAGTGCGAATCGTCTTTTACTAACACGGAATCAGCTAAAGCAGCCCAAAGGCAAATGGAACTTTCCCTTTATAGTGCCGTCATACGTCTTGTACGTCACTGCGCTTTGCTAGATAATTTTTTTAAAACAATGGTGTGTAGGCAACATCGTTTTAATGATGATGATGTTTTTTTTCGACATGCTGAAAAACAACGGGGTTTTTTTCATGCTGAAAAATTATCGTGTGCATGCGGCATTACAGTTTAGAATGAGTTATTTAGCTCTGCTATTTTTTTTTTTAACACAATAACTGCTTTCAATCACTTGGGTGTGCGGAAATCCTGCTTGCAATGGCATGTGACAGGATGCTGGGTTTTAAATGTATGGAGGAAATGTTGTGAGACTTTCATGGGACATCAACATCACAAGAAGGCATTTAATTTTATCTGCTTCCTACTTCACTCGCTCTTATCTCGCAGTACACCTCCACAATCTTTTCCTTGCTAGACACATGTTTTGTTACCAATACATTTTTACAGACATATGTAAGACACATGTCAGAGGGACGTATGGCCAACTCATTTTAATCTTTTCCTTTTTTTGTTAAGTTGTGTTGAGAAACAATAAAACACCAAGCCTATGCGTGAGTGAGACCCCTGGTCATTTACTTGAGGGTTCCAAATCCATCCAGGTTAGATTAGCTAATAAGTATTTCAGGTCAGCATTGGCAGCCCCACATTTCCCCCAGCACAGTTGTCCTCTAGAAGCGATTTTACATGCATTTAGGCATGCTGCCATTTGACTAACTGAAAAGTACAGTATGCTTTTCCTAGGCCCTGGATAACTCAATCCCTTGTACACACATCAATGCTTTATTTTCAATCTTCGCTGTACAGGGAGTGCAGAATTATTAGGCAAATTAGTATTTTGACCACATCATCCTCTTTATGCATGTTGTCTTACTCCAAGCTGTATAGGCTCGAAAGCCTACTACCAATTAAGCATATTAGGTGATGTGCATCTCTGTAATGAGAAGGTGTGTGGTCTAATGACATCAACACCCTATATCAGGTGTGCATAATTATTAGGCAACTTCCTTTCCTTTGGCAAAATGGGTCAAAAGAAGGACTTGACAGGCTCAGAAAAGTCAAAAATAGTGAGATATCTTGCAGAGGGATGCAGCACTCTTAAAATTGCAAAGCTTCTGAAGCGTGATCATCGAACAATCAATCGTTTCATTCAAAATAGTCAACAGGGTCGCAAGAAGCGTGTGGAAAAACCAAGGCGCAAAATAACTGCCCATGAACTGAGAAAAGTCAAGCGTGCAGCTGCCAAGATGCCACTTGCCACCAGTTTGGCCATATTTCAGAGCTGCAACATCACTGGAGTGCCCAAAAGCACAAGGTGTGCAATACTCAGAGACATGGCCAAGGTAAGAAAGGCGGAAAGACGACAACCACTGAACAAGACACACAAGCTGAAACGTCAAGACTGGGCCAAGAAATATCTCAAGACTGATTTTTCTAAGGTTTTATGGACTGATGAAATGAGAGTGAGTCTTGATGGGCCAGATGGATGGGCCCGTGGCTGGATTGGTAAAGGGCAGAGAGCTCCAGTCCGACTCAGACGCCAGCAAGGTGGAGGTGGAGTACTGGTTTGGGCTGGTATCATCAAAGATGAGCTTGTGGGGCCTTTTCGGGTTGAGGATGGAGTCAAGCTCAACTCCCAGTCCTACTGCCAGTTTCTGGAAGACACCTTCTTCAAGCAGTGGTACAGGAAGAAGTCTGCATCCTTCAAGAAAAACATGATTTTCATGCAGTACAATGCTCCATCACACGCGTCCAAGTACTCCACAGCGTGGCTGGCAAGAAAGGGTATAAAAGAAGAAAAACTAATGACATGGCCTCCTTGTTCACCTGATCTGAACCCCATTGAGAACCTGTGGTCCATCATCAAATGTGAGATTTACAAGGAGGGAAAACAGTACACCTCTCTGAACAGTGTCTGGGAGGCTGTGGTTGCTGCTGCACGCAATGTTGATGGTGAACAGATCAAAACACTGACAGAATCCATGGATGGCAGGCTTTTGAGTGTCCTTGCAAAGAAAGGTGGCTATATTGGTCACTGATTTGTTTTTGTTTTGTTTTTGAATGTCAGAAATGTATATTTGTGAATGTTGAGATGTTATATTGGTTTCACTGGTAAAAATAAATAATTGAAATGGGTATATATTTTTTTTTTTGTTAAGTTGCCTAATAATTATGCACAGTAATAGTCACCTGCACACACAGATATCCCCCTAAAATAGCTAAAACTAAAAAACAAACTAAAAACTACTTCCAAAAATATTCAGCTTTGATATTAATGAGTTTTTTGGGTTCATTGAGAACATGGTTGTTGTTCAATAATAAAATTAATCCTCAAAAATACAACTTGCCTAATAATTCTGCACTCCCTGTATTGTAACATATTACGATGTTAAAGGTCATTGTCATCTGTTGTATATAAATTCATGGCTTAACTTTAGGCATTGTATACATTACTAGCTAAAATGGTACCCTTTTCTTCCTCCTAATCTTATAACTTTTTAAAAAGAAAGCAAAGAACCCCAAAAAAGAAGTGGGGTTTTCCCTGTCTATTGGGGAAAGAGATCAGGCTCCAGCCTAAGTCCTGGAAAGTAGTTAACGGACAGAGGGCATGGGGTAGGAAGTAAAAAAAGAGGCAGGGGTAAGGGAAGAGGAGAGGGATGGTTGTTGTGAGGTCATCTCCACAGTTTTCAGGGAAACTTACTCTTACAAGCACAAGGATATAAGCCTTGACTCTTGGGTTCCCATTGATGAACCTCTTATCCCTTGTAAATGCTGTTCCCATAGCCCTGCGACGAGGTAAAATCTATCCAGTAAAACCAGTTCTTCCAGAACCTGAAAGCTATTTTTATACATAAACATTTTTTATAGAAAACTTGTTCTCAATTACCTTTTATTTAGCCTCAGTTCTGATAGTTGCAAACAATGCTTTGGGATAGCACAGCATAATATAGAACATTTCATGAATTGTCCAAGTGATAGATATTAAAGTGTGGTTGGGCCATGAAACGTTACTTAACATTATGTCATACCCTACATTTCGCTCATCAGGTAGTTCATAGCTTTTTGCCACCATATTATATTAAAAGTATGCCCATTACACAGACAGTACCAGTTTTTTATGTAGATTGGTTGGGCAGGCATTTTAAGGCAACGTAGAAGGGTGGGAAATTCCAAGAAGCCAGACCACTTTTCATGCTGACACTTTGAAGTTAACATGTGGCAAACTCATTGAAAATATAATATGCAGAAAGCTTAGAAGACAGTTGGATCTTCCAGTACAATTGACACTCTAGAACAGTAAAGACATTTGTTCATAAATATAAAGGTTTTCCAGGCATCTACTAGGTTATGAATATAAGAAGTAGAGGAGAGAATGGAATGAGTCTACTGGGTATATGTTTATGTATGATTCTAGGGGAAAAAGGCTCAGAAATTACAGTGCAACGGCCAGTGTGTCTGCATTCCTACCCTTTGTAATGTCTGTGACCACAGCAATGATAGAAACAATAACCACAGAGATACGACTGTGCTGTATTAGTTCAGTTTTCAACAGGATATAAGTCTGATGCATTGATTTGCATCTTGTTTAAAGGAAACTAGTGCACTGTCAGTGCCGATAGCCAGTCTAGAATTTTTATAGAGCAATCATGTGATCCAACTGCTTCTGTGATTTCCCTGACTCAGAACAAGTACTGAAGTCAGAACCCCCTCATAATTATCCACTTAAGCTCTGGAAGGTTTTACCCCCTTCATGACCAGGCAATTTTTTGCTATTCGGAAATGCGCTACTTTAGCCTAGCAATTGCATGCAATGCTGTACAGTGTACACAAACAAAATATTTCCCACAAATAGAGCTTTCTTTTGGTGGTATTTGATCACCCCTGGGTTTTTTTATTTTTATGCACTATAGACGAAAAATAAATAAATTGAAAAGAATAAAAAAAAAAAATTATTTTCTATCTGCCATAAAACATATGCAATACATTTTTTTAAAACATTTCTTCATACAGTTAGGCCAAAATGTATTCTGCTACATGTCTGGTAAAAAAAAATCCCAATAAGTGTATATTAATTTGGTTTGCATGAAAAATTAACGCCTAAAAAATATGAGATATATACTGGAGCGTGAAACCCCTTTTATGTTTGGACTGGGGTCTTGCGCTTGACAGGGAAAGATTTATTTGTATCCGCTGTGCGGTCTAGCACCGCTTCCAGCACGGGTCCAAATAGTAAATCTCCTGCCAATGGGATACCGCACAACTTGGCTTTAGAGGCACCATCGCCCTGCCAAGTTTTAGGCCACAAGGCTCTTCTAGCCTAGTTGGTTAGGCCCGTGGATCTGGCGTCCATACGGACGGACTCTGCTGACGCATCCGCTATGTACACCACTCCTTGCAGTATTGTAGGAAAGGATGACAAAATAGTCTCTTTGGCGGTTCCTGCTTCAAAATGAGCCTGTATCTGGGAAAGCCAATGCTTCAAGTTACGGACCACTACCGTGACAACCATTTGTGGCTTCAGATTTCCTATGGATGATTAGCATGTTTTCTTTAAAAGGGAGTCCATCCTTTTGTCCATTGTATCTGCTAGTGCTCCCATGTCTTTAAAAGCTAGGGGCCAGATTCATAAAGACTTACGACGGGCGTATCAGTAGATACGCTGTCGTAAGTCCGAATCCGCGCCGTCGCAACTTTAAGCGTATGCTCAAACTGAGATACGCTTAAATGTTGCTAAGATAGGACCAGCGTAAGTCTCCTACGCCGTCGTATCTTAACTGCATATTTACGCTGGCCGCTAGGGGCGTGTACGCTGATTTACGCCTAGAATATGTAAATCAGCTAGATACGCCTATTCACGAACGTACAACCGGCCGTCGCAGTAAAGATACGCCGTTTACGTAAGGGGTTTTCAGGCGTAAAGATAAACCACCAAAAAGATGGCGCAGCCAATGTTAAGTATGGACGTCGGAACCGCGTCAAATTTTTCAAATTTTACGTTGTTTGAGTACCTCGTCCGTGAATGGGGCTGGCCATAATTTACGTTCACGTCGAAAGCATTGACGATTTGCCAACGTCATTTGGAGCATGCGCACTGGGATACGTCCACGGACGGCACATGCACCTTTCGTTAGAAACGTCAAATACGTGGGGTCACTAGTATTTTGCATAGAACACGCCCCCAACCAGCCTATTTTGAATTAGGCGGGCTTACGCCGGCCGTTGCACTGCGCCGCCGTAAGTTACAGCGCAACTTCTTTGTGAATACAGACCTGCTGCTCTAACTTACGGCGGCGTAGTGTATCTGAGATACGCTACGCCCGCCCAAATCTATCTGAATCTAGCCCTAGATCTGTATGCTTGGAGACCTGGGAAAACGTTCAGTCCAGTTTGGGATTTTTATTCCAGACGGACGTTGGATCTTCTGAAAACAGAAACCTTCTTTTCAAAGCCCTAGAGAAAAAAGGTTTCCGTTCGGGATCCTGACACTCTTTCTTGACTGTTTCCACCAAAACATCATGGAATGGGAAAACTTTATTTTTCTGTTCTCCCATGCCCCGGTACAACTGATCATGAAGTGTCAAGGGCTTCTTGTCCGTCTGAATTCCTAGAGTGGTGTAAATAGCCCCCAACAGGTCCTCTACCTCTTCTAATGAAAGTTTATATCATGAAGGCCTACTGGACTCCCCGTCTTCTCCCTCTGATTCCGCTTAGAAACCTGAGGCCGCACAGTCCGGTTTCTTCCCAGTCTCCTCCCTGGAGACCTCAGCAGTTCCTTCCTCTCTGGCAAGGGTGGCCGGCAGTATAGGTGCTAAACCCTGTTATGCTTGTTGAGGGGTTGTGACTTGGGGTGCTGGTGATGGGGCTGCAGCGGGAACCTGAAACCCCTCAAAAGTCTTAAACGACTGAAATGTGGAGGAAAGCTCTTTCACTGAAGCTGCTATGCCTACCTCCTGCTCTGATGCCCTTTCTCTGACCAGTGCATCTATACAGTTTCTGCTAGGGATGAGCCAAACACCACCCCGTTCGGTTCGCACCAGAAACTGCGAACAGACCAAAAGTTTATGTGAACTTTAGAACCCTGTTAAAGTCTATGGGCCTCGAACGTTTGAAATCTAAAGTGCTAATTTTAAAGGCCAATATGCAAGTTATTGTCCCAAAAAGTGTTTGGGGACCTGGGTCCTGCCCCAGGGGACATGTATCAATGCAAAAAAAGTTTTAAAAACGTCCGTTTTTTAGGAAGCAGTGATTTTAATAATGCTTAAAGTGAAACAATAAAAGTGAAATATTCCTTTCAATTTCGTACCTGGGGGGGGGAGGTGTATAGTATGCCTGTGAATCAGCGCATGTTTCCCATGCTTAGAACTGTCTCTGCACAAAGTGTCATGAAGGAAAAAAAGTCATTTAAAATCACTCGCGGCTATAATTAATTGTCGGCTCATAAAAAATAAATTAAAAAAATGCGTGGGGGTCCCCCCAAATTCAATCACCAGGCCCTTCAGGTTTGGTATGGATATTAAGGGGAACCCTGCCGTCAATTTAAAAAAAACAGAGACAGCCCGGCGAATGACGCGGCTTGAGCCAGCGACAGCTCTTATATAGATGAGGCGGGGCCACCCGTCACGTGACCCCGCCCCCCTCTGACGCAAGGGAGAGCCTGGGCTTCCCCAGTGACGTAGTCAGAGGGTGCGACAAAAGGGGACGGGGTCACGTGACACCTATATAAGAGCTGTCACTGGCTCAAGCCGTGTCATTCGCCGGGCTGTCTCCGGTGGAGACAGGCGGCCGGCGATGCGTGCGCTCTGGATCCCGGACCTGGATGAAGAGATCTTCTTTTTTTTTTTATAAAGGACTTTTTCCACGGTGTGTGTGTTTTATTTTTACAATTCTTTACACTTTCTTAGTCAAATGTTAGAGGTACAATGTACCCCATTACCAATTCACATGGGGGGGCTGGAATCTGGGGTTCCCCTTTGTTAAAGGGGTCTTCCAGATTCCGATAAGCCCCCCCACCGACCCCCACAATCACCGGGGAAGGGTTGTGGGGATGAGACCCTTGTCCCCATCAACATGGTCACAGACCCCCAAAGCATCCTCCCAATGTTGAGGGCATGTGGCCTGGTACGGTTTGGGAGGGGGGGCACTCTCTCATCCCCCTCTTTTCCTGCGGCTGGCCAGGTTACGTGCTCGGATAAGGGGTCTGGTGTGGATTTTTGGGGGAACTCCACGCCATTTTTTTTTATTTGTGGTGGAGTTCCCCTTAAAATCCACACCAGACCTGAATCTTTTACAATGCACTAAACGGTGTGTTTCTTAGGAAGGGCTGTATAGCTTTGGGTCATTGCGACTCTAACCCTGCATGGAAACTTTCCTGGATTAGGAGGTATTGGTCTTTTCAGCATCAACATTCTAGACTAATGGGAGGATCTGTTGCTTTTTTAACCTGACCTTGCTCGTTGCTGGATGGGACCCCTCTAGAAGGCCTGTTGCCGATCCGGGAATCACATCGGGGGGGGGGGGGGGGGCATATTTATGTGCTCTGCCTCCAACTTGAGCCGCGCATATTTTCCAGACACTTGGAATACTAACTTATCTATCAATTCGCTTGACTATGTAAGCAATATATTCATTTTTCTAACTTTTTAAACAATCTAAAATTTTAAATAAGAAAAAGACCCTTTTTTTTTTTTTTTTTTCCCTCAATGCTTGACTTGATGCGTTCATGGTAACTAATGCAATGTATATTTTTCTCTCAGACACTTTTCTGATTTTGACTCTATGGGCCAGATTCACGTAGCTCGGGCGCAATGTAACTTAACCGATTTCGGTTACACCGCCGCAAATTTTCTGGCTAAGTGCCCGATCCACAAAGCATTTACCTGGAAATTTGCGGCGTTGTATCCTAAATCCGTCCGGCGCAAGGCGGGCCAATTCAAATGGGGCGGGTACCATTTCAATTAGGCGTGCTCCCGCGCCGGACGTACTGCGCATGCTCCCGACGCAAATTTCCCGACGTGCTTTGCGCGAAATTACGACTCGCCAACGTTTTATGAATCGCGACCGGAAAAAATGACTTGCGGCGGGAAAAAAATAATAAAATAAAAATTCAAAAGCGACGCGGGAAAGACGGGTATACTTTTACATGGTGTACTAATTTTACACTTTGTAAAAGGTGCCCTATCTTTGCGACGGCAAACTAACACTTGCGGCGACGTAACGACGGTAAAAAGTTTCGTGGATCGCCGTAACTGCTAATTTGCATACCCGACGCTGGTTTACGACGCAAACTCCCCCCAGCGGCGGCCGCGGTACTGCATCCTAAGATCCGACAGTGTAAAACTATTACACCTGTCGGATCTTAGGGATATCTATGCATAACTGATTCTATGAATCAGTCGCATAGATAGAAACAGGGATACGACGGCGTATCAGCAGATACGCCGTCGTATCCCTTTTGTGAATCTGGCCCTAAATGTCTACAAAACCCGTGAAGAAGGTTTCTATATATACCGAAACAGCTGTCGGGTGTAACGTTGAGCAATTTCTTGTTTATTACTAACATCCCTCTGGATATAATGTATTCCATTGTACTGTGCTTTATATAACTTGTACTTTATAATAAACGTTTCTAATTTTTATACTATTTGGTTTACGGTCACTTTTAAAGTCCCACACTTAGGGGGTCATTCGTGTTTTTTCGGAATGGAAATTTTGGGGGAAACCCCACGTCATTTTTTAAATTTGAACCTGGGGTTCCCCTTAAAGCGTTAATAAAGGAAATTTTATTTTTTTTAAATAACAAACATGTGATACTTACCTCCACTGTGAAGTTAGTTTTGCACAGACTGTCTCTGGTCCTCCCCCCAATTAGTCACCACAGTCATGCGAGAGCTCGCATGGTGGTCACTAATTGCGGGCGCGGTCCCGTGATACAGCGAGCGGCCATAGCCGCTCACTGTATCACTCGGCCCCGCCCCTCAGCACGCCGCGTCACTGGATGTGATTGACAGCAGCGCCAGCCAATGGCTGCGCTGCTCTCAATCCATCCGCTCTAGCCAATCAGCGGCCAGGCTGAGCGGCGA
The DNA here is from genome assembly GCF_905171775.1 of Rana temporaria. Classification (NCBI taxonomy): domain Eukaryota; kingdom Metazoa; phylum Chordata; class Amphibia; order Anura; family Ranidae; genus Rana; species Rana temporaria. Next base: position 349,022,554 of record NC_053489.1, on the reverse strand, counting down.
AAAGAATCGCGGGACCGCGCGTGGGACTTTCGAGGCGTCAGGTAAGTATAAGGGGGGCGGCAGTATCAGATGTTTTTTCACCTCAATGCATAGATTGCATTAAGGTGAAAAACATTTTCCTTTACAACTCCTTTAATATCCATACCAGACCTGAAGGGCCTGGTAATTGAATTTGGGGGGACCCCCACGCTTTTTATTTTTTTTATGAATGAATTTTCTCTGAATTGCCGGAAGCCGACAATTCATTATAGCCGCGAGCGATTTTAAATGACTTGTTTTCCTTCAGAAATTACACTTTGTGCAGAGACAGTTCTAAGCACGGGAAACATGCTTTGCTTCACAGGCATACTAGACCCCCCCCCCTAGGTACGTTATTTAAAGGAATTTTTCACTTTTATTGTTTCACTTTAAGCATTATTAAAATCACTGCTCCCGAAAAAAATGATGTTTTTAAAACTTTTTTTGCATTGATACATGTCCCCTGGGGCAGGACCCAGGTCCCCAAACACTTTTTAGGACAATAACTTGCATATTAGCCTTTAAAATTGGCACTTTATATTTCTCCCATAGACTTTAACAGGATGTTCCACTGCTTTTCGAATTTGCCGCGAACATCCCAAATTGTTCGCTGTTCGCCGAACAGGCAATGTTCGAGTCGAACATTTGTTCGACTCGAACTTGAAGCTCATCCCTAGTTCCTGCACAATACTTTTGTCCAAGAATCCCCTAAAGCAGTGACGGCGAACCTCCAGCTTGCACATAACGAAAACACCCATGGATATACTCCAGGCCTTTTAAACCTAAGGTCCTGAGCCTCCCTCACCTCTGACCACCCAGAGGGACCCCCCTCCACCTCTAGGAACCCTAGAGGTGGAGGGGGGAACCCGAGGTAAGGGGGACTCCTCCCCAGGTTTTCCTCAACTTCAGATGGCTGTAGCTGGCATCGATGTGCGCTGTCTAGGCTGGTTCCGCTTCAGATATAGTGGTCGCCTGTGGATCCTCACTCCAGCCTGTGCCCTCCCTATCAGCGTCCGCAACCCGGGAAACCGGAAGCGTCCGCCCACCACCGGAAGTGACGCCACTCGGTCAACCTAAGTTCCACTGCAGCCGCACTAGCGTGTGAGGAGAGTGCCGCTGCCTCCCTGTGGATGCGATAGCGGGCTCCCGGATTTTCCGCCTGCACCGGAGAAGATGGGGTAGCAAAAATGATCTTTGTGGTCAGGTATGTGACCCACCGCCATCCCTGGAAGCCCGGCCTACCCTGCAGGAGACAATACCCTCAGCCTCCCTGATTGTCTGGCCAGAGGAAACACCAATAACTGAGGACCAGCAGGGGGAAGTTGATTTTTATTGTCTGACGCAGGAGGGGATGAGCCAAGGTTTCTCAATGTGGCTGTCCTGAAAGAGGGTGGGGGAAATAATAACTGCACAGGTGATCAAATACCACCAAAAAAAAGCTCCATTTGCGGGAAAAAAATTTACATAAATTTTGTTTGGGTACAATGTTGCATGATTGTCATTTAAAGTGACGCAGTGCCGTATTGCAAAAAATGGCCTGGTCATTAAGGGGATAAATCCTTCTGGTCCTTAAGTGGTTAAGGTTTACAAAGCTGGAATTTAGAGCAGGTTTGCCATTAGGAATTAGCTCATATGAAAGGCCAGTGCACAAATACATACAGGCTGGTTTAAGGAGAGCAAAACACTGGACCTTAAGCAATAGAAGAGAGTAATATGATCTGTCCTGATCTACCGTTACATCCAGAAGAAGTTTCCATTTAGCAAACGGCAAAAATATGTCTTTAAGCAACAGAACCAGTTTACAGTTATTTAACATACTGTAAATGGGATTTCCTTTTGGGTAGCCATCTCATGGGGGTTATTAGGTCTAATGATTAAAGGATATGAGGCTTTTTTTTATTGGACCAGGTGTACTACTGTGTAAACATGATTGCATTTTACAGTTCCTATATCCCAGAATGTCATTATATTAAATGCTAAAAATATTCACTTATATAAAGTGGTTTTACTGCCTTTCTAGTCAATTGCAATACAAACAATGTGGTCAGGTAACATATGCTACTAGTAATCAGTGCAGTTCTTGAGGTGCTCTGGTGTTCCAGTCTGGCCAAAGTTCCACAATGCCAGTTCGAAAAAAAATAAAAGCCTGGGAGTACATTCATAGCCATTCCAGCATTCTGCCATTTATTCTATCATTGAGAATATAAAACTGCATAGCACTTTGGGCATTTATGAACCTTTACTTAGACGCTGCATTTAAGGAGTGATTTAAGCCTCGCTTTTAGATCGCTCCTACTGCAGAGTAGTCACGATTGCAGACTGACAGCGGTGAGAGCGGAGAGTGTGGAGGACAGTCTATGTGGACAGCTTTACCCTGGATGCCTGCATGTGCCTCTTTTAATTGTCAACCATGCGAGTTGCTAAATGCTGTACCTTCAATAATGTAACCATATTGCTACACTAAGGCCGGGTACTCACGAACAAACATGTACGGTGAAAGCGGTCCGTCGGACCGTTTTCACCGTACATGTCTGCCAGAGGGCTTCTGTACGATGGTTGTACACACCATCGTACAGAAGTCCGCGTGTAAACAATACGCGGGGCGTGTCCGCGTCGTGTCCGCGTCGTCGCCGCGGCGATGACGCGGAGACGTGGGCGGGCCTGCCATTTAAAGGCTTCCACGCATGCGTCGAACTCATTCGACGCATGCGAGGGACGGCGGGCGCCTGGACATGTACGGTAGGTCTGTACTGACGACCGTACATGTCCGAGCGGGCAGGATTCCAGCGGACGGTTTTAAAACACGTCCAGGAATATTTGCCCGCTGGGAAAAGGCCCGGCGGGCAAATGTTTGCTGGAATTCGGCCCGCTCTCGCCTACACACGACCAAACATGTATGCTGAAACTGGCCCGCGGACCAGTTTCAGCATACATGTTTGGTCGTGTGTACGGGGCCTTAGAGTCTTCTCTTTTATACTCTGGAGCTCCTGCTGGATTTTGTTTACCCCCGTGGAGGCTTCCATTTGTGGATAGACATTTTATGGTTGCACAACCAATCACATTGCTATAATCTTTTTATATGGACTATAAACTGAAGGACTTATAAATGATTGTGAGTGATATGAATCATTTGAGTTTCCATAATTTTTTTATGGGGAAATCCGCTTTGATATAAGAGTGCTTTGGATTAAAAGCATGTTTCTGAAAACAAATTATGCACGCAATCCAAGGTTTTACTGTATTTATTGCACCTTGTAAAGACAGAGAACACAACCAGGGATTACTTTAAATATCAGAAATTGTTCTTACATTTTTTTTATCCTTATGTCTTAGGTCACCATGGCCAGGGGCTGGACTAAGCTGGAGCAAATCACATGTCCTGGTGACCAAGGGTTGCATTATACAATTTTCTAGAACAATTTTTCTTTAGATTTACCAAGAAATATAATATGAGGTCAAACCTAACCCCTTTCAATCTGTATGCAATCAGGCAAGATCTTGCACTACATAGTTGAAGGTAAACAAAGGAAATTGAATAAGAAAATGGTATAATATATGACCATCCTTAGTTTTTAGTCTTATGTATCAGATCATGGTCATGAAGTGCCAAAGGGACCCTATGCATAGCTTCCAGGTTGATGAATGCAAATATCTTCCAGTATTTTTGGAGAATATGCTAAATGCATCTTGCCATCAATTTTGACTAAATTCTTAGTGTCTCTGTAACTCATACACCCAAACATTGAGAGATCCACCTTTATATTTTACAGTAGAGGTATTGTGTTTCTCTTTGCAGGCCACGATTACTTCAGTCCTAATATAGCACTTACGGTTGTGACCATATTTTGGTCTCATCACTCCAAATTATTTAGTTACATATATTTTTAGGCCCTTCTAGGTGCAGTTTGGCATTTTGAAAGATGGCTGCTTTGTGGTGTTGGTGCAGCAAACATGGCAAACATTTTACAAATGTAAATTGTACAGTATATTTTAAACACAGGTACCTTAAATAAAATACCAACAATGTATTTACTAACTTAAGGTTAAAAGAAAAAAAAGAATGAGATTCTTTTAAAATGTGCTTTTATTAATGTAGATCAAGTGTTTGGCCGTTATACTACAGCGTTACATAGTACTTGTGTACAGTCCACCTCAATTTAACGCCACAAACATAAAAAAAGACAACATACCAGATGTTACTGTCTACTAGACTGTGAAAAAAATCATAACATAAAAACCACTGCTTCCAGAATAGTTTAAACTTTCATTCCAGGAATGTGCTATGGCTTTCAAAGCATTTTAAAAATAGGACATACATTCTTTTGTATATATGTCTTAGATCTGACCTTTCTCAGATTACGCTGCCCATCAACAATAGAGGTATTTAGTAAGTTCTAAAGGGAAGTAACACAGCATGAAGACAGATTATGTGCAAATATGTAGTCAGTGCGCTGAAAAGCACATTATACATGAAACACAATAGCTTTAAAAAAACATATTCTAATATTTGCTTGTTGCGATTCGAACCATATTTTTGATTTTCTTAACATAAACCTGGACAGTTTATTTTAAATGTACTTTCGGCATATCACTTTTGCAGGAAATCTATTTTATAAATCCAGCCACCCATTGTGTAAAGTAGTACTTCCTCCCATCTCCCTAGAGCATGCAGGATTTGGACAACCTCTCTTGTGCATAGAAAAAATATTTACTTTGCTATTGTTTTCTATAAAAAGGAAGATTCCAACGAAAGCACAGAGTGACAGTTACAACGTCCTTGTGTGTCACAGTATCATTATCACAGTAAGGCATAAAGAGTTCTTGGAACAGATTTAATAGTGACATTACATAAAGTAATTATTAAACTATGAGATTCCTGGAACCACTGGAGCAAACTTGTTACACGGGAAGACCATCTGGAAAACAAGTATCTTTGAACTTTAGAGTAATAGGCTTCTGTTTACCCTTTTGCCAATGATCCATGTACTCTTTAAACTGTGGAAATTATTTTAAAAGACAAACAGCTTGTTTACAAGTTAACAGAAGCATGAGTGCATGATTATGAAGATAAAATGATGAACATAATATGGAGCCAACAGAACAAATTTCCCCCCTTCATTTTAGTTATTTTTTTTATCAAAATGACGTAAATATAATTAACCCCTACACAATTAAAGTTAATACTGTATAATAATAACATGACATCACTTTTGTTTACTATTGTATTTGTTTCACCATCCTTGGGACACAGGAGCCAAATGTTGGGAGACATCAAGTGGTATAGAAAAAAAAACCTTTGATATTCGGCCCGTGTGTATGTCGAATGTGCATGTCGGATGTGCATGCTGACCAACTCCCGATCAGCACTCTCAGCCAATGGCAGAGAAGTGGTCTATGATAAATGCTGCCTCTGACTACACAGAACAATTTTGCAGCAAATTTAAATGGACATATGGATAAACTGTGAAGCTGTATCCTTTAAGACGTGTTCTAGAGCTACTCATTGTGGTGTACAAGTATTACAATCTGCATTCAACATAAAAAAACTATTATAAGCAAGGTGGTTCACAGCAAAAGATTCAAAATAAATCCAGTTCTAGACCCAAAATCAAAGGAGGTGAGGGGGAGCTGGTGAGGAATGCTGGTGGATAAGGACTAAAAAGCTGCCTAAAAATCCTTTATTGAATACAGATCCCTGAGCTATCAGCTTAAATTATAGAGCTACATCCAGTGTCTTGATCTATAGGCTTGTTGGTGCACTTGCTTGTAGCTGTGTATATTTACCTGCACTCCAACCAGGGACATTTGCATGCTGATTCGAGTATTGATATACCTTTCCCATATTTTTTTTCAAAAGCCATTGGTGTGTGGGATCTGTACAATCAAGTGCATACTTTGAAACTGAGACTATAACTGAACTGGTGGATTGAGTATACATCCCTGAGCATCCCTTCCTGTTTAAACTGCAGAACGGTAACCGTTCTAAACCTGCATTCCCCTTTAGCCTGTACCTCAGGTATAGACATTGCAAGCCTATGCTGAATACTTTCCTTATACATTACTCAAGAATCATTTGTGCATGGGACTTGTATTTTTAAGTGCATATATTGAAGCCGGGTCTGTGATTATAGGACCCCAAGTCATAGCCAAAGTCAATAATTGGAATAACAGAACTAACTCTGTTAAATAAACTGACAGTATATGGGCATATGAGGTGATATATGTACATATCGAATTGCTTCCTTTCCCCCCCCCCCTTTTTTTTTTTGTACCTGGAGATTGGCAGGTCGGTGCAACTGTATACCCGTATGCGTCATTGTTGGGTGCATTTCTGAAACAAAGAGACTGGTTGACCCACCCATAAAAAGCGAAACAGATCGGTCCTTTAAAAGTACATTTATGTACCTAAGTTGAAACGGTACATGCATTTGAATGCAGGTTGAAACAGGGGGTATCAGCGGAATGTCCACACGTCGTCGCACAGCTAGACAACTATCAGGAGGCGTGAAGGGTCAGGCAAACGGGTTTAGAGCCTAATTAACGGTACAAAATATGGACCAAGGTGGCATAATAAAAAGGACATTTGGGCAGGAGGGGACGAAGCAGGGCTCCCCAGATCCAAAAAGTGGATTAAAAGTGGCAGGACGGGACCCCCTAGTCCAGGGACGTGGAGGGAGTGGACTAGGGAGAGGCAATATAACACCCGGACGAGGGCAACCCCCTTTAAATTTTAAGCAAAGCAGCAGGATACCGGGATGTAATTTGCAAAATGCACAGATACCCGGTAAAGGAAGCAGCACGAGAGGGGGCAGGTATTGAATTTGAGGGAGGTCAAATTGCATTATTTCCAGACCTATCACGCAGGACACTTATGCAGCGAAGAACTATTAAAGCCCTGCTGGAAGCGCTAAGAGCGGTTGATGTGAGATATCGCTGGGGGTACCCTTTTAAAATTACAGCAACAAGAAATGGGAAGACAGCAACACTCCAAAATAAAGACGACCTGCAACATTTTTTAGATGTATTGGAACTACCTCAGGTGGACGTTCCAGATTGGAGATTAAAGAACCAAGGGGACTTCCGGTTCCGGCGCCGCATGGAGTAACTGCTCCTCTCCTCGGCTCCCGCAGCGCGACCTAATCCGGCTTATAAATCCTGCCTGAGACGCCCAGCTGACCCCCCTCCACCTCCGGAGACACCCCACGGCCATCATGGACCGATTCGTTGAAAAATCGGGTGCGCGCACCCATACGGCCATGACGGCGCCGACGGCTCCACCACAAATCGAGGCCCCGGCTTCGGCCTACTCGGCCCCACACATGGCGGCGCCACACACGGAGATGGAGGTAAGCGGCACTCCGTCCCCCCCCCCTGCTCCACACACCTTGGGGACACCTCTAGAAGGGGACAACACTACAGAGCGTATAGCCCAGGCAGTGGCTGCTCTTTTGACCCCCATGATTGCCGCGTCTGTAGAAAAAGCGGTGAATGCAGGGATGGCACAAATCCATAAGCAGCTCAAGGAGCATGGCACTAGACTCAATGATCTGGAACACCGCTTGTCAAGCGCTGAGGATGACCTGTACCAGACACAGGCTACCGCACATGCTCAGGACAAAACGAACCAATATATTTTACAAAAGTTGGACGATTTAGAAAATAGGTCTAGGAGAAGTAACCTTCGCTTTGTAGGGGTCCCTGAATCACTCCAATCGGCCGCACTCGCAGATTTCTGCGCACAGCGAATACCCGAGGCCTTGGGCCTACCGGGCCCCTGCGCTGTGGAAAGGGCACATCGCATGGGAGCGTTTAATTCAGACCGCAAAACACCTCGGCCCATTATTGCTAAATACCTGAATTACGCTGACAAGTCCCTTATACTGCACAAATTCAGACAGGCCAGATAGATTCAAATTGATGGAATAAAGGTCCTGATATTTGCAGATTACTCCATGGAGGTCTCTAAAAAGAGGAAAGCATTCCAGCAGGTGTGCACTGAACTCTTTAAACAGCAAGTGAAATTCACTTTGGCCTTCCCAGCCATACTCCGCCTCAAAGCCCCTAACGGCGAGCAACTGTCCTTCCATGACCCCTCGGAGGCCGAGGCCTTCCTACGCTCCCAACAACATGGTCGACAGTCCCAGACCCCATCGAAAGCCTCCCCACTCAACCGTCCACTGGACCAGAGAAGCCCTCGCAAGGAATCGCCCAAACGCTTCAGGGCCATGATCTCAGACCCCTCCCGGATCACTCTAAACCTGACCTGAACCAGCGTCCGTGAGTAACTGTCCTATTTTTGTCTCTCGCCCGGACCGGAGGAATCATCCCAGCCGCCCTCCTTTCTTTTTTTTTCTCCTCTTTGGTTGGACACATGCTCCTCGGTGACTCGCTCTACTGGGGACACCTCGATCCCCCCCCTCTCCGTCCACGTTGGAACTGCTCCCCGCGGTCTCCCAGTCGAGGTACACCCTTCTACATACTGCTTGCCCTGTTTGAAGTTTGTTTATTGGGCCTTGACTGCCTATCTCATTATTGTGTTCATTCCTATCCAGATAGACTGTCTTGCATTCGTACTGTTTAGATTTTGTATATATGCAACTGGCACCATGTTGATTTCTTTCTTTGCAGCCGCCTCCTGGCATCACTGCGCGCCTTATTATCACCCTCCCCGGTACCGGCTCTTCCCAGCCGCATGAAACAGTTTACCCATTTACGGGCTCTCAAAAATCATGCTGGCTGTGTCGTGACATGGGAGCCGGCTCTCGCAGTGATCCCATGCGGAAAAAAGCGAAGTTCCCACATTTATTGCTATGTTTGATGTTATTGTTTCTGTTATCCCCTGCCCCCCTCCCCTCTCTCATTGCCCCCCTTGCCCCAGGCACTCATGCTCACTTATGCCCTCTGACACCAAACACACGTGACGCACCCATCAATTCCCTTCTTGGTCGGGTAACCCTCCCACGAAGCGATCCTCTCCGCGGCTACGTGTATGTAACATCCTCTCAGACCCTCTCCCACGCTGACTCAATAACATGAAAATAGTCTCTTGGAATGTAAAGGGCCTTAGGTCCCCCAATAAGAGGATGAAGGTCCTGCGCCATCTTAAAAGAATTAAAACTGACATAGCACTCTTGCAGGAAACCCACTTGTCCACTCCCGATTTCCACCGCATGCAGAAATTATGGGTAGGTACAGTCCTGGGCTCAGAAGCCGTTGCCCGCAAAGCAGGAGTCCTACTGCTGATTCATAAGAATCTCCCGTGCACGGTCCTTGCAGTAAAGACTGACACCCATGGACGACTTTTATCTGCACATGTAAAAATAGGATCTAAAGAACTAGTGATCTCCAATGTATATGCACCTAACAGCCCTAGCAAGATGTTCTACAGTGAATTGACCACTTGGCTACTGCAAAACACTCAGCTCCCCCATCTGGTAGGAGGCGACTTCAATGACGTCATGCACCAGATAGATGACAGGTCCTCCCCAAAACACTCCGGGCCACGATCCGCTTCCCTCTCCCCGTCGCTTTTTGCGTCTACTATGGACTCCCTCCATCTCCGAGACCTGTGGCGCCTACAACACCCCGCAGGCAGGGAATTCACTTTTTACTCCAACCCCTACACCGTTTTTACTAGGATTGACTATTTTTTTGGATCCGACGACCTAATCCCGTTGCTTTCAAACGCAGATATTCTAGACATAGCCATTTCAGATCACGCCCCGATCCTACTTAATGTGGACAACCTCGACCTGCCCCCTCACCCCCGAATTTGGCGTTTCCCCTCGTACCTTCACAATCTAACCGACTTCCAGCAATCCATGGAGAAGGCCTGGCTAGAATATTCTTCAGCTAATGCCCCCCACTCTGACAATCCCAACCTCTTCTGGGACGCCGGTAAGGCGTTTCTCAGGGGCCAGATTATTTCCTATGCCTCTTCTTTCAGACGCAACACCCTATCAAAATACAAACTGGCCAGTTCTAGACTACACCAGGCCCAGAGGGCTTTATACTCCACCGGATCCCCTAGCGACAGAGAGGAGTGGCTAGCAGCGAAAAGCTCTTTTGATACTTGGGCAGACACCCTTGAACTGACTAAAAAAGCAAACTTGGACGCTACCCTACACAGGTTCGGAAATAAATCGGGTAAACTACTCTCTAGACTATGCAAGGGCTCTTTTCGTCCCACCCACATCACGTCCCTGAGAGACTCCAAAGGTACCGTAAACACCACACCACTAACGATAAATAAGGCTATGCTTCAGTACTAATCCCTTTATGCCCCAGACCCTATTGACAAACAGGCAGCTCATGCTTTTTTTGAAAACTTAAACATCCCCACTGTCACCCCCTCCCAGCTGGAGGCCCTTAACGCTCCCATAACCCTCGCCGAGGTATCCGACACCATCCGCAAACTAACCCCCTCCAAGGCCCCTGGTCCCGACGGCTTCACGGGTGAGTTCTACAGGACGTTACAGACTCTGGTAGAGCCTACCCTTCACAAGGTATATATGGGCATGTGGTCCGGCGGCCACTATTTGCCGTCAGGCAATCAGGCCATCATCAAACTGCTGTCCAAGAAGGGCAAGGACCCCTTAGAGCCAGGATCTTATAGACCCATCTCCCTACTCAACCTGGATGTCAAAATCCTATCAAAAATCATAGCAAACCGACTCTCTGACATCATCCCCTCCCTGATCCACCCGGCACAATCAGGCTTTGTGAAGGGTAGAACAGCCACCCTAAACATACGAAAAGTTATGCTGGCCCTGGAACACGCTAAACAACATCCAGATGGTGACTTTGCCATCATAACCTTAGATGCGGAAAAAGCCTTTGACAATGTCAGCTTCGATTGGCTTGCCCTGACCATGTCAAAGATGGGCTTCTCAGGTCCATTTTGCCACCTCATTAACTCCATGTACTCCTCCCCTACGGCGAAACTGGTGGCCGCGGGTCTACTCTCAGACGAATTTCGTCTATACAAAGGCACCCGGCAAGGCTGCCCTCTATCACCACTCTTATTTAACATGGCATTAGAACCCTTATCCAGACACCTCACTCAGATAGCACCCCTACACGGTATCCAGATTGGCGAATATGACCTACGTTCCTCCCTCTTCGCGGACGACGTCCTTATTTTTTCGGCCGACCCCTCCTCCGACATGTCCACCATCAAACGAGTATTCGACGTTTTCCGAACCTGCTCGGGCTTGCGCATAAACTACGGCAAAAGCGAAATACTCCCGTTAGGAACTAAGCCCCCACCCTCCTGGTCCCTTCACTCAATTTTCTCTGTTGCCAAGTCCCATATCACCTACCTGGGTATCTCGATAGGAAAGACGCCCTCCTCCCTATATTGTCTGAATTATCCCCCTCTGTTAGCAAAAATCTCCCAAGAACTGGTAAACTGGTTGTATCTGCCCCTCTCGCTCCTGGGAAGATGCCACCTTGTTAAGATGGTTAGCTTCGCTCGGCTATTATACCCGATGCAAACTATACCCCTGCTCCTCCGCCATAAAGACATCAAACAACTCGAATCAGCCATTTCCAAATTTATATGGCAAGGTAAGAGGCCCCGCATTGCTTTAAAGAAACTCTTTCTTCCCAGACGCGAAGGGGGTGTTAGTCTCCCTAATGTTAGAACCTACAATTTAGCTTGCTTAATGAGAATCGGTCTAGATTGGCTCACGCAATCTTCACGCTATTCAAATTACCCCCTGGAATCTGCCATGGCACACCCCTTCTCCCTCACAGCTCTTCTTCACTGCAAATGGAAATCGGTCCCGGCAATGTATCAACACAACCTACTGCTAAGGGACACTGCTATTGCTTGGAGAGAAACCAGGAAAAGTCTTCGACTACCACCGTACATGTCTCGCCATGTACCGATCCAAGGAAACCCGAGTTTCCCCCCAGGCATGGACTACAAACCCTTCAAAATTTGGCAGGACAAAGGTCTCACTAAATTCTCATCTCTTTGTGACGCATCAACTGGTCAACCCTTACCCTTTGAAGCGGTGGCCGCCACTTTCTCGCTACCTCCTTCTCATGTGTTCCATTTCTGGCAATGCACCAACTACTTTAAGGCTACCAGCATTGATGCTGCAAAACGCTTCTCTCCCAACTTCTCCGACCAGCTCCACGCGAACGACTCATACAGAATCTCGGCCATCTACAAACCTCTTCTCCTTAAAACCACTCCTTCTCTACATTCCTCATCCGCAGCTAATTGGGGTAGAGACTTCCCGGATGATGACCTAGTCGACAAGCTACTTCAAGGCCTCAACAAGGTCCAACGTCTAACTCCTAATGAAATATGGAGAGAAACCCAATTAAAAATCCTCCACCGAGCCCACATACCTTTTCTCTACTCCACAACGGACCCTGATACAGCTAAATGCCCCCTGTGCCGTCATCAGAGACCCTCCCTAACTCACCGCTTCTGGTCATGCTCGTTCATATCCTCCTTTTGGGACCAGGTCCTGGCCTACATTTTCAATGTCACCTTGTTAAACCTACCCAAAGACCCCCTGCTCCTTATTTTTGGTTATTGGGACCCCCTACTGCTGCAAAGGTCCCGACAGGCATGCCCACTTTTGCCGGCCCACCCGGCACCCACAAGTGACAACAAAAACTGGTCCTTGCTATGTCTCCTTGTCGCACGAAGAGCTATCCTAAAACACTGGACTTCCACTCACCCTCCCACGACAACCCAAGTACAGCACGAGCTCCTCCTCCTTCTCTACAAGGAACGTGCAACCACCGATTTCAACAACGAAACCTCTAAGTCTCATTTTTTGTCAACTTGGAGACCCTTTATGCTCTATGCACTATCTTCAGAACAACGCTCCAATTTTGAACATTATACCTTCTCTTACCTCAACTCTTCCCCACTACCCGTACCTAGAAGGAACAGTTTTTCATGTGCTGACCACTCGAGAGGTCACTGCTCCCCCCCCTGAGTGCCCCTTCCCCCCCCCTCCCCCCCCCTATAAGTATCTATTGTAGAACGTTATATACATCTTTAGATCCTACAGCAATCTTTGTTTTCCACCAATGTGTAAGATCCATCCAGTTTTACCTGACTCATTGTAAAGTTTTGACGGTGTGATATTTCTGTTTATCTGTTCATATATGGTTTCTTCTTTATGCGCACACCTGGTGAGACCAAGGTTGGATCATTGCTTTATACCTGGTATCTACATTCATTTACCTACCCCTCCTACTACCCGTCCTTGATGTAACCGCTGTAAATGCCTTTCTAATGATGTACGTACCACAATTGAACCATGCTATGGCACGCCTGCCATTATCCCACATCCGACTTTGATGTTACGGCTTCTTATCCCCCTTTTTTTTCTCTGTATGTCTTTTAAACTCAATAAAAAAATTGTTTGAAAAAAAAAAAAAAAAAAGAACCAAGGGCCAGTCATGGAAAGACCAGGAAGGTGGCAACAAGTGCCAGTTGGGGATAAATAGGGAAAGTAGAGGGGATACATTAGAGATATATTCTGGTGGGGCAGGGGAAGGGGGGAGGGGTTAGTTTGTCCTTTCTTGGGCCTAACATAGGTACCATTCTGGATGGGGAGGGGGGCGGGTGGAGGTGATTAGTGGTATGGAGGGTTTTTCTTTTTTTTTCTCCCCCTTCTCCGCGTTCCTCCCATTATCCCTTCCCTTTGTTTCTTCCCCCCCTTCCCCCCCCTTTTCTTTTAGGGGGGGGGGATATCAGTTGGATATCTTTGATGTTAATATTAAAATTAAATGTATAAAGTAAAATGTAGAGGGTCAATATGGTTGAAGGATATAGCGTATGGGCTTAATAGGAAGGAAAGCTTGGGGAGTAGGAGGGGTGGGACAATGTTGGTGGGACAATTTTTCCCCCTTTAGGTGGGTCCCGAGGGAAGGGACTTGGTTCCCGTTAGGGAGTGGAAGGGGTGGAGAGTCCGGACAGGGATGTAGGGCTTTGAACGGACACAACACCCTCTTAGGGGGAAACCCATATGTATATATGGTGGTTTATATGTTACATGTGGGGTTATTGAATTTAGAAGTGGGTTTTCTCTCCTTTTTTTTGAGGCGTTTTTTTTTCTCTTTCCCTTTTTTATGTCTCCTCTCTCTCTCGCACGCCCGCGGTCCTGTTCAGGGCCTGTTCTATTGGCCAGACAACTAAAGAAACAGCAGGAGGCGCGCCATGTACATATAATAAAGGCAGGGAGTGAACAGATAGTTGACTCCCAAGCGATAGCAGCTGAATTCCATCAGTTTTACGCATCCTTATACAACATAGAACCGGTTCTGGGGGAGGTAGGCAGGAAGGGACAGGAGGGTAGGATTCGGGAATATTTGAAGGCGTCGGGGATGCAAACGATACCAATAGCAGCCCTGGAGGAGATGGAAAAACCCATCTCCATAGAGGAGTTAGAGAGAGTGATATTAGAAGCAGCGCAGGGTAAAAGCCCAGGACCGGATGGTTTTACTAATATGTATTACAAAAAGTTTTCTTCTATACTCCTGATCCCCCCTTTGTAGGTATCTCAATTTGGTTTCGGTTTCCAATCCACTACCACCAGAGGCCTTAATGGTATACGTGACTGTCCTCCCGAAAGCAAGGAAGGACCCTCAGTGTTGTGCCAGTTACAGGCCCATCTCCCTCTTGAACTCCGACGTTAAGTTCCTATCTAAAATTCTAGCTTTGAGGCTACAAGACCACATTGTTAAATTGATCCATCCTGATCAAACAGGATTTATGAAAGGCCGAGAGGCCAGAGATAATACAATACGGGCCCTTCATGTGTTGCATTGGATACATAAAGGCCCAAATCAAACTCCGGCCGTGGTGATCTCAATGGATGTGGAGAAAGCTTTTGACAGGGTAGGGTGGGGATTTATGGTCGGAGTTCTGAGGGAGATGGGCCTGAGGGAGAGAATGATGGGATGGGTGATGGCACTGTATGCAGAACCCAGAGCAAGGGTCAAGGTTAAGGGAAGACTATCAGACTATTTTGAAATAAGGAATGGGACTAGGCAGGGGTGTCCACTGTCCCCATTATTATTTGCTATGGTACTGGAACCTTTTGTGTGTATGATTAGAGGGAATAGGGAGATTAAAGGGATAGTTATAGGATTAATGGAACATAAGATATCCGCGTATGCGGATGATCTATTGTTATACCTTTCCTCGCCTCAAGAGTCTCTGACGGAATTGATGAGAGAGAGATAGACAGGTTTGGTTGTATCTCTAATTTTAAAATAAATATAGAGAAATCGGTGTTGATGCCGAATCAGGTGCCCTTGGGGATGAGGAAAAAGTTGCAAAGATCCTTTCCCTTTGTGTGGCATTCAGACTCTATATTTTATCAGGGAACACACATAGCCCCAGATGTTAAACGTTTATATGAGTTGAATTATATACCCCTGCTCTCATCAATACTAAGGGATTTACAGAAATGGAGAAGCCATACATTGACATGGTTTGGGAGAGTGAGTGCCCTTAAAATGAGTGTAATCCCAAGGCTTATTTATGTCTTGTATGCTATTCCTATAACTCTCCCACAAATATTTTTCAAACAAATAAAGAAAGCTTTTAGGACTTTTGTCTGGGGGGATAAACATCCCAGATTGGCATATGATATCTTGAAAAGATCAAAAAAGGAAGGGGGGGTAGGTCTCCCAGACATGGTACTTTATTATAGAGCCATGGCCTTGGTCCGTATTATGAATTGGCGACACGATTCGAGGGGCAAAGTATGGGTATCCGTGGAGAAAACACTGGCAGGAAGGGACCTGGCGGGAGCACCATGGGTCGCGACCGCATAAAGGGGGTTGTCGGAATATGCCTCACCATTAACTATAACAACTTTATCCATTTGGGATAGAATGAATAAGCTAGGAAAGTTTGCTCCTCCAATATCGCCTATAACTCCTCTGGAGGGGTTCCCATGGTTCCCCCCTGGGGAAGAGAAGGGAAGCTTAGAGGGTTGGGGGGGGGGAACTGTGTAGGGGTGGCCCCATTTGGGGAATTGCTCCCCTTGGGGCAGCTGGTTCAAAATTTGGGGGAGGTATCAATGATGGATTGGAAATACCGGCAGCTGACAGACCTGTTTAACAAATGGGAACACCAAATTAGATCAGTAAACTCTATGACTACTTTTGAGGAATGGTGCGTTAACCTCTTGGAACCGGGCCATATGTTATCCCGGATGCATAGACTCGTTCAGAGTACTCAAAATAAGACAACTCCATATTATATGCGTGAATGGGAGAGGGAGTTGGGCCTCAAATTTACAGCAGAACAATCGAAGAGGTTGATGGAAACAACACACCAGTCCTCAATAAGTTTGTACATACAAGAAATGTCTTATAAGTTTCTAACTAGATGGTACCATACACCGACCCGTTTGGCTCAGATTTATCCATCGATGGATGCCAATTGTTGGAGGGGGTGTAACCAAAGAGATTCATTTCTTCATATATGGTGGCAATGCCCCAAGATTAGGAGATTTTGGGAGGAGATATCCCCTTGGATTAAAAAATTGACATTAAGACCTATTGAGCAATCTCCATTACATTTCCTGTTTCATGGGATGCCATCATCTATAACGTTTTATAAAAGAAGTGTTACACCACACCTGTTAAATGCAGCGAAGGCATTGATACCTAGATATTGGAAAAAACCCAGAGTCCCTAATATAATGGAATGGAAAAGGGAGGTGGAGAGGATAATGGAAGCAGAGAGATGGGTACATACGGTTAAGGACCAACAGGACAAATTTAAGGATGTATGGGCAGGTTGGATATATTACTCTCCTGAAATAGGGAAGGATTAGCCTGGGGCAGGGAGGCCCGGGGGCGGGTTGAGAGGGAAGGGGAGACAACATTTTTTTTTATTTTTTATCTCCCTCCCCTATGGGGGCACCAGAGAGAGAGGATTTGGCATATGAAAAAGAAAGGGGACTTTTGTCCCCCTTCCCTCCTCTTTTTTTCCCTTTTTTTTCCTCATAGCACTAATTTGGATTATTTGCACAGTAGAGAGGGGGAATCAATTAATTGGGTCAACATTCGATGAAGAGCACAGAGGGTTGGGGGGAAGGGGAAATAAATAGGGGAGAAGCAGTTCTGCCCCCCCTTCCTTTTTTTTTATTTTTTTTTAGGATTCTGGGGGGTTATAGGAATGGGAAGTGGGGTTTTCAAAGAGATGTCACAGTCACGAAATAAAGAACTATTACGTTTCTCTTTTTTAATATAGGGTGTTATTAATTCCTTCCTTTATGTGTGGTATGGGGGTCATAAGGTGAAGGGATTTAAAGAGTCACGAAATAAGGGGGTGGTTTTTTTTTTTTGTTTTGGTATCCCCTCTTTAAAGGGAGATTTAATTTTTTTGATATTTTTTCTCCCCCTATTTTTTTGGGGTGTTATTAAGTCCCTCCTTCTCGAGGGGTAGGGGGGTCATAAGGTGATGGGATTTAAAGAGTCATGATATAGGGAGTTTTTGTGGGGGTTTTTTTTTGGTTTTTTTCTTCTTTTTTCTCTCCCTCCCTCTTTTAATCATCCTTTATTTGATTTTAAACAGTGAAAAACAGAAATTCACAGAAACCTACAAGGCATTCCTCTGGTTTAACCCTCTCAATTCACCTGTAACAGGGATATCAACATAAAATTCACAACAACTCAAAAACATTTCCCCATCATATTATTCTCCATATATAAACGAGGAAAAGAGAATACATCGTAATACATTTTAGATATTCTTATCTTATCCTAATTTCCTTCCCCTCTACCCGTCATCCAAGGTCATCTCTCTACTCTAATAACACCATCTTTACCGAAATTGCCGTAATGCTATTTTTGTCCCTTTCCCGGCGGGATCCTCATGTCCCGCCCGAGTTGGGGCAATTAAACTGTCTCTCTCTGTTTCGCTTTATTTTACCTCCCTTATACCCCCGATCCATAACATAGCCTATCCACAAACAAAACAAAAAAAGAAAAGGAAAAAAAAGAAAAGGGGAAACCCCCCCTTCTGTTTGTCTCCCCCCCGGACCCCACCCTCTTCAGTCCACATCCATCAGGGCCTTTCCCTCCTCCGAATATCTGAATATGTTCCATTCCGCCCATGTTTCTAAGTATACCTTCCGCTTCTGCCTTGAAGTCCATACTAAATCCTCCATTCTGTTCAGGTCTTCCACTCTAATAAGCCACATCCTTACAGATGGGGCCCGTGTCTGCTTCCACAACCCTGGGATACAAGCCCGGGCCGCATTTAACAGATGGCATACTACTGATTTCCTGTACCGCCTCACTGGCATCTCCACATCCTGCAGTATAAAGAAAGACCACTCATCTGGTAATTGTTCCTCACTAAATCTTTGAGTTATTTCCCGGACCTTTCTCCAGTAGCTTAGAATCTTAGGACATGCCCAAAAGATGTGCATTAGGGTTCCTCCTTTCTTTCCGCATCTCCAGCATCGGTCTGTTGTTTCTGGGAAACATTTACTCAATATCTCCGGGGTCCGATACCACTGAGATAGTATTTTATAATTCATCTCTTGTGTCTTTATACACATGGATGTTTCAAAAATATTCCTTATTATCTTAGTCTTTTGATCTTCTGTAAAGGGTCTTCCCAATTCCCGTTCCCACTTATTGAAGAAGGGCACCTGAAAATCCTCTATTGGGGTGTTTAATAGTTCACTAATTCTTGATAGGGAGTGCCTTAGGATCCCTCCCCCACTACAGTGTCTCTCGAACATTGTCAATCTTCGGCCATATCTAGCTGGTGGTTTTAAAGAATCCAAGAAATGATACAACTGTAAAGATCTCCAAAAATCCAAATGGTAAGGCAAGTCTTCCTTTTCCATCTCCCGCCTGGTAATCCATATACCCTCCCTCAAAAAGTGCGATGCTTGGAACCACCCTTGTTCTATCAATTTACTAAAGGGTCCATTCATCAACCCTGGTTCAAACTGCGGGTTTCCCAGAATTGGAAAGAGCGGTGAGTCCTCCGTGGACAATACCCCCCTCACAAATAACTTATGTGCCACCCGCAGGGTGGGGCCTATCAAGGGATGGCTCTTGATATCTGATGGGAGCCCCCGATAACACCATGCCGCTCGCTGTAAAATACCGCCGCATTGGTCCTGCTCCAGGCCTGGCCATAACTTTTCTCCAGCATGCCGACTCCAATCAATAAGTCGGCACAATAATGCCGCTTGATAATATCTATAGATGTCTGGGGCCGCTATTCCTCCGTCCCGTTTAGCCAATGAAATTATGCGGGCCTTAATTCTTGGGCGTTTGTTTGCCCATATGAACCCATTAATAAGAGACTGTGCCCGCCTAAAGAAAGATCTAGGTATTTCAATCGGGAGGGTCTGAAAAAGGTACAGAAATTTAGGTAATATACTCATTTTAATGATGCTAGATCTCCCAAGCCACGAATGGAACCCTCTCTGCCATCCATCCAGGAGGGCCCGCGTTTTGGACAGTAAAGGCAGAAAATTAAGTTTAAAAACTTGTGTTAGGTCCGCCGGGATGGAAGTTCCCAGGTATGTAAGGGCAGTGTCAGACCATTTAAATCTAAATTTTGATTTCAATATCCTTAATTCTCTCCCCGGAATCGCCACTCCCATCGCCTCCGATTTATCATAGTTAATCTTGAAATTTGACAACTCTCCGTACACACTTAGTTCTTGTTCCAGATTGGGAAGGGATTCCATCGGGCTGGTCACACTAAACATCATGTCATCAGCATAAGCTGAAATTTTATATTCTGTACCCTTCAGAGACACCCCCTTAATACCAGGGTTCAGCCGGATCCGACTCAACAGTGGTTCGACAGTCAAGGCAAACAAAAGCGGTGATAGGGGGCAGCCCTGCCTTGTCCCATTTGATAGTTTGAAGGGTGGTGATAATATTCCATTCACTCTAACCTGAGCCGTTGGTTGTGTGTAATTACTTGCAATCCATTGCAGCATCTTTCTCCCGAACCCCATGTGTCTTAACACCGCAAACATAAATTGCCAGTTAATCCAATCAAATGCTTTCTCTGCATCTGTTCCTAAAAAGACACATGGGGTTCGGGTGGTACCCACCAGATGAATCAGGTTCATAGTCTTAACCGTATTGTCACGGGCTTCCCGCGTCGGGACAAATCCCACCTGATCTTTATGGACAAGTCCCGATATATTCTGCTGTATCCGCCCTGCCAAAATCTTGGCAAAGAGGTTCAGATCTTCATTCAGTAAAGAGATTGGTCTAGAACTCCCACATTGGGAGGGATCCTTTCCTTCCTTTGGAATCACGGCTATCACCGCCTTTAATGACTCGTTATGTAAAATACCAGAATCTCCTAGACCGTTAAACAGTTTTACCATAAATGAGCCCAGTTCGGGCATAAAAGATCTGTAATAATGAATGGTATAGCCATCCGGCCCAGGTGCTTTCCCTCCCTTCCCCTTTTTCACTACCTGCTGTAATTCTTCTATCGTGATAGGTTTTTCCATCTCCTGGCTCATTTCTGACGTTAAGCTAGGGGTTGTATAGTGAGGTGAGGGGCGCTATATCAAAATAGTGGATGCGTGTCACAATGTGCGTTTGAGTAGTACACAGTATAACTGTGTACCCAAATCTATGTGAAAAACCAAACAGATTATAGTCTAAACTCTATTAAACAATAGTGCCAAATGCTGTGGGAAAATAAATAAAATATAAAAAAAAAAAAAGAATGTCCAGCAAATAAATAGTTAAGTGCAAAATGGATCCAGTGTTGTATCAAGTCCAGGTGCAAAATGCAAATAATCCAATCCCAAATCGCAGGGAAAAGTGCAAATGCTAAAGTGCTTGTGAATCTTCAAAATAGCCAAAGTGCGAGAAAGAAGTGATCCGCCTTCACCTATAGGTCACCAGAATAATAATGGATGGCTCCTTACCACACAGTGTTGACCAGATTACTTAAAATATGGTCGATCAGGCTTGTTTTAAATGAGGATCAGCAGGGTCTCATTGGATTCCAATGTCAGCGATTGCAGCAAATGGTGTACCAAGAAAGGAGAAGAGATACCACCATAGTGTAAAACCATTTAATATACAAAAGTTAAAATTACAATGCCAAATGGCCTCTTACTGTTGCTGGTGCCCGTTCCCGGCACTGAGGCTGTAGGTGGTGGGGATAGTAAGACAAGATAAGAGATGGCCGCGTCCTGGTCCACTAGCGTGCGTTCCACCGCTAGTTGTCCATCAACCAGTGAGACCGGAAGTGCGTGGCTATGCGTGTGCGCTCGGATACCGCCTCGACGCCACGTTTCAGTTAAACCGTCTTCAGGAAGCGTATCCAGCACACGCAACAGACATCTATTATATAGGTCTGTCTATCAGCCTGTGGGAGGGGCAATCGGTTCATGTGACAGCCTCTGTCCCAGTTACCAAAGCTCACATATTAAACACATTATGGCTGTGCAAACTGTCTCCAATCATAAATCAATACATACATGTATCTGCTCGCTGCTTAAAATACCTGAAATGTATCTTTGAATTCTTATTTGGACATGTTGAATTTGTTTAAAACTCTGGCATTTTTAATATGCTATGCAATGGGTCCATAGTGTTCTGTGCGCCATCTAGAGGGGTTATGTGGTATTGTGCAAAATAGCACCAGTATTCTAAATCCATCTAGATGCAGTGCGTTTTTAGTTCTCCCAGTTATATTATTATTTAATATGTGTGCCATTTGCGTAGCCTGTAAATTAGTTAAAATAGGTTATAAAATAATAAAAAATAATAAAAATTATACAATCCAACTCGAGTAGTACAAGGAGTGTGTATGTAACTTTAGTTGTAAAACAATCAAAATTCTACACTCCAAGGCTCGGGTGGTGCAAGGAATGTGTGTTTTCCCTCTACCCTTTGGTTTTGTGTGAGCCCAATTCAAGATGGGTTGGCCGATGGGTGATGTGCAAACTGCCCAGCCCATTGGAGTGGGGATCTCCCAAAGTCCTCTGGGTGTATGTATGGAATGATGCACTAAACTGTTTGTTTGCTCACCCCATAGGTCTGCCGTTCACGCATCAGTTAAAAAACAATTAAGGTCGAGCTCTATATTGAGCCCTAGTGGTCGCATAGTCCTTAGACGATGTATCCATTGAGTCTCGTTCTGAGATACTGCCTTAGTAAGGTCAGTACCACGCCAATGTTTGGTAATCCTATCAATTCCATAGAATTTTAACAGACTCGGGTCCCTGTTGTGGTACAAGTCAAAATGCTTAGACACGCTGTGTTCTGGGTACCCTTTAATTATATTGGCCACGTGTTCGTTTATTCTGACTTTAAGTTCGCGGGTAGTCCGGCCCACGTATTGCAGAGTGCACAGACATTCTAGGACGTACGTTACAAATTTGGAATGGCATGTTATCAATGGTTTGATAGTGAATTCTTGTCCAGTTACACTGGACGTGAACTTACTGATCTTTTTGCCTTGCCTTTTTGTTTTCTTACAGGATCTGCAGCGGGTGCAGTAGTGGAAGCTGGATCCGTCCAGGAAAGTGTGTGGCTTTTCTGGAGGATCTGGGACATTGGTGGCTACCATATTTCTCAGGCCTGGTGCTTTCTTATAGATAAAGGTGGGATGTTTCGGCAGGATTTTGACCAAATCCATGTCTTTTAAAAGTATAGGCCAAAACTCTTTGACAGTTTTCTCCACACTTCTATATTGCCTGTGGTAACCTGATATAAAAGGTACATCTTCTTTTCTGGGGGGTCTCACTCTAGTTTCCAAGAGGGACTCCCTATCCATTGCCAAGACTTCTTGCTGCGTTTTCCACAATGCATTTTGGGTATAACCTTTTTCTATAAACTTCTCAGTTAATATTGCGGCTTGTAGTTCAAAATCCGCAACATCATCGCAGTTTCGACGGATCCTCATGTATTGCCCTTTTGGTATTGCACCCAGCCATTTTGGGTGATGGCAACTTGAAATAGGCACAAATCCGTTGCGGTCCGTTGGTTTAAAATACGTTTTTGTGAGGACCCGGCTGCCCTTTTTCGTTAGCGTAAGGTCCAAAAAATGGCTGGAAGTCTTACTGGACTCTGCTGTGAAACTGAGACCGTAGTTGTTGGTATTCATTTTGGATAAAAATTGTTCCAATGATGCTTGGGGACCTTCCCAGAATAGTAAAATATCGTCTATATACCTTCGGTAATATATAAGCGATGTAACATTGTCCTTAAAAATGGTCTCTTCCTCCCATCTGTTAAGTACCAGATTAGCTACACTGGGGGCATACCTGGCGCCCATTGCGACTCCTTTGATCTGCTTGTAGAAGTCTCCCTGGGCCCAGAAGTAGTTGTTTCCCATAGCTATTTTAAGACCCTTCACCAAATATCCAATTTGGGCCTGGGGTAATGAAGATTTTTCTTCCAAGGCCTCCTTTACTGCCAGAATTGCGTCTGCTTGCCGGATGTTGGTGTAAAGCGACTCTACGTCTACAGTTACCAACCACGTTTCCTCTGAAACTGTGATGGATGCTAACGATTTTATGAGTTCTTTGCTATCCTTGAGATAGGCTTTCCCCTGTACAACTAGGGGTTGGAGAAAGAAATCCAAATATTCTCCCACTCTGGAATAGAGTGATCCTATCCCACTGATGATGGGTCTTCCTGGTGGATGGGTCTTGTTTTTGTGTATCTTAGGCACAATGTAAAGGACAGGTGTGCGAGGTACTTTGGGCACTAGATAGTGTGCTTCTTTTTCCGTTAGGATGGATTGCACATTTTGACTTGTACCACAACAGGGACCCGAGTCTGTTAAAATTCTATGGAATTGATAGGATTACCAAACATTGGCGTGGTACTGACCTTACTAAGGCAGTATCTCAGAACGAGACTCAATGGATACATCGTCTAAGGACTATGCGACCACTAGGGCTCAATATAGAGCTCGACCTTAATTGTTTTTTAACTGATGCGTGAACGGCAGACCTATGGGGTGAGCAAACAAACAGTTTAGTGCATCATTCCATACACACACCCAGAGGACTTTGGGAGATCCCCACTCCAATGGGCTGGGCAGTTTGCACATCACCCATCGGCCAACCCATCTTGAATTGGGCTCACACAAAACCAAAGGGTAGAGGGAAAACACACATTCCTTGCACCACCCGAGCCTTGGAGTGTAGAATTTTGATTGTTTTACAACTAAAGTTACATACACACTCCTTGTACTACTCGAGTTGGATTGTATAATTTTTATTATTTTTTATTATTTTATAACCTATTTTAACTAATTTACAGGCTACGCAAATGGCACACATATTAAATAATAATATAACTGGGAGAACTAAAAACGCACTGCATCTAGATGGATTTAGAATACTGGTGCTATTTTGCACAATACCACATAACCCCTCTAGATGGCGCACAGAACACTATGGACCCATTGCATAGCATATTAAAAATGCCAGAGTTTTAAACAAATTCAACATGTCCAAATAAGAATTCAAAGATACATTTCAAGTATTTTAAGCAGCGAGCAGATACATGTATGTATTGATTTATGATTGGAGACAGTTTGCACAGCCATAATGTGTTTAATATGTGAGCTTTGGTAACTGGGACAGAGGCTGTCACATGATCCGATTGCCCCTCCCACAGGCTGATAGACAGACCTATATAATAGATGTCTGTTGCGTGTGCTGGATACGCTTCCTGAAGACGGTTTAACTGAAACGTGACGTCGAGGCGGTATCCGAGCGCACACGCATAGCCACGCACTTCCGGTCTCACTGGTTGATGGACAACTAGCGGTGGAACGCACGCTAGTGGACCAGGACGTGGCCATCTCTTATCTTGTCTTACTATCCCCACCACCTACAGCCTATAAACTATTTATTTGCTGGACATTCTTTTAAAAAAAAAATTTTTTTTTTTTATATATTTTATTTATTTTCCCACAGCATTTGGCACTATTGTACTTATAGAGTTTAGACTATAATCTGTTTGGTTTTTCACATAGATTTGGGTACACAGTTATACTGTGTACTACTCAAACGCACATTGTGACACGCATCCACTATTTTGATATAGCGCCCCTCACCTCACTATACAATATATGCAAGTCAGTCACCTGATTTTATTTGGGAGCAGCTTCACTCAGTTAGTCACCTGATTTATCAAGTATATAATTTAGTGTAATTCATTTGGCGCGAGATTTCTTTTTCCTGTATACGTTAAGCTAGGGGTGCCTGAGGTTGCTATGTAATTACCTATTTCCGCCTGGTCTTGAGAGCTTGTTTGTAGATTATATAGGGAACCGTAAAAATCCCCAAATCTCCCTGCTATCTCTCTAGGCAACACAATTTTCTCCCCCTCTATACCCTGAATCATCGGGATATATGTTTTGGTCTGTTGTTCCTTTAGCGCACTGGCCAGTTGTTTCCCACTTTTATTGCCACATTCGTAATTCTGTCTTCTACCATTTTGTATTGCCCATTTGGCCCTCTTTGAGAGTAATTCTGTAATTTGTCTACGTGCCGCCCGTAAATCCCGTTCCAGCACAGGGTCAGGGTTCTGTTTATGTTTTGTCTCCAGATTTGCAATTTCTGTGATAAGGGTTGTTACCTTTGTCTCCCTCTCTCTCTTTATCCTCGCCCCGTGCTTCATCAGGACCCCCCTTATCACCGCCTTGTGGGCCTCCCACACCACTCCCAGATTACAATTTGGGGTCACATTAGCCTCAAAGTACCATTTTAATTCCTTCCGTACCTCTTCTAGTACAGCCTCCTCCTGCAATAGACTTTCATTCAATCTCCAGGGCCCATGCCCGGGGGCCGCGAGTCCCCTAGAGCATATTTTAGAAGGATTGGGGCATGATCTGTCCACGTGATCTCTCCGATTACGACCTCCTTTACAGAATGTAATTGATTATGTGGAATAAAAAAATAGTCTATACGCGAATAGCTTTTATGCGGAATGGAATAAAAGGAGTAGTCTTGTTCCCCTGGGTGCATCAGTCTCCATATATCTATTAACCTCGCCCGTTGCAACATCTGCTGAATTCTCTTCCGGGTTCCCCCCGCCACTGATGATCCACCAGAAGAAGTGTCCAACTTTGGATCCAGTGGCATATTTAGATCTCCTCCCATTATCAACTGTCCTTCCTGGAAATCTGCCAGTTTATCTAGAAATCTTCTCAGGAAGCGATCTTGGTATGTATTAGGGGAATAAAAAGTGGCAAGGGTTGTCATCGTACCACCTATGGTCCATTTCAGGGCCAAGTATTGACCCCCAGGGTCAACCAAAGACTCTGTCAGTGACCATGGGGTATTATTTGAAATTAAGATGGACACTCCCCCCTTTCTAGCCTCTGGATTCGTCGCATGATATGCCAACGGGAAGGGTCTGCCTGCCAGAAAGGAAGGCCCCCCCGTCCTAAAATGGGTCTCTTGTACCAAAGCAATGTTACATCCCCTTCTCTTCAGGTCCTGCACTAAGATCCTCCTTTTTTCGGGTATGTTTAGACCCTTAGCATTAATTGATACCAGTGGGTCCATCTCTGAGACCAGTAGAGTACCGCAAGGGGTCCCTCAATATTCCAGAACCAACGGGGTCAGATCGGAGCACAACTGTAGGATCCGCGGGGGAGACAACACACAAAAACCCCACCCCCCTCCCAAAAAAAACACAACAAAAGAAATAAAATAAGACCAAACCCCCTATTCTAAACTGATATCGCCGAGTGGAAGGAGGAAGATCATATACCTCCCCCCCCCCCTCAGGGACACCACCAAGCCAAAGCTTTGAACACTCTCAACCCCCTACACCCTATGAGTGTTGGCCTAACAGGGGAAGATTACTTGCGCACACCCCGGTGAGGAATCCTCCTCGTCCCCCTATCCAGCTCCTTCCATCCACTCCTAATAATATTGGGAAATTTAATCCCCCCAGAAATTATAACCTTCCTCCCAGATAAGGGAGGAGGCAGGGGAGAAGGGAAAAAAAAAAAAGGGGAGGGAGAAAGGGGGAAGCCCCCCCGATCAAGAAAAAATAAAGCTGCCACCTCTGGTATCTCCTATAGTAATCACCATCACAAACTTTGCTTTGTGATGTCTGCCAAAAAAAAAAGTAAATAAAGAACAAGGGGACAAAAAGTTGTATCCCCTTATAATGCCCCCCCACCCCAAGTGCCCCCTTCCCCTAAGTTCGTCTTTTACGCCTTATGTTTAGTCTTTAAACTTTAAACTAAGATCCCCTTGATCAATTCTTTCATACCAATTCTTTCTCTCGTCCATATAATAGTAATAAATAAAAATAATTAAGGTCAGTGAATGTCTACCTCATTGATGGTTCCAAACCAGACATCCGTATACTCCCTCTTGGTAGGTCTATATTTGTTAATCAGTTAGTAAAAAGGAAAAGTCTAATAGTCTCCCCTTCCTAGCCGCCCTACCCACACTACCCTCCCTCAATGCCCCCCCCCCCCCCCCTAATATCCCCGTGCTCTTTATGTGCTGTTCCTTATGACCAGGTTACCAAATTAAGCTGGAATAAATCAGTGCCCTTGAAAAAAAAAAAACCCTTTTGTAGGGGGGTTGATCGGGGGGAGAGGGGAAGAGAGGAAAGGGGAAGTAAGAGACATAATCAGAGGATGCCCTTGAGGGGAGGGAATTTATGTATTTTTAAATATGTATGCTGTTTTTATTTGTATTTGTTCATGTTCCCTTTTTTCTTTTTTGTATGTATTGTAATTTGTTAAAAAAAAATAAAGAAAAGATGCAATTATAAAAAAACATTTTAATCACATTAAAGTAACTGCATGAAATGTTGTAACTAGTTATGCTTTTTGTATTCCAAGTAGCAATTGTCAAATTGTTCAATAGATGACTAAAAATATACATGAAGCCATACAATATACATACAAACGAATCCATTAAGGTAAAGGTAAGCAAAAGCAGCTTGCTTCAGAACACATTAGTAGATGATGTATTCTGGTGGTCCCAAAAAAGTTAAATTTGAAAGGATATAGCATATGTCAATGTGACACAAATAAAGTGGGTAGTTACTTTCCAATGCAGAAATCCGAAAATATAATATCCAGAATTTCTTCTGCCCCTACCCTTCCTGTGATAGTGCCGAGCTGTCTGTGGGCAATACGCAGTTCCTCAGCAACCAAAACCAAATCTTGTTGCCGATGGACATCATAGCGTCTCAGTGCATCTAGGCATTCAGTGAGATGAAACCTGTGACGAGTCTGAGTTATTGTTGGAGCTCCCTGAAGAGGGTCACCATAGCTGAAAGGAAACAGAAAACAATAAATACAGAGAGGTAGGGTATTACATTGTTGCATTTATATAGAAGTAATGTGTAGCAAAAGCTATGGCCATTATTCTTACTTAAAATGGTATTAAAGGCTCGGTTTGTTTTTGCTAGAATAAAAAAAGATGTTATACTTGTCTGCTCTGTGCAACTTTATTGCACAGAGCAGTCCCTTAAAGTGATTGTAAGGCTTAGTTTTTATTTTATTTTTTGAACAACAAACATGTCATACTTGCCTCCACTGTGCAGTTCGTTTTGCACAGAGTGGCCCCGATCCTCGACTTCTGGGGTCCCTCAGCGGCGCTGATAGCTCCTCCCTGCATCGTATAACCCCCTAGGACAGTGGTTCTCAACCTTTTTAGAGCTGTGACCCCTTGATAAAATTTCCCAAGTTGTGGGGACCCCTAACAGTAAAATTATTTTTGTAGCGTGGCTTTTCATCACCCAAGGCAAGACAAGTAATTTGCGCCCTTAACCCACAGAAATTTAGCACTCCCTGAGTCCCCTCCAATCATACAGTATTAAAACCCCTTATGGTACATTTTAGGATGTACCATTCTTTCTCTTTGTTCTCCTTTCGTTCTCTTTTATCTCTCGCTATCCTAATTTCTTGTTTTTCCCCCATCCCTCTCTCTAGCCGTCTTTCTTGTTTTTTCTCTTATTTTTTCTCTCCCTTTTTCTTTCCTCCTCCCACTCTTTTCCTCTCCCTTCCATGTATTCTCTATTTTAAATCCTTCTCTAACTCCTTGGTGGAGGAGGAATGGGATGAGTGGCAATGCTGGGGGGAGTTCTGATCAGCCAACTTAGGTGCTCTTGATCAAGGTCATCTGCTGATCTGAGAACTGTAGTGGGGACTTTTAATGGCAACTATAATCACAGGTAGTGTTACCCAGTGTGTCTCTGACTTTGTGGTGTCTCGTAGCAGTGACACCTATGCTGAAATCAGGAGATGGGGTCTCCTCCAGCCCCTCCCACCTCACAATCCTCACCAATCAGCGGACCTCTAGTCTCTGCCCCCCAACCATGCTGTGAACTGAATGGGTGGCTGCGAAGAGGCTGAGTGAGCGGGTGTGTGCTCCAGGAACAGCCAAGTTGGGTGGCCACTGGCTCCAGAGACAGCCCTGCTGAGCAGCCGCAAGAAGGCTGGGAGAGCAGTGTGGGCTTCAGGAACAGCCCAGGATCTGGTGACCCCTGGCAAATCATCATTTGACCCCCGAGGGGGTCCCGACCCCCAGGTTGAGAACCACTGCCCTAGGAGAAGCGCTCTCTCGGGTGGATACCTTGCAGGTGCACTCCTGAGTCCAGCATTTGTGTCCATAGACGCATAATGCCGGACTCGCGTGATTGGATTTGATTGACAGCAGCGGGAGCCAATGGCTTCGCTGTTATCAACTTATCCAATCAAGAGCCGAGATAAGGGGCAGATGGGAAGAGCATGTCTCCGGCGTGGAAATTACAGGACTCAGGTGAGTAAAACAGGGGGGCCGGGGGGCTGGTCAGTGACAGAAGTATTTTCACCTTAATGTTGATTTCCTGCAGCCACTTTAAAAGCACTTACTGTCTACATGCATGTACACTAGTGATGGCTGTATGGTATTCCTTAGCGAAGATTCCTAATGGTGACAACACCAGACCAGATCAGTTGGTATGCCACTTGTACTCTCCATGGAAGATAGAGACAGAGCAATGTCACCCTGTAACAGGCTTATATCTCAACAAAAAGCTGTTGTAAATGTAACCATGCTGTGCCACCCTACCCCCAAAAATAGATTAAATTATTAATTTGTCCAGGGGGACTGGAATAAGTACAAATACTTACCCTACTCTTTGCTCAAGTCTAGGCAATCTGAATGGAAGTGGGAGCGGGTACCTGTCAAAACGAGATACCTGCCTGCCCCCCTCCCCAAAAAAAAGATGAAACGCCAAATTTGGCATAGAAGGGGGTGGGGGAGGAGTGCTTAAAGAAGAACTTCCCCTTTTACCCAGAGCTCCACTTTAAATATCTGAATTTATATGTGCGATCTGGTAAAAAATAAAGAAAGAAAAAGCACATAAACATTGTCTGTCCTAGTCTCTTTCTACACATAAGTGCACCAAAAACTGTATAATTAGGCTTCATAATTTGCTTACATGGTTTCTAAAGTCTGTCTGAGGATGCTTAAGAAGTCACCAATCCCTTCATCTGTATGGCAGGACAACAGACATATTGGTGGCAGGCCATGTTGTTGGCATAGCTCCTGCACAGTAGACAAATTGTCTTGGCTCAGCAAATCCATCTTGTTCAGTACTACAATGACATTCCTTGGACCATCCTCCTGTACGCTGAAGCACATGCTATGCAGATGGGCCAAAATGAAGTCTTGAGAGAGGGAACTATTGCTCACATCAACTACAGCTACAAGAATGTCTGCTTCAGTGACCCTTAGAAAGAAACAAAAGGAACATAGTATTTTATATCAATCTGCCAAGTCATATGTCATTGCACTATAGCCTATTATTTAATTACTACATGTCACAGAATTCACTTTCCATTCTCTAAGGGCCTATTTTGGCAGTGTTTGAGTTTGTATCGATGGGCAAATACAGCGTGTACTTAACAATTTAGGATAATTCTGAACATTCTCGGTTATTGATAGTTGTTTATGATGCAAGTTTAATGACACTTTAATGAAGAAAATGGGTGCTGCGCTAGTATTAACTTATTCCTATTCGTACAATAGTGCATATGAGATCCCCAATAAATTAAAAAATTAGGGGAATCAAGGGTGCAAATAAACATTAAAACATAATAAATATATATATGAGAGGATGAAATAGTGAAGTGCTAGGTGCCAAACAAACAGTCCCGTTTGAAATCAGCATAAAACCTCCATGGAAAAACACACAGCAACCTGAACAATCACTGAAGGGAAAAAAAAGGGAGAGACAAGCAATCCTGTAAAAAAATCCTGTAATAGACAGTTCAGTGTATGGAAACTTCACCCCCCTAGATCTCCTTTTCCTTCAGGTCAATGCCGCTCATAATGGGAGAAAAAGAAAACAAATATGGTGCAAATAACGTTTGAGAAAGATGAAATGAATATTGCAATACAGCGATTGCACTCACGATACACTTAGATCAAACAGGCTCAGCTGTAGAGTCAAACGCCGCTCAGTGCTTTGCGATCTCCTCAATGGGACGGATCTCCCGTTGATCGCGTCACTTAGGCTCCTCCCCCACGGGTATCGTCACTGGACACGTGACTTATTCACGTGGGGGAGGAGCCTAAGTGATGCGATCGACGGGAGATCCGTCCCATTGAGGAGATCGCAAAGCACTGAGCGACGTTTGACTCTACAGCTGAGCCTGTTTGATCTAAGTGTATCGTGAGTGCAATCGCTGTATTGCAATATTAATTTCATCTTTCTCAAACGTTATTTGCACCATATTTGTTTTCTTTTTCTCCCATTATGAGCGGCATTGCCCTGAAGGAAAAGGAGATCTAGGGGGGTGAAGTTTCCATACACTGAACTGTCTATTACAGGATTTTTTTACAGGATTGCTTGTCTCTCCCTTTTTTTTCCCTTCAGTGATTGTTCAGGTTGCTGTGTGTTTTTCCATGGAGGTTTTATGCTGATTTCAAACGGGACTGTTTGTTTGGCACCTAGCACTTCACTATTTCATCCTCTCATATATATTCATTATGTTTTAATGTTTATTTGCACCCTTGATGCCCCTAATTTTTGAATTTATTGGGGATCTCATATGCACTATTGTACGAATAGGAATAAGTTAATACTAGCGCAGCACCCATTTTCTTCATTTATCACGTTTGGTTTTGTACACCTTTGTGTTCGCAGCTGTATTATTTAGTTATTTGTTGTTTATTTTTTCCTTTGAATTAGTAAGTAGTAGCGCTGTAGTACCACAGTTACAATGACACTTTAATGTTTATGCAAAGCAAATCATTGTTTGACAATCACAGTGTCTTCTTGTAAATATATGCTGCGATTCACTTTTAGTGGCAGTTCACACTACAGCGACTTGGGATCCGACTTGTAAGGCCCCAAGTCGCTGGACATAAGAAATGCCATAGAAGTGAAGAAGTGAATGAGAGCCGTCCTAATGTACACTACTGAAGTCACTCCGACTTCAGAAAAGCTTCCTGTACTACTTCAATGGCGACTTCTAGGCGACTTGTACCCATAGATTTCAATGGAAGTCTCCTCCTAAGTCGGATCTCCATCTATATTGAAGCGACTTTACAGGAAAAAAGACAATAATTTGCCCAGGTACTCCCCATGTTTACCCAGGCAACAACCTCCCTCCCACAGAGCTGATTATTCTGTGATTGGCCACAGCCAAAGTTGCCTGTCCTGGAGGCAACTTTAAGTTGCTCAAAGACGCGTTGAAATTGCCTCCAAAACGACTTGCAAAGTCACGCTGTAAGTCGTGTTGCCCCTGTGTGAACTGGCACTTAGTTTTATGAGAAATAACCTGGAGACAAATCTATTTACTTTGCCTTGGCATGTTGGTCTCCCTCTTTAAAATACTAAGATTTTTAATCACAACACTAAGCACAACACAACGTGTATATTATAAAACCTCAGCAATTAAATAGATCGTTTTTTTTTTAATCAAAGACAACAGTGGCTTAGTAGACCGACTGATATTTTAGTGCTTAACCACTTCCTGACCGCCCTATAGCAGATTTACTGCTACAGGACTGCTGCAATGCGCAGAATCACGTGTGTGTATGTATATATATATATATATATATATATATATACACACATACACACACACACACACACACACACATACATACACGATTCTGCAATTCCGTGTTTTGGGGTTGAGTGCGCAAACCTGATCTCCGCTGACACTCGCTGATCGTTGGTTACACTGATAGAATGCCAGTCTGCCTATGTAAACAAGGCAGATTATCATTCTGTCAGTTCATAAGGCATGGATCCTGTGTTTCTATAAGGTAGGGACACCAATCCATGCCTTCCACTAGTAAAAGCACCTCCCCCACTGCACTGAAACATTAGCTAGGCCCACAGTTAACCCTTTGAGCACCCTTGATGTTAACCCCTTCCCTGCTAGTGTCATTAGTACAGTGACATTGCATATTTTTATCACTGATCAATATAATAATGTCACTGGTCCCCAAAAAAGTGTCAAAAGTGTCAGTTAGGTGTCCGATTTGTCTGCTGTATTATCGCAGTCTCACTAAGTCACTGATCGCTGCCATTACTAGTAAAACAGAATATATATAAAAGATAAATAAATAAAAATGTCCCATGGTTTGTAAACTTTTGCGCAAACCAGTCAATATGAAGTTTTGGGGATTTTTTTTATACATTAAACCGCTAGCAGAATACATATTGGCCTACATAATGTGAAGAAATTATATATATTTTTTATTTCATTGGATAGGTTTTAGAGCAAAAAGTAAAAAAATGTATTTAATTTTTTCTAAATCGTCTGCCTTTTTTTTGTTTATAGTGCAAAAAAATAAAACTGCAGAGGTAATAAAATACCACCAAAAGAAAAGGTCTATTTGTGGGTACAAAAAGGATATCAAATTTATTTGGGTACAGTGTCGCCCGACCGCCTAATTGTCAGTTAAATTAACGCAGTGCTGTATCGCAAAAATGGCCTGGTCAGGAAGGGGGGGGGGGTAAACCTTCAGGAGGTGAAGTGGTTAAGATAATAGTCAACAGCATACATGACAAAGTTACTGCTCTATATCTTAAAGTCACTGACCACCAACAGTGCTCTGTGTGCCAAACGAATCTGTATGGCCAATGCAGGGTACTAAATTATAATAATAATGTTGCCTTGCTAGAGATTAGTATGGTGCTACATTCCTACAAGGGAGACTTGAGGTCCTCCTATGCTAAATTGTCAGAAATCCCAATCTGCTAATGCACACAAAGGATGCAGCTGTCTCAATCTGTCCAGAATCTTTTCCTCTGTCGAGCACATAGCAGGAACTTTTTTTTCAGCAGTAGTTGACTTTTTGGCAAACAAAACAGGGTGAAGCACAGTTCGGCGCTGTTTGCTGTAGTGATATTCCCCAAAAAATTTCAGGAAATGTACTGTCTCCTTTACTAAAAGAAAAAAAGAGCACAGGATTTTGTTAATCAATAAGGGAGAGGTAAAGGGTATATATTTGTATTCCATCTTTTTGGAAGCATTCTACACCTTCCACATTTGACATTTGCACAGAGCGCTATTTAGAAGCAGACCAATATAAAGTCAATTCCCGAGATTTTATTTCTTTCAGGAAAGGCTGTTTAGAAACACAAAGGAAGATATGGCTTTCTGCATAGAATTGATATGGTCTTCAGAATGCTTAAATCCCCTCTGATAGACCAA
This sequence comes from Rana temporaria, assembly GCF_905171775.1. NCBI lineage: Eukaryota > Metazoa > Chordata > Amphibia > Anura > Ranidae > Rana > Rana temporaria. The sequence continues at coordinate 348,987,867 of NC_053489.1, read as the reverse complement.
CTGGAAGCATTGCTTATTAATTTCTGATCCTCAATTCGGATACAGGTTGATTTGGGAACACAATAGTATTTAATATTATTACGATCTCAATTGTTCTAGGCATTATTCTTCACAAATATAAATGAGCTTTGATAGGACTGGGATCACTCCTTTATCTCATTTATTTTTTCCTTTCCGCCCCTTTAATTCTCATCAATCCACCCGGTTTCAAGAAATGACTGTGCTTATACAAGATCTAATTTTCATTTCCTTTTTATGCACTAAACCGGATTTATAGCTGAAGGAAATTATGCCACTGGCGTGAGTCAATTACCAGACAATCCTATGTGCTCTTTTTACTTAATTTCTGAAATAAACCTTATGTATCACTGATATGTGCATGCATTGTTCTCTCCACATTACTGGCATTTGGGATGCTGAAGAATGGACATGCATTGCGGTGACGATGTTGTTGCCATTAATGCGCTGGGCTCTATACACTTGCACATGTGTCGGTCAGCCCTGAAATCCCTGCCATGTGACATAGGAAGACTTAACATGGTGCCAACAGCGAGAAAACTTGCATTGTGGGAAAAAAGAATATAAAATCAGGTTGTTTTGAATGATGTAGCATGACTTTCATTGCATTTGTATTGGCACTTCCCAAATTCTTTAAAGCGTATGCAGAGCTAATCATTTATTATAATTAGGGCTGTCCCGATACCACTTTTTTGAGACCGAGTACAAGTACCAATTCTTTTTTTTAAGTACTCGCCGATACCGATTAACGATACATTTTTTTTAATGTCATGTGACAGTGGCAGTATTTTAATTTTATTTTTTACAATTGTCTATTTATTTTTTACAGTGCTTTCTTCTTTTTTTTTGGGGGGGGGGGGTGGATTGTCAGTGTGTTGTTTTTTTTATTTAGATTTTTATTATTTTTTTTAAAATGCATTTTTTTTATTTATTGCAATTTCTTTTTTCTTTTTTATCAGCCCTGTTGGGGGGTCTTTGGTGAGATATCAGGGGTCTTAACAGACCCCTGACATCTCCCCTTTAAGACAGAGAAAGGGACTAAGGACACAGATTCCCCAGTCCCTTTCTCTGCAGCCTCAGCTAAAATGAATGGAGAGAAGCTCCTCTCCATTCATAAACTGAAGCATCGTAAACACAGTTACGATGCTCAGTTATGTGGATGGACAGAGTCAGTGATCATTGACTCTGTTCATTCTCAAAAGGTAGGAGCCGGCTCCTACCTCCGCTCTCCATCCTGACAGATTGAGGGGGGAGAGCAGCACGGAGGGGGGAGAGCAGCACGGAGGGGGGAGAGCACGGAGCAAGAAGGGGGACAGCACGGAGCACGGAGGGGGACAGCACGGAGTACAGAGAAGGACAGCATGGAGGATGGAGGGGACAGCACAGAGGGGACAGCATGGAGCACGGAGGGGACAGCACGGGGCACGGAGGGGGACAGCACGGAGCACGGAGGGGGACAGCACGGAGCACAGAGAAGGACAGCACGGAGCACGGAGGGGACAGCACGGAGCACGGAGGGGACAGCACAGAGCACGGAGGGGGACAGCACGGAGCACGGAGGGGGACAGCACGGAGCACGGAGGGGGACAGCACGGAGCACGGAGGGGGATAGCACGGAGCACGGAGGGGGACAGCACGGAGGACAGAGGGGGACAGCACGGAGGACAGAGGGGGACAGCACGGAGGACAGAGGGGGACAGCACGGAGGACAGAGGGGGACAGCACCCTGACTGCCCAGGTATCGGGTGAAGCATCGGAGCATTTCCCTGAGTACAAGTACTCGGGGAAATGCTCGGTATCGATACAGATACTAGTATCGGGACATCCCTAATTTTAATGCATTACATTTTTAATTGAAAAAGAAAACAAGGTATGCGTACGGACCTCAAAGTTCACAATATTTCAGCAGCAAAATGCGATGTCTACAATTTTTGTCAAGATTATATACTCTAATGCCGCGTACACATGATCGGAATTTCAGATGAAAAAAGTGTGTGTGTGTATGCACCATCTGAATTTTTCCTTCGGAAATTCCGACTGACTTAGAAAGAGAGCATGTTCTCTTTTTTTCAGAAATTCCGTTTATCTGTATGGAACTCCCACGGAGAAAAAAACATGCATGCTTAGAATCAAGTCAACGCATGTTAGGAAGCATTGAACTTCATTTTTCTTGGGTCGTTGTAGTGTTGTACGTCACCGCGTTCTTGACGGTCGGAATTTGGTGCGACAGCGTGTATGCAAAACAGCTTGAACGGAAATTCCGATTGTGTGTACAAGGCATAAGTCATCAATTAGAGGTACATCTGAGGCCATCAGAGATGCAGTATCGAAAAACATTGCGGTTTTCCATTAGACACTTTGAGGTTGTACACAGCATTGCAAAACAAACAGAATGCACAATTCAGTTCATATGGATTGGTTGTACCATTGGTACTATGGTGCTGAAGTGCAATACATTGAAGTATTAATTAGAAGTAGGTACCAAAAACAAAGACAGGGAGGACAACTGGTCCTCCCAACCAGTCTTTATGTAGGCATCACTTAGTTGTGTGCTATAGTATAGAAAGGATGATGTAGCCATATGCTACAGTTATATTGGTTATTAATGTCTCCAATTAGCTACATGAATTGACGCAAGTAGCAAGATTTCCAGAGTTCTGTTTTCAGTTTAGCTGCTAACAGAATGTGGAGCTAATCATCTAAAAAAATTGCAACAGGGAGTCTTCTAGTGTCTTCTTTCGTGATCACATGGTAATTATGTTCTGCAACTCACTTTCAGTTCTGCATGGGTCACAACCTAGAAATGAATGTATTCACCTTGCCTTGGCACGTCTGACTCCTTCTTGCTCTATTGGGTCTTCAGAATCTCGCAATCCTGCAGTATCACTCATAATAATGGGATAACCTCCAATGTTCAGTGTGGTCTCCAATACATCTCGGGTGGTGCCAGGAATGGAAGAAACAATGGCTGTTGGCTTTTGGCCTGATATAAATAAAAACAAAACATTTTTTTTTACTGCTTCTACATTTAATTTCTTGAAAGAAAACATTGCAGAAACCAGCCAAACACAATAGCAAGTTCAACTATACAATTTTTCCAGGACAATTAACCACTTCAGCCCCGAAAAGATTTGCCCCCTTAACCTCCCTAGCGGTATGATTCTTTCAGAAAAAAGGTGCTGAAAGCGGTACCATTATTTGCGAGGAAATTTGGTGTTTTATATTGTAGGCCTGTAATTCTTAGGAATAACTCACCTAAATCTGTCCAAACAGGAGTCTAGTAGGCATCCCGGGTATGAATTTTTTTAAAAAACAAAATTATAAATTATAATCTAATAAATAACTATAAATAATTATAACAAATAATAATATAATTCTAATAAAAATTATTCAATAATGTAATCAACTCAAAATCACTGAAATTTGCTCAGTTGCAGAATTGTCGCTGTCATTACTTTTATTTTTCTATGACGAATTTCCCCACAAATCGCTATCGCACAATTCTGCAAGTGATTATAATTTATTATCGCTGTTTTCTAGCTGCTCTAAAACCATTTTTGACATAAAAGACACTTTTGGTTGCTATAGACAATCTACAGTTTGCAGGGAGAAAGAAAGGTTTTTATTATATAAAAGTACATGTAGGGCACTGGGCAGACCACTAGGGACAAGGGGGGGGGTGTAATTCTTACATACAGTACTGTAATCTATAAGATTACAGTATACTGTATGTATAGTGTTTGTTTACTTTTTTGAATTTGGCGCCGTTCTCCGCTCCCGTGCGTCGTAACGTCGCAGGGAACTGAGATCGGCGGCACAGGAGGACGCTGTGTGAATCGAGCGAGGTCCCGCTCGCTCACACAGCGCGGTGGCATCGCTGGATCCAGGGACAAGGTAAGTAAACCATGCCTGTGGATCTTGCGAGGCAAGCCCGAGTCTGACTCGGGGTTACCGATCGCAGCACAGAAATCTAACCCCGAGTCAGACTCGGGAACACCGCCAGGGGGGTTAATGACCAGGCCAATTTTTTTTTCGATACCGCACTGCGTCACTTTAACTGACAATTGCACGGCCGTGCGACTCTGTACCCAAACATATGTTAGATGTCTGATGACCTTATGTAGGTGTTATTGGGCACAAGTTTTCAAATTGAGGCTTGGCATGTGTCTTAATGTGGCTGACCGAGGATCAGATCGATGTTGGCTATCTGAATTTTGTTTGATTTGCATTCGTTCAGACCGAGGCTTGGTTCTCGGTACGTTGCATAAAGTGTGGTAACCCAGTGCGCCGCCCATGCCCTTGGACGACGTCAACTATGACGAAATGCATAGGTCAGAGCAACACGCTGACGTCACCAATCTCACGTGTGCTCTAGAAAGACAGCTTTGTTTGTGCACTGGCTGCACACTTTAAACAAAAGGCTCTCGATACTAGCGGCAGCTATAAGTGCAATCTTTTATAATAAAAAACGGTAAAAGAACTTTACACTATGTGGAGCACTTCGTTTTTTTTGGAGAAATCTTATCTGATTTGGTGGCATATGGTGAGCCTGCATAGGAAGACCATCAGGAGAAAGGCCTAGGCTGGGTTAAAGCCACAAGTGCATTTGATCCCTTGTCACGAGGGATCAATTGGAGCTGGTAAGCAAGCTTTTCTTCTGATTGGTGGAGGCACTGTCATGTTTATAATCACTATAGTGGTGGACAGTGTAGAGTGTTATCAGGATTCAACACATCATATCACTTGGACTATTTTTCTTCATTTCAACTTTTCATTGATTAGCGCAACCTATATGATTTTATTGTGTATATATCTTACATGTGGTTTTCTGCTTATATATATATATTTTTTTTTTTATACGTTTTAATGATTTGACTACATCACGTTTTGGGATGCTTTTCTTCAGCAGGGAAGTGGTCAGAGTTTATAGGAAGATAGATGGAGCTAAATACAAGGCAATCTTAGAAGAAAACCTGTTACAGTCTCGGTCTGTAAAGACTCAAGACTGGGGTGGAGGTTCACCTTCCAGCAGGACAACAACCCTAAACATACAGCCAGATCGACAATGAAATACTTTAAATAAAAGAATATTCATGTGTTAGGATGGCCCAGTCAAAGTCCAGACCTAAATCCAATTGAGAATCTGTGGCAAGTCACTCTCCATCCAATCTGACAGAGCTTGAGCTATTTTGCAAAGAAGAATGGGCAAGAATTTCACTCTCTAGATGTGCAAAGCTGGTAGAGACATCGCAAAAAAGACTTGCAGCTGTAATTGCAGAGAAAGGAGGTTCTACAAAGTATTGGGTGAATAGAAATGCACACCACACTTTTCACATATTTATTTGTGAAAAAAATTAAAAAACATTTATTATTTTCCTTCCACTTCACAATTATGTCCCACTTTGTGTTGGTCTATCACATAAAATCCCAATAAAATACATGTATGTTTGATGTTGTTGTAACGTAAAACAATATATGGAAACTTTCAAGAGCTATGAATACTTTTTCAAGGCACTGTATATTAGTAGGAGATTACAAAGTGCCCTGATGAGGATGCTTGATAAAATATTCACACTAATCAGTATCATACTTAGCTAAGTATGCTTATCAGTGTATTAATGAATATATCGTATATGTACCTACTAATACAGTGCCTTGCGAAAGTATTCGGCCCCCTTGAACTTTGCGACCTTTTGCCACATTTTAGGCTTCAAACATAAAGATATAAAACTGTAATTTTTTTTGAAGAATCAACAACAAGTGGGACACAATCATGAAGTGGAACGAAATTTATTGGATATTTCAAACTTTTTTAACAAATAAAAAAACTGAAAAATTTGGCGTGCAAAATTATTCAGCCCCTTTACTTTCAGTGCAGCAAACTCTCCAGAAGTTCAGTGAGGATCTCTGAATGATCCAATGTTGACCTAAATGACTAATGATGATAAATAGAATCCACCTGTGTGTAATCAAGTCTCCTTATAAATGCACCTGCACTGTGATAGTCTCAGAGGTCCGTTTAAAGCGCAGAGAGCATCATGAAGAACAAGGAACACACCAGGCAGGTCCGAGATACTGTTGTGGAGAAGTTTAAAGCCGGATTTGGATACAAAAAGATTTCCCAAGCTTTAAACATCCCAAGGAGCACTGTGCAAGCGATAATATTGAAAATGGAAGGAGTATCAGACCACTGCAAATCTACGAAGACCTGGCCGTCCCTCTAAACTTTAAGCTCATACAAGGAGAAGACTGATCAGAGATGCAGCCAAGATCACTCTGGATGAACTGCAGAGATCTACAGCTGAAGTGGGAGACTCTATCCATAGGACAACAATCAGTCGTATACTGCACAAATCTGGTCTTTATGGAAGAGTGGCAAGAATAAAGCCATTTATTAAAGATATCCATGTCATTTAAAGTTTGCCACAAGCCACCTGGGAGACACACCAAACACGTTGAAGAAGGTGCGCTGGTCAGATGAAACCAAAATCGAACTTTTTGACAACAATGCAAAACGTTATGTTTGACGTAAAAGCAACACCGCTCATCACCCTGAACACACCATCCCCACTGTCAAACATGGTGGTGGCAGCATCATGGTTTGGGCCTGCTTTTCTTCAGCAGGGACAGGGAAGATGGTTAAAATTGATGGGAAGATGGATGGAGCCAAATACAGGACCATTCTGGAAGAAAACCTGATGGAGTCTGCAAAAGACCTGAGACTGGGACGGAGATTTGTCTTCCAACAAGACAATGATCCAAAACATAAAGCAAAATCCACAATAGAATGGTTCACAAATAAACATATCCGGGTGTTAGAATGGCCAAGTAAAAGTCCAGACCTGAATCCAATCGAGAATCTGTGGAAAGAACAGAAAACTGCTGTTCACAAACGCTCTCCATCCAACCTCACTGAGCTTGAGCTGTTTTGCAAGGAGGAATGGTAAAAAATTTCAGTCTCTCGATGTGCAAAACTGATAGAGACATACCCCAAGCGACTTACAGCTGTAATCGCAGCAAAAGGTGGCGCTACAAAGTATTAACTTAAGGGGGCTGAATAATTTTGCACACCCAATTTTTCAGTTTTTTATTTGTTAAAAATGTTTGAAATAACCAATAAATTTCATTCCACTTCATGATTGTGTCCCACTTGTTGTTGATTCTTCCAAAAAAATTACAGTTTTTTATCTTTATGTTTGAAGCCTGAAATGTGGCAAAAGGTCGCAAAGTTCAAGGGAGCCGAATACTTTCGCAAGGCACTGTATGTGTGTTTTATAATAGAGAATTGCAAAAGTACTGCACAACACAAGTCAACAAATAAATATGCATTTCATAGACCGAACACAAACAGGATTTTTTCCCTATTAATCACTTCTCCTTCGTACTGCCCAGTTACTTTTAACTGACCCATTGTCCTAACGCTTTTGTCTTCCTCACCTGCAAAATAAAGCTGAGTGCTTGAACCCATTAGTCATACTCAATAGTTGTAAAAGGGTCACATCCTAAACTTAAGCATACATATTTACACAATGGAAAACTTTCTAAGGGAAGGAAGCTTAATATAGACTGAAAATTGAAGCTGATTTTGAATGTTTAATTTCACAAAAAATGTAATTTCTACTGCGTTTCCCTGAAAATAAGCCCGGGTCTTATAATAATTTTTGCAAACAAAAACATTATTTTCGGGGTAGGGCTTGCAATTTTACCCCCGATGTGTACAGCGTAAAAGTGCTTGCAAACTGCCAGAATCCCCACCAACCATGTCAGATACCTTCCCACAGTGCCGCTCGGCGCTTCTGTGACCCACCTGACCAGTCTTCCCTGGCACAAACACTGCAGAGGGAGGGGGCCCCAAGATCCCCCGATGACAGCTGGCAGAAGAAGAGAGCAGCCTGGATGAGCTGAGCGCGGCTTAGTGCTTTGGTGACCCGCCTGAGCTCTCCTACTCGCTCTGAGCCTTACAGAAGGGTGGGCTGAAATCTCCGCTGACAGCTTGGAGAAGAGGAGGACTCCAGCAGCAAAAGAGAGGACTCCAGCAGCCCACATCCACCCTAAACCAGAGCTTATGTTCGGTGCAGGGCTTGTAGTGCAGCCCTCCTGGAAAATTGGGGTAGGTCTTACTTTCGGGGAAACACGGTACAAAGTATGGAAAATTATATTGCTGCATTAATAGCTTCTAATATTGTACGCTACATACCGGGCTGGGTTATTTTGTTTCTGGTATAATAGCAGGGGAGGGATTTCTTCGAGTCACAGCTCAATCAAATGTACTCAGTGTGCACACTGTTTTCCTAGAGGTTAGGATGTATAATGTTCTTGCTAGGGCAGTAGTGTATTTAGGTATTGTGCTGCCCTAGGCCTGACTAAACTCGTACATTCCCTAATTTAAATATGATCCACCTCTTCCTGTCAAGGCCACATCCCTTTCTGTTTAAGACACGCCCTGAAGTTTTGAAGTGGGGACACTAGTTCTGAGGGCACGGGAAGGGGGGCAATGGATTTCCTTAATTTGCATAGATTTCCTCTCACTTCCTGTTTGGCTATGGGGCAGGAAGTGAAGGGAAATCTCTGCAATGGGACAGGACCGGTAAAAAATAAACTGACAGGGGCTATAACCCTCCTTTACTCTATCCAAAATGAAGTGTTGCCTATAGTTCTACTTTAAGCACAAACTTCTGATAATTTTATGGAGAGGACTAAGGAAGATATATTCATGCCAGTGGTGCAGCAAAAAACATATAGCACAGTGGTCCAGGATGATAAGACAGTCAAAATTAGAAGCAGCACCATCACCCAACCCCCCACAGTTGCGGAATGTCAGCCGTCCGCATACCGAAAGTAGTGTGGCTCCTTTATGGGGGCGCTAGACTAATTTGCACCTTAGCCCACTCCGCCCCATAAGACTGGCGCTACACTAATAGTGTAGCGCAAGCCGTTGGGGACTCTTTTTGTGCTGTCCCCCTGCAAAGTGCTGCCGTAGGCCTGGGCCTTGTTGGCCTAGGCCAGGATACAGCATTGTGCTAGGGACAAGCCTCTGATACAACTTCTCTGCTGGGTTATGATCGACAGACATAATAGGGATGGCTGATGACATTAAGATTGTGTCTTGGAATGTTAGGGGCCTCCAATCTGAACAGGGAGGGGATCTTCTGATTTAAATGGCTGGGTGTCTGTGGTGGGTCTTAAGGAATTATGGCGCTGGAAGCATCCAACTGATAGATGCTTCTCCCATGTATCGATGGCACACAGGTCCTCGGCCAAAATAGATATAGCCTTTGGAAATTATCTTCTACTGCCATTTGCAACGGATGTCAAATACTTGGCTGGGGGGCGGACTGACCACAACCCTCTTTCTCACACTCTGACCTTTGTGTCGGGGGCAAAGAGGGGATTGGATTTGTTTGAGCTGCCTGGTTGGAGTGAGAATTTCGATTACATGCTTTTAGTGATCCTCTGTCATAAGGGATCATGGCAAGTTGGTAAGGAGCAATTTCTACTGGATTGGAGGATTCATCACATTTTTTGGACACGCTAATTTATCAGTCTTTGGATTTCTGCACTGAGCACTGGTGTTCATCATCGATTGTTTAATTATTCAAGCACTTATGGTCTATATCATTTAGTTTTTAGGTTTTTCTTTTTTTAATTATATTTTTTATTTATTGGTCACCAATATAATTAAAATTCTATTAGATGGCATGAGACTGTTTGCAAACACGGTAACTGATGCATCTATAACATCGGACATATTAGTTTTTTATTATTACTATATGTTATTATATTGTCACATATTAGTTTATTACTAGCCTGGTTTTGGTATTTATAATTTTGGTGATTGAATTTCTTTAATTAATATCCATACCACATGGTTAGGGGGTTAGCGCGATTTATTTTTCTTCTAATAAGAAAGCGAAGCTTTTGGCAATGTTGGTCGCTGACTTTCACCCGACCACCAACATTCCGGTTATCAGGGACCGGGGGGGGGGGGGGGCTACTTGGTCAGCGACCCTTTACTTATCATGCAGGAGTTTGTTCATTTTTTTTCTTCTCTCTACTCCCCCATCTCATCCTATTAGCATCATACATTGGACTCTTAACTAAGAGACCTGCCACTTCCGAAGCTATCGGATAATGACTTCAATATAATAGATGCTAAAATTACGGTTAAATAAATCCAACAGGCGATCTTTGCCTTCCCTCCAAATAAGGCCCCTGGCCCGGATGGCCTCCCCGCAGATTTTTATAAGGCTAATGTTGAGCTCATGGCCCCTAGGATTAATTTGCTTTTCTTTTTTTTTTTTTTTTTTTTATAAATTCTTTATTTTCCTCATTGCACTCATATTATACATCAATACATTTGTGTACATTCAAAATTCACCAATACCTATATAATAGCTCATCCTTCAACATTGCCCATCGATTCCTTCTCCCCTTGGCTCATTTACACTATTCTTAACATGGCATATTTTATGTTCGTCCTACTCTTTGTTTGTCTCATACTTCTGATACTATCATATTATACCGCCCCAGTGCAATATCTTTTTCTTAAAGCGGGGGTTCACCCTTAGAGGGCACTTTTCCCCCTTCGCTTCCTGCTCGTTATTACTAGGGGAATCGGCAATTTATTTTAAAATAGGTGCAGTACTTACCCGTTTACGAGACGCATCCTCTCCGTCGCTTCCGGGTATGGGCTTCGGGAATGGGCGGTCCTTCTTGATTGACAGGTTTCCGAGAGGCTTCCGACGGTCGCATCCATCGCGTCACGATTTTCCGAAAGAAGCCGAACGTCGGTGCGCAGGCGCAGTATAGAGCCGCACCGACGTTCGGCTTCTTTCGGCTACGAGTGACGCGATGGATGCGACCGTCGGAAGCCTCTCGGAAGGCTGTCACTCAAGAAGGAACGCCCGCTCCCGAAGACCCATACCCGGAAGCGACGGAAGAAGATACAGCTCGAAAACGGGTAAGTACTGCACCTATTTTAATATAAATAGCCGATTCCCCTAGACCGAACGAGCAGGAAGCTAAGGGGAGATTTTTTTTTTTTTTTTAAATGGGTGAACTCCCGCTTTAACTGGGGTATTATCCCAGTAACCTCCGCATCCGGTCTACCTAAATTAATCAAACATACTATCACAAACACAAAAACATAAATATAATACATAAACCCAAAAAAAAAAAAAAAAAACAGCATTAACATTCTTTTGGACATCGGGCTCACCGCTTTCCCCCCCATCCCCCGCATATCCATCTACAGGCTTTGTTCCCTATATTTAATATATGGCGCCCATACCTCCCGATATTTCTCTTCTTGTTCTCTCATTATCATAGTTAAACTTTCCATTTGCTGAATGTCTGCTATTCTCCCCATCCATTGTATTTTGGTTGGAGCTGTCATACTTTTCCAAAGGGCCGGGATACATGCTTTTGCTGCAGTAATCAAGTGCCTTATAAGAGAGTTTTTATATTTTTCGTTAGATAACGGGATATCATGAAGTAGATAAACTGATGGATTATCTCCCAAATCTGTATCTGTAATTTCTAAGACCGTTTCTGACACCATTGTCCAAAATTCTTTCAATCTGGGACATTCCCAAAAAATATGGAGAATGGTACCCTCCGCATTCTGACAACGCCAGCATTGATTGGTCACTTGCGGATATATTTTATTCAATACTGCCGGAGTTCTATACCACCTAGTCAAAATTTTGTACCCTCCTTCCTGATATTTCGTTGCCATAGATGCTTTGTGTGCAAATAACAGTATCTTTTTTTTCTGTATCTCCGTGAAGGTAATACCCAGGTCCCTTTCCCATGCCTGCAGAAAACCCAGATCCTGAGGGGCTTCTAAATCTATCAACAGAGCATAGATAACTGAAAGTGAGTGTCTAAGTGGCTCTCTTTTTAAGCAGATCTGTTCAAAATCAGAAGGTTTTCGTATTCCTACGATGCGATGCCTAAATAATTGTAAGAAAGCATTGAGCTTTTCTGAGTATTGCCATGAACGTGACACCTTACCGGACTCCATGGTGGAGGCCTATATGGTTCTTTTATTAAAACCAAGAAAGGACCTGGCGGAAGGTGCCGCCTACCGACCCATAGCTCTGTTAAACATGGATTTAAAGATCTTAACCAAGGTATTGGCACTTAGACTAGCTAATGTTATCCCTTCCATAGTTAATATTGATCAAACGGGTTTTATGCCGGGTAAGTCAACCGACACGAATCTCCAGAGACCGTTTACCCACCTACAAATCCAGCCACTAAATGACAAGACTAGAATAGTAGTGTCCATAGATTTTGAAAAAGCGTTTGACGCCACTGATTTGCTGTACATGTTCAAAGTCTTGGAAGTCATGGGGTTTGGGCCACAGTTTAGGAACCAGCTCTCAAATTTTTCCGATTGAGCCTACACATGGTCGGAATTTCCGACAACAAGCTCCCATCGAACATTTGTTGTCGGAAATTCCGATGGTTTGTACGCAGCATTAGAAGTGCTCCCCCCACTTCCCTATATGTTTTTTTATATTATGTTCTTTCAACATTATTGGATTATTTGGGGGTCAAGCTACCCTCAGAGAAGCACACTGACAGAAAGCACTGCATTCATCCTGGATCGTCTCAGCAAAGCCCCCTTACAATTATAAGGTTGCATTCGTTTATAAAATTCTAGCCTTCACAATGGATGCTCTGGTGACTTTGTGGGATCAGTTCAACTTGACCTATGCTTTTCTTCTCTGAAACTCCTTCCTTGCATGCTTAGCAGGAACAAGATGGAAGGAATACCAGTGATTATCATCGCTCGAATAGACCCCTGCACGTTTAGTACTCAGACCTCATCAGATACCTGGCAAACTATCCATCTTGCCCTGACCTTTTGTTTCAAGTAACGATTTACCCCCCGGCTTCCAGGTCCATGGTTTTAATGAACCAGGTATCAATGGATAGGGGCATACTTGATTCAGTTATTCCTATTAAAGTAAGGAAATCAACTGCTCGCATAGTTTATGATTGTGCTGGAAAGTGTATTTCTCACGTTTAAAAGCAAGGAATTGGCATCCCAGGAACTGCTGCGTGGGATTAATTCTGTCTTTTCCCCAGTCTGGTCGGTTTCAACATTTGGCCTTGTGTGCCATCAAGGACCTTGGCATTTCTTTTTCAAAGGCTGCTTGCCTCTCACTCCTTACTGAAAGACTTTTTACTGGGTGTCGGACACATTGTGCCTCCCGTATGTTCCCCAACGACTCAACAGGATCTTAGGCTAGTTCTATCGGTTAACCGGAAACCACCCTCTGAACCTCCCAGTGATTTTCTCCTGTCTGCTTTTAATCAGAAGGTTTCTTTCCCCATTTCTTTCACCTCTTTGAGGCGAGTTGGCAGTTTTAACCTGTAAAGAAAGTTGTCAGCCTTAACCTGTAAAGAACCTTTTTTGTGCTACACAGAGATAAGGTTGTCTAAAGCCATAAGGTCCCTTTTTTTTCTTCCTGTCTTTGACATCACAAGGAGATTTCCCTGTACTCTCTTAATATGGTACATGCTGTTAATGTTTGTCAAAAAAAAGCCGTAGTGAACAGTTACATTCACTCTTTTTGTCATTCTTGAGGGTCCCAGTAGGGAACAACCTGTTTCTCATTTCACTGGGCTGGATTCAAATAGGAGATACGACGGCGTATCTCCTGATACGCCATCGTATATTTGAGTGCGGGCCGTCGTATCTATGCGCCCGATTCATAGAATCAGTTACACATAGATTTCCCCAAGATCCGACTGGTGTAAGTGTCTTACACCGTCGTATCTTAGGCTGTATATTTACGCTGACCGCTAGGGGCGCTTCCCTAGACTTCCGCGTAGAATATGCAAATTAGGTCATTACGACGATTCAGAAACCAACGTCCGCCCGGCGCATTTTTTTTACATCGTTTGCGTTAGGCTTTTTCCGGCGTAAAGTTACCCCTGCTATATGAGGGGTATATGCGGCGTATCCTATGTCAAGTATGGCTGTCGTTCCCGCACCGAGTTTTGAAAATTTTACGTCGTTTGCGTAAGTCGTTCGCGAATAGGGATTTGCGTAAGTTACGTTCACGTCGATACCAATTTCGAGCATGCGCACTGGGATTTTTTCACGGACGCATGCGCCGTTCACAAAAAAGCGTCAAATACACGGGGTCAAGTGATATTTAAATAAAACACGCCCCCAACATCCCCATTTGAATGAGGCGGGCTTACACCGCCACACATAGGTTACGCCACCGTAACTAAGGGCGCAAGTTCTTTCTGCATACGGAACTTGCGCCCAAAGTTACGGCGGCGTAACGTATCTGAGATACGTTACGCCAGCAGAAAGATCCACTGATCTTTCTGAATCTAGCCCACTATCTCCAAGTGGATTTGGTGTTCAGCCATTTAGGCATGTCTGACTCTGGTTTTCTGTCGTCCTCTTCTTTATCCTTTTTTAGCTTATAGACTTGACAGGGTTCTACCTTTCACTGTCAAAGTGCATTCCACTAGATTAGTTAGTGCTTCATGAGCTTTTCGGCATCAGGCATCTGATACCTGTGGGATCCCTGAGGAAGCTAGAAAATCCCTGTACCTCTACTACAGTGATCTCTATTGGCTTTTAGGTTCTATACCGAGCTGCTGTCCTGCTGCATAATGAACGCAGGAAGTTGCTCATTTGGCAAAGGTGCCATTGAGAGAACACTTGTTGATTTGGTTAAATTGGGTTTCTGCCAGGCTGGGCTGTCCTGTGGGTTCATTCTGTGTTCCAAAGATACATTTCCATCTTTGGATAGCAGGTGGCGCCAGAGGGGGTCAGGCAGAGGTGCCTTTCTCCAGCAGCCAATCAGAGGAGTGTTTCCCTCGCAGGGCATGCTGGGGGAGGGTATTTCTTAGGCAGACGCCATTTTGTGGGGTTCGTTTTCGCCCGTTCCTGGTTCCGGGTGCGGCACCCACCTTTAGGGTGTGCGCTCATCATGGGCCCCGGAAAAATGGCCTACCAGGCCGGGGCGCACGTGCTACGTGTAGTTCCCAGTTCTGGGCCCTCATGGCTCGGAGCAACTGAAGCTGAAAAGGGGCCCCAGTGACTTACTGGGTCCCTACATTCTATGAAGGAGGTCCCAAGCAAGTTGTGCTGTTCGGTGGGGAGTCGGTCTGAGGTGTGCCCGGAGGCAGGTGATCCAATAGGGCTTGGACGATCCATTGGGGATCTGGGGATCCGGACACTGAGAAGTTGTATGCTGCAACTTGTCAGTCGGTGACCCCAAAATCAAGAAGTCTACCTGAGGGAGATTCAGGCAACATTATATTCGCTGAGAGGATTCGCTCTATTATCTAAGTTCCTGAGTAGAGGGCCTGTGGCAGAGGTTCCACTCCAAATTCTAATTCCATTAGAGCCAAGTCGGTGGCAGAGACTTGTTCCTTCTCAGAGATTCCGAGTGATACCCTGGCTGCCAGGTTGGTGTGAGAGGCCTGTCCAGGTACGCCATGTTGGGCGAGAAATAAAAGCACAGAAAACGACACCCTGCTGTTTGGACATTCCATTATTGCATCATCATCATCAGCATCATCCCTAGACACATTAAAGAGGTAACATAACATGCCGTCCCAATCTAACCAGCAGCTCCTGAGGGGGTAGCGCTACAAATATAAAGTGTACTTTTGATTGGACAAGGTGGAGAGAGGGTGGTGACGTCACAATTTCCACCTCATCTAATCAGATAACACTGTGCATTCATTGAGAAAATGCAAGGTATTCGCTGAATGGCACCTGTGCCAAGATGGCAACCTCCTGTGTTCATTAAACAGCAGGGCAGCTGCTCAGCACAGGACCCAGAGGTAATGCAATCACACTTGCAGCAGTGCCTATTACAGTAATTTCCAGCTTCCACAGGGATCCCACAGGTATGGCATGAATATACTTACATCGTCTAAGCTGGCCCAATATAATTATGTAAAGATTGCCATACCTAAACTTCTGCTTTAATCTCTGTGAAATGTTATGGTGTGCTATAGGTTTGATCAGTAGATACAGTGAGAATGCAGTTGTAGTTATTGCCAAGGGAGGAGGTTTCACTAGTAAAATTTTACATATTGTATTTTTTCCATTAATGATCTTGATTAATAAAGATACAGAATGTAAGTATAAAATGTGTGGCGAGAGGTTGAGCCAGCTGCCAGTCAGGAATCTGGGTGGATCCTGAAATTATTGTTGGGATCCCTGCGTAGACTGGACCAACTCTGTGACGTTAGTGACAGCAAGCTTTGACCCACTGCTGGTAGAATCTACAGTGCCTTAAAAAAGTATTCATACCTCTTGTAACATTTCACATTTTTTGTCATGTTACAACCAAACACATAAATGTATTTTATTGGTAGTTTATGTGATAGACCAACACAAAGTGGCACAGAATTGTGAAAAGGAAGAAAAATTATAAATTTTAATAATTTTACAAATAAATATTTGAAAAGTGTGGCATGCAGCCCCCTTTACTCTGATACCCCTAACTAAAATTCTCAGAATCTCAATATAAATACAGCTGTTCTGTGAAGCCCTCAGAGGTTTGTTAGAGAGTCTTAGTGAACAAACAGCATCATGAAGGTCGAGTAACACACCAGATGGGTCAGGAATAAAAAGTTGTGAAGATGTTTAAAGCAGGGTTAGGTTATAAAAAAATATCCAAAGTTTTGAAAATCTCACAGAGCACTGTTCAATCCATCATCCGAAAATGGAAAGTGTATGGCACAACTGCAAACCTACCAAGACATGGTCGTCCACCTAAAATGACAGGCCGGCAAAGGAGAGTATTAATCAGAGAAGCATGGTAGCTCTGGAGTAGCTTCAGAGATCCACAGCTCAGGTGGGAGAATCTGTCCACAGGACAACTCTTAGTCATGCACTCCACAAATCTGGCCTTTATGGATGAGTGGCAAGAAGAAAGCCATTGTTGAAACAAAGCCATAAAAATTAGCGTTTGCAGTTTGCGAGAAGCCATGTTGGGAACACAGCAAACATATGGAAGACAACAAATTAAACTTTTTGGCCTAAAAGCAAAACGCTATGACTGGCAGAAAACTAACACTGCACATCACCCTGTGAAACATGGTGGTGGCAGCATCATGTTGTGGGGATGCTTTTCTTCAGCAGGGACAGGGAAGCAAGTCAGAGTTGATGGGAAGATGGATGGAGCCAAATGCAGGGCAACCTTAGAAGAAAACTTGTTAGAGTCTGCAAAGGATTTGAGACTGGTGTGGTGGTTCACCTTCTAGCAGGACACTGACCCTAAACATACAGCCAGAGCTACAATGGAATGGTTTAGATCAAAGCATATTCATGTGTTAGAATGGTCCAGTCAAAGTCCAGACCTAAATCCAATTGAGAATATGTGGCAAGACTTGAAAATTGCTGTTCACAGATGCTCTCCATCCAATCCCAATCCTATTTTGCAAAGACGACTGCGCAAAATATATATTCTCTAGCTGTGCAAAGCTGGTAGAGACATACCCAAAAAGACTTGCAGCTGTAATCGTAGCGAAAGGTGGTTCTACACAAGTATTAAAGGGTCACTAAAGGAATTTTTATTTTTTTTAGCTAAATAGCTTCCTTTACCTTACTGCAGTCCTGGTTTCATGTCCTCATTGTTAGTTTTTGCTTTGATGTTGCTGTAATTCCTCTCAGTTCCGTACACTTCCTGGTTGTCTGTTTCCTGATCACCACAGTACTGGGAGATTTCTCACTGTGGTGACTAATCAAGGAGGTGTGATTACTGTGTGTCAGCACCAATCCAGTTTCGTTTTACAAAGCATCACTGCCCTCTATTGGCTCTTTGCCTCTTACAGAGGTCAAACGTTTCAAATGAAACTAAACTGCAGGTACATTATATGATTGGTTTTTATCTATTTTTAATCATTTTTAAAAGGAATCAGTTAACTATTATGTCTCTATACCCTGTAAACAGTCATTTCAGCAAAAAAATTTTTTATTTTAGTGACCCTTTAAAGGGAGGGAGGGGGGGGGGGGTGAATGCAAATGCACGCCACACTTTTCACATATTTATTTGTAAACAAATTTGAAAACCATTGATAATTTTTCTTCCACTTCACAAATCTTAGGTGGTGACTTCAATGCCCCATTAGACCCACTCTTGGACTCTTCGACTTCACGATCTTCGTTGTCTTTGCTTTACTCATTTTTCCCATACCCATCAGTCTTACAGTCACATAGACTACTTTCTAATGGATCATAGTTGTTTGGACTGGAGTGGACTTGGCGTTTAAACGACTCACTACTCATGAAGACTGTGTTACACAGGTCTCAGAAACTATATCTCACTTTTTCACTGACCACACAGCGGATATTACCCCCCAGCCCATTCAATGGGAGGCTCTAAAGGATGTCTTGTGAGGCACCTTTATTCAAATTGGGGTCCATTTGAAGAAGGAATGCTCAGCTGCCATAGTGGCTGCAATTTAAAAGCTCAGGACTTTGGAAACTGAGCACAAGTGCTCTCCTACCGTGGAAACTCTCACTGAGGTCTCTTTAGCCCAATCACAACTTAGTGACTTCTATGGGGTGTCCACACGTTTGTATGCTGATAAACTTGCTCTACATCAGTATAAATTGAGACAAATGCAGTAGATCATTGGCTCGCTCCCTGGACCCAAAAACTACATTGACGTTCATTTCCCACGTCAGGCACGAGTCGGGTAACTCTGTTTCCCAGATAGCTCAGACGTTCACGGATTTCTATCAGTCTTTATACAATATCCCTGCTACTGACATTTCTAGCTCCATCTCAGAAGTTGGAGAGTAAGGCATCTTATATTGTGAGGACAGCATTACCCATATTGAATGAGGATGATATTAGTTATCTGGAAGAGACCATTACTGTAGACGAGGTCCTCGCAGCCATAGCAGTCACCCCGTTTGGTAAGAGCCCAGGTCCGGATGGCTTCACCCCTTACAAATCTTTTGCTGCCCTCCTTACACCCTTTTTAACTAAAGTGTTTAACTCCCTGTCAGAAGGTTCAGTATTCCAACCACAAACACTTGAGGCTCATATTTCCCCCATTCCAAAACCTGACAGAGACCTCACTGTTTTGCCGCGTACACACAATCCGACAACAAAACCGTGGATTTTTTTTTCGACTGAATTTTGGCTCAAACTTATGTTTCATACACACGGTCACACAAATGTTGTCGGAAATTCCAAACGTCAAGAAGGCGGTGACGTACAACACTACGATGAGCCGAGAAAAATTAAGATCAATGATTACAAGCATGCGTAGGATTTTTGTGTCGGAATTGCATACAGACGATCGGAATTTCCGACAAGAGCTTTTGCTGTCGAAAAATTTGAGAACCAGCTCTCAAATTTTTGCTGTTGAAAATTCCGACAGAAAATATCCAATGGGGCCTACACACGGTCGGAATTTCCGACCAAAAGCTCACATCGAACATTTCTTGTTGGAAATTCCTATCATGTGTATGTGGCATGAGTGCAAATTATTGACCTATCTCCCTGATAGGAGTCGATCTGAAAGTGTTTGCTAAGGTGTTGGCTAATAGATTGCAGCCCTTATTGCCCGATTTGATTCATTTGGACCTGGTGGGATTTGTGAGTGGACTTGAACCCTGGGATAATACCCAGAAAACCCTTTTTTTAGCCCGCACAAATGATATCTCCCTCTGTCTTCTGACGGTTGATGCTGAAAAAGAAGTCGACCGGGTTTAATGGCAATTTTTTAGACTGTCTTTGCAACAGATAGGACCGAGTCTTAAAATGATCTCTGTCCCTCTATTCCTCACTGTCAGCCAGAATTTAATCAAATGGTTCATAATCCCCCACATTCCATATCCAGACGACGAGGCAAGGATGTCCCCTCTCTCCCCTCCTCATGGAACATTTAGCTGTCGCCCTACGCACCAACGCTATTACAGGTATTGTGATAGGCCCTATTCATTCTAAACTTGCCCTATTTGCAGATGACCTGCTAATGTTTGTGACAAGCTTATCCTTGCCCGTAATTTTACAGGAGTTTAAGGAATTCGGGGAAATGAGCAACTTTAAAGGGGTTGTAAAGGTTTGTTTTTTTATTTTCTAAATTGGTTCCTTTAAGCTAGTGCATTGTTGGTTCACTTACCTTTTCCTTCCATTTCCCTTCTAACTGTTTTTTTTCTTTGTTTTCTTTGTCTGAATTTCTCACTTCCTGTTCCTCCTCAGTAAGGTGTTCAGTAAGCTGTTCTAAATGACTTTCCACCGCTCGGATGATGGTGGAAAGCTTACTGAGGAGAAACAGGAAGTGAGAAATTCAAACAAAGAAAAAAAACATTTAGAAGGGAAATCGAAAGATAAGGTAAGTGAACCAACAATGCACTAGCTTAAAGGAACTAATTTAAAAAATAAAAGATGAACCTTTACAACCCCTTTCAAGTAAACCACAGCAAGTCAGAAATTCTCAATATCTCATTGTCAGGGGCGACCTTACTAAAATGTCGACCTCCTTCCCTTTCAAGACAGGCTCCAAGTCCATTCGATATCTAGGAATTACCATCCCAATAGAAGCATCCCAGATTTTCTGTGCAAATTTCATTCCCCTTCTCCTTTAATCCTAGGCGGATTTATCCTCATATGTGAATAAGTGGCTTTCATGGTTGGGTAGGGTGAACGCTCTGAAAAATGTTCTCCCCCGATTTTTATATCTATTCCAAACCCTCCCTATCTACATAAAGACCTCATATTTTAAGAAGCTTCGTCAGCTGTTCTGAAGTTTCATATGGGCAGCGGCTCGTCCCAGGATAACATGAATCCTTTTCTTTCCAGAAAACAGGGGTGGCTGGAGCCCCAGATGTTTATTTGTGCCACAAGGCAGCGGTACTCATGCGTATTGTAGACTGGTTTCATCATGCTACCTCTAAACTCTGGGTCCAATTAGAGAACCACTTAAACTTGATTAAGCTCTGTGCTTTACCATGGACCTCTGCAGAGTGTCGTAAGGATATGTCCCTTTTGGCGGACCTTACCCATCAAACAATCCAAATCTGGGATCGGATGAACATGACTAGACCAGTTTCCAAACATTTGGGACCCATGACTCCCTTCTTTGGATCCCCTGCATTCCGGCCTGCAGAGGGCAAGTTGGAATTTGGACTTTGGCATAAAGACAAATGCACAAGTCCTCAATGCTGATACCTCCCTGATGACAAACTCCCCTCCCAACTCGCTACCCCAATCTCCGACCCACTGGCTTCAAAGACAAGTCCTATCGTACATTCACAGTCTTCCTTCTCTGTCTGATACCCTATCCGAACCATCGGGATTTGACAATCTACCTCTACAGACTGACCATACGACTCATGTAGTCTCCCAGCTTTATTCTCGCCTACACAACATCTCTTCTCCAGACCTTCCATTGTACACACAGACTTGGAAATCAGAGCTACGACATTCTACTTCATGTATAGACTGGCAAAAATGCTTAATTTTGATGCACAAGCTCTTTAGCAACCTCAACTCAAGAGAAAGGGTTTAAACTAGTTACAAGATTGTACAGATGCCCTGCAAATATAAGCCACTTCGATCCCTCCCTGTCCGATGCTTGCTGGAGACATTTGGGTTCAAGTTGTACCTTGCTTCACATATGGTGGGACTGCCCTCCTGTCAAAAAATTATGGCAATCGATTTGTGACTTATACTGCAGGGTGATGGCGACTATCCAACCATCACCGGAGATAGGCCTCCTCTCCATGATTCCTGGCCCTCTAAAATCAAATCAAAAAGATGTATTCCGTCACTTCCTTGCTGTGGCATGGACAGTGATCCCCCGACACTGAAAATCAGATTTGCCCTCCCTAGGGGAGTGGGATATTGAAGTAGACCGCATATGAGACTTGGAACGTCTGATAGCCCAGGAAAACGATAAAGAGCATCAGTTCTCCATAACGTGAACCTCCTGGTCCATGTTTTGGTATTCCTAGGAGTTTGTACTGTGGGCTGAAGGTGGCGCCAACTACCTCCACACCATAGTCATGATGGAGTGTCTCCTTTCCTTTCTCTCACACCTGGACACTTATTCTGCTAGTTTTGCTTCCTTATATGTACATTGCCCCCCTTATTTACGTAATGAGTTGTGATCCTTCCAGAATCTACCTTTTTTTATGAGACTCAGTTATTTATGTGTAATTATTTTGTTTCAAAACCATCCTGATCTCGTTTGGGATGATACTTTTGTTCTACATGTGTTGTATGCATAAGCTATGAATGGTGTTTCTGAGTTAACAGTGCCATCTTGTGTGCTGTACCATAATTTCAATCATGCTGTAAAGTGTGGCTCTGATGTTGAAATATCACTGCCCATGCTATCACAAGGAATGTCGTTCATTCCTTGTAATAGCAAAAAAATTTATCGCACCACACATGAATTATTGTTGCAAAGGTCAGAGCGAGAGCAATGATTCTAGCACAAGACCTCCTGTATAACTCTAAAGCCTGTAAAGGCTTTTAAAGTGTTGACTATGTTTTAGGGTTGTCTCGATACCACTTTTTTAAGGCCGAGTACAAGTACCAATACTATTTTTCTAGTACTCGCCATTTTTTTCATTCACGACCGAATGTGACAGTGTTTCATCACATACAGCTAACCATTTCATCTTGCTACGGAAGTGACATTCCGCCGAGAAATTTCGCACTGCACATGCGCGATGCGTTCCAAATGATTTGCGACAATACAGAGCAGTGAAACCGTCAGATAATGTCACAGACAATACAAACAGTGGGCTATGCATTCCAAGACTAATACTTCCCTTGTTACCTAGTGTCTCCAGAACTGCAAGCTGTCCCTGTACAACCCAAAGCAACCCAAATCAACCTGTGGAGGTTCTGCATTGCTGGTACTTGTAGTGCCTATCCAGAGCAACCTGTGGTGATAGATCCTGCTATGCTGGGACTTGTAGTGTCTCTAAAGATGCCAGCTGTCCTTGGACTGCCCTATACAATCCAGGGCAACCAGTGCTGATTATCCTGCCATGCTGGGACATGTTGGGCAGGGAACTACTACCATGTGACCAGGCTGGGCCAATCACTAGTGCTTTAACATAGGAAAGGGAAGAGCCATTTGTTCACTAATACTCTAAAGTACTAGGTGTTCCATCTCCTGGCATGAGAGCACGAGTAAAGGAAGGCGTTTTACCTTTCCTTCTACACTATATTCTGGCTATAGTGTAAATTTACTGTGTAAGTTTAAAAAATAGCTATACCATTTTCTTCACAGAATGGCTAAGAAATTAGCAAAACACTGGTCAGTTGTTAGGGATTGACCAGGAGATCATGCTTAGATGTGTTACTGTTAAACATGGAACTGTAAGCTCTAATGGGCAGGGCCCTCTGATTCCTCTTGTACCAAATTGTATTGTAACTGTACTGTCTGCCTTCATTTTGTAAAGCGTTGCACAAACTGTTGGCGCTATATAAATCATGTATAATATAATATAATAATAATGGCAAATATTGCTTAGCTATTATACAACCTCTCCTAAGATATGAGGATTTTTTTATTATTTTTTTAGAGCCAGATCTATTTCTACAAAATGTCGTACTGCATGTAGATGCCAGTGTGTTTCATAAACTGCATCACTGAAAGCAGCAAGGAATCATTGCATTATACATGCCTGGACTGGCTGTGATAATTACTGATACAGCTAGGTCAACAGATCTCAAATGAACAGAAAAGTGTGCATACAAATGGAGACCAGTCTAATTAAGCTCATTAACCTTGGAGCTCTGTGCTGCATCTGCAAAAGGCAAGTTTGAAAACAAGCTGTACCTCTGCTGCTTTGACAAAAGCACATCAGTCTTTTAACCAATTGCTACAGGCTGGGCAAGAGCAAATATGGCCCTTTATATGATTCTACCACTTTCAGATCTTATTGTTGATATCTGTTGAGACTTCATCTGTTATCTAGTGCAGGGATTTTCTCCCTTTAATTCAAACTCTGATCCACCTTCCCCTGTCCTGCAAACAGTATACGTTCCCCTGCAGTATTTTTTCTCTTTATCGGTGTTCTTCTTAAAGCAGAACTACATCTGACAAAACAAACTAAAAACTCTATTTAATTAATTTAAATATTCAAAGCAACCCCCAGCCCCAATCCATTCATGTCTCCATGCTTTATCTTGCCGAGAAGTCACTTTGGAAAACACCCCCTCCCATTTCTGGCTGTGGCCACCTTAAGTAAAGGCAAATAATTCACATAGCATTTATGGTATTTGCTGGAATCTATCTTCCCTTAGCTCAGGCATGCTGGAGGGTGTGCTTAGCTGAGAAAACCCCTCATCCCCTCCTGAAAACTCCTGGGATGCATGACATAATTTGCCTAGGCCTGGAAACCAGAAACTAACTGAAGAATGTAAAATGTATGATATTCTTTCCTATCTATTAACGAATTCTAGCAGCATAAGAATGCTTGGGGCACTTAGCAACTTCAAGAAAAATATCTAGAAATCTGACTTTTTGAATTTATCCTTGCCTTAGACTCAGTAGGACAATTCTCTCCCACCTATACTACTTATCCCCCGTTACAACTAAGGGGTTTCATTCTGCCATTCTAAAGCCTCGTACACACGATCAGTCCATCCAATGAGAATGGTCTGAAGGACCGTTGTCATAGGTTAACCGATGAAGCTGACTGATGGTCCGTCGTGCCTACACACCATCAGTTTAAAAAACGATCGTGTCAGAACGCGGTGACGTAAAACACAACGACGTGCTGAAAAAACCGAAGTTCAATGCTTCCAAGCATGCGTCGACTTGATTCTGAGCATGCGTGGATTTTTAACCGATGGTTGTGCCTACCAACGATCGTTTTTTTCCCATCGGTTAGGAATCCATAGGTTAAATTTAAAGCAAGTTGGCTTTTTTTTAATCTATGGTTAAATAACCTATGGGGCCCACACACGATCGGTTTGGACCGTTGTCCTCTGGTTAATCTATCGTGTGTATGAGGCCTTAGAGCTGTCCTCAAGACCCAGTCCATTTACTCTCATATGTTTTAACTCTCAGTTTCCACCCAGTATGTCTCTGGCCACCTTCCTGAATACAGATGGAATTATTTATTTGCAGTATTCCACGCCCTTCAGCCAGACTGAAATGCACTGTGGCCTCATTTTACATCTCAGTTTCCAACCACCATAACAGACTGCTACCAGGAAAACAACTACCCAACTACATTAGGTCTCTATCCAAATAGACATTGCTAAATTGCTGCATAACCACTTCAATAAAGGGCATTTTTACCCCCTCCTTCCTAAGGCCAATTTCCAACTTTCATGCAATGGTATGTATGGTATATAAATCCCCACTGGCTTTTTTATTGTTTGCTAAACAAATCAAACCGCACATTTTGAAAGAAAACAAGTTTTTCTTTGTTTCAGTTGTAAAATTCTGTAAATAAGTAATTTTACTCTTTCACTGATGTGCGCTGATGAGGCTACACTAACGGGCACTGATAGACTGCATTGATAGGCACTGATGAGGTGGTACATGGTAAAGAGCCTACATCATAGGCTCTTTAATGTGATGGGAGATGCGGTGTGTCCAAGGAACATGCCATACCATCGATCGCTGTGCTGCGCGCCCCAGGGGGCATGCACAAGCGGCTTGTTCTGAAGGACGTCAAATGTCAGAACAATGAAACCCCTACCCGGACTACAGAAAAATGATGGCTGGGCAAGGGTTTCATTGTGGTAAAAGAATTTTGAACATTCATGTACTTCTCCAGCAGCAGACCTTTGAGCAATTTTGGATTTATATGCTATCCTGACAGAGATGACTTACAAAGAGAGGCCACCCTTTGAGCTAGCCTGGGATTGGATTCTAGAAAAGCAGTTTTTGGAGGAGGATTGGTCTGAGACCTACAATTTTGGGCATGATAACATTACATCCAGGTGGTACAGATGTCGGACCACCTTGTGGAATCTGCTACAATACATTAGGGATAATCCAATTTCAGCAAATTAAAACATCTTTTTACTAAAGACCAAAATGTTTAGATTTTAAAAACTTTGTCATTAGACAAAAATAAACTAAACAATTTCTACAGATAGAAAGTGTAGGAATCTAAAGTTGCATGCACAAAGTCTACAGATACAGCTGATTTACTAAAGACAAATAAGCTGTTTACTTTGCAAGCAAATTTTTCCTTCGTTTAGTGAACGAGGTGTAGCTCTGCTGAGTTCCTTCATTTTCTTTCTTGCATATAATTGGGTATTATTTGCAAAGTGAATTTTCACCACATTTATTAAGCCAAGGGAAAATGTATCTGATAACCGAAAATGTACCCCTTTGCTAAACCAGACACAAGTCTCACCTTCATTCCTATTGGCTTATCACTAGGATTCCAATAAGAATGTGCAGGAGGCAGGAAGGAACAGGCAAGCATCAGCACCATAAAATAAGTGCTGAAGCTTTACCTGTGAAAAATACCTGACATTTAAAGAGCACAGGTTTGTTTTCATTCCAAATATTATAACCACAAAAAAGGAAAAAAAGAAAGAAGAAGAAGCAGGTACTTACTTATTAAATTAAGCAGGCTACTTTTCCCTGCATTAGTAGCTCCTGCTAGAACCACCTGCACCCCATCTCTCAGTCTCTCTCCTCGGCGGTTGTCCTTGAGATGCTCCTCCAGCTCTTTCTGAAGCTTTTCTACTTCTTCATCAACTGCCAATTCAAATTAGTTAGATCAAAAGTTTTCTAAAACAGACCCTACCCCTTTTTTGGTGTTTGTAATTTCTGTTTGCAGCTTGTAATCCGCATTGCTTTATTGCTTAAGGAATAGCACTACATATAATGGTGGCACTTTATAAATGAATGACATTAATACTAAATGTCAGTAAAGCAAATTCACAGAGAGCCCATAGTTTACAGTTAAGACTTTGCAAGGCCTAGGATTAGCATTTAAGCAATTACAATGTTTTAATCATAAAGGATAATGTGTTGGACTGCACGGATGTTTAAATTAAGAAATCTTAATAAATATACTTTATATTCCTGTATTTTATCTGTGTGTCTGTTAGAAAATCCTTTGAAATAAATGTGAGGTTACATGTAAAATGTGTCATGTACTATTTGGGTCATATGCTATTGTACTCCCTGCTGCTAAATACGGTAATATTAACATACATGTTAACATCCATGCACAATATGCTACAATAACAAACCGAATTCTTGTGGATACCTGCGGACAGAACACCTTCTTCAATATGGTCATCTTCACTAAAATCTATAAAGGCTTCAACATGAGCCAATGCCTGATTGAGAAAGGAAAAAAATAAATAAAAAATTCAGCAAAAAAACAGCAAACTTTGGGATGGCAAGACAAACGGTCTGAGTAATTTTTCAAGAGAAAACTAGGCAGGGCTGACAAAACTCAGTCCGCAGAAGTATTGTGTGTTGTCAGCCCACAGTAGGACTTAGTTAGGCCATATACTAGTAGAATTTTGTTAAAAAAAAAAAATTATATCATTTTCCAAGTATTTGATTTTTCTAATGGTACTGGGGTTACATCGAGGTTTGCTTTTAGCTAAAAATTTGAAGAAACAGGATGAAATTTCTTTCTTCAAAGAAACAAAGTTCTAACTATAAGCCCTCGTTCACATCAATGCGATTTGACAGGTCAAACCACTTGACAAATCGCAGCCTTTTGCAAGCAATGGCATCCTCCCAATCGGTGCGACGCTGACTTTGCCGCGCTGCACCAAATTTCCAAAAGGCGTTCCTGCACTACTTTTGTTGACGACTTCAATAGATATCTATGCATGAGCCCGCACAGATGTCTTTCAAGTCGCCCCCAAAGTCGAACTGAAATCATGAGTTCAGATGAAGTCACACAATTTCAAGGCCGCGTTCAATGTAAACAAGGGCTAAATGTGTTTTTTCAGTTGGGAAAAATTATTCTAATGAAGCCTGTTTATTATGTCTCACATTCTATATAAATAGCAGGTCCAGACAATTTTTAAGGGCTTTTGAACGAAACGAGTTGACTTGATGGCATTCACAGTTCCGGATGTCAGAATACAACGTTTCAGCAGGGATGATTCCTCTATCCACCAGTGTGTGAATGGAGGGATCGAAAAAAATCAGCTCCCTGGCTTAAAAAAAAAATATATATATATATATATATATATATATATATATATATATATATATATATATATATATATATTTATAGCTGGCTTAAGAAAGCAAAAAGTGAAAGCTTTGTCAAAATTGCTTTTAGGCAAATGTTCCAATAATATTACTAAACATACATAATAAATTCACTTTAGCTACATGCCAACCGCCGCGCGCCTATTTACGTTGCCAGAATGGCACGGGCAGGCAAAATGGCGTATCCGTACGTCCCTTTAAAATCCCTGCCTGGAGCGTGCCTGCAGGTCCCACAAACACGATGTTTGCCGGAGGCCCGCGATTGCGGTGAGGAGAGACAGAACAGGAAGATGCCTAAGTAAACAAGGCATTTACCTGTTCTGCCTAGCAACATGTAAGGTATCTACTGCTCCCTGTGATCGGAAGCAGTGATCTCTGTCTTTTCCTAGGTAGCCCATCCCCACTACAGTTAGAACATGCTGAGGGAACACATTTAACCCCTTGACCGCCAACTGTTTAACCCCTTCCTGCCAGTGACATTTATACAGTAATCAGTGGCTATTTTTAGCTCAGATCGTGTGTCAAAGGTGTCCGATCTGTCCTTCGCAATTTCGCAGTCATGATAAAAATTACAGATCTCTGCCTTTACTAGTAGAAAAAAAAAAAATAATAATACAAAATGGCATAAATCATTTCCCTATTTTGCAGACTCTATAACTTTTGCGCAAACCAAACGATATACACTTATTGCAATTTTTTTTACCAAAAATATGTAGAATACATATCGGCCTAAACTGTGGAAGAAATTCTTTTTTATATATTTTTTGGGGATATTTACTATAGCAAAAAGTAAAATCATAAAAAAGGCACATGTACAGCATGCTATTTCTAACCCGAATCAATCGATTGCTCCATCTGTGATATAGTTGTCCAAGGTCTCCAGACATCTGGCGTAATGCTTGTCGCCTTTGAACTTCAGTTTCTGCATGGATAAGATCCCCCAGACCTTCTACTTCAGTTAGATCTAGCTTCCCATTTTGAAAAGCTCTCTTTGTAAATTCTCCTGGCTTTGCAGGGCGGAGAGTTTTTAAATGTCCTAGGAGAAAAAAAAATCTGATCTTTATACACAGGACACAAAGATAGACATTTGTAGGCAATTAGGTCAGGTCATCAGCAAAAAAAATAAAATAAAAACATTTAGCCAGCCTCTGTATAACCCTGCCTCTAACCGTCATGCCTCATTTCCAGAGGTAAGGCCTTTAGGAGGGTCCAAAGGTAGAGATAGTCAGCACGGAACATAATCCAGAGGGTAGTATTGGGAGCATTAGTGGTAGGTTTACTAAAGTACATAAACCCGAGGTAAGTATAGTAGCAAGTCCTATTTGCAATCTCGGAACTCCCAATAAGAGGACAGTATGCGACTGGTCTAAACTATGTGGCATTTTCACTAATGCCAGGAGCCTGGAGGACAAGATGGGAGAACTAAGTAATACTGTTGTACGAGCAGTATTTCGATTTTGTGGGAATTTCAGAGACTTGGTTCAACAGTTGTCATGGCTGGCAACCATTCAAGGGTATTCCCTTTATCACAGAGATAGAGAAAGTAAAAAAGGGGGAGGGGTATGCCTGTATATCAAGAATAATGTACAAGTGAATGTGAGAGATGATATCACTAAGGGAGCTAGGGAGGAGGTGGAATCCTTATGGGTAGAGCTCCAAAAGGGATGAAACTAAGGGGAAAATAATACTGGGAGTATGCTATAGGCCCCCTAACCTGAGAGAGGAGGAGGAGACGGTCCTCCTATCACAATTTGGATTAGCAGCAAGGATGGGAAGTGTCATTATAATGGGGATTTTAATTTTCCAGACAGACTGTGCATAAGGAAACCACGCATTTGTCTAATGCTCGCCAGTTTCTAAATGTCTTGCAGGATAATTTTATGGGTCAGATGGTAGACGCACCAACTAGGAACAAAGCGTTACTAGATCTACTATTGCCAACAATACAGACCTGATCACAGATGTGAAAATAAGGGGCAATTTAGGAAACAGCGACCACAGGTCAATTAGCTTCAGTATAAATCACACAAACAGGAAACATATGGGGAATACAAAGACACTGAATTTCAAAAGAGCCAACTTCCCTAAACTATGAACCTTGCTAGAAAATATAAATTGGGATAAAATCTTAGGAACAGAGAACATGGAGGAGAGATGAGTTTACTTTAAGAGCATATTAAATAAGGGCATTAGCCAGTGCATCCCATTGGGAAATAAAATTAAAAGAGCAAGCAAAAGTCCTGGATAGCTTAAAAGCAAAAGAGAAGGCCTTCAAAAATTACAAGCCTGAGAGATCATCATCAGCATTCAGACTTTACAAAGAATGCAACAAGAAATGTAAGGGTGCAATTAGGGCGGCTAAGATAGAACACAAAAGACACATAACGGAGGAGAGCAAAAAAAATCCCTAGAAATTCTTTAAGCATATAAACAGTAAAAAAGGGAGGACAGACCATATTGGCCCTATAACGAATGAGGAAGAAAATCTGGTTACAAAGGATGGGGAGATGGCGAAGGTATTGAATTTATTCTTCTCAGTCTTCACAAGGGAATCGGGGGGCTTCAATAACCAAAACCGCAGTGTTTATACTCGTGACACATCACAGAAAGCACCCTCATGGCTAACAGAAGACATAATTAGAAATAGACTTGGGGGGCGTGGCTTAGCTGGGGATGTAGGCGGTCGTGTTCCCTGTGAGCTCCGCCGAACATCCGCTCTTTTATCCTGATACTGGGTCCCTGGTGGCTCCTCTCCGGTCCCGAAGTGTACCTTACCGTTCCTGGCTGCTACATCCACCCTCCGCTGGTCCCAATCGTGTTGTGGAAGATGTCCCGGGGGGGTTTAGCTGACCAGACCAAGTGAGCAAAGATGGCAGCGCGGCTTCTCAGTCGGCTAAGGAGCGGTATAGGGCAGCAGCACAGAAGCTGTTCTCTCCAATCGGTGCCCGCGATCTGCCAGAGGTCCCCAGGGAAGGTGAGGAGACTCATAGTGGCTCTCAATCGGATGCAGACGACACTGTGCCCCTGGAGGATCCCCCTGCGCCAGTGCTGCCTTGGGACACAGTGAGTACTACCCCTGGGTCCCATGTGCTGGGGGTGACTGCGGCCTCGGGCTCAGACGGGCCTGAACCCACACTCAGAGACATATTTAGAGCAATTACAACTTGCAATGCCTCTGTGACTCATTTGGCTGCTGAAATTAAAGGGGTAAAGGCAGAAATGTCATTTTTGCGGCAAGACATGCAGAAACTGCGGGATCGCACATCTGACGTTGAGGGGCGCGTTAGCACCTTGGAAGATGATCTGGCCCCTATACAGCGGGAGTCTCATGCCCAGCAATTAATGGTTGCTAAACATGCTGCAAATATCGATGAACTCGAAAATAAGATGCGCCGGAATAATGTTAGAGCTATTGGTATTCCGGAGAGAATGGAGGGGAAAAACCTGGTTGCTTTCATAGAGCAGTGGCTGACGGAAAAGTTTGGGAAAGAATCCTTTTCGCTTATGTTTGCGGTGGAGCATGCACACTGTGTTCCTCTGAGGCCTTTGCCCCCGGGTAACCCCCCTAGAGCTTTTCTATTCAAAATGCTCAACTATAAGGACAGAGATGCTATTTTGTCTAAGGCGCCTTCTATAGGAGACGTTCTAGTGATGGATAACTCCAAAATCTCTCTGTTCCCGGATTTCTCTGCGGAGGTGCATAAACAGCGTGCGCAAGTCAATGATGTCAAGAAACGGTTACGCTTTCTGGAGTTACAGTATGCTATGCTCTACCCTGGCTGTCTGCGGGTGGTGGCCAGGGATGAAGTCCATTTTTTTGATAAGCCCACCCAAGCCTTGCAGTGGCTGGATAGAGAGGAGCGCTCCTTGCGTGAAGATCTGGGGAGAAGGCGGAGGAATGAGTGACTGATGTTGGCCAAAGTTTTTTTCCGTTTAACTATGTTACTTGATCGCGGGATCGGAGGGGCTGATCATTTCAAACTCCTTCCAAGGCGGAAGGCTGTTTTCACAGGATATGTCTACACTGATCGAAGACATTTTGTTAAAGTCCGAAAGAGGCCTGTTGCCTGTCGGTTCTTTGATGTCGGCTAGTGAATTTAGCCCCCTGGAGATGAGTCCCTCGTGGACAGCATGGTTCCTTAAAACTTTTTTTTCTTTCTTTTTTTTTCTTTTTTTGTTTTTTCATTTTGAATATGGTCCCGTTGGATCGTATACTTGCAGTCTGCCTAACTTTTGCTTTTACAGGGTATGCCCACATTATCTGGACGTGAACACTAGGGAGTTCTTCTCCTTTATGCTGTGCTTTCTTAGCCACTATTTGTTGGAGAGGTTGCCATGGTCTTTTATTTTTCGATTTGTATATTTTATGTTTGAACAAAATGTTTACTTTCTTGCACTATGGCTACACGGTGCATGGTAACTAGTTGGAATGTGAGAGGCCTGGGAGATAGAGTGAAACGCCTGGCGGTGGGACATATGCTTAAGCGTCTGGGTTCTACCGTGGTTTACTTGCAGGAGACCCATATGTTGCCTGGTCAAGTGTCACTGTTCTCTTCTAAGGCTTATGGCACCCAGTTTCACTCTACCTTCTCATCCTATGCCAGGGGAGTTAGCATACTCATTAATACTAATGTTCCGTTTGTCCTTACCTCCTCTTTCATTGACCCGGGAGGCCGTTTTATTTTTTTATTTTGTATTTTGGATAACTTGCATTGTATTATAGCGAATGTGTATATACCGCCCCCTTTTTCAGTGGAAGTCCTTAAGACCCTGGCCACTTTCTTATCCCGTCACCCGGGTATCCCTGCCCTTATTATGGGGGATTTCAATAATTTCTTGTGTACGAATCTTGACAAATTTTCTCCTGGGGCGTCGGCGGCCACCCAGAGAGGGAGCCCGACGCCTTTTGCTCGTCTTTTGAAGGAGCTGGGGCTTAGGGATGTTTGGAGGCTTAGCCACCCACAGGAGAAATGTTATTCATGTCACTCGGCTTCGCATAGGGGCCTTTCTAGGATTGACCTTGGCCTGGGCAATGGTGAGATGCTTCGTCTAGTATCTTCAGCACGATATGAGGCTAGAACTATCTCAGACCATTCTCCTTTAAGTGTTGAAATACTGACATCCAGAATTTCTAAGCGGACCTGTTGGAGACTCAATCCGTTCTGGTTGTTACTGTTTCCCGATCCTGACCCTATTCATACCGACTTGGTTAATTTTATTAAGGTCAACAAGCATTCTACAGGGTTTAGTATTTTTTAGGATGCACTTAAGGCTTATCTAAGGGGTCAGTTTATTAGATCCATCAACTCAATCAAAACGGGGACGAGGTCCTGGGAGCAGTTTGTACTGCGGGAGGTTGAGAGGGCTGAGTCGGCTTTTGTGGACTCCCCCTCTGAACAGACTGAGAGCATGGAATGAAGCTCAAAACATTGCTAAGCAGGTAATCCTAACTAAGGCGGAAAATAAACGTTTTTTTCTCCAACAAAAATACTTTGAGGAAGGGGAGGGTACCGGCCATATGCTAGATATGATGGTGAGATCACAGAGGGGCTCTGCCCACATTGAGGCAATCACTGCTCCTTCGGGGGCTATGGTATCGTCTCATGCAGATATTTTATCCACATTCAGGGATTTTTATGCTGATGTTTATTCCTCTAAAGTGTCACCTACAGCGGGAGAGATTGCCTCCTTTTTGGACCAATGTCAACTCCCACATCTGTCGGCATCGGACGTGGAGCAATTGAATGCTCCGCTCACGGCTGATGAGATGTTGGAGGCGCTGGCGCTTTCCTCTCCTGGTAAGTCTCCGGGCTCGGATGGCTTGCCGGCGGAGGTGTATAGGCGATACCCAGACGTACTAATTCCTATTTTGAGGGAGGTGTTTGTGGATGCGTTTGAGAAGGGTACACTGCCTAGGTCCATGAATGAAGCTATAATAGTGCTGCTATTGAAACCTGGAAAAGATGCCCTTTCCCCGGATTCTTATAGACCCATCTCTTTACTGACGACTGACGTTAAAATACTGGCAAGGGTATTGGCTACTAGGCTAAGGTTATACATAAACTTGTTCACGGAGATCAGTCAGGGTTCATCCCTTCCCGGTCGACGGCCCTCAACATCAGGCGCCTTTTTCTTAATCTTCAGATACCTGCGGATAATGAGGGCCAGAGGGCGATTCTTTCATTGGACGCTGCCAAAGCTTTTGACAGCGTCGCATGGCCCTATTTATGGGAAGTCCTGGGTCGCTTTGGTCTGGGGGACACTTTTGTCAGGTGGGTGCGTTTGTTGTAAGCTGCCCCTACAGGTAGACTCCGTGTGAATGGAGATCTAACGGACCCTTTTCCTTTGTTTAGAGGCACAAGGCAGGGGTGTCCTTTATCACCCCTACTGTTCGCATTAGCTCTTGAACCGTTAGCGGCCATGATTAGATCGTCCCCTTCGGTCGTTGGCTTTAATAGAGGTCTCTGTGTGGAAAAGGTCTCCCTTTACGTGGACGACACATTACTGTACTTGGGGGATGTGGACACGTCTCTTTCGGCGGCTATGGAGTTGATTAAGCATTTTGGCTCGCTGTCAGGCTTTTCGATAAATTGGAGCAAATCTGTCCTTCTGCCTGTGGATGGCCCAATTGTCTCGCTGCCGGTTGCTGCAGGGTCCCTGTAGGTGGTCTCATCTTTTAAGTATTTGGGAGTTCAGGTATCGGCCAGCCCGCAGAAGTATTCGGAGGAGAATCTCCTGCCTCTTTTCAAGAGATTGCAAACGACCTGTAACACTTGGTCTAAACTTCCGCTATCTGTTATAGGTAGGATTAATCTAATCAAAATGGTGTGGGGCCCCCAACTTTTATATATTATGCACAACTCTCCTCAGTGGATACCCCATAGATGGTTCACTCGGATAGATACCTTGTTTCGATCATTAATTTGGAAGAAAAGAATTGCCCGCATCCAGCTTTCTACATTACAATATAGTAAGGATCAGGGAGGAGCGGCAGTTCCTAGCCCAAAATTCTATTTCCTGGCTTCTCAATTACAGCATTTATGTGGAATGGGGTGTATACGGGAACCTGACTCCATTGATACTTTGTTACGCATGGGGTCTCGGGATGCCTCGGTTTTGGCGTGTTTGGAGGTGGGGTTTCTGAATCTGCCACAGGCGGCGCCTACCGTGGTTCTCCTTAGGAAACTATGGTCCATGGTAAGATCTAATTTGAGCGTTACAGGTTTTCCTGTAGAGACTCTTCTGTGGGGTAATCCCAATCTAGCGGAAGTCTCTAAGTTGGATGGTTTCCTGCTCTGGAGACTGGCTGGTATTCATAATATTGCCCAGATATATCACCAAAATGTACTTAAATGATTTCAGGACTTACAGAGTGAATTCAATCTCCCTAGGCATCAATTCTATAGATACTTGCAGCTTTGGCATGCCTTGCAGGCCCAGGGTCAGATTTCTGCTCTCCAATTGTCTAGTCATCGCTTGATAAAAGATGTATTTTTTAGGAAGGACAAAAAAGGCCTAATTTCCCATGTCTATTCTACCCTTTTATCGACTGTACAGGACTCAGCAACTTTACCATGTAGGAGGGGGTGGACGGAGGACCTGGGAGCTATTAATGGTGAAATATGGGACACATGTTTACAAGCTGGACCTCTTACATCAGTTTTGCAATCTCATAGGTTGTCTCACTTGT
This sequence comes from Rana temporaria, assembly GCF_905171775.1. Taxonomy (NCBI): domain Eukaryota; kingdom Metazoa; phylum Chordata; class Amphibia; order Anura; family Ranidae; genus Rana; species Rana temporaria. The sequence goes on along the minus strand of NC_053489.1, from coordinate 348,951,965 downwards.
TTTTGTTACATAGGGCTTACCGTACCACCTATTCAACTATTCCGTTGGGGGAGAAGAGATTCTTCTCTATGTCCCAAACACTGCAGAGAGGAGGGTTCGCTTATCCATCGAATGTGGCGCTGTCCTAAGCTGCATACTGGGGTAATGTTACTGAGGTTATTTACTCTGTTTTTCAAGATAGGGTCCCCTTGGATCCCCTAATATGCATACTGGGTGCAGTGGATGAAGAAGTTTACCCTCATCCAGTTAATATTGCAGTGACCAGACTTCTGTACCTGGCAAGAAAACTGATAGCTAGATTCTGGTTGTCCCCGCATGCTCCCACCAAGAAACAATGGATTGAACAAGTTAATTTTATTATAAGAGAGTACTATACATATCAGCATAGAAATGCAGCCCGGAAATTTAATTCCATTTGGCAACCCTGGTTGGAGACCCCGGGATTAGCACCTCCGAGACTGGTTCTGACTCAGTTGTTGCAGGTTTGAGAAGCATTATCTATCTAGAGGTAATAGCGGGCTTTGTTAGTAACATATCGTACGTAAGCGCTATATTTTAGGCGTTACATTTTGATAGCTGGTGGGAACTGGTTTTGAATATGTGGGCAGACTGTGGGTTGCAAGGTTTCAGTTGTGGCCCGTTGGCCTCATTTGTGGTTGTGTTGGGGGGCAGGGCTGTTTTTGCCTGCCCAGCACGGTCTAATCTTTGTCATTGTCATTATGTGTCTTGTTTATAATTTTGGTGCCACTAATGAATCACATGTATAAGTTTTCTCCTGTTATTTTTTGTGACTTTCTATATGATGGCCTGTATTTTGTATTTCATTTTGTTGGCACAATAAAAAATGTCTTCTGATAAAAAAAAAAAAAAGAAATAGACTTGGAAAACTCAACATTAATAAGTCACCGGGACTAGATGGCTTGCACCCGAGGGTCCTTAGGAAACTCAGACAAGTAATTGCCAGACCATTGTTCCTAATTTTTACTGACAGTCTACTGACTAGAATGGTACCAGCTGATTGGAGAAAAGCCAACGTAGCACCGATATTTAAAAAAGAGACCAAAATACATCCCTGGGAATTACAGACCAGTTCGCCAAGCATCAATAGTATGCAAGGTCTTGGAGGGGATGATAAGGGACTATATACAAGATTTTAATAATGAAAACAGTATCATTAGCAGTAATCAGCATGGATTCATGAAGAATCATTCTTGTCAAACCAATCTATTAACCTTCTATGAGGAGGCGAGCGGCCATCTAGATAAAGGTAGGCCCTTAGACGTGGTGTATCTGGATTTTGCAAAAGCATTTGACACAGTTCCCCCTAAACGTTTGCAGTACAAAGTTAGGTCTGTTGGCATGGACTATAGGAGTAAAAACTGGCTACAAGGGCGAGTTCAGAGTGTAGGGATAAATGGGGAGTACTTGGAATGGTCAGGGGTGGAAAGTGCAGTCCCCCAGAGTTCTGTCCTATTCCTATTTAATTTGGTCATAAAGGACCCAGAGGATGGGGTAAACAGTTCAATCTCTGTAGGATGTAGAAAACTTGCAAGAAGATCTGAATAAATGAATGGGGTAGGCCATTACATAGCAAATGAGGTTCAATGTGGAACATTTTTAAATAATACATTTGAGTGGCAAAAATATGAATGCAATCTACTCACTGGGGGGAGAACCTCTGGGGAAATTAAGGATGGAAAAGGACCTGCCAAGCTGCTGCTAACAAAGCAAACAAAATATTGGCATGCATTAAAAAGGGGATTAACTCAAGAGATAAAGTGATAATTCTCCCACTCTATAAGACTCTGGTCTGGCCTCACCTGGAGTATTCTGTCTAGTTCTGGGCACCAGGAAGGATGTACTGGAAATGGAGCGAGTACAGAGAAAGGCAACAAAGCTAATAAAGGGACTGGAGGATATTAGTTTTGAAGAAAGTTTGCAAGCACTGAATTTATTCTCTCTGGAGAAGAGACGCTTGAGAGGGGATATGATATCAATCTACATATACCATACTGGTGACTCCACAATAGGAATAAAACGTTTCAGCGGAAGGGAGTTTAATAAGACACGTGGCCACTTAACTTTAAACCGCGTAGAGGGTTCTTTACTGTAAGAGCGGCAAGGATGTGGAATTCCCTTCCACAGACGGTGGTGTCAGTGGAGAGCATCGATAGTTTCAAAAAACTATTATGCCACGTACACACGCTCAGAATTTCCGACAACAAATGTTCGATGGGAGCTTCCGACCGTGTGTAGGCTCCATCGGACATTTTCTGTCGGAATTTCCGACAACAAAAATTTGAGAGCTGGTTCTCAAATTTTCCGACAACAAAATTAGTTCTCGGAAATTCCGATAGTGTGTGGACAATTCTGACGCACAAAATTCCACACATGGGCGGGATTTGAAATCCTTTGATCAGCTATGCATTGAGTGCCCCTTACTGCACAATCGCCACTATCTGTACTTGCAATTACGCCATGCTATAAAAATGCAGGGCAGAAGTTCGACCTTGCAACTGAAGGAATCAGAATTTCTTAATACTATTTTTACTACTTCTGATAAAAAATGATTTTTTTCTCATATATGCTTGTTTATTGACCTATAGTCAGGCCCCAGATTTGCTGCCCTGTCCAGGAAAATGGGAAGAGGATGTTGACATAGATGGTGATAAATGGGAACAAATATCAGTGGCTGGCCCAATGGTGTCTGTATTGGCTGTTAAAAAATTATCACACCTGTTTATTTTTCACCGCGTATATCGCACGCCAGTGTAGCTGCATTAGTGGGGTAGAAGGGATTTCCCTATTTGTCCAAAATGTCAAATGCACCAGGGAAACTTAATACATATGCTATGGAAATGTCCAAAATCGGTACGGTATTGACAAGAGGTTATTAGGACTATTAATCGTATATACTAAGGGCAACTTGATTTAAATCCACTTACTTGTATTCTAGCTGGTTTAGTAGAAGACTTATATCCTCCTCACACATATGTTGCACTTGTCAGGCTGCTTTATTTAGCCAGGAAAATTATAGCAAGATTTTGGTTATCGCCTCAAACCCCTACATGTCACTAGTGGATTTAACAGGTTAATAAGATATTAATTTGGGAAAAAAACACTTAGCATAGGAACACACCTAAGAAATTCCCAAAAATCTGTCAGGAGTGTGGCTGGATACTACTGGGGGGAGCTGCATTAACCACTTGAGACCCGCGCTATTGACAAAAGTCTGCCAACTGGACGTCTTTGGACGTCATTTGAAATGCATTACCCGCGTGCGCCACTGGGGGGTGCGCGGCGGGTAACCACTGTGCCGCCACATCGCTGGGGAGCCGATGCGTGTACCTGGCGGCCGCGATGTCCGCCGGGTACACGCGATCGTCGGTGACACAGCAGGGACGTGGAGCTCTGTGTGTAAACACAGAGCTCCACGTGCTGTTAGAGGAGAGGAGACTGATCTGTGTCTCTTGTACATAGAGACACAGCATCGGTCACCTCCCCCAGTCACCCCCCTCCCCCCACACAGTTAGAACACACCCAGGCTACACATTTAACCCCTTCCTCACCCCCTAGTGTTAACCCCTTCCCTGCCAGTCACATTTATACAGTAATTAGGGCATTTTTATAGCACTGATCGCTGTATAAATGTGAATGGTCCCAAATTTGTGTCGAAAGTGTCCGATACGTCCGCCGCAATATCGCAGTCCCAATAAAAATCGCAGATCGCCGTCATTACTAGTAAAAAAAAAAATAATAAAAGAAAATCATAATTCTGTTCCCCATTTTGTAGGCGCTATAACTTTTGCGCAAACCAGTCACTTATTGCGATTTTTTTTTTACAAAAATACGTCGAAAAATACGTATCGGCCTTAACTGAGAAAAAAATATTTAAAAAAAAAAAAAAAAATGGGATATTTATTATAGCAACAAGTAAAAAAAATATATATTTTTTTTAAATTGTCGCTCTTTTTTTGTTTATAGCGCAAAAAATAAAAACCGCAGAGGTGATCAAATACCACCAAAATAAAGCTCGATTTGTGGGGAAAAAAGGACGTCAATTTTGTTTGGGAGCCACGTCGCACGACCGCGCAAATGTCAGTTAAAGCGACGCAGTGCCGGAAGCTGAAATTTCGCCTGGGAACGAAGGGGGTTTATGTTTATGTGCCCAGCTAAGCAAGTGGTTAAAATGTGTTCTTACCAGATTGCTTTTATATATGAAGAGGTTTTTGAGGAGTTGGAAGTTGGTGAAGTGTCGACTTATGACAGACAAAAAGTTCTCAAAATGTCATTATATATATATATATATATATATATATATATATATATATATATATATATATATATATATATATATATATATATATAAATTCTTTTACGTTTGTTTAGTATTCTTTGTTCTCTTTGCTAGACAAAAAGTATATGTTGTTGAAAGGTACGGACTATAGGTAAAAGGGAAACAAATATTTTTTTGTAGAGTAAAACGAATTCCTGATTATCTTTTTGATACATATGGAGTCTGTACTTTGAATGTTTGTACCTCATTTCATTTTGCACAATAAAAATGTTTTCTGATCAATAAAAAAAGAAAAGAAAAGGAGACACCTATCCTTAATGGTCAAGTAAACCAACTGCTACTTAAGGGTCTCCTTGGCGTGCCAGGCTTGAAGGCAATTTGCTCTACATATCCGAGCAGACATAACACCCATTCAAGATACAAGCTTATATGCTTAAAAGAGACAGTCACAGCTAAAACGTAGGGCTCCAGGCATTTGTTCCACATGATCCAGGCCAGAAGAGGTAGTCTTTGATATGGAGGGGTCACTTATAGGAGACTGATCCACTGTGCCAAGGATTCACAAATCTTGAATCATTGCCGAGAGGTGAGGAACAGTTACACCAGATAACCCAAACTGAGAAATAGGTAGGGAATCCAACTGCTAGTCAGCAAAATCTCTGAAGGTAGAATCTAATCAATCGGTTTGGTAGCATGTCTATTGAAGTAGAAGAAGGGAGTGTTCACAATGTGTATTACAAACTATTCATAAATTCCCTTTCAAAGGGAAAAAAATACTTTAAATTGTCAGGGGGAATTTATAATTCCACCGGTTAATTAAAATTTTCACAGAGGAATGTTTTGCATACAAAATGTATTGGGAAGGTGTTTGCAGTCATAGAGGTGGAAGTGGTTGCAGTGGTGAAAGGTGGTACAATAATGGGTGCACAGATGGAAGAGAGCATAGTGGTGAAAGGGGGTGCACATGTGGAAGAGATTGCAGTGGTGAAAGGGGGTGCACATGTGGAAGGGCATATATTAAAGGAGATGATTGCAATAAACAAAGGGGTTGATGAGAGCTGTTGGAGAGGGGTGTGAGATTATAAATTTCCTTCACGATTTTCTAGGAATATATAAAATGACTGGAAAATAAGTAGCAAATACATTATCTCCACCACTGAAGGTGTTTTTCATGGATATCCTACCCAAAGCTTGTAGTATGCCACTGACCACAGCTGGTCCACCATGTACATGGTATTCACAGCAGTCTTCTCCTGTGAAGCTACGTGGACCTAACAAAAAAGAAATACAATAAAATAACAGCAGTTTTAATAAAGGAATTAAATAGACTGATGAGAAAAAGCCTTATATAACCCACAGACTGGATGATAAAAAAGACAGATAACTAATGATTAATAGGTGCAAGATTTATGTAGCACAGGGGTTGCAGAAGGAAAGAAAAATTTGTAAACCCAAGTACCATTCCTTATTTTTCAAAACATAATTCCCTTAGAGTAGGGGTCTCCAAACTTTCTAAATCAAGGGCCAATTTATTGACCTACAGACTTTAGAGGGGCCAGCGGGATTGGATATTTTTCTTGACATCAGTGGGAGTAAACCCGCCACATTTGGTATTAAGAGTAGGAATAGTGCCCCATTGTTGGTATCATTAGGAGGAATAATGCCCCATTGTCAGTGTCAGTGGGATAAAAGGTGCCCTATTGTTGATGTCAGTTGGCAGAATAGCATCTAAAATCAGTGGAAGACATAGAGCACCAAAAGCCAGATAAAGGCAAGCTAAGGGCAGCAGTTTGGAGACCACTAACTTAGAACCTCCCTCCATAAAAGTGCATTAAAGTGTTACTAAACCCAGGACTCGGCATTAACTATATCTGGTCTCCCACTGTACACAGAACATGGAAATGCAATCATTTTAGTAAATATAAACGGCTAAACACATTTTCTCATCAGCAGTATATAGCAGTCTGGTGATTGGCAAAGCTTGTAGGAGGAGTTTTCATACTGCACTGAGCTGTCCTATGAGGCTTCAGGGCTCCTGACTTTCTGTCTAGACAGTGCAGATTGGCTCTGTGCTGATCACATGCACTCTCCCAAGAAAAAAAAAACTCTCTAGCATTACACACCAAACTGAGCATGTGCAGCCTGACTCCAAAGGCTCTGTCTTATCTGTACCTGTTCTGGAGTCAGTGGAAAAAGGGGAGGATCAGAGGAGACAGGATCAATGCAGACGATTAACCCCTTAGGTTTCACAGTGAGTATAACAAGCATGCTTTACTGATGTAAAGCGTGAACAATCTGCGCTTCCCCCCAAAAACAGTGATCAGTGCAGCCTGTGCTACAAAATATTTCAAGTGAGGTCTAATAGATTAACAAAAAAAAGATATGTGCCATACTACACTCTAAAAGTGCTAATTATACGTTTCCAACCTAACGAGAGGAAAAGGGTTGTTTAAAACAATGAAACTATCTGGTGCTGCAAAAATACAAAAAAGATGGAATACACAGCTAAACAAACATGTCAAAAATAGGTAAAAAATGCGCAACCAAAAAGAAAAAACAAGCAAAGTGTCCCGTTATAAAAAGGAGACAGTGTACAAATAAGTGTAACAATTAGATGTAACAATTAGGTGCTCCCACAAAAATGAAAAATGCGAGTGAAATTATGCAAAGAAAGTGTCCACTGCAAGTGATATTGATTAGATGTAATCACAAGGTAAATTCATCCAACAATGTTATCCATATGATTTTCAGCCGTTGATATATATTCAGACAGAGAGGCCGCTTACCAGATTCGGTGAACCTCTATTACGGAGGTCTTATGGGCTCATCAAAACCAGGGGTCACTCAGAGAGATCCTCCTTAGCTATGCTCTGATGTACTAGCGTGTCTGTCTTCCTTCAAGGTTCCCGGGGCTGTGCTGGATCCTATTCCAAGCAATCTCAGCTTCCAATAGGGTGGCCTGGTGTACGGATATGTTAGAGGAAGAGCAAAAAAAGCTTCATGGTGCAGTATAATTTGGGTATTCCAAAAAACCCTTTATTGAAAAAGCAAGTTGCTCCGCCCGACGCTGCGTTTCTCCTCAATAGGTATCAACAGGGAGAAACGCAGCGTCGGGCAGAGCAACTATTATCTGACGTCACCACGCCCCAGCTGACTGGCTAAAGCCGCTGCTGGAAGTTTTATCCTGCTTTTTAATTGTTCTGCCTAAACAAGCTTTTAAACCTGCTTTTTCAATAAAGGTTTTTTTGGAATACCCAAATTATACTGCACCATGAAGCTTTTTTTGCACTTCCTCTAACATATCCGCACACCACGCCACCCTATTGGAAGCCGACATTGGAAGCTGAGATTGCTTGGAATAGGATCCAGCACAGCCCCGGGAACCTTGAAGGAAGACAGACACGCTAGTACATCAGAGCGTAGCTAAGGAGGATCCCTCTGAGTGACCCCTGGTTTGGATGAGCCCATAAGACCTCCGTAATAGAGGTCCACCGAATCTGGTAAGCGGCCTCTCTGTCTGAATATATATCAACGGCTGAAAATCATATGGATAACATTGTTGGATGAATTTACCTTGTGATTACATCTAATCAATATCACTTGCAGTGGACACTTTCTTTGCAAAATTTCACTCGCATTTTTCATTTTTTATTTTTGTGGGAGCACTTAATTGTTACACTTATTTGTACACTTTCTCCTTTTTATAACAGGACACTTTGCTTGTTTTTTCTTTTTGGTTGCAAATTTTTTACCTATTTTTGACAAGCATGCTTTACTGAATATACAGATTGATTTTACTGTTTTGGGTTTAGTAACACTTTAAAGATATTATATTTGTATTAGCTGCAGTAGTGACACCTGGAAAATGAATGTGCAGGCATTTGCTCACCTGAAAACCACACCACCAGTCCCCTGTCTAACAGCTCTCCAGATGTTGGACAAATAATCGATGTTAGGGTGACTTGCCTTGGAGGAGGCAATGTCTGCAATTTGGTTAACTGCTGTAGTGCCTGCTGACTGGAAGGGCCACTGGTCCGAATCACTGCCACACCACATTTTCCATAGCCAGAGGAAAGGGAAAATATAGTATCTCTTGAATCGTGATGTCTCCACCTTTTCAAAGGTCTGTAAGATACAAGTAATGAATTAGGACAATAGTTCAATATAAATAACAGGTGCTGCAAATGCTTCTCTTCACAAAATAAAAGTGATTATAGCTCACTAATCAGAATATGGTAAATCCCGGGAACTGCTACCTTATTGTGGCAGGGACTGTATGCCCCCTATGACCCGAGGCAGAAAGCTGAAAGGGAAGTGGGTATAAAATAGTAGAGATCAACTGCAAATGCAAGCAGGCTTTTCAAGAGTAGTAAAGCTAAATGGCTAAGGAAACAAACCCTGGAAGGATTCTAAGCAAAGGTTGGATTGGGCATGAGGCTAGTCATACGCCATGATTTTCAATGAGTACCATTCATATCTGTGCAACTTCAAAGTAGTCCCTGCACTACTTTGGTCCGACTTTGAGGCGACTTGAGGTCCCCAGACCTCAACATTACACAGGCATTGTTTCAAGTCGTTTCAAAGTCGCTGCAAAAAAATTGTGTCAAAATCACACAACTTTCAGGTCGCACAAGTGTGAAAGGGGCCTAAATGCAGTCGAGTTAAAAGCTTTAACCACCTGAGCTCCGGAAGGTTTTACGCCTTACATGAGAAGGCCATTTTTTGCTATTCAGCACTGTGCCACTTTATCTGGCAATTGGGCAATTGTGCAAAACTGTACACAAATGAAATTACATCATTTTTTTATTTATGAAGAAATTAGATTTTATTGGATATATTTTATAACAAAAAGTATAAAATATAATTTATTATTTTTTTTCCTTTTCATTGAGGAAGGGAGGGATAAACAGGAAGGGTATGGGAGTACAGTATGGGAAGGGAAGGGTAGAACTAAGGAGGAAGCCAAGTGTAACTTTTTATAGTTTTTTTTCCCCCTTAATAATCACTAATGGTTTTATTTTTTTTGATCAGGTCACAAACACTGAAAGTAAGAGGTGGTTGGTGGTGATGGAGGGGGGAGAGGAAGGGGGGTGGGTGACTAAGGACACGGAAGGTAGGGGTTAGGTAGAGAGACCTAGTAACCTCTAGATTTACTGGGGAGAAAGATCTGTTGGATTATTTACATTTAGTTGTGGGAGACGTCCACCTCTCATGATGTCTCTTTCCTCCCCTGGGGAATATTTAGTTATGATACATATGGCTGTTATGATAAGGTTCTAGGATATACACCTTTTATATATGTCTATAAATATACGTATAATGTGTTGTGTATGAGATCTAAATTTTTTCTTATTTTTGTTTATTTTATGAGTTTTTTTTATTGTGTTGTATTATACTTGTAACTTTTTTCTAAAATAAATAAAAATAATTTACACATATATATTTAGGCCAAAATGTATTCCGCTACATGTCATCCCAATAAGTGTATATTGGGATGACATGTAGCGGAATATGGTATTTTGAGTAGTGTGTTGATACACTCTAAGGCCGGCTATTGTATTTCACTATGGCACCATAGCACTTCCCCTTTCCCCACTTTTATGTTGCTTGTGTCTTTCACTTTATACATTTTTTTGGGGGGTTTTTTTGTACACTTTTCACGTTTGATTAGTAAGGTGTAGGTCCTCAGCCTGCCCTGGATGTCTTGGGAGGGGGTGGACATGGCCTTCTGGCTTGGTTTGTCTCCTCTCATGGGGTCTCCCTTTGGAGGAGCCCCACCTAGTACTTGGGGTGGTCCGTTTCGGCAGGTCTCCCAGAGAACGGGGTCCATCTGATTTCAGCCAGATGGACCATGTGAAGTACCCTAGTCCCCGTCTGTAGACTAACGCCCAGGGGGATCAGGGCAAATATCCCTTCTCTTCAGAAGAGAACCAGATGTGAACCCTGTGCATTTTTTGTGTCTCACTTTTTGGTGTGCACTTTTTTTTGCATCAGGTGGAGTTTTTGGAGTGTGTTGGTACACTAACTAACTAACTGTGGTAGCAGCAGTCCTAATTAATATAATGTATTTGTGATATATATATATATCACATACACATTTGTTCACTTTTATAAAATATATATTTAAAGTGGTTGTAAAGTCAGAAGTTTTTTTTATCTTAATGCATTCTATGAATTAAGATAAAAAGCCTTCTGTGTGCAGCTCCCCCTTTAGCCCCCCAAATACTTACCCATCAAGATCCAGCTATGCTGCACGAGAGTCTTGGTTGTCTGAAACTCTCCCTCCTCATTGGCTCAGACAGCAGCATGGCACCATGGGCTCCCACTGCTGGTAAAGTCAGTGAGCCAATGAGTTTAAGGGGGTGAGGCCAGGCCGTGCGTGGCTCCTCGTCCGAATGGACACAGGGAGCTGTGGCTCGGGTGCCCCTATAGCAAGCTGCTTGCTGTGGGGACACTTAACAGGGGGGAGGGGCCAGGAGAACCAAAGAAGAGGATCTTGGCTGCTCTGTGCAAAACCACTACATAGGGCAGTTAAGTATAACATGTTTGTTAGTTTTAACGGAAAAAAAAAAGACCACAAGGCTTTAACATCATTTTAATTCATAACATGACATACATTCATATAAAGCAGTGCATGAGTTTTTATACTATTCTCCAAGTTCTAAAAGAAAACTACTGCTAGAAAATTAGCTTTTTTGATTTCAGTGAATATTTACATGAAATTAAAAATAATCAATGGCTTCTGCATAGGGGTACTAGCATCACCTGTTTTTTTAATACTAGAGCAGTATATAATAGTATAAGATAAACAAAGATGCATGTAGCCAAGTAAAAAAAATAGACCATAGCAGAAAAAATATTATCAAGTACAGAACAGATATGCAGCCAGTTAATTTTTTTGGACAGACTAAATATTACCAATGGATAGAGGAAGTGCAAAGGATTGACAGGCTTTAATCTGGCTGCTAGTAACTTGTTCTTTCCCTGTTTTACCCTTTCCCTGGTGGCTCTGTCCTCCTGTGGCTCTATGGCTGTAATTCTGAAAGCCACCAATGGGTGTCTCCCAACAGTCATTGCACTTTTATCATCAACTGCTACCTAGGCCTGGCTGACTATTTAATTCCACACATTCCTGTGATCTGTGCCTTGGCATGTTTGTCTTTTTTTGCGACTTCTTATCCATTACATTGCCTAATCTGATCCTAGTCTAATCCTGCTTAACCCTGCCTAACACTGTTATTTCACTGATATTTTGTATATATTATTACAATCACCTGCTTGTTACATTAGTTTGAGTTCTTGTTCATTTCCTTGTCCATTATATTTTACACACTTGTTTTTCTTTGCACTTGTTTACAATGAAAGAGGAAGTAAACCCTGATGCGGTGCATGTACAGGTTTAGGAGAAATTTCAAGTACCTACAAGTAACTAGGTTTACAACCACTTTAAGACCCATATTGCACATACCCATAGGCGTGCGCACAGGGTGTGCCAGGTGTGCCCAGGCACACCCTAATCACCCTATGCAGCACAGATCCCTAGTGCCCTGGCTGGCTCCCATCTCCCCCCCCCCCCCCCCGCTGTGCTGCCAGCTTCCCTCCTCTCCTATTGGCTGTTGCTGCTGGGATATTTTAGGAGTGGGGAAGGGGCCACTAAATATGTGATTTGTTGGCCCCTTCCCTTTCTGAATGAACATCGTGAGTCGATCGGTAGTGTGCTTGGGCTTTTTGGGTGCACACCCTAATGCAATAGGCTGCGCACGCCTATGCACATACCCTAGAATCAGAGTTCCTCTTGCTGCATACAAGACTGGTCATACTACTTACACATACTACTACACTGGTCATACTACTTACTTATTTTAGCACTGGTTTCTGGACAATGGCAGGCATACAAACCACAGTTACAGATCTAAAGGCCCCCCTTAGATGGCTCTAATCTGGACTAATATTCAAGATGAGGGTATATAGGCAGATGCTGCTGCAGTCAAGAAACATACCCAAGAGATTTTACTATAATCAGGTGCGAGTCCCCTTTCACACTTATACGACTTGTCTCACGATTTTGTACCGCAAAATCGTATGACAAGTCAGTCTCCATGATATTCAATGAACACCATTCATATTGGCACGACTTTAAGACTTCAAAGTAGTCCCTGCACTACTTTGGTGCAACTTCCATGCGAGTTGATGTCCATAGACCTCAATGTTAAACCCTCAAGTAGCATGCAAATCGTACCTGAATAATATAGACACGATTTCAGTACGATTTTAGTACAACTTTGTAAGCACAAGCAGCTTTTGTGCCTTGTCCCACCCAATCCTTTCAGCATAGTAGCCCCTCTCAAGCACATTTTTCCACCACACATTCACTTCCTGATTATTCCCTCAGGAACAATGTGCTCCAAACAGGTAAAAATAAGAGACGTCCTCGATAATGAGCAAATCATTCGATCTGTGAGTGCCAAGCTATTTATGATTTGTGTGACCCAAACTACAAAGACAAGATAAACCACAAAGACAAATATCCCACTGACCACCAATGAAGGGGACATTCTTCCCACTGACCACCAATGAAGGGAACATTCTTTCCACTGACCACCAATGAAGGGAACATTCTTCCCACTGATCACCAATGTAAAGCCCCATACACACTATCAGTTTTCCTGATGGTTTTCTCTTCAGGTTTACCAAAACCATCTAATATGAGGTCAAACCTTAAGCGTTTCAATTTGAATGCAATCAGGCAGGTCCTTGTACTACATGGTTTTGGTAAACCTGAAGAGAAAACCAGCAGGAAAACTGATAGTGTGTACGGGGCTTTAGAAGCATTCTTCCCACTGATCACCAATGTAAGGAGCATTCTTCCCACTGACCACTAGTGTTGAGCAGAATATGCCATATTCGATTTCGCGATATATCTCGAATATATATTCGAATATTCGAGATATATTCGCTAAATTCGAATATTCGTGATATTTTATCGAAATTAATTGAATGCGATTTTTCGCTATTGCGAATGCGAAAATAATTGCGATTTTTTAATAACTGCGGTAGGAGCGCTCTGATTGGCTTAGAATATTCGTGATATTTTATCGAAATATCGCAACATGCGAATGCGATATTTATTGCGCAATTTCGAGATATGCTGGAGGAGCGCTCTGATTGGCTCAGAATATTCGTGATATTTTATCGAAATATCGCAACATGCGAATGCGATATTTATTGCGCAATTTCGAGATATGCTGGAGGAGCGCTCTGATTGGCTCAGAATATTCGTGATATTTTATCGAAATATCGCAACATGCGATTGCGATATTTATTGCGCAATTTCGAGATATGCTGGAGGAGCGCTCTGATTGGCTCAGAATATTCCTGATATTTTATCGAAATATCGCAACATGCGAATGCGATATTTATTGCGCAATTTCGAGATATGCTGGAGGAGCGCTCTGATTGGCTCAGAATATTCCTGATATTTTATCGAAATATCGCAACATGCGAATGCGAAATTTATTGCAGATATTTCGAAAACTGCTGTAGCAGCACTCTGAAATCGAATATGTATGATATTTTAACCAAAATACATATTGCGATTGCGATTTTTCGATCGCGCATGCGCAATTGCGCGAACAACACGCGACCATTTCCTGGAGCCTTGCCAGTTTCCCAATATTACAGCAACATGGTGGGAAGCAATTTCTCAAAGTCTGAGGAAAAGTTGCTGATTTGTGTAAGTATTTTGACCACTGTTATTTCATCATCTTCAACTGCATTTAAGTCTAGTTTAAAAGTTAGTATATATGATCAGATATTAGTATTTAACCAAAAATGTGTCTCCTGCTTTTACAAAACTACAAGTCCCAGCATGCCTGGACAGCTGCAGACACCCTGGTTGGCAAATGTGTATTTAGGCACTTTTCCTTGTTATTTAGCATAATGAATTTAAAATTTTTTTGGACATAGGACGTATGCGAACGTCCTGACTTCAGTGTCCTCAAGGCCCAAGGACGTTCGAATACATATTGCCCTTTAGATGTTGCAGAACTACAACTTCCAGCATGCCTGGGAATGCTGGCACTTCTAGTATTGTAAGTTCTGCAGGCCCACATTTTTCAGGCCTTTATGCACGGGTCTCTAAACTGTGGCACCCTAGATGCAGCAAAAGTAAAATTCTTAGCATGCACTGACAGACCGTGGCTGATGGGAGTAGTAGTTTTGCAACAGCTGGAGGTGGACTGGTCTTGAAACCCAGAGTTAGGTAACAAACCCGTAGTGTTTTGCAACCATTCTGCCTCCAGCTGGTTATTTTCTGTTGAAAAGCCTGTGGCGTGCAAAACACAACCCAAAAACTCCACCCGGTGCAAGGAAAAATTTGCACACACCTAAAGAGTGACATCACAAAAAACTGCGACGGTTGCATACGTCAGTGGTCCTCCGAAAAGGTCCCGTCTCTGACCCCCCGGGGCGTTAGGCTCCTGACAGGGAAAAGAGTTACTGTGGTCCATACAGCCGAAGCCATATGGACCCATCTCGGTCCAAGCAGCGCAATCAACACGCGAACAACACGCGACCATTTCCTGGACCCTTGCCAGTTTCCAACTTTATGATCGCAACGCAATCGCAGAGCAAGATGGTTGGAAGTAATTTCACTGTATCTGAGGAAAAGTTGCTGATTTGTGTAAGTATTTTGACCACTGTTATTTCATTATCTTCAACTGCATTTTAGTCTAGTTTAAAAGTTAGTATATATTCATAATTATGCAAATGATAATGGCTGCTATATTTATGTAAAAAAGGTGGCGACGGAAATGGCAGTATATAAAATCTGTCATGTTACCCCTGTCATTGATTAATAAGGCGAGAATGCTTCCAATTGTTGAATAGCATACATTTATGTCATATATCCATAAGGCTGTCAACAAAAGTATTACAATATACTTTGTTCTTCATCTTGCAGAAGTTCCTGGAAACAGGATACGATGAGCTGCGGAGGCAGCAAGAAAAACAGGGAGTTATAAGCTCCCTGATTGAGGAACTAGGCGAAGAACACACTCGCATGGCGATCCTCAAAAAGTGGTCCGACCTGAAGAGGCGCCAGATGAACCGGGTCAGGCGTATCCGGAATAAATATCATCCTGGTAAGTTATTGGTCACAGTTATGTTTTTTTTTCCCTAAAGTGTATTTTGTGCGTGTACTCGAGAGAGGAGCCGGACTGCAGGAGTTGGGAGTAGGCAGGCCTCCCCCAGAGGTAATCTGCCACCTTTCTCCATGCCCCGGGTGGCAATGGCGGGTGTGAGGGGGTCCTCCCACACAGACCGTCCTACCTGCTCCGCTTCGAAGCCCCACGGGGCAGAGGGACTCCCTATAAGGGAGTGAGAGGATTTGCCCGCTCAACCAGCCCCGTTAGTCCTTCGCCTCTCTTTTTAGAGACCGCATGGTCAGAGTGCGTGCATGTTAACCCAATTGCGAGTGCGTGTGTAAGTGTGGTGGTTTTTGTGGGAGGGAGGTGGGCATACTAAGCGCAGGCTTACCTCGCATAGCACACCCACCGGGGGCCGAGCTGAGACCACCAAACTCAATTCACATGTAGCCGAGAGCGGGATCCGAACCCCTAGCTGCAGAGGTGAATGGCTTGTCAGCGCAGTGGCAATCGCGTTGAGCCAGCCCGGGTCCCTTGGGGACAGTTATGGAAGGTCATATGTAATTAATGTAAGGTCAGATGTTGTTAACCAAGACGCCATGTTGTTGTAACATATATCACCACCAGCCAAGGTATTCATAGTACTGTTGGAAAAAAACATGGGACAGCAGACAGGAACACAGAAGTTATGTGGGAACATACTTTTCCCATTGCTTTGCATGGGACTTTAAACAAAAAGCCCGACCCTCACCAATGGGGTTAGTTAAGGGATAAATTAACGATCCTATACTTTAAGTGGACGTATAGATAACATGTGACCAAGTGTTATCGAAATATCTACAGCTGTTATGAAATAACATGTATTTCCCATAGAGTTGAATGGGACTTTAAAGAAAAACCCTGACCAAGGCAAATGGGGGTGGGTATGGGTTAAACCACCAATCCTATATTTGTGGCTGACATATAAGTAACCTGTGTGCCAAGTTTCATGTAAATATCTTTAGCCGTTTGGACGTGATGGTGGAACATACATACATACATGCACACACACGTTGAGTTTTATATATATAGATTCCCACTAAATTCCTGTGTTAGGCGTGGGGTTGTTATAGTAATCCTGTGTACTCCATCAAGTACTTTTTTTTAACATGAGATCGTCTGAACAAAACAAAGGAGACAAAAACAGCTCATTTTACCATGGTGGCAGCCCAGCTCACGCTCAGTCCCCTGTAGTGCCCACAAGACCCTTTAATATAACATTGTCCCATTGGTTAACTGTCTATATAAATTAATTTGTATTCATATACAATACAGTAGAGTACACAGAATTTGCATACGTCATTAGAAAACATTTTTATAATATATGAACATTGTGTTATTATAGGAGCTCCGCTACCAACTGTGCGCCCCAAGCGCACAAGGCGACAGGCCGCAGAGGAGGAGCAGGAGGAGGATGTGGAAGAGGAGGAGAGGGATGAGGAGGAGCAGCCAGGGCCATCCACATCACCACCCCCAGTTCCTGTGGAGGAGCAAGAGGAGGAGCTGCACCCCCCCCCCGAAACTTCTGGTGGAGTAGTGGGTGACGAGGAAGAGGAGCAGGATGAGACGGTTAATTATACCGTCAATCAGGAGGGTAAATATGTGCACATATATTAATAAAATTTCAACAATAAAATGTAGCTCTAAAAATGGACAGCATTTAAAGCAGGGCTGTGGAGTCGGTAGATAAATTTTTCGACTCCGACTCCTCAGTTTTATGTACTTCAGACTCCGACTCCCCGACTCCCCGACTCCGACTCCTCTGTATTAATATGCGAATGTATTTTATAGATTCCTTGAGGGAAAGAAACGCAAACTACCACAGGACTACTGGCTGGGAAGCCAACAGTCTACTGTATTGCACAGTTTAAGCAAAAGACAAACACAATGAAAACAATCAAGTGACTGGATAGTAGCAGCAGGCTTAAACATCAGGAACATGATCTTTAACAGTTCAAAAATACAGACCACATTATTTGGCTGTTTTAGAACCAAAACAAAGCTTATCTATAATGAACCCAAAAAAAAAAATATGAAAAACCTAGAAATGGTTTATATTAATCTTGAAATGTAGTTCTAGGCTTAGCAAATGCAAATAAATGCAATGTAGAGTTCTAAGGAAGAGAATTGCCTCTGCCAGATCCTCTTTCATAGAGTCTCTTAAGTCAGACTTTATTATTTTTATGGCTGAAAATAATCTTTCGTAACGGTCTTTGAAATCCAAATGTTTTTTTCTTATATCCTAACAGTTCTAAAAAAGCTAGAGGTGAAGCAAGCTGCCATGAAAAACCTCACGAAGAGAGTAATGGCAAATGAGCAGCAGATACTGTTTTTGATGCGCCAAAATCAACAACTGGTGCAACAACTGGCGAAAAACATGGATGAGGTGACAGAGCTTCAGAAGTTAATGTCCTAATTTTTTTTTTTTTTTTTTAATAAAAAATGTTATATTTTGCAAAGGTTTCATTTCTTATTGAAATTGTTAGTTTTTTAAACACATCTAACTTCACATCTAACTTCACATCTAACACATCAACATCAACATCAACACATCTAGCTTAATAATAACCGAAAACATTTTATACTATTACTAGCTGAATACCCGGCGTTGCCCGGTCTTCCTATCTTAACCTTTTGGGGAGGAAAATCATAGTAATATAAATATACCCATCTTTTATATAAGGGTGTTGGTAAGGGTTAATTTAACTGTTATATATTTTTATTTGGCATATAAGTAATATGTATAGCGGGTATTATTGAAATATCTCCAGGCGTACAGAAGTTATGTGGGAACATACATTTTCCATTGATTTGCATGGGACTTTAAAGGAAAACCCCGACCCTCACAAATGGGGGTAGTTAAGGGATAAATTAACTATCAGTGGTATCAGTGAACAGCAGTGGTAATAGGAGTATATATAGAGTGGGAATTAACTTTTTACATAGGTGTCTTGACAGAGCAGCAGCAGCAGCAGTAGTAGTAGTAGTAGTAGATACAGAGTCATATCACTTGGGCAGGAGGTGCCATGATGAACAGCAGTGGTAATAGGAGTATATAGAGTGGGAAATTACTTTTGACATAGTTGTCTTGACTGAGCAGCAGCAGCAGCAGCAGCAGCAGTAGTAGTATTAGCAGTAGTAGTTGATACAGAGTCATATCACTTGGGCAGGAGTTGCCATGATGAACAGCAGTAGGAATAAGAGTATATAGAGTGTGAAACAACTGCTGACATAGGTGTATTGACTGGGCGGCAGCAGCAACAGCAGAAGCAGCAGTAGTAGTATTAACAGTAGTAGTTGATACAGAGTCATATCACATGGGCAGGAGTTGCCATGATGTACAGCAGTCTTAATAAGAGTATATAGAGTGTGAAATAACTGCTGACATAGGTGTATTGACTGGGCGGCAGCAGCAGCAGAAGCAGCAGTAGTAGTATTAACAGTAGTAGTTGATACAGAGTCATATCACATGGGCAGGAGTTGCCATGATGTACAGCAGTCTTAATAAGAGTATATAGAGTGTGAAATAACTGCTGACATAGGTGTATTGACTGGGCGGCAGCAGCAGCAGCAGAAGCAGCAGTAGTAGTATTAACAGTAGTAGTTGATACAGAGTCATATCACATGGGCAGGAGTTGCCATGATGTACAGCAGTCTTAATAAGAGTATATAGAGTGTGAAATAACTGCTGACATAGGTGTATTGACTGGGCGGCAGCAGCAGCAGAAGCATCAGTAGTAGTATTAACAGTAGTAGTTGATACAGAGTCATATCACATGGGCAGGAGTTGCCATGATGTACAGCAGTCTTAATAAGAGTATATAGAGTGTGAAATAACTGCTGACATAGGTGTATTGACTGGGCGGCAGCAGCAGCAGAAGCAGCAGTAGTAGTATTAACAGTAGTAGTTGATACAGAGTCATATCACATGGGCAGGAGTTGCCATGATGTACAGCAGTCTTAATAAGAGTATATAGAGTGTGAAATAACTGCTGACATAGGTGTATTGACTGGGCGGCAGCAGCAGCAGCAGAAGCAGCAGTAGTAGTATTAACAGTAGTAGTTGATACAGAGTCATATCACATGGGCAGGAGTTGCCATGATGTACAGCAGTCTTAATAAGAGTATATAGAGTGTGAAATAACTGCTGACATAGGTGTATTGACTGGGCGGCAGCAGCAGCAGCAGAAGCAGCAGTAGTAGTATTAACAGTAGTAGTTGATACAGAGTCATATCACATGGGCAGGAGTTGCCATGATGTACAGCAGTCTTAATAAGAGTATATAGAGTGTGAAATAACTGCTGACATAGGTGTATTGACTGGGCGGCAGCAGCAGCAGAAGCAGCAGTAGTAGTATTAACAGTAGTAGTTGATACAGAGTCATATCACATGGGCAGGAGTTGCCATGATGTACAGCAGTCTTAATAAGAGTATATAGAGTGTGAAATAACTGCTGACATAGGTGTATTGACTGGGCGGCAGCAGCAGCAGCAGAAGCAGCAGTAGTAGTATTAACAGTAGTAGTTGATACAGAGTCATATCACATGGGCAGGAGTTGCCATGATGTACAGCAGTCTTAATAAGAGTATATAGAGTGTGAAATAACTGCTGACATAGGTGTATTGACTGGGCGGCAGCAGCAGCAGAAGCAGCAGTAGTAGTATTAACAGTAGTAGTTGATACAGAGTCATATCACATGGGCAGGAGTTGCCATGATGTACAGCAGTCTTAATAAGAGTATATAGAGTGTGAAATAACTGCTGACATAGGTGTATTGACTGGGCGGCAGCAGCAGCAGAAGCATCAGTAGTAGTATTAACAGTAGTAGTTGATACAGAGTCATATTACATGGGCAGGAGTTGCCATGATGTACAGCAGTCTTAATAAGAGTATATAGAGTGTGAAATAACTGCTGACATAGGTGTATTGACTGGGCGGCAGCAGCAGCAGCAGAAGCAGCAGTAGTAGTATTAACAGTAGTAGTTGATACAGAGTCATATCACATGGGCAGGAGTTGCCATGATGTACAGCAGTCTTAATAAGAGTATATAGAGTGTGAAATAACTGCTGACATAGGTGTATTGACTGGGCGGCAGCAGCAGCAGAAGCAGCAGTAGTAGTATTAACAGTAGTAGTTGATACAGAGTCATATCACATGGGCAGGAGTTGCCATGATGTACAGCAGTCTTAATAAGAGTATATAGAGTGTGAAATAACTGCTGACATAGGTGTATTGACTGGGCGGCAGCAGCAGCAGAAGCATCAGTAGTAGTATTAACAGTAGTAGTTGATACAGAGTCATATCACATGGGCAGGAGTTGCCATGATGTACAGCAGTCTTAATAAGAGTATATAGGGTGTGAAATAACTGCTGACATAATTGTCTTGACTGATCCAAAGGAGTCATGGGAGAAAATCATGTGGTCAGATGAGACTATAATATAATTTTTTGATCATAATTTCACTAACCGTGTTCGGAGGAAGAATAATGATGAGTACCATGCCAAGAACGCCATCCCTAATGTGAAGCATGGGGGTGGTAGCATCATGCTTTGGTGGTGTTTTTCTGCACATGGGACAGGGTGACTGCACTGTATTAAGGAGAGGATGACCGGGGCCATGTATTGCAAGATTTTGGGCAACAACCTCCTTCCCTGAGTTAGAGCTTTGAAGATGGGTCGAGGCTGGGTCTTCCAACATGAGAATGACCCAAAGCACACAGCCAGGATAACCAAGGATTGGCTCTGTAAGGAGCATATCAAGGTTCTGGCGTGGCCTAGCCAGTCTCCAGACCTAAACCCAATAGAGAATCTTTGGAGGGAGCTCAAACTCCGTGTTTCTCAGCGATAGCCCAGAAACATGACTGATGTAGAGAAGATCTGTGTGGAGGAGTGGGCCAAAATCCCTCCTCCAGTGTGTGCAAAGCTGGTGTAAAAATAAAAGAAATTTTTGACCGCTGTAATTGCAAAGAAAGCCTACTGTACCAAATATTAACATTGATTTTCTCTGATGTTGAAATAGTTATATTCAGCACTGTAAATACATCAGGTCCGGGGCTTCATCAGGGAATGCATGGCAAGGGACCCTTCAGCGCCCTGAACCGACGACGGGTGCCAGAAAGTCACCGCCGATCCAGGACTCATTCATCTTTATGAATGTGAGTCTGTCCACGGAGTCTGTGGACAGACGGGTCCTCTTGTCCGTGACCACCCCACCTGCCGCGCTGAATGTCCGCTCAGATAGTACGCTGGAGGGGGGGCAAGACAATAACTCCAGCGCATACTGAGCGAGCTCGCGGCAGGTGTCCAATCTGGCAACCCAGTACTCCATGGGGTCGTCGGTGCTCATACTGTCAGAAGCACCGACGGACGCCATGTAGTCTGCCACCATGTGGGCCAGCCGCTGGTGGTGACTGCTGCTGCTGCTGCTGGTGGTGGTACTGGGTCGCTCGGTTTGGAAGAACATCCTCATCTCTTCCATTAGGTCCCCTGCTCGGCTGCAGCTGGGTGCAGCCACCTGCTGGGTGAGATGAGGGGGGACAACTGGAGGCCGGGGAGTTGCCTGCTCCAACCGTCTGACAATGGCTGCCTGCAGTTCCTCCATCCGGTGCTGCCTCCGGCTGGCTGGGATGAACTGCTCCAGTTTCCCCTTGCACCTGGGATCCAAAAGGGTGGCCATCCAGAAATCATCCCTCGTCTTGATGGTCTTAACCCGGGGGTCCCTCCTGAGGCATCTGAGCATGTGGGCAGCCATGGGGAAGAGCACAGCCCGCTGTGACTCCTCAATGCTGGCCAGGTGAATGAGGTGCGACTCTTCTTCCCTGAGGCGCTGCTGGTCAAACTCAGACATGCCCAACCCCCGGACTATCGGTGCCCCCAACACCGGCTCTCCCTCCTGACCAGGCCCTGACTCCGGGACGACACCAGCAACCACCTCCTCCTCCTCTTCATCATCATCCTCCTCCTCCTCCTCCTCCTCCTGGTCCTGGCCCTGGTCTCGGTGGAGCATTGCTGACTCCTCCTGCTCCACCAAGGCACTCTCCCCAGCCTCGAGCAGGCGATCTAGTGTCCTCTCCAGCATGAACAGTATTGGCAGCACGCTATTGAGGCCAATTTGCTCACTGCTGACCATCTTGGTCGCCTGCTCGAAGGAGGACAACACTTGGCAGACCTGGTTTATCTGCCCCCACTGCGCACAGGCGATGAAAGGGAGTTGTGGTGAAGCCCTCTGAGTGCCTAGTTCCATCAGGTACTCCCTCACCGCCCTTTGCTGCTCCCACAACCTCTTCAGCATGTGGAGGGTGGAGTTCCACCGCGTCACACTGTCCACAATCAGCCTGTGAAGGGGCAGATTGTACTTCCGCTGCAATTTGGACAGGGACGCGGTAGCGGTTGGGGAGCGCCTGAAGTGGCTGGCAATCCTACGCGCCTTTGCCACAATGTCACTCAACCCTGGATAAGTGCGCAGGAACTTCTGCACCACCAGGTTGAGGACATGTGCCAGACAGGGCACGTGCGTCAGACTGCCAGCATGGAGGGCGGCGAGTAGGTTGCTGCCGTTATCGCAGACAACCATACCTGGCTGGAGCCTTCGGGGTGTCAGCCACTTCTGGACCTGAGCTTGAAGTGCTTTCAGCACTTCTTCTGCAGTGTGTCTCCGGTCCCCTAAACTAACAAGCTGGAGCACGGCCTGACAGCGCACGTGCCCCACACTTGAGTAGCTACGGGGGCGCTTGCTGGGAGGCTCAGCAGCTGCGGAGACAGTGGCTTGAGGGAGACCAGCAGTTCTCCCCTGGACACCCCGGGGCGGCACCACAAGATCGGTTGCCGACGATCCCTCACCGACGCCTCGGAGGGAAACCCAATGGGCCGTGAAGCTGATGTAGCGTCCCTGCCCATGCCTGCTGGTCCAGCCATCCATTGTCAGATGAACCCTGTCGCTGACAGCGTGATCCAGCGACAGGGTTACATTCTGAACAATGTGCTGGTGTAGGGCAGGGACACCAGTCCTGGCAAAGAAATGGCGGCTGGGGACACGCCATTGGGGTTGGGCCTGCTCCAACATCTGCCTGAAGGGGTTGCTGTCAACTATGTTGAAGGGCAGCAGATGTTGGGCAATAACCCTTGCCAGGAGCCCATTGAGGGAACGCACACGTCGGTCTCCAGGGGGGAAGGGAGTGGTGCGGTCAAAGGCGTCTGAAATCGACGCCTGGCGCCGGACGGCAGTGCGGGACACAGACGTGGAGGGTGCTGTGGAAGTAGAGGTCTGGCTGCCGGTACCAGTACCTCTACTAGAGGGAGCGGGGGGGCATGACCTGCTGGAAACAGATGAAGATGTGGCAGGGGCTGCTGTACCCTGCTCACTTGTGGTGGTGGCGCTGCTACCACCACCACGCTTCATCTCCTCATACAACGCCCAGTGGTTTATCCTGAGGTGCTGGTTCAGGGCTGTGGTACCCACCCGAGCCAAACACTTCCCTCTCTTCACCCTCACTTTACAAATCCGGCAGATGGCCACGGTAGGGTTGTCTGCCACCAGGGTAAAGAAATTCCAGACAGGTGACTTCAGCACCGCCCTCCTGTCAGATGGGGTGACGCTTACTTGCACCTGCTGGGATTCGGTGCGCACAGGTGGAGCTGCCTGCTGCTGCTGCTGCTGCTGCTGCTCCTCCTCCTGACACCTCCTGCTGCCATCACCAGTGGAGACCCTGACGATGGTCTCCCTGGTGGTGACCTGGCGCACCGTTTCACCAGGGTGCCTACCTTCCCCGTCGTCACTGACGTAGTGAGCCGACGCGTCAGATGGCAACCATGATGGGTCACCCTCTTCGCCCCCAGAGATGTCAGACCAAGGGCTGAGATGTGTTGGTCTGAGGGAACCACGTGACATGGAGCCTCTAGCCTGGCTCCGCTGTCCCCTCACCCACGCCTGGGTCTGACTAGGTGCTGCTGTTTCCTGCACCAAAACAGCAGCACCAGTTTGAAGGGATGTCTCTGGGATACTGCCAGCAGGTATCCCATCCTCCTCATCCATCCCTTCAAAAAGGTCCTGACCATCAGGACAGAGCTGGAGGTCTGCCTGATGCATGGCCTCCCCCAAGAGATCCCTATCACTGTCGCTGTCGAACAGTAAGATGCTGGACTCTTGGGGGCTGGGGGGGGGTAGTACAGGCAACGGTGTAATGGTGGTACTACTGTGAGTCGGGACCGACGACTCAGTGGCACTGCTGTGCCCCATGTAGTCCACCACTACTTGAGCCTGAGATGGCAATATCGGGCGGCTGCCCGATGGGAAGAACTCCCGGATCAGGCGTACTCCCCTTGCACCCGATCCTCTACCACTAGTAGGGGCACGAGAGGTACCCCGTGCTGGCAGCGATCCAGCACTGGGAGTAACTCCCCTACCCCTACTGCCACGGCCACGGATGCCGCTCATAATTGCTGATATGTGTGTGGGGGGGTTAAACTTTATTGGGGGGGAAAATGTGAACAAAATGTGTTTTTGTGTTTTTTTTACAAGACAGGCACGCAGACAAAGACGTACACAGACAGCTACTAAACTATAAGAAAAGTAGTACACCAGACAAGGACTACAAAATTAAAGAAAAAAAAAAAAAGCACTAAACAAACACTAACTTTTTTTTTTTTTTTTTTTTTAAACACAGACACTAAACACACACTAAGCTAAGCTAGATGAAATAAATGTACACTAACAGTGTGTACACTTACTACACAAAATTTAACTAAACTGAACACAAAACTTAGCTTTTATAAAAGCTCTTTAGGGAAAACTAAACAAAATTTGAACTGAGATGCCTATCAAATATCACTGAACAGTGAACCTGCAAGATCTGACAGTAACACAAGATGAACAAAACTTAGCTTTTAGAAAAGCTCTTTTATAAAGCTCAGATCAATATGTGTTCTGAAATCTCTTGCAAATATAACTGAACAGGGAGGATTGCAGGATCAAACAGTAACACAAATGAAAAAAACAGCACAAAACAGCACAAAACGTAGCTTTGAAAAAAGCTCTTGGGTCTATTGCTTTGAAAAAAGCAGTTGATATACTGGAAAAGATCCACTGGAATCACTAAATAGCAATGCTGGTGATGATCTAAATCAATCAAGAACAAAGACACAGGAAACCAGGAAACCAGGAACACAGAAACAGCCTCCACACTCTATAGCAAGCTTCTGAATCTGCAATGAAATGGTGCTGGGAGTGAGCTTATATAATGTCCATGCAGGCAGGTTCCTATTGGTTGCTAACCTGTGACGAGTGTGGAAGGAGAACTCTGATTGGCTCTGATGCAAAAGGGCGGAGCAAATAATCGCGCAATATTCCTATTGCCGAATATTCGCATTGCGAATATTCGGCAATATAAAATGATCGCTTCAGCTACTCGGCCCAATGGCTCTAATCATACCAGCAATGCTTTCAGACGTCTATGGAGATCACTAGGATGTGATCTGTTTTAAAAATGAAACTGTAAAAATCGCTCTGATGCGGAAGATCGGGGCGAGGAAAATAATCGCGCGATATTGCGTTTGCCGAATAATCGCATTGCGATCTTTCTGGAAAATTCAATGAACGCTTCAGCTACTCGGCCCAGGGTCTCTAATTATACCAGCAATGCTTTTAGACGTCGATGGAGATATCTAGGATGTGATCTGATTCAAAAAAAAAATTGTAAAAAATCGAATATTCGGAATTGCGAATATTCACCGCGAATTTCGAAATATAGCGCGATTTCTCGAATATGCTATATTCGAGTCGAATATTCGCAATGCGAATATTCGTGAGCAACACTACTGACCACCAATGAAAGGGACATTCTTCCCACTGACCACCAATGAAGGGGACATTCTTCCCACTGACCACCAATGAAGGGGGCATTCTTCCCACTGACCACCAATGAAGGGGGCATTCTTCCCACTGATCACCAATGAAGGGAACATTCTTCCCACTGATCACCAATGAAGGGAACATTCTTCCCACTGATCACCAATGAAGGGAACATTCTTCCCACTGATCACCAATGAAGGGAACATTCTTCCCACTGACCACCAATGTAAGAAGCATTCTTCTCACTGACTACCAATGAAAGGGACATTCTTCTCACGGACCACCAATGTAAGGGACATTCTTCCAACTGACCACCAATGTAAGGGACATTCTTCCAACCGACCACCAATGTAAGGGACATTCTTCCAACCGACCACCAATGTAAGGAGAATTCTTCTCACTGACCATCAATGTAAGGAGCATTCTTCCCACTGACCACCAATGTAAGAAGCATTCTTCCAACTGACCACCAATGTAAGGAGCGTTCTTCTCACTGACCACCAATGTAAGGGACATCCTTCCAACTGACCACCAATGTAAGGAGCATTCTTCCCACTGACCACCAATGTAAGGAGCATTCTTCTCATTCTTCATTATAGAGGACCCAAAAATGACCCCTATCTTCACGATTGGCAATGATGGGTTGTACCCAATATCGACGTCTTCTCTGCCTCCGCTTCTCCTCCTCTTCTTCCTCATGCACTGCTACTGCTGCAGCAGCAATGACAACTGCGGTGGCAGGAAAAGGAATTGCCTCACACCATGTATGTTTTCATTGGTTAATGCCAAAGTTGTGGCAAAGTCGAAGTTGTACCGATCCCAAATCGTGGCAAAATCGTGGCCGCAAAATCGCGGCAAAATCGGGGACGCAAAATCAAGTGTGAAAGGAGCCTTAATCTCAGTGTTCATGTGCAGATTTAAAGGGTAACTCCACACAAAAAAATAGCAAATGAATAAAAAATAATATAGTGTATACAATTGCAACACAAGTCATATTGCGATTGAATGTTATTAAAAATGACCTTTCCTTTGCAATCTGCAGCTCGGTAATTTCCTGTAAAATGTAATCCAATATGGCTAGCTAGAGGTGTTCTGTACATAATGTGTACAGAACTCCTCCCAGAAACATAATTTCTTGCTTGTCTCATTGGCTCACCAATTTCCCCAAAAGTCTGCACTAAGATACAAGTCAGATTTCAGGTATCCCCTGCAACAGAAATGTCATTTTTGGTGAGATACTCCCAATAGGAACACGTCTAATGCCTGGTACGCATGCTACACTCAGATCGAACCTGAAGAGTTTACTAAAGTCGCGAAATATCTCGTACAACGGAATAAAAATTCTGAAGTGATGTAATGTGTTGTAGTGTATTTGTATTGCATTTTCGAACAACAGCTGTACTGATTAAACTAAAATTGTACGATCTGGCATCGCACGAAAAAAAAATTGTGTCAAATAATATCGGATGAACTGTCCTGATCAGCTCTCAGAAGCTCTGTACTAACGATCAGATTATCGTGTGATCTGATCGTGAAAAGGATGCAGGCCCAGCAGCTTTCCTCATTAGAGCTCTGCAGGTGCAGCAGCTGATTGATAATTATAAAACCGCTCCCATTAGATACATTTTGATACTGCTGGAGATGAGATCATCTCTCACCACCCGCATTACCGCTCTTCTGCCCTCACAGCAGGGCCGCTATACTGCTGGAGATGAGATCATCTCTCACCACCCGCATCACCGCTCTTCTGCCCTCACAGCGGGGCCGCTATACTGCTGGAGATGAGATCATCTCTCACCACCCGCATCACCGCTCTTCTGCCCTCACAGCGGGGCCGCTATACTGCTGGAGATGAGATCATCTCTCACCACCCGCATCACCGCTCTTCTGCCCTCACAGCGGGGCCGCTATACTGCTGGAGATGAGATCATCTCTATCCACCCGCATCACCGCTCTTCCGCCCACACAGCGGGCTGCTGTACTGTTGAGATGCGGGTGGTGAGAGATGATCTCATCTCAACAGTACAGCAGCCCGCTGTGTGGGCGGAAAAGCGGTGATGCGGGTGGATAGAGATGATCTCATCTCCAGCAGTATAGCGGCCCCGCTGTGAGGGCAGAAGAGCGGTGATGCGGGTGGTGAGAGATGATCTCATCTCCAGCAGTATAGCGGCCCCGCTGTGAGGGCAGAAGAGCGGTGATGCGGGTGGTGAGAGATGATCTCATCACCGCTCTTCTGCCCTCACAGCGGGGCCGCTATACTGCTGGAGATGAGATCATCTCTCACCACCCGCATCACCGCTCTTCTGCCCTCACAGCGGGGCCGCTATACTGCTGGAGATGAGATCATCTCTCACCACCCGCATCACCGCTCTTCCGCCCACACAGCGGGCTGCTGTACTGTTGAGATGAGGTGGGCGAGCAGAGAGATGAGATTTCCCACCGCCTGCCTGCATCACCGCTCTTCTGCCCTCACAATGGGGCTGCTATACTGCTGGAGGTGAGGGGGGGGGAAGCAGAGATATGAGATAATCTGGTGGAAGGTGACAAGCCACATCTGGTGGCAGGTGACGTGGCAAGTGACAATCCACATCTGGTTGTAGGAAACGTAGCAAGTGACAATCCATATGGTGGCAGATTCTGCATTATGGTGAGACTGAGTTTCATTTTATATTACAATGTAATAATAGAAATAACGTGCTTCAATTTTCCTGACACCATATAAACCATGGTGGCGTGATGATTGAAACGCTAACACCAGCCATTTACCCGACAAATTACCCACGTACACCGTACTCGACAAATTACCCACGTACACCGTACTCGACAAATTACCCACGTACACCGTACCCGACAAATTACCTACGTACACCGGGCCTTGGAAAAAATTTCTTCCACAACCCTGGTCCCTGGTGCCAAAAAGGTTGGGGACCACTGGATAAAATATCTAGTGTACCATCACTAGAATAAATACAGTTTGTAAGCTTTAGTACATGCACTTTAATTGCACATGCAGAATGTTTTACATTTAAAATTATAACTGTGTAACCAACAGATTTTCACAAAATTGTCATTTTATAGATAATGGGATTGATTTACTAAAACCAGAGAGTCCAAAATCTGATGCAGCTTTGCATAGAAACCAATCAGCTTGCCGAAAGTTTAACTGAACAAGCTAATGTTAAAAGCCGATTGGCTACGATGCACAGCTGCACCAGATTTTGTACTCTCCAGTATTAGTAAATCAGCCCCAATGGGTACGTATATGAAACTTACTGTAGTAACAAAATAGCCAAATATACAGTAAAACCTTGGTTTGAGAGTAACTTGGTTTGAGAGCGTTTTGCAAGACAAGCAAAATGTTTTAATACAGGTTTTACTGTATGCATAGAGACCTTTGTTAACATTATGACTATGTTTATTGTTTCATATAAATGATTAATGCCTACAACATGAAAAGGCCTATGGTATTAATATTAATGTTTTACTAAAATATATGTTTCAATAATTAACAACAAAAACCATTAGCATCGATTTGCTACATACATGTCAATCAGAGGTCATAAGATGGATGGATTTAAAAATGAATAGTTGATATAATTGTTGATTGGTAAAACGGCTAACATCACCAAGTTAAGAGAAAGATAATAACTCCAGGCAGTTCTAATTGACTGACAAACCATCTGTGGCTGCTACTCAGATCTCAGAGATAATTGTTACTAAAGTGGGTATTCACTGGAGAGGAGTTCTATCACCGCACTTGTGCTACCTTTGTGAGGCCGAAAGATCCAGCCAGAGAAGCAGCTTTGCAAGAGCGGGTAAGTAAAACTATTAAACCCCTATGCTGCTTTTAAATGCAAACGTATATGTTTTTATACATGAAACTACAAATTGACAGTGCCCAGACTCAATTGGGTTGATTTACTTACCCTAGGTTCACACCAATGCGTTTTTTTAGTGTGTTTTGCAGAAACGCACTACAGTCTATTTACCATTGTTTCCCATGGTACACGTTCACATCTATGCGTTTTGCGTCCGCTGCGTTTTTGGAAAGGGTCGGGTCTCTTTTTCCGCGTTTTGCGTGTAATCGACTTCAATGGAATTGCACCAGAAACGTTGTGTTTGTGATGCGGTTTTTATTTTTCTGTTTAAAACACTGTATATAGTTGGTTGCTAAGGAGGGGGATGGGAAG